>NC_063062.1:6821057-7441057 GCF_018812025.1 Megalobrama amblycephala
ACTGTCTGGGTACCATTTAGTTGCTGTTTTGTGCACATTACAGATCTGCAACAGAGGGACACACATACAGTACATACGTTATACATAACATTTCATAAGTAATACATAACATTTCAAAAGGAAGAAGAATTGCAGATAACTGTCTGGTCTACAAACCACGCATGAGACAGGAGTTCTCGCACAAGACTGGATTTTTTCATGTAAAAAATGGTAGCCTGCAAGAAGCTTGCGATCCAAGTTGTCTGTGTGTTTCACATACAGTCCCGTATTTCAGCTCTATTTTTAGTGTCCCAACTTATAATGAAAAAAAAAAAAAAACATGTTTTGTCCCATATTTCTTCTTTCCTAAATTGTCTTTGCTAGGTGATGATCATAAAAGCAAGTAGTAGTCTTCTGTCACGCAAGGCATAGCCTAATCAAAAGGTAGCCAATCTCGTTGTAGTATATTTTGGAGAACAAAATTACCAACATCAAATTCTCCAAAACTGTTCGCCAACCTTACGATTAAATTTCATATTTGAAATCACCAATGAAATCTAAGAACAACCAGCTCATAAATTTAGTTTCTAAACGCTCGAATCATGACAAAAAAACTATTTTTCAGGCTGGATCAAGCTAATGCGCATACACAGACCTAAATGCACGTCTCTTCGGAGGCTAGCGTCTGACTGTTTCTATAGAAACCGGTGATTCTAACGGCCGCTGAAGTGATGCGATGACTTTACCAGTCGGCGATTGGCTCTTATTTAGAAGGCGGGACTTATTTCCGCCATATTGCGCGTTACACTTTCTCCCATTCAAAACAATACGAGTGACACGTCTTGTGTTATTCTATAGTCTTTGTTAATACGTAACTTTCAAAGAGACAAAACGTTAAATTTTTGTACGTTTAGAAAGGTGCTGAAACGTACAATATTGATATATTTATAGCACTAAAATGTAAAAATACTTACGTTTTTTCAGTGAATCTTTCATGCCATAAAGATATATGTATTATTTCCCTTTTATCGTTTTGTAGATAAATGTAAGATCCCTAAACCCCATCCCAAACCTAAATATACCCATTTTATACATAATGTAAAGAATAAAACATAATGGACAGAAATGTGTAGGAAAATGACAGTTTTAGTAACAATATAATATTAAAACGATATTTTGAACCACTAATACTTCACCTACCCCTAAACCTACCCCTAACAATTTCTTAAAACTACGTACTGTTATAAATAAATTACAAATGTCAATCCACTGAAACACGACATGTTATGAGCAGGTGAGAGCCAAAGAGCGTTTCATATCAGTGCCGTACACCATGTCGTAAAGATTCTCGTGGGCGCAATGTAAGGCTTGATTTTCCTGCTAAACGAAAACTGAGATCAAGCATCCTGCAATAAAGCAATAAAGCGTATCTGGAGAGAAGATCTTAAATTTAGCAAGTTGCAGTATCGTGACTAAGAAAACTGTGTTTTTGTATGAACAAGCATGTGGCGGTTCGACTCAAATGCATTAGTAAACTCTGCACCCTCTGACTAAGACCAGAACTGGCGAGTTTGTGATCGTGAAAAGAACTAAAACGGCCGAAGTGACTTTTCTAAGTGATATGGGTCCGTAATGAAAGAATAATTGAAAATAAGAGATACTCAGAATAATCAAATATCTAAATTAATACATAACAAATGATTAATTTCTAATTGGAGACACAACCCTTAGAATAAGAATCATTTGAAATTGTAGTCCGATTAAACGAGTGAAATTAAGTGAACTTCACAGAGACGCTGAAAAGGCATACACGCGTTAACCTTCCCAGTCCTGTGGGAAACCGTCATTGGACCCATTAGGCGGGCCTTACAGCAACTTTCAAATTTGAATCATAATGAGTGCGGGCTTTGATTGTGACGGTTGCTGGATGAAGATGAAGATAAAGGGCTAAATTTGGATCTGTTCCTTACAAACATATGGATTCTAAAGATTTGGAGTACAGCGAATAAATAAAATTGATGTGATTTGGGTGTAACTTATGGTTGTATTGTCAGTCGCTGCATAGGAGAAAATGCCTTTTGTGTCTCACAGCAAACAAACTAAATATTACAAACTGGTTAAACAATTACAGAAATTTTATTCATTTTAAGGTTTCAAGGTGTAGTCTTGTTTAAATTACGTAATCCTCCGAAACGGGTTTGCAGCACAAGTCACGAACAGAAATGTTATTTTCATATTAAGTAGATGAGTAAACTGCATTTTTACATTTTAGTGCTATAAATACATAATATTGTACATTTTTGTGTGTATGATAAGATTTTGAAGGCTTTGCATACACATGTGTACCCCTCGAAAGCCTGAAACCACAGATGTCTCTTCAGTGGTTCAGCATTACTAGTTTTCATCTCTAAGGTGCAAATTAGGGGTGCAACGGTATGCATATTCGTACCGAACGGTTTCACGGGGCCAAGTTCCAAATGGAAGTGATCATCCCTATGCCCTATGTGAGCAGAGCACGCGCATGCCGTATGTACATCCCAGCTGAAGATAATGAGGAAATTACGCCGCTCCCTTTGCCAAGTGCATTCCAAACGGCTACATATGACACGCGCGTGCCCTGCTCACATAAGGGATGATCACTTCCATTTGGAATTTGCCCCGTGAACCATTCGGTAAGAATACGCTTACCGTTACACCCCTAGTGCAAATATCACTCTAGATGACAATATGCTCATAAACTAATTTCATGAATCATATCAAGGTTAAATGAGAGACTTTGTCAATGTCAGAATAAACATAAGTCACCCGTTAATAAAAGGCTGTTCATTCTCGGTTAAAATGGAGAGAACTTCCTTTACAAATTTCTATATAAGATTTATGCATGTATGAATACCATTTTAACCCTTTGATGCACAACATGGGTCAAAAATGACCCGGCTGAGTTTTTATTTTCTATATCTTTGCAAGAAATTAATTTCATCATTCAGTATTCCAGGTATTCCTCAATTAACTTGTTTTTGATCATCACAAATCCTCATTTTAATTTTTTCTTTCTTACTTTTTTTAATACAAATTATGAAATATAATATATAGCCTATTATATGAAATATAATATGACTTTCATCCATCAAATATACAAAAGCAGCCATGTTGAGAGGTGAAATGTGTGGCGGATGAATAGTTGTCTGCAGTAAATATGTTCCTACTTGCAAAAATTTGCAAAGGTTTCTATATGGGTCATTTTTGACCCATGTGTGTAAAATTGATGTAGAAATACAAAACCTGTGTTTGTTTATGAAAAAAGAAAGAAAAAATAAACACAATGATTTGTTAAAATCAAAAACAAGATATTTAAGGAATACCATGGAATAAATAAATGATAAAATACATTTCTTTCAAAGATTCAGCGAAGAAACACTCAGTCATGACTGAAATACCATAGGAAATGAATACGGGTCATTTTTGACCCATGTGTGTAAAATTGATGTAGACAAACAAAAACTGTGTTTGTTTATAAAGTAAGAAAGAAAAAATGAACATAATGATTTGTGTCAATCAAAAACAAGATATTTAAGGAATACCTGGAATAAATGAATGATAAAATACATTTCTTTTAAAGATTCAGCAAAGAAACACTCAACCGTTATTGAAATTACATAGGAAATGAATACGGGTCATTTTTGACCCATGTTGCGCATTAGAAGGGGTTTTCATAGCTTGTGCATCAAAGGGTTAAAACATAATACCTTGGAAAGAATGTAGCACATGTAGCTTTTCCAGTGTAAATATATAAATATACTAGGGCTGGGACAATACATCTACTCTCGATTCGCGACCTGAATCTGGAGCGATTCTGAAATTTTCCGACGTATCGCAATTCTCTCTCAAATTGATTCTGAGCTTAGTTTTTAACAGCAGATGGCACTCTGCTTGCTTCCAGTTCCTTTATACACACCACTTAAACCTAAAATAATCATTCATAAAGCTAGAAAAGTTTAAGGCTGTTTGCAGTGGGCTGTGTTTACATTAATCTCACGTCATAAAAGCATTCTGAGCCGAGTATATTTATTTAACCACTTACATGACTCAGCTGAACACATGATCGCGGTCCAGCACTCTTCTTCGTGAGCATTTGAGTGTGCGGTTAAAAACTAGCCTAGAGCGCCATGTGCTGTAAAAACTAAGCTCAGAATCGATTCGAGAGAGAAATATCAGGATCGATCCAGATTCATTGTATCGAGTATCGATGTATTGTCCCAGCCCTATAAAATACACCTTTTGACATCCAGTTATATTTTAATTATTTTAGTAATTTAATTATCAATTTAACTAATTTAATTGTTTTTAAAGACTTTATTCTGCAGAACACAAAAGAATAAAAAGAATGTTTTTAGTCCACAAAAAAAAAAAAAAAAAGTCAGTGGGGTCCAATCTAGTTGCTGCAGTTGGTCTGATGCTCACGGCCATGTTGGCTGGCTTGTGCCGCTTTTGTGCTTGGTCCCGTAATTGCTGCTTGCAGCTATATTTCAGCTCTATTTTTAGTGTCTCAACTTATAATGAAAAAAAAACCAAAACATGTTTTGTCCCATATTTCTTCTTTCCTAAATTGTCTTTGCTAGGTGATGATCATAAAAGCAAGTAGTAGTCTTCTGTCATGCAAGGATAGCCTAATCAAAGGTAGCCAATCTCGTTGTAGTATATTTTGGAGAACAAAATTACCAACATCAAATTCTCCAAAACTGTTCGCCAACCTTACGATTAAATTTCATATTTGAAATCACCAATGAAATCTAACAACAACCGGCTCATAAATTTAGTTTCTAAACGCTCGAATCATGACAAAAAAAACTATTTTTCAGGCTGGATCAAGCTAATGCGCATGCACAGACCTAAATGCGCGTCTCTTCGGAGGCTCGCGTCTGACTGTTTCTATAGAAACCGGTGATTCTAACGGCCGCTGAAGTGACGCGATGACTTTACCAGTCGGTGATTGGCTCTTATTTAGAAGGTGGGACATATTGCGCGTTACACTTTCTCCCATTCAAAACAATACGAGTGACACATCTTGTGTTATTCTATAGTCTTTGTTAATATGTAACTTTCAAAGAGACAAAACGTAAATTTTTGTACGTTTAGAAAGGTGCTGAAACGTACAATATTGACATTTTTAGCACTAAACTGTAAAAATACTTTTTTAGCTAATCTTTCATGCCATAAAGATATATGTATTATTTCCCTTTTATCATTTTGTAGATAAATGTAAGATCCCTAAACCCCATCCCGAACCTAAATATACCCATTTTATACATAATGTAAAGAATAAAACATAAAGGACAGAAATGTGTAGGAAAATGACAGTTTTAGTAACAATAGAATATTAAAACGATATTTTGAACCACTAATACTTCACCTACCCCTAAACCTACCCATAACAATTTCTTAAAACTACGTACTGTTTTAAATAAATTACAAATGTCAATCCACTGAAAAACGACATGTTACAATTTTAGTAATTTAATTATTAATTGAATTATTTTTAAAGACTTTATTCTGCAGAACACAAAATAATAAAAAGAATGTTTTTAGTAAAAATCAGTGGGGTCCAATCTAGTTGCTGGCTTTCCCAAAGCTTTGTCTCAGTAAATTCCACATAGACATTCAAGTTCAAAGTTTCATCTGTGGCTGTTAGTAGAAAGTAAACAAGATATCCTCGGGAATTGTTTAAGCAGCAGTATATAAATGTAGGAATATTGATTTCAGATTTACCCACCTCTAAACATCATGTAAAACCATTAAGAACTAAATGTTGTTGGCTAATAGCAATTTCCTATCAGACAGAAATGGACTTAATCAAGAATGCCACTTACTGCCTCAGAAAACCGATTTCTTCATTAGGCAATTCCAATCTTAGGACATTTCTGTAATCTCAATAAAATTAAATGATTATCACAAATGACTATGATTAGCTGGACCGCCTGTGTGCTACTTCTGGTAATCTAGACAATAATTTTCACCTGAATAATCTTAATGAGAAACTTCAATAGCCACTGAATTAAAAATTCATAACGAAAAGGAGAATTACCATGGCACCTGATCAAGAGAGACAATGTCCAGACCGTTAATCCCTACCAGCTCCAGCCTATAAGATAATTGACACTCGAATGCTTATCTGCTAATAAAACACTGACTAATTGTGGTTAATCACTGTATAGTACATGTTGTCTGATAACCTCTTCCTGTCAAAGTGTGTGGTTATTAGCAGTATACAGTATATGACACTAATCCACATTAGTGTCATATACAGGAATTTAAATTGCTTAAAAAGAAACAAAAGAAAAAGTCTGTCATTCATATAATGATTAACATGCGCTTAAAAACACCAATTTTCTATTAAATTAAAAGTCAAATTCAGTCAAAAAAAAAAAAATGTGTTAAGAATTAAACAGATTTTGATTTGAAAGAATGATATATATATATATATATATATATATATATATATATATATATATATATATATATATATATATATATATATATATATATATATATATATATATATATATATAGTACAGTCCAAAAGTTTGGAACCACTAAGATTTTTAATGTTTTTAAAAGAAGTTTCGTCTGCTCACCAAGGCTACATTTATTTAATTAAAAATACAGTAAAAAACAGTAATATTGTGAAATATTATTACAATTTAAAATAACTGTGTACTATTTAAATATATTTGACAAAGTAATCTATTCCTGTGATGCAAAGCTGAATTTTCAGCATCATTACTCCAGTCTTCAGTGTCACATGATCCTTCAGAAATCATTCTAATATGCTGATTTGCTGCTCAATAAACATGTAATGTGTACAATTGTACAAAATATTTGTGTACAATATTTTTTTTCAGGATTATTTGATGAACAGAAAGTTCAAAAGAACAGTGTTTATCTGAAATCTAATCTTTTGTAACATTATAAATGTCTTTACTGCCACTTTTGATTGATTTAATGCATCCTTGCTGAATAAAATTATTCATTTCTTTAATTTCTTTTCAAAAAAATAAAAATAAAAATTCTTACTGACCCAAACTTTTGAACGGTAGTGTATAATGCTACAGAAGCTTTGTATTTCAGATAAATGCTGTTCTTTTGAACTTTCTATTCATCAAGGAATCCTGAAAAAAAAAAGTACACAACTGTTTTCAACATTGAAAATAATCATAAATGTTTATTGAGCAGCAAATCAGCATATTAGAATGATTTCTGAAGGATCATGTGACACTGAAGACTGGAGTAATGATGCTGAAAATTCAGCTTTGCATCACAGGAATAAATTACTTTGTCAAATATATTTAAAAAGTACATAGTTATTTTAAATTGTAATAATATTTCACAATATTACTGTTTTTTACTGTATTTTTAATTAAATAAATGTAGCCTTGGTGAGCAGACGAAACTTCTTTTAAAAACATAAAAAAATCTTCAGTGGTTCCAAACTTTTGGACTGTACTGTATGTATATATATATATATATATATATATATATATATATATATATATATATATATATATATATATATATATATATATATATATATATATATATATATATATATATATATATATATATAAATTGATCAAAAAGACAGTTAAAACTTAACATTGTTACAAAAAAATTCAAATTTTTTTTTTCTTTTGAACTTTCTTTTTTTTTTTTTATCAAAGAATCAAGGAAAAAAAATCTTCCACAAAAATATTAATAAGAATCACTAGTTTTCAGTATTGATAAGAAATGTTTCTTGAGCACCAAATCCACATTAAAATGATTTCTGAAGGATCATGTGACTGTGAAGACTAGAATAATGGCTACTGAAAATTCAGCTTTACCATCACTGAAATAAATTGCATTTTAAAATAAATTCAAATAGGAAACAGTGATTTAAAAGTGTAATATTTCACAATAATACTGTTTTAACTTGACACATGTCAGGTTTGATGTCAATTATCAAACTCTATTAGTTACTTTAGAAAAAAAGTCACAGTTTGGAATAACTATGACAGAACATTCATTTTTGTCTGAATTATTCATTTAATAATGTTACCACCTCTTTTTAGATGTGTTCTGCATAATAAATTCCTCTATAGGGAGTTATATGCAGTACTCTGTCCACCTAACTCATATTTTAATGCATTTCCTTTTTAAATGAAAAAAAAAAAAAAAAAATGTAATAATGTCCGACGCCCATCATCTGCCACTACTAATGCAACTGTCCATCTGCCTGTACAACTCTATTAGACATTCAATCTAAAAGACAGCATCAAAAAGGCTTTAACATTCATTCCAAGCTCCTTTCTGGCTCCATGTTTGTTACAGTTAAAGTGTGCAATTTCTGCACCACCAGCAACACTAAATAAAATTTCAAAAATCGTTTTGAAACAAGTTTTCCAAACACTCCTCCCATCTGCCATTAGTCAGCTAAACAGATTTTGTCAATCCGCTACAAAACTGAAAAGCATCTCGTGATACAAAAATACAAAATAATTAGAATAATGAAAAAAAGAGATTAGTTTTTGCACTCCTGTAGTCTTTTTGTGCCTCACTCCAGTGATTGGCACATCAGGATGATGTCATCTGATATGTCCACGACACAAATCGGCACAATGCCAAATGATCTTGTCTCATTATAATAGCAGAAATGACTTAAAGGTGCCTGTAGAACGTCTTTTCAAAAGATGTAATATAAGTCTAAGGTGTCCCCTTAATGTGTCTGTGAAGTTTCAGCTCAAAATACTCCATAGATTTTTTTTTTTTTATTCATTTTTTTAACTGCCTATTTTGGGGCATCATTAAATATGCGCCGATTCAGGCTGCACGGCCCCTTTAAATTCTAGTGCTCCCCGCCCCCGAAGCTCACAACTGCCTTAAACAGCATAAACAAAGTTCACACAGCTAATATAACCCTCAAAATGGATCTTTACAAAGTATTCGTCATGCAGCATGTCTAATCGTGTAAGTATGGTATTTATTTGGATGTTTACATTTGATTCTGAACGAGTTTGATAGTGCACCGTGGCTAAAGCTAACATTACACACTGTTGGAGAGATTTATAAAGAATAAAGTTGTTTATGAATTATACAGACTGCAAGTGTTTAAAAAATGAAAATAACAACAGTCTTGTCTCCGTGAATACAGTAAGAAACGATGGTAACTTTAACCACATTTAACAGCACATTAGCAACATGCTAACAAAACATTTAGAAAGACAATTAATATCACTAAAAATATCATGATATCATGGATCATGTCAGTTATTATTGCACCATTTGCCATATTTCGCTATTGTCCTTGCTTGCTTACCTAGTCTGATGATTCAGCTGTGCACATCCAGACGTTAATACTGGCTGCCCTTGTCTAATGCCTTGAACATGAGCTGGCATATGCAAATATTGGGGGCGTACATATTAATGATCCCGACTGTTACGTAACAGTCGGTGTTATGTTGAGATTCGCCTGTTCTTCGGAGGCCTTTTAAACAAATGAGATTTATATAAGGAGGAGGAAACAATGGTGTTCGTGACTCACTGTATGTCATTTCCATGTACTTGTTATTCAACTATGCCAAGGTAAATTCAATTTTTAATTCTAGGGCACCATTAAAATACTCTGTCATTTATGGTCATACAGATAAGAGTAAGACATCATTCGAAACTGATGAGGATCTATTTTTATTTGTTAAAAATCATTATACTTTTGTAAAATAAAGTAAACAATATAGTCCTGGGTTTATTTTCCATAAAGTGTAGCGCTCTCAAAAATTAAACGAAACTCAGCAGATAGGCTACTGGCAAGCTCTTGCATGACATTTGAACTCGTTTTGGGTTGGTGCATAGATTGTCTCTTCTGCTCTTTTTCTTGTTGTGCCGGTTAGCAAACAGCATTGCATTACCGCACCCCCTTCTGGATTGGAGCATGGATCGCCTGTGACTGACTGAATTCATTGTCTGACTGTTTGCACAGAACCATTACGTCTGTACCATGACGGTTCGGGATGAATACATGTACCGTTACACCCCTAGTATATAATAATTTTGTATGAGGTACAAAGCACAATTTATGTACATGGTTATGTGAATCAAATGTGCATCACCCCAAACAAGCCATGTGGCAATCTGTGACGAAGCAGGTATCACTGTGGTAAAAGGTTTTGTATCAATTTGTATCGAGCCCAGGATTTGACATCGCTGCTGAGGAATGGAGATGAAGATCGCAGAACGAAGTCTTGAATTTGGGTCTGTTCCTCGCAAACGTATGGACTCTAAATATATTCATTACAGCGTGCAAATAAAATTGATCACTTTTGTGAATTTGTTGCATTTTTGACATATTTTATGTTTCTTTTGTCAAGTCACAGCATACGACTATACTGAGAAATCACCTTTTGTGTCCCACGGCAAACAAAATAAATAATACATGATAAACAATGGTTAAACAATTACAGACATGCTATTCATTTTAAGGGTTTAAAGTGTAGTCTTATTTAACATGTATGTAATCTTTCAAAACGAGTTTCGCAGCAGAAGTCACAGAATACAGCAAAATGTTATCATTTCATATAAAGTATATGAGAAAACTGCATTTAATAAATGCGACTGAAACAATATCATTGATATAACAATTTAATTAAACAGAATCAAAATATTAATGCCACGATTTTAATACTGATAAAGATTTGTGCACATTTGTACGTCTAAAAGTTGTTTATACGTAAATAATTCACTTTTTAGTGCTGTCAATTCGTCAGTAGGGGTGGAAAAAAATATAGTTTGCACAATATATTGTTGTCCTTTGTGCAATACGAGAATCGAATTGTAGTCAAATATCGATATTTTAATTTTAAAAAATAAGGCGCTCTAAATTGAATTCCCTGCTCCCAGCGTCGCTACTTCATGGCTCCTAGAGGTGGCGCTCAACACATGACTGAGGGAAATGTGAACATAAGTTAACTAGCCTAAGAAAAAGAGTTTTTAACGGGATGGCGGATAGCAGTGTGAGTACAATAATAGATGCCCCAGCCACGTTTAAGTCCAAGTTTGGACTTTAATAAAAAGAGAAAACCTGCACTTAACCTTTTCACATTCATTTTGTTTTCATAGTTAGACAGATATCGTGATGTATCATTATAGAATTGTCTAGCAAAATATTGATTATGGCGGTAAATATGTTTCATGATATTATCGGTATCATGAGCCATGTATCATGTATCATATCGTACTCTGTGATTCCCACTCCTATATGTCAGTATTGTACATTTCAGTGTGTATGAAAATGTAACTAGAACCACACTTTACGTAAAAATGCACACGAATACCCATGAGATGACATTGCAGCAAAATACTAATAAGGTTCTGCAGTTCATGAGGTTCAAGAGCTGCTTTATATTAAGATGTCCTTATCTCTGAAAGGTTTGATTGACAAATCATCGGCACAAAAAAAGTCTTTCCTGTCAGGATATGTGCAACTGTGCTGTCAGAAAGGTGTGAGATGAGTCTTGTAGTTCGGGCACAGGGTGATAGGGTTCATCGCACTGGTGGTCCGAAAGCGAGGTGAAATAAAGGTGAAGTGAGAAAGGTCTCTTTTAACAAACTTCTCCCACTGCAGGATATAAGAAGTCAATCAGAACCCATGGCAGGAACTAGCCTGTTGTATTGCCAGCTGTTATTTGTTTTTGTACAAACTTCAGAGTTGGGTTTTATTCTATCAGCAGTCAATCTAATGCAACCGCAAAATTGAAAACTATATTAGACTCCCTGTGCAAAAGGTTTCCCTCAATTCTCCAAAATACAGTAAAGTATAAATCAAATTGACAACTTTAAAAACGGTCCTATATTCCAGCCTGTTAAATAAGATGTTATCACTCGCTGTCTAATATTTTTTCCTTGTTGGACCCATTCGATATAGACGCTATATTGTAATACATACGAGCCAGAGCATCTAAGAAAGACCATGGATGTTAGTCTGTGATGGATCAATACGAGGCAAACTCAGTCCTTATAGAGATTGAATCGAATTGTATCTCACACACTGGCAATTGCCGGGGGGAGGTGGTCCTTTCATATGGGGGATTGGAGCAATTGCTCCTACGGTGGAGAACTGACAAAGAAATAATGAGACATTGAATACAATCTTATCTATCACAGTACATACAGGACTGGTGGAATGTTTCTGCAACTTTCAATCGGCATTGCTGTAGAAAGTTGCATGCCATCTTAAAGGCACAGTCACACTGCAGGACAGAGAAGACAGTGTGTACAGCTATTAGTAGACATTTACACATGACAACAATGAATATGGAGAAACTTTAAAGGGCATCTATATTGCCCCTTTTACAAGATGTAAAATGTCTCTGGTGTCCCCTATTTGGGTGTGAGCAAAAACAAAAAATTAAAAAAAAAAATGTCGTCATGTTAATCTTTGTGCAAATCCAGCATTGATTGACCCTCGTTTGTGAAGTAGTCCGGCGTAAAATGACGGCATTGCAACAACTCTACTACAACAACTCTTCCTCTTCACTAAAGCAGCCCAACATGGCCTCGACGCATTTGTTGCATGTTCTCAGGGGCAAGGTTTATGTAAATTTTAGGGTTAGTGATGTCACTAACCTGAGAAGAGGCTCGTTGAAGTCCCTACCAGCCGTTTGTTGTAGTCTTAAACAAGCTAATTCTTTAAAAGAAAATATCTCCCTTTGCTTTGAACTTTGAGCGTCTTAACTTTGCAGATGTTGTTGTATGCTCAAACAGCAACATTACACACTAACTAAAGTTAAAAAAGTGAAATCATAAACCAAGCACCCTTTTAAATGCAGCACTGAGTCATTTATTTTTCCAATTCAGCTGTTACATAACCATTAAGCTGTTGATGACAGGCTTATCATTTGTTATAAATAATGTTTTCTTTTAGTCTGTTTTCATGTAGTTTCAAATGAAAATAATAAATCAAATGAGACATAATACCTTTCATTTGTCAAGTATTTAATTCCCTGGACAATGCAAAAAATAGCCAATATCACATGGTTATTAAAATATAAACCATATTTATAATCAGACAATATTGATGGCTGTTGCTGAGGAACAGGCTGGGTAAACATGGGCACTATTGAATAGATAAACAGCACAATGCCAGCCAACTCTAATAAAAGAGGCTGTGTGTGTCAGCGACTGTGTGTGGTCATTTCTCATAATCAAATGATTTAAACTCTGTTATGACATTCCAGCTATGTCTGAAACCGAAGGCAGCTGCCAATCCCAATCAGTCAATGACTTAACAGTCAGTGTTCTTGTAAGGTACCTTCTAAAAAAGTTATTTCAAGCAATTTCAGGGCATTATGTCTCATGATCTAGGACAAATTTAAGTAGCTCAGACTCATTATAAAAACGTACCCGTGTCAACATTTTTGCAAAATGCAAAATATGTTGCGTTGTGCACGTTTCGTGACAGTTTCAAAGTAAAATGTCCAGTGAGTGGCGGTAAAAGAGTGTTTAAAGGTGCCCTTGATACAAAAATTGAATTTATCTTGGCATAGTTAAATAACAAGAGTTCAGTACATGGAAATGACATACAGTGAGTCTCAAACTCCATTGTTTCCTCCTTCTTATATAAATCTCATTTGTTTAAAAGACCTCCGAAGAACAGGCGAATCTCAACATAATACAGACTGTTACGTAACAGTCGGGGTGTACGCCCCAATATTTGCATATGCCAGCCCATGTTCCCAACATTATGAAAGGCATTAGACAAGGGCAGCCAGTATTAACGTCTGGATGTGCACAGCCGAATCAACAGACTAGGTAAGCAAGCAATAACAACAGCGAAAAATGGCAGATGGAGCAATAATAACTGACATGATCCATGATAACATGATATTTTTAGTGATATTTGTAAATTGTCTTTCTAAATGTTTCGTTAGCATGTTGCTAATGTACTGTTAAATGTGGTTAAAGTTACCATCGTTTATTCACGGAGACAAGAGCCGTCGCTATTTTCTTTTTTAAACACTTTCAGTCTGTATAATTCATAAACACAACTTCATTCTTTTATAAATCTCTCCAACAGTGTGTAATGTTAGCCGTTAGCCATGGAGCATAGCCTCAAACTCATTCAGAATCAAATGTAAACATTCAAATAAACACTGTACTTACGCGATTAGACATGCTACATGACGAACACTTTGTAAAGATCCATTTTGAGGGTTATATTAGCTGTTTGAACTTTTTTTTATGTTGTTTAAGGCAAGCGCGAGCTCCGTGGGCGGAGAGCACAAGCAATTAAAGGGCCAGCAGCCCTGAATCGGCTCATTTATAATGATGCCCCAAAATAGGCAGTTAAAAAAATGAATTAAAAAAAAAATCTATGGGGTATTTTGAGCTGAAACTTCACAGACACATTCAGGGGACACCTTAGACTTATATTACATCTTTAAAAAAAAAGTTCTAGGTCACCTTTAATTTTTTTCTGGAACAGAGCAATGTGAATATGGCAACGTTTTATTATGTTGGAGTTTGGTATGACCACAGTTCTGAATTGAAATGTCCAATGAGTGGCGCGAAAAGCTTAATGCTAAACCCTAAACCTACCTGATAGCGTTAACAAAAGCAAATATGACATTTTTGACATATGACATAATTGTTTTTGAACTCTTGTCTTTGAGCTCTTTTACCGTGACTCGTCTTTCACGTGATTCGTACTCCAGCTCTTCGCATCACAAGTACATTCTGTACCAGCTGAGCTACCGAGCAAGCTTGTTACAGTATGTCAGTAAAAAATTGGGTAAGTTGGGTAAGTAACGCAAACTCCAAAATATATTCGTTTTCAAATCATGCACTATGGTAAAATGTGTTTTGAGGTCATAACATTATTGTGCAATTAGCCGCATGAAAACAACTCTTTAATAATCCATCAACTATGAGAAAATGTCCATAGTTTTGTGAGAAAATGATTAAAAATGCTTGCTTTCTTACTGCCTCTAATGTTCATTTTTGTTAGAAATAAAACTTTGCAGTGATATGTACGTATTGCATATTTTGCATTTTGCAAAAATGTTGACACGTTTTTCCAATGAGCCTGTGCTGCATTTAAGTGATGTTTAGAGACAACCAAATTAAAATTAAAGGAGTACAATACTTATTTCTCAGTAATAGACCCTTCGCCGGGAGTTTGATTGACAAGTGATCTAACCAATCATAACGTCGAATCCACCATTTTGTCCGCAAAGCAATCAGGAGTTAGAAGATTAACCTCGGTGGACTTGAACTTGAAAAATGTTGTGTACTGATGTCTTTCCACATTTGAAACAACATTCCTTTTCATGTTCATTCATGTTCATTTGATGCTATAAATTAACTAGTAAGAAGAGATGATTGGTTCACGAGCTGCTTGAGCTCAGGCACTACAGCAATCTGTCACGACACATTAAAAAGCCACAAAACGTTTTTTATTGTTTGAATTTCTTAAAAAAATTACACAATTTGAAAGCTGGGACTTTGTTTAATATCATAAGTAACCTGCTCTGTCTTGTCTGTCGACGTGTTGTCAGTGTCCTCTTTGCTCCGTGATGTATTTTACACTGTGTGTGGGTGACAGCGCCATGGCTTGTCGGACAAAGCAACAGTAACTAAGGGGGGCGGGTCTTTGCGAAGGGTTAATTGGGACTGGATTTGCATATAAACAATTGCAGCAAACAAAAAGTGTTAAAATGGTAATTTCAGGTAAATATAGGTTTTAGGTACTAGGCACTACATACTAAATTTCTCGACCAATACCAATAGCCGAATACAGTGATATCTGCCAATACTGATAATGATACCGATAGTTTGGGGGGTATCATAGTTTCCGCCTTTTATACCTTTTAAATTAATGATAATTTCATTATAATTAATAATTATTCATTATATTTTTAATTCTTATATTTAGAAAGAAATGCAAATAAAAACATTATTCTTTCCATTTCAGCAACTTGTTTCACAGTAACTGGTATCAGTTATAAACAAACACATTACTCAAATTAATATTATAAAACGGATAGTTCTGGGCCTTGATTCTGATTAGTTGAGCCGCGTTCGAAGCTGTTGTAAAATTCCCGAAAACGTACAGCTGACCACATTACATAAGTATTGCTGTGCCATTGAGTGTGTATGTTGCTGCATCTGTCTTAGCAACCACTAGCAATGTAAACATATTTGTTCTCAATTGATTTTGTTCATTGAAGCTTACTGCATTATGTAGAAGAGAGAGATATAGAGTGACCGAGTGTATTACCTGTATGATAAAAAAATCCATTTGAATATCCACTGCAATCTTGTCCTTTTAACATTTAATGGGTTTTCCCGTTCCCTGCTGACACTGACAGCGCTAGTCAAAGCATTGTCATTTGCATCTCGTTCTGTGTTCACAACAAGTTTTTTTTCTTTGCGACTGAGTGACTTGCACATAAAAACAATCTTTGCCACCATCTAATGATGTATTAAATGTAACTTCTGTTGCTGTCCACTGTCAGGGACATTTTTTTTTTCCAGCAGAAGGAAGGCTTTTAATGATTTTACTTCATGAAAGTTGCACTGATACATATTTTTTGGCTTTAAAGGGATAGTTCACCCAAAAATGAAAATTTGATGTTTATCTGCTTACCCCCAGGGCATCCAAGATGTAGTGACTTTGTTTCTTCAGTAGAACACAAATGATGATTTTTAAATCCAACCGTTGCCGTCTGTCAGTCAAATAATGCTAGTGGATGGGAACTTCTACTATAAGAGTAAATAAAACTTGCATAGACAAGTCCAAATTAAACCCTGCGGCTCGTGAAGACACATTAATGTCCTAAGACACAAAACAATCGGTTTGTGCGAGAAACCGAACAGTATTTATATCATTTTTTAGCTCTAATACACCACTATGTCCAACCGCGTTCAGCATTCGCTTAGTGATGTCTGATCGCGCTCTGACAGCGGCAGTGATGTCTCGCGCATATAGGCCTACTTCAATGAGAGCGAGACATCACTGCCGCTGTCAGAGCGCGATCAGACCTTACTAACGAGTGCTGAACACGGTTGGACATAGTGGTGTATTAGAGTTAAAAAAATGATATAAATACTGTTCGGTTTCTCGCACAAACCGATTGTTTCGTGTCTTAGGACATCAATGTGCCGTCACGATCCGCAGGGTTTAATTTGGACTTGTTCCCATCCACTAGCATTATTTGAGTGACAGATGGCAACGGTTGGAGTTAAAAATCATCATTTGTGTTGTACTGAAGAAACAAAGTCACCTACATCTTGGATGCCCTGGGGGTAAGCAGATAAACAACAAATTTTCATTTTTGGGTGAACTATCCCATTAATATTTGTATTGTGTGGTAACCGTTTTATAAATTCAATAAGCCCCATGAAGCTGTGGTTTACAGTGAATTTATAACAGCTAAGTGAATTTTAGGCACTCCACTCCACTGTTATAAATTCACTGTAAACCACAGCTTCTTGGGGCTTATTGCTTTATTAACACACATTAAGGGTTTGTTCACCCAAAAATGAAATTTCTGTCATGAATTACTTACCCTCATGTCATTCCAAACCCGTAAGACCTTCGCTCATCTTCGGAACACAAATTAAGATATTTTTGATGAAATCTGAGGGTATCTGATCCACACATAGGCAGCAATGTCATTTAACCATTTGATGTCCAGAAAGGTAGTTAAAAACATGGTTAAAATAGTCAACGTGACTACAGTGGTTCAACCTTAGCGTTATGAAGCGACGAGAAAACTTTTTGTGTGTGAAAACAAAACAAAAATAAGGACTTCATTCAACAATTTGAATTTGCAGGCTCATTATTGTCCGGATCCTTCATAAGCATCACATGCATGTGTCGTACTGCTCACATGTTCAGCTTTGGCCAAAACTGAGTTGGCTTTTGGAAGTAAACAAGGAAGCCTGAACTGAGTTCACTGAGTTTCAGTTGCATTTATTAAACAGTTTACTCATCTACTTAATATAAAATTCTAACATTTCGCTTGGTTCTGTGTGACTTCGGCTGTAAACTTGTTTCAAAGGATTACATAATGTTAAATGACTAAAACCTTAAAATGAATAGCATTTCTGTAATCGTTTGACCATTATTTATCATGTAATATTTATTTTGTTTGCCATATGACACAAAAGGCGATTTCTCAGTATAGTCCTATGCTGTCACAGACAATATAACCTTAAAAAAATATTCCAAAAACACAACATAAATTCACAAAAGTAATCAATTTTATCTGTGGAAATGGTTATGGGTAGGTTAAGAGGTAGGAGTGGGATTACCACTCATAATATCCTTTTAATGCTATATTGTTACTAAAATGGTAATTTCCCTACACATTTATGTACATTTGACATATTTCTTTTATATTTTCTATAAAATGGTATTGTTTGGGTTTGGGGGTAGGGTTAAGAGATCTACAATTTATATATGAAATGGTAAAATATAAGAAATATTAAATATCTTTATGATATAAAAAATTGTAAATATTTTAATTTTTTTATTGGTAAATACATACTTATGTTTAAATGTTGTCCATTCATCCATATTGTACATTTCAGACAAATTTCAATTCTGCATAAAAAAAATAAAAAAATACTATGAAGTTATGTTGGTTACATGAACTGATTAAAATCAAATTTACAAATACAAAAAAAGTTTGAAATTATCTACAAAACAAAATGTAAACATTACACAGAAACAGAATGATAAAGGACTATAAATTTATGGTACCTTATAAAATTATTATTATTATTATTATTATTTATGAATTTCACCAAAACATGAATTAACTCACAAGATGCATGTGAAACTACCAAGCAACTGCCATTGAGATAAATAAAAATGCTAGGGGGTATCTTTCTCCAGGCATCGTACATGTCCTTGCTCCTAACTCTGTATTATTACCCATAAAAACTTTTTCATAGACAAAGCCTTTTAAAATAAAGTACTAGGCCTACTGTAAACATCTGATTAAGATAAATAACAATAAAAAGCACCTACATAAGACAGACTGTGAGAGCAGACAGCAATTATTATGTGAATTAAGGTCTGCATAGTTTAAAAATAAATAAATAAAAAGTGACATTTATTTCACATTCAATTCCAAGCATTTGGGTGATGCAGTTAAGGTACTACCAAACAGACGCACAAAAGAAATTAACCTTGCGTTCCAGCTCAAATTCCCCTGCATATATTCAAAATGGTAATGGACAGGCACTGAGAAATAGTGACGCTGGTATACAGCTTCATCTAAGCATTGTGAAACTATATCCCAAGACAAATGCATCAACTCTCTTGCACTCCATCTGACTGAATGAGTGCTAATTAAACTCACGACAAAGAAAATTACTTGTCAGTTTATCGTCTTACCATTTATTATTTCCACCATGAATGTATTAAACAGACAAAGGCTATAAGGTGTTTAAATAGATTCAGCCGTTTTGCCTGTGCAAATGAACAAGTCTGCTTAAATTGTGCCTAAATGAGCATGACCACGCAAGCATATCAAACGTCACTACTCCCAAGACAATGAAAACCATTCCAGAAAACCAATTTAGGTCTTCATTTGCGATCTGTCTCTCTCACACACAAACACAAACTTTACCATTTCTAGCTCCAGCATCACCGATCTACACCACATTCATGCACGCATCATGACATCCACAAATAAACACAATCTTACGAATCTTTAGCCTAATCAGGCATCCCCTCCTGCATCATTAATTATTCAGCTGTATAAATAAATGCTGAGTGAATGAGTATTTCCGCCTGTCTTTGTGTCCAGGGCCTCTCCGCCATTTTTCCAGAGGGTAATTCATTGTCTCCCCAGCCGAAACGTAGTCAATCAATACCCAATTAAGCAGAGTCTGCCGTTCTCCCTAGAGCAACTGTCCATGAGACAAAGTGCTTGAGGTAAATTTAAATGCAAATGGTGTATAAGGCTGTTTCCACACTTGGTTTGATTGTTTGATCTGAACTCCCTCCATCTGCAAGTTTCTTTTCACATCGTACTGCTTGGGTCCAAACAAGCATCATCAAAGGAAGTATGACCATGAGTACAAGCAGGAGCTGTTTAACACTGAGCTAGAGAATGATTGACTAATGAAGGATGCCAGTTTGACTGTGGTATTGACATATTTCTTGAATTTGTAAACTTTTACCATACCTTTGACCATGAAATGTCCAGAAATGTCTAGAAAATGTATTGATTGTACTGTTTTACCATATTCCCAGACTACCAATATTAAACCATGAAAATCCATCAATGTCTGTTTAAAAGCATAATAATCTACATAAAGAAATAAAGCATTTAATCTTTATTGTATGAAAAGACAACAATGTCAGTGAAGAGCTAGAGAATAAATATGCTATAAGTGAAGGGGAAAAAACTAAATACAAAAGCAAATATTAGCAGAAAGTTTTAATTTCCAATTAATATTCTTCCATGCCAATATTAAACAAGCCGTGGTCTGAATTAAATGCTCATGTGTGAAAGGACCCTAAAAAAGGATACCACTGCCTCTAGAAGGCCTTGTTTGGTTCTATCCTCTTTGGGTTTGAGTTACAGTACGTGTGACCTCCCTGTACTGCGGCCGGAGCTGTACCGCATGCCTGTGGTCAGGGCGGAACGGGCAGCGCAACGCGGAGATGGTGATATTTAAGTGACCTCCACCGTCAATATGCTGATCCACCAGCTGAATACACATGAAAACAGAGTATATATAAATGAGCATGGACACATGCATACCACACCACTAGACCACATCCTGATACAAAAGCCTAATGTAAAATGAATCCTTAAGTGGTCAAAGTACGCTCAGGATATGCACTGCAATTAGTAATTTAGCCAACACTTATAGTACACTTGCAGAACTTATTACAGGGACAATCCCCCTGGTGCAACCTGAGGTTAATGACTCGCTACTTTTGGAGATCAAGCTACCTTTATAAAGCTACACTCTTAAAAATAAAAGTTCTTTATTGGCATCTATGAAGAACCTTTAAAATTCATGAAACCTTTCCATTTCACAAAACATTTTTTATAGAGGAAAAAGGGTTTATTAGATTATTAAAATGTTCCACACACTAAAAAGATTCTTTTAAGAACTGCAAAAACCCCTTTTTGGAACCTTTTTTTTAATTATGTATACAATATTATAATGGTTGCACTTACATGTTTAACAGGGTACTTATCTAAGAAAGTAGTGGGCAATAAAAGGTAACCACATGGGTTAAGGTTAGGTTTAGGGGTAAGTTCAGGGTTAGTACCTAGTTATTATCAAGTTATTAGAAATAATTACTACAATAAGTACATATACATGCGGACAGGGCTTGACATTAACTTTTATGCTCACCAGCCACTGTGGCTAGTGGTTTTCAAAGTCACATTTTCACTGGCCACAATTTTCACATCAATACCATGGGGAAAAACTGCCATATAGAAATTTTTAATATTATCTCATAATTTGGCAGCAGGTAAATTAGGCTGCTGTCACTTTAAGACCTGACACAAGGATCTATACTCGCCAAGACTGGCATTTTGACATTATTTTGTGTGTATTTGACTGTTTAAGCACAATTAAACAGCGAAAGAGAACTCAATTTAGTACTAATAGGTGGATTTATGTGCACACACTTTGGGTGTGAGAACAAAATTTGCGGGAATGAGAAAAAATTATGTGCAATATGCGCAATCCCACACTGAAATTCAAGCCCTGTAACACCAAAAATATTCATGCAGAGAAAATGAAACAAGTGAATTTGTGTGTCAACTCACTGTTGGAAAGATGAGAGACCGAGAAAGTGCAGCAGGTATTGTGTATCTATTCTGCAGAAAATGAGTATTGGAAAATGAGTATTGGAAGAGTTTCAGATATTTAAAGGTGCCCTAGATTCAAAAATTGAATTTACCTCAGCATAGTTAAATAACAAGAGTTCAGTACATGGAAAAGACATACATTGAGTCTCAAACTCCATTGTTTCCTCCTCTTATATAAATCTCATTTGTTTAAAAGACCTCCGAAGAACAGGCGAATCTCAACATAACACCGACTGTTACGTAACAGTCGGGGTGAACGCCCCAATATTTGCATAATGCCAGCCCATGTTCCCAACATTATAAAAGGCATTAGACAAGGGCAGCCAGTTAACGTCTGGATCTGTGCACAGGTGAATCAACAGACTAGGTAAGCAAGCAAGAACAATAGTAAAAAATGGCAGATGGAGCGATAATAACTGACATGATCCATGATAACATGATATTTTTAGTGATATTTGTAAATTGTCTTTCTAAATGTTTCGTTAGCATGTTGCTAATGTACTGTTAAATGTGGTTAAAGTTACCATCGTTTCTTACTGTATTCACGGAGACAAGAGCCGTCGCTATTTTCATTTTTAAACACTTGCAGTCTTTATAATTCATAAACACAACTTCATTCTTTATAAATCTCTCCAACAGTGTAGCATTAGCCGTTAGCCACGGAGGACAGCCTCAAATTCACTCAGAATAAAACGTTAACATCCAAATAAATACTTTACTCACATAATTCGAAGCATGCATACAGCATGCATGACGAACATCTTGTAAAGATCCATTTGAGGGTTATATTAGCTGTGTGAACTTTGTAAATGCGCTGTAATATAGTCGACAGCTCATGTGGCAGGGAGCACGCGAATTAAAGGGGCGGCGCTGCCTAAATCAGGGCATTGTTAATGATGCCCCAAAATAGGCAGTTAAAAAAATTTATTTAAAAAAAATCTATGGGGTATTTTGAGCTGAAACTTCACAGACACATTGAGGAGACACCTTAGACTTATATTACATCTTGTGAAAAAGCATTCTTGGGCACCTTTAAGTATCAATATGTATTAAAAAAAAAAGATATTTTTGACAACACTACACTGTACTTAGTTTATTATTTCAGAAACGTTTTTAAAAGACTACAGTTGAAAAATGTATACATTATATATAAAATTCAACCCGCCATAGTGGCTAGTAAGAGTGATTACATTACACGCCACTGCTGAAATCCACCCTCATTTGGCGGGTGTTAACGTCAAGCCCAGCATGCAGAATAGGGGTCGGATTCACAAAAATCTTCTTAAGAAAGAAGTTAAAAAAGTTCTTGAGACACATTCTCATTTGTAAGAATGTTCCTAAGTGCAATTCTTGAAAAATTCCTAAATTCTCAAATATTTTCTTTTTCTTTTTTTTCTTAAAAGAAAATGAAAGGTGGTTATTGATGAAGACTCGCTGAATGAAAAAAACCTTAAAGCCCATCTTTTTGGCTGCCTGCAAATTACCGTAGTACCGGCTTGACAGGAGTTAATCACCCAGTGTCGTGTTTTTAAAGCAAAGTGTCAAGTTAAAATAGTTATTTTAATAGAGCCTGTCTCAAGATGCAGCAGTCTTTCTTACCCATTCTTTTTTGCACTCTCTCTATAGTGAATGCGTCCTGTATGCGTGTGCTGCCTCTCTAGTTCTAGCTAGAGTGAACACATCATGTATATGAGCAAACGATAGATCGGAGTCACTTCAGAGTACTAGCCACATACACAGTACTAGTAATTATGTATGTTGTAATCCTTAATATTTGAAACAACCTAATAATTTCATTAAACATCTTACTTCAGGGATTTAAGAAAGGTTGGAGGTTATCCTATAACTTTAAGTAGTTATTTATGATGATTTTTAAAAACATTCTTTTCAGGAACATGAACACTTCTCATTATGTATTTAGAACAATCTTAAGAAAAAAGATAAGAACATTCTTAAAGAGACAGTTCACCCAGAATTTTTTTTTTTTTTTTACTTCAAAATGTGGCCCCCCATTCACAACCATTATAAACATTATTAAAAAATATGTTTTGTGAATTTGGCCCCAGGACTGTAAAATAAAGTGCTACCACTGTAAAGATACCATGTATATTGATGGTATCAGATTATGTATTACTAGAAATGGGAAGGATGGTCAACTTGTTGACATCCTGATTTTTTTCTTCTTTTTCTTTTTCTAGCTTTAATATTTTGTAGCAGCAGTGAATTAAAGGAGATGAATGAAGGCACAACTTCTCAGAGAGGATTTTAGCATGCTGTGCTTTAGTGTGCAGCATTCTCAGCATGGTAAAACCCATGTCTAAAAAGATGCATCTCCAAACTCATTCTCTTTAAAGCACCACTGCTACAGCCTTCAAAGCAGCAATTATATTACAAAATTCACTATATTCAATAATAAACTTAATTCACTATATTCAATAATAAACTTAAATCGCATGCAGGCTACAAACAAATGCTACAGTTTGATCAAATACCAACTCAATTCAGAAACCTAGTGGTGTCTGCCTAACACTCAGCTGCCTTCAAACCGCATTACGTTCTCTGCAAGAAGCGATCACGTTAATGCAGCAACAGTACACGGTTGAACGGTAAAATGCACTGTCAAACCACCTGTCTTGTCAAGATGTTAATGTGAACACAGTTGGTTCAGTGAATGTAAACAGCCAGCACTAAAATTTAACAGCAGCTGTCAAAATATCGGATCTGTGTATTGACCCCTGCAATGGCCTGTTGCACGAAGCCGGTTTCATTTGTTACCCAGGTAAGTTTGAGATTAGTTTGAGCAAACTGTGGTTTTTCAGGCTCAAGTAGATGGATTGGTTTTTAGCTGTGTTCATCACCATGGTAACTGCTCCGGAGCAGGTTTTATTCTGGATTAGAGATCGCAAACCCAAACTGGACCAATCAGCTGTGAGTAAAGTGGCATGTATCTGATGGAATAAAGCCACTTCCCCTGAATCTCTCGTTCCAAATTAAAGCAGTTTTGGGGTGAAAGAAATTCTTGCTCATCTTTTGCTGATAATTATTTATTTTATATGAATTATAATTATTTTAATTCATATCATATATTCATATAATTATAATAATAATGAACAATTAATATTAATGCTGCTAATGTCTTGGTGCCAGATACCACAGGACATTAGGTCTTGTGTTTACATAGTCCTTGCAGAATATGCAAATGTTTTTAACAAAATAAGAAGGATCATAAAAAAGGCATGTTATTTTTTATTTAGTACTGTCCTGAATAAGATATTTCACTTAACAGTTTACATATAGTCCACAAGACAAAATAATAGCTGAATTTATAAAAATGACCCAGTTCAAAATTTACCCTTGATTCTTAATTCTCTGTGTTGTTACCTGAATGATCCAGTTTACCTGTTACAATAAGCTGTTTACAATAAGCACTTAACTCAAGAGCATGTAGAGATTCGCGAGTGCACAGAACAAAGCTTATATCCGAGCGAGAGCACAGCCATGAGACCACTGTAGGCTATATTTGAGAGCGCGCGTCCAGTTTTGTGCAAGAGCTCGCACATTAGCTACTTGGAAGCACTCTCATGCTACAATCACGTGCTCTACACATTTGTCATTAAAATAGCATGTTCAGAGGTGTAATGATATTCAAACTGAACCGAAAAACCACCACCCACAGCAAGGGCGTAGATTTGGTTTCAACATTGGGGGTGGTTGAGCGTTGGTATGCTGCCTGTTATTATTTTTTTAATTAAACTAAATCTGTTTTATGTGTAGCGTTATTGGATAATTTAGATTTCTTCTCTATCTATCTATCTATCTATCTATCTATCTATCTATCTATCTATCTATCTATCTATCTATCTATCTATCATAACTTTATGAAATTTATGTATAATCATTCATCAAATTCTATCATAACGGAGCGATTCTAAAAAGAAAGAAATTATGTTAAATATTGAAACCGCCAGTAGGCGGCAGCGATTCGACATTTTAATGGGAGAGCTACTTAAATCGTTTATTCAGCCAATTCGTTCAAAAGTCAGATTAGTTTTGGAAGAAAACAAACACCGATGTGAATAATTTTGTCATTGATAAGACACTATTGAAAAATGAACTAACAAAACAGACGGCTGTTAACAGTTACACTGATTAAACTGCTAAATGCTAAATGGCTAAATTGCAATGGATTAGCTAGCTAAAATATATGAGGAGTGTACTTAGCTATTACAATGTTTTCATACCTCCTTCTCAGTATACATGCGTTATTCTTTTTAACGTCCCTCTTTGAACAGAAGTTTAATATACTGTAGTCGACTGGGCAACTGTTCTCTTCATTTTTGGTGCTACCCGTGCTCATTCAAACAGTAGAGCTCCACTCGCACTGTTTTGGTGAAGGTGCGACGCGCGTTGGTTGGGCGTTACCAATCAGTTCAATGGAGGGGGAGTATTTTTTTTTTCACTAATTTATTATGACAAACTCATATTTGATTAGAAACAAAATTATTGTTACAAAATAAATTAATTACATATTTTAGTATAGATCTACTGTGATTTTCATGATGAAATATTGGGGGGGTTGTAACTGATGGATTTGAATATTGGGGGGTTACCTCCCCCCCATCCCCCCCGCAAACTACGCCCCTGACCCACAGTATGTACCGTAATACTCTCATGGCATACCGACGCACCCCATCCCCCCCGTGCCCAGCCCAGCCCTGGACCATTGGATCTACACGACGAATGCAGAGTTGTAACCCAACCACCAAAAATCGCAATAAGCTCCGTGTTTTGTTATTTTCAATAAGAAACAAAAGTGTCATCTTTCAAATTCTGTCCATTTTATCATGAAATTCAAAACCAAAAATAAAATAAAAATGCCGTTTTGACGCTCTTTAATGTGGCATGATGGATCACTGTAGAGGCGCCTCAGTTTAAGCGGTAGTGTGGAGTGCGAGTGAACGTGATCATCTCTTCCTCTTTAATACTAGTTACAGAATAAACATGAACATCTGAAGGTATGTTGAAAGACAGTACAACTTACAAATATATATATATATATATATATATATATATATATATATATATATATATATATATATATATATATATATATATATATAATTGAAATAAGTGACAACACTACGGTTATCAAATTCATACCATATGGCCAAAGAGCTTAGCATTCACACACACAAACATATGAATGTATCCCTAGCCATGCTGACGCCGGCCGGTTCAGCACTCCTTTGATCCACTGCTGCAGGTTATCTGGCCTCACACTAATTTTAGCTGGCCTGTTTGGCTACCCTAGCCTTGATGTGTCAGCCTTCGGGTCGTTAAGAGAACAACTAGAGCACCTTTACACACACGCAAAATTGCTTTGAATTTAAGGAGCTCTTGTGAGCGAGAGGTCCTGTGAGATCACATGCACTATGAGCGAGTCAACTATGTCGTCAAATATCAGAGCATGAGCCTTGTAATGAGGCCCAATCAAGATATGCAGGACTATCTATAGAGGGTCAGGATATTCATAGAGCTTAGGGAGGCAGCAAGAGATGATTTAAGATACATTTGAGAATCTCTATAAATCATGACAGCATTATGTGGTAGTATGGGAAGACATCGTTTTATAGATTTCAACGCTAATCAGAGAATATTGTGATTTATGATGCTTTGCGGCCAGTCTGCTATATCTCTTGTATCTGAATGGATGTTTCTAATTTAGAGGAAACTCTTAAGGCGTGCCATAAAACATCAATATTTTAATGTCATCCCAGCATCTTTGAAGTCCTCACTGGAGCAAGTCAGTTCACTCACAGCCATCTTTGTAAATGCCCATAGGCAAAAAACATGAACAAAAATCTGAACATAATGGTATCATAAATTTAGCTTCAACTAAAATCATGCTAAAAGAAATGACATGGTCCAGGTTGTAGGTCCAACTAATACACATTCTAGAGCAAATAAACCAGACAATGCATTATCAATAAAGTGATTTCAACTGAAAGGTGGCACTTTCTTTTATACAGCTAGCATTTCGAGTACTGTATAATGATTTTTACCATTATTTGTTTCTACAGGTGGCTGGTCTCCTCTTTTACACTTTCTTAAAGGGTTAGTTCACCCAAAAATGAAAATTCTGTCATTTATTACTCACACTCATGCCGTTCCACACCCGTAAGACCTTCGTTAACCTTCGGAACGCAAATTAAGATATTTTTGTTGAAATCCGATGGCTCCGTGAGGCCTGCATAGGGAGCAATGACATTTCCTCTCTCAAGATCCATAAAGGTATTAAAAACATGTTTAAATCAGTTCATGTGAGTACAGTGGTTCAATATTAATATTATAAAGTGACGAGAATATTTTTGGTGCACCAAAAAAACCAAAATAACGACTTATTTAGTGATGGCCGATTTCAAAACACTGCTTCATGAAGCTTCGGAGCATCATGAATCAGCGTGTCGAATCAGCGGTTCGGAGCGCCAAAGTCACGTGATTTCAGCAGTTTGACACGCGATCCGAATCATGATTCGACACAGAAGAATCATAACGCTCCGAAACTTCCTGAAGCAGTTTTGAAATTGGCCATCGTTATTTTTTGGGGGCACCAAAAATATTCTCGTCCCTTTATAGTATTAATATTGAACCGCTGTACTCACATAAACTAATTTAAATATGTTTTTAGTACATTAATGGATCTTGAGAGAGGAAATTGTCATTGCTGGCTATGCAGGCCTCACTGAGCCATCGGATTTCAACAAAAATATCTTAATTTGTGTTCCGAAGATTAACGAAGGTCTTACGGGTGTGGAATGAGGGTGAGGGTGAGTAATAAATGACATTATTTTCATTTTTGGGTGAACTAACCCTTTAATCATAATAGTGTAGAATCATTACTGAATGAAGACAGTGCTGTGCTTTAGGAAATGGTATAGTCTTACCCGTCCAGTTTACAACAATTCAAGGATGTCTGTTATTCACAGAATGCAGGTTCCTGAAAAACACACACAAACCACATTTATGGATATGAATTATGAAAGTACAACACAAGATAAGAAAAGAGCATTAAAAACTGTTCTAGATAACTGCACGAAAGATAATCAAAACTAAAATGAAAATACTATTTACTCTTACATGCTTATTTAATAGAAGTCCCTGGACTCCTTTGATTCCTGTCTCTGGATTCATTGATGTATGTTACCCTAAAGACAACTCAATTCAATATCTTCTTTTTCACTGACATATACCAAGGCCATATGGGTAGGTTTGTTTATAACCTCAATTATTAACACTGTTGGGGAAAGTTACTTTTAAAAGTAATGCTTTATAATATTTTGTTACTCCCTGAAAATTAACTAATTGCATGGTAGCACTTTATTTTACAGTACGTGTACTTTCCTGGTACATATATAGTAATTATGTTGTACATACAAGTAAAAGAGTGGTAACACAAGGTACTTACCTGACATGCATGTCCATGGAAACTAATAAGAAACACTGCTGTACTTTCCAATGGGTCAAACATGGTAACTACTTTGTACCTATAGACAAGTGTTGGGTAATAACAGGCACTTACTTATAGTGTCAGTATATGGTAACTAACAGACACATTACTGTACTTACCAATAGTATGTACATGGTAACGATGTAGTACTTACAGACAATTGTGGGTAATAAAAGGCACCTATGTGTGGTAACTAGTAAGACACATTACTGTACTTACTAGTGGTATATACATGGTAACTATGTTGTACTCACGGACAAGTGTGGACACATAACGGGCACTTACGCAACTACAAATGTGCTTACCAAAATGATACACTGCAGTAACTATACAGCACTTCATAGTGTTAATACTTATCAAGTAGTCCTTTTAAGCAAGGCTTTTGACACATGACAACTGAGTATAACAAGTACAGTTGTAGTGTTACTGATCTGTATGTAGCCTATGTATGTATGTCATCAAAATACCCCTATTGGACCAATCGGTTAAGTGAATCATTGTCCAGTAAAGATTAGGCAAGTTGAACCGCAACATCCAGTACTCAAGAAGTATCTTGTACCATGCTTATACAACCCTTATTAACTAACTGGTATATTCACTAGTACGTTCATAGTAAGTACATGGAAATAGGACTGTAAAATAAAGTGAACCCTTGTACATAAACATTACATAGGAATTACCAGCTCTTTAACCTTTGTAATAATAAGCTTAAGCATATTAACTAGTAAGGACTGCAAAATAAGATGCACTGTTGTGGAGAGCAATTTAGCATTAAAAGTTCATAAAATACTACATAAAGTACATACATAGTGCAGCAAAACAATTACATTATTTCTTGAGAATTTTGTTTTTTACAATGGCATCAGTGAGAAAACAACACTACTTGGTAAGCCTCTGTTTTGTACTGTTGTTAACATGCACACACTGTAAGTAAGTGTCCATTATTTGTGTCCACACTTGTCTGGGAGTACAACATAGTTACCATGTATATACCACTAGTAAGTACAGTAATGTGTCTAACTAGTTACCATAAATAAGTGCCTGTTATTACCCACACTTGTCAATAAGTACAACATAGTTACCATGTACCAGTTACCATTGGTAAGTACAGTAATGTGTCTGTTAGTTACCATATACGGACACTATAAGTAAGTGCCTGTTATTACCTAACACTTGTCTATAGGTACAAAGTAGTAGTTACCATGTATGTACCATTGGAAAGTACAGTAGTGTTTCTTATTAGTTTCTATGTACATACATGTCAGGTAAGTACCTTGTTACCACTCTTTTACCTGTATGTACAACATAATTACTATATATGTACCAGGAAAGTACACATACTGTAAAATAAAGTGCTACTAATTGGATTACTTGGATACTTTTTATGGAAAGTAATGTTGCGTTACTTTTGCGTTACTTTTTCTTTCCAGGGCTGGGATTGCTTGTTTGTATTTTAATAACAAAAAAGTTTTAGCAAATGTAAAGGCCCTTTCACGACATAAGTGAAATGAATAAGCCTCAGTCTGAAGGAAATGCAAATTCACGCCTGTCCAGTAGAGGGCGCAGCACAAACAAACCTTTCAGTGATGCTGCCATTCCAGATTGCAGAAGAATAGGATACAGGAGAAGAAAGTTCAACACTATTACTTTCAGCAATAAAAAAGAAAAAGAAAAAAAGAAACCAAAATATGAAGTTATTTAAAGTCATTTTTGCTTATTAGTATGATTGAATTAGATCATCGAAGGTCAGCAGCAAAGACATTAAAGTATATTTGTATTATTTAACATATTTAATTATTGCAGGTTTGAATAATATTCTGAGTTTGCATTTTACTGTTTTTATTCATTTTGAGGAATATTGAATTGTTTTTTTTCAAGTGAGAACTTCAATAACTATCATGTTTACACAGCGCACACAACTCCTCATGGAGATAGTAGAGGTGTCAGCCATTAAATGAGAAAAAGTAACTTGAGTTACTTATTTGAAAAAGTAACTTCGATATTTTGTTGTAATTTTAAAAGTAATGCATAACTTTACTCGTTACTTGAAAAAAGTAATCTGATTACATAACTCATGTAATGCGTTACACCCCCAACACTGATTATTAAAATACTATATGAAATGTTTATAGTTTTATTTTATACTTTAATTTAAATATAAAATAATATATTACAATATATTTAAAACTATTTGTGCATGTGCTTAAAATGGTGAAAAACTAGCGATATTTTTTCTATATTTGTAAATAGACATTTTATGTGTGAACTTCTTGCACATGTATGGCCTTTGGACATTCAAACTACTTACTAGATGGACCGGAATATACAGTATATACACACACACACACACACACACACACACACACACACAGTATCTCACAAAAGCGAGTACACCCCTCACATTTCAGAAACCATTTCATTATGTTCTCAAGGGACAATACTATAGAAATGAAAATAGGATATACTTTAGAGTAGTCAATGTGCAGCTTGTGTAGCTGTACAGATTTACTGTCCTCTAAAAATAACTCAACATACAGCCATTATTGTCTAAATAACTGGCAACAAAAGTGAGGACACCCCAAGTGAACATGTCAAAACTGTCCAAAGTGTCATTTTTTGTGTGTGAGCACCACTGATATCTAGCATTGCCTTAATCCTCCTGGGCATGGAATTCACCAGAGCTGCACAGGTTGTTGCTGGGATCCTCTTCCACTCCTCCATAATGACATCACTGAGCTGCTGGATGTTAGACACATGGCGCTTCTCTACCTTCCGCTTGAGGATGCCCGAAAGATGCTCAAATAAGGTTTAGGTGTGGAGACATACTTGGCCACTCCATCACCTTCACCTTCAGCTTCCTCAACAAGACAGTTGACATCTTGGCGGTGTTTTTAGGGTCGTTATCATGTTGGAAACCTACCGTTCCTGAAGGGAGGGAATCATGTTCTGCTTTAGAATGTCACAGTACATGTTGGGTATCCATGATTCCGTCAATGAAGTGTAGCTCCCCAGCACCAACAGCACTCATGCAGCCCCAGACCATGATGCTACCACCACCATACTTGGCTGTAGGTAAGACACAATTTTCTTGGTACTCCTCACCTGGGTGTCACCACACATGCTGGACACCATCTAAACCAAACAAGTTTATCTTAGTCTCATCAGACTACAGGACATGGTTCCAGTAATTCATGTTCTTGGACAGGTTGTCTTCAGCAAACTGTTTGTGGGCTTTCTTGTGAGCCAGCTTCAGAAGAGGCTTCCGTCTGGGATGACGGCAATGCAAACCGACTTGTTGCAGTGTGCGGCGTATGGTCTGAGTACTGACAAGCTGACCATCCGCTTCTGCTACCTCTAAAGCAATGCTGGAAGCACTCATGCGTCTGTTTTTTGAAGCCAGCTTCTGCACCTGATGCACAGCACGAGGACTTGACGTCTTTGATCGATCCTTGCGAGGTTTGTTCCGAGTGGAACCTGTCTTGGAAAACCTCTGTATGATCCTGGCCACTGTACTGTAACTCCGTTTCAGGGTGTTACCAATTTTTTTATAGCCTAGGTCAACTTTGTGGAGAGCAACATTTCTAATTCTCAAATCCTCAGAGTTCTTTGCCAAGAGGTGCCATGTCCAGTGATCAGTATGAGAGATTTGTAGTCAAAGCACAAAATTTTAATTGCTCTAATACAAGATACGCAATTTTGTATGGTCCTATCAAGCAGACAAAAACATGAACTAGATAGATAGACAGATAGACAGATAGATAGATAGATAGATAGATAGATAGATAGATAGATAGATAGATAGATAGATAGATAGATAGATAGATAGATAGATAGATAGATAGATAGATAGATAGATAGATAGATAGATAGATAGATAGATAGATAACAATCACACTCTCACACACATTCAGCTGAAGATTCATTTGCAGGCTATGCGATACAGTGAGTGCAATAAAGCAGCTGTGGCAGTGTTGAGTGAATGATAGTTCTCTATAACACAGCTAAGATGAGGGGTGCAAAAGATGTCTACAAGCAGATTTAAAGCTCTAATCTCACACACACACATGCACGCACAGCTTGGGCCACCCCTCTCCTATTGGAGCGTGAGTTACAACAGCGCAACCTCCGCCTTCCATTTCCTTCAGATGAGAAATGGTATATCGGCTTTCCCTCCCTTACTTACAATGACTCCATCCAAGAGAGCCACAAATGCAGCTGTGGGGCTGCTAAAGATGATCCAAATGTTTCCCAATCGTTCTGACTCTCCATGCACTAGATTGACATCACCCATCCATTTCAAAGCAGGGTGCCAGAATATTTCTCGAATTTAAGGCAGTCTGCAAACCGTATCTTGTTATAAAGCTGTGAACCCTTGTTCTGTGAACCCCTCCCTTTTAAAGTCATACAGTAGTGTTCATCTTCTAAGGATAATCTGACATGAACAAGGTGGCAAAAGTGTAACCACCAGCCTCTTTATCAATTGCATAGAGAAAGAAAGGTCTGTTTCATTAAACATGAAAACAGCAGTCCTTGTACGCTACGGTTGAGTGAAATTTCCTCAATTAGATCCAAGAGAACAACATGCAATCAAGTAAACTGGTTTTCAAAGTAATGGTTAAAGCTTCACAGCAAAATTAAGTAAATATAATACATAAAGACCTGCAATTAGCGTAAATGAAATTCACCTTGTTTTACCATCCTACGTAAAACTTAGAGTTGCTATGTAAACCCGACTCAATCCAACACTAGTCCAAGGACAATAAACAGGAGTGCACTCCAGGACATCATTACTCAGTTCCGATGTTATTCTAACTGTCTGCGGCACTCCAGAAGTGGACTTCTGTCTCCCACCGGTCCATTGACAACTGGACATCTTAAAAAAATTCACAGCACATGCTCATTATGCCTAGCAGAAGAGCTCCGTGAGGGTAGAAGGGCCCGATTTGCTATTAACTCAAACCACTCATCATTGAGAGAAGCGTCTGCAAGATTATAGCCTCGAGGGTAAATATGAAACAGCGACCGATGTGACCTTTTCACAATGAACTGAGATCTATTCTTTTACAAAAAAAATGGAAAGTAGATGACAAAAAAGAGAATTAATGTGTATGGGCTTTGATTTGTGAGCTTATCTGAAGCAGTGCTGAAGAGGAAATGCAGTGCATGCTGGGTTTTAGTGGCGGTGGAGGAGCTTAGAGGACAACAGCAGTTGCCCTCGTCACAGAGGCTGTGCATCAAGGTACATGGGTACAGAAGGGCGCTCCAGGACAGCTCTCAAAAGAGCGTGCATTTGTTTCAAATAAATCCGATACAGGTGGAAACTGCAGCGGAGTGCAGACATGAGCTGGAGAAGGGCCGGCTTAGCACATCTGTAAGTGATATGCACCGCACTCTATTGATGTGAATGAGTAAGACTCATTGATTATGCTGTGAAAAGCTACTTGAGCAAGGCATAGATTTAGAGGGAATCCATGTAAATAATGCTGCTCTTGATAGGACTTGCGAGGGTCAAGTCTGCACGCATACAAGCAACCAATCGTGAAAATACTGTACACTTTTCTGGCGCTAAACGGAGGTTCAACAGCTGTTGGCATCAGTCTGTCCACTTGCATGCAGCACGGACACACAAGTACACAGAGTCAACAAGCAGACGCGCTCAAGTGTGAATGCTCTCATCCATCAGTGCCATGCCACTATCTAGCCCACTGTAGGGTTTCTGAGGTAGTTTCTCTCTTAGTAATCCTGCTCCATAGGGAAAGCCACTACACCTAAATCCCAAACAGCTGCAGTCGTTCTCTCCGGTCAGGATGCTCAGACTTTCTCCTCCTTGTTTTTTATGCAGGAAGAGAATGAAGGACAAAGTCCCAGAGTATGATGACATGCCTAAGGAATGTTTGATAGGGATTTTGATTGTCTCTTTGGCATAAAACTGGTAAACTCTGCCAAACAAGTCACTGACTTTCACAGAAAAAAATCCAGTAGCTTTGTTGCTGTAAACTCTAATTTAGTCTACATTTTACATGTTTTCACAATCTATGCAGTGAAGGAGATGGGTTCAGTGCAGGCCGGCTACTGTAGCACTGGACACGGGCCAGACATTCTGAAGTGCTGAACGAGTGAAGACATGCTTAGAGCCAGCCATTTGGCCATGTTGGGTGACTTGAAATAAGGACTACTGTACTTCCTCTCTTCCATGTCTTTACAATGTTTTGATCACATACAGCAGCTCCAAAAGTTAAGTAAAGAATTTTGGCCAATCTTAAAGGGGACCTATAATGCCCCTTTTACAAGAAAGAATATTTCTCTGGTGTCCCCAGAATGCGTCTGAAGTTTCAGCTCAAAATACCCCACAGATAATTTATTATAGCTTGTCAAATTTGCCCATATTTGGGTGTGAGCAAAAACACACCGTTTTTGTGTGTCCCTTTAAATGTAAATGAGCTGTAGTCAGTAATGGTGTTCAGTTTTACATTGTTCAAACCAGAGTCAGATTTATAAATGGAAGTAGTTGCTGTGTAGTTGCTTTTGGGCGAATCCAGCGCTGAATTGACCCTCGTTTGTGAAGCAGTACTGACGTAGAATGACGTCATGGTAACAACACTCTACTACAACAACTTCTTCTTCTCTAAAGCAGCCCAACATGGCCTTGCCCCCTTTGTCGCTTGTTCTCGGGGGCAGAATTTATGTAAATTTTAGGGTTAGTGATGTCACTACAACCCGGGAAGAAGCTTGTTGTAGTCCCTACAAGCTGTTTGTTGTAGTCCTTTAACAGAATTCTTTAAAAGAATATATCCCCATTTGCATTGAACTTTGAGCAGATGTTGTTTATGCTCTTACAGCAACATTACACACTAACTAAAGTTAAAAAAGTGAAATCATAATCAACCACCCTTTTAATGTCTGCAAAACATTTCACAAAAAGAAGGTACTTTTAAAGATTAGAAATTATATAAGAATAGATAATGTTCTAAATGAAGTATTGACCACACACGTTATTCTACTAGGTATATTATAAAACTTGAAACCTTTACTAACCACCTGCATTAAACATGAAAACGGCATTATATATCATCAATTATAATAGACATTTTACACTAATAAACATTTTTAAATTATACCAATTGTTGCATTAACTGTGGTTAAATAAAATGGCCCCTGAATGCCACTTTTTGGTTTGATATTTTATTACATAAAATGGCATTCACACTTTCTAAAGTGTGATTTAAGTGTTCAAATACTTTATAAAGCTACTGTATATGTTCGACAAGGACTACTGCACTGCACTGCACAATTTCAAACATACTAACGCAAGCCAGATCAATCAAAAAATGTCAGCTCAACAAGTGAAATTTGATCAAAGAGATCAAGCAGCAGTCCTATGGTGTGACACGAACATCTCTGACAGTTCACTGTCTAATCTGCTGTCAGTAGAAAAGCCCTCTCTACAGTCTCACACATGAGTAATGCACGCCACAGTAGCACAGCATCGCCGCAGCATGTCAACAGCATCCCCAATAAAATATTCATTTGCAATGGAGTGTTTTCCATTAAACAGTACGGACTCTGCCATTCAGTGCCGTTCCTAATGGGCTATGTAAATGTCTGCTCCTGTGCCATTTATGGGGGGACTTGGGAGTGAGGACTCAAGTTTGCCAACTGCTGTGGAGAAGGGAAAAGGAGAATAAACTCAGAGAGCGCTATGAGTGGCGTCACCACAGCTGCAGGGATGCAACGAGGGCTTTGCCCGTTAAGATTATGCAAAGAGAAAAAGCACCAGAGGGTTGTCTATCGTTACAGCCAGGATGCGTATGGAGGATACAGTGCCACATTAAACCGAGAATGAGGCTTTATGTATGAGAGGCAATTAACGATTTGTGGCCGCAAGCTCATCCAGTTTTCATAATGGAGGACAGTGTGAAGAAATAAAACAAGAGAACGAACAAAAGATGAGAGGGAAAGACTTATATGGCTGAATAAGCCCTGAAAAAAATTATTTCACAAAAAGGCTCATTGATTTTTCCATCTTTCAACGCTCCTTTGTATTTCGTTTCGATGCTACATGTAGCGCCACCATAAAAAAAAAAAAAAACAGCACTTCAAGAAACTCAGACAAAACAAACCTTTTGTTTACACAAATACAGTCTCATCTCTTTTGTCAATTACTCATACATCTCCTTTATAAAAGTGTTGTTTTTCAGCAAACAGTCAAAATAAATTGTGGCTCATGTGCACCCGAGCAGCAGATGGTGGGCTGATTGAAAAGCCTTTCCTGTACACTGCAAACTCAATAGTTCAGGGAAAGGGGAGATATAGGCGCTGCCTGCCTGCAGCGAGGTGATTATCTATGATTAGCTTTTTATTGTCGCGGACGAGATCGCATCCTCAAACTGCACTCAACATACCCAAGGCAACACAGGCTTATCAGAAGATAATCTTTATTAAGACTAACCCAGCAGTGCGGGGTGGGCGTAAGAGGGCAGGCGGTCCTTGTCTTCACCTTCTGCTTTATAATTACGACACAAAGCAGCCAGTCACCTTTGGCATGGGCTCATGTTGTTTCAGGCAGCGATTTGCAGAGCGGTACTGGAAAGATCAAAAATCGGGGGGAAAAAATGTGTTTATTAACACATGGCATGGCATATGCATAGCCATGTGTCATTTTAGAAATTATGGGTTATAAAACTCAGTGATTAATGCTGATCTTATTATCATTTTCATCAGGATGCCAGTACTGTCTGACAATTTACATTTAGCCGTTGGCAAAATAAGCATACAGCTTGGACCCTGGAAATAACAAACAGCATGCATTTTTCACCACATATTAGGATCTCAGCCAATAAAATAACAAAACAAGGCTAACAGAGTGCAACAGTCGGATTCCTGAAGTCAAAATCCCATTCATTTTTTTCTATAGAGTCATTGATTTTTAACAAATCTGTATAAACCATTTCAGACAGACCTACCATGGGCTCTGAGGTTAGCAATTGATAGCATGTGATTCTGGTGAAGCCAACATTCTGTGCATTTTCAATTTAAAGGTGGACTCAGTAGAATTTCAAAAACACTGTTTGGAAGTTAGTCAGGCCGACACCAACAACAAACTTCTAACCAATCAGCATTAGGGGGCGTATGATGGTCGAGGAGAGAGAACGAGCAAGAGGGAGATTTGAGAATAAGAAAAAAGAAAGAAAAAAAATGCAGAACGAGAGATGGGACACAATACAAAAGCTCAAAAGAATATCACTGGAATGAAGGTTTATGACTGGGCAAGCGCTTTAGGACCTGCGTTTACATTAGAAAAGCTTTCTAGCGCTGGAGAGAGCTAAGTGGGAAGGCCTGAAAACAAATGCGGAGGCTGCTTTGATTCCACTTCTCATGTGATTAAAGAATTAGTCCACTTTTCAATACACTAAAATACACTTTTCCTGATAAATTTACTCACCCCCATGTCATCCAAGATGTTCATGTCTTTCTCTCTTCAGTCGAAAAGAAATGAAGGTTTTTGAGGAAAACATTCCAGGATTATTCTCCTTACAGTGGATTTCAATGGCTACCAACAGGTTGAAGGTCAAAATTACAGTTTCAGTGCAGCTTCAAGGGCTTTAAACGATACCAGATGAGTAATAAGGGTCTTATCTAGCGAATCGATCGGCCATTTTCGAAAAAAATACAACCGTTTATGCTTTATAAACAAAATATCGCCTTTTCCGCTTCCGCATTCTTCATAACGCTTACGCTGAATGTCCTACGCCTTCCCTATTCAAGTTACGGAAAAAAACTAAACTGGCGCCGCGTTCGTTCCGTAAGTAGAATAGGGAAGTCGTAGAACATTCAGCGTAAGCGTTATGAAGAATGCGGAAGCGGAAAGTACGTTCAAGGCGATATTTTGTTTATAAAGCATAAACGGTTGTATTTTTTTCAAAAATGACAGATCGATTCACTAGATAAGACCCTTATTACTCATCTGGTATCGTTTAAAGCCCTTGAAGCTGCACTGAAACTGTAATTTTGACCTTCAATCTGTTGGTAGCCATTGAAATCCACTGTAAGGAGAAAAATCCTGGAATGTTTTCCTCAAAAACCTTCATTTCTTTTCGACTGACGAAAGAAAGACATGAACATCTTGGATGACATGGGGTTGAGTAAATTTATCAGGAAAAGTATATTTAAAAGTGGACTAATCCTTTAACACTGGGTTTGATTGTCTGGAGCTGCTGTTCTGTTGGTGACTAACAACAAACACTCTGTATTTACTCTTGTGTACTGTATGTTAATTTTTTGTGCTTCCTTGTCGTTCGTTCATCAACTGCGCTTTATTTTTCGTGAAGCATTTTGTTGCGCGTCAGCTTTGATAAACAGACATCCACTTGCATTGCGTGTGTAACAGTGGCCAGATAGTGAGTGTTTTGCAGTTAAGCTACTGCACACTGACGACCACTAGAGAATAAGGTGTTTAGCGTCATTGTTAGTGCACTCACCTCACCTGCCAGCAGCAGATGGGCCGGAGCTCGAGATTGACTCAGAGCAGGGTGGTTAGGATTGGAGTGTGAGTTTTGGAGGCGGATCAATGAAGAGAGGGGTGGGTTTGTTTGGGTTGATTTCAAATATCAACAATGTCCAACAGCGTTCTTCAAAATCTACTGATCCCACCTTTAATTTTTTATGTATTTAATAGAAAATTGAAGAATTATATTTATATGGGAAATGTAATTCCTCATCTTTCTATAGTTTCTACACAACTGTTCAAAAGTTGAAAATGTTTGTGATAAGTCTCTTATGCTCACCTATGCTGCATTTATTTGATTAAAAATACAGTAAAAGCAGCAAAAAAGTGAAATATTACAATTTATTTTTTTAATTTTTTAAAATATATGTTAAAATTAATTTATTCCTATAATGGCAAAGCTGAATTTTTCAGCATCATTACTCCTCAGTATCACATGATCCTTCAGAAAGCATTCTAATATGCTGATATGGTGCTCAAGAAACATTCCGTATTATTATTTATGCTGAAAACAGTTGTTCTGCTTAATATTTTATGTGGAAATCATAATACATTGTTTTGGGGGGGTTTTTTCTGGATTTTTTGATGAATGAAAAGTTCAAAAGAACAGCATTTATGTAAAATAGAATTTTTTTAACATTATAAATGTTTACTGTAGCTTTTGATCAATTTAATACACCCTTGATGAATAAATTATTAATTTCTTTAAAAAGAAATCTGGTCACACTTTATTTTAAGGTGTCCGTGTTACAGTGTAATTATACATTGAAGTACTGAGTAATAACAATTACATCCATGTACTTAGGGTAAGGATTAGGGTTTGGTTTATAGTTATGACTACATAACTACATGTAATATGTGTAACAAGGACACTGTAAAATAAAACATTTTTTGTTACATTTATAATCGATGACGACAAAACTTCATATTATACCATAATTTTTAATATAAGTACATAATCAAGTCTGGCACTTCAACATTCAACTCTGAAATTGCACAACAGCGCACACTAGTCCACAGCCATACCATCCATCCCCTTTTACAAGGAATTTCCTTCTTGATCCCCATGCAAATGCTGGCACCTGAAACGGCAACGTAGCTAAGATTCCCAGCGCTGGCCAAATTTTAACAAATGTGAATGGTTAAAGAGCCGGTGGAATTCTGAGTGGAATTCTGAGTAGTGTGCAGCAGCTGTGAATCCCTCCGCATCCCCCAAAAAGCCCCTCTGATCCCGCTCAGAAGCTTGCCGTGGCACTGCAGAGCGAGTAGCAAGTGTGGCATAACTACAGGATGAGCTGTCAGCACCTTGCAAGAGCCCTGATCCATCCCATCATCCTGAAGGCAGCATGACATCATCACACAAGCCTCCCAGAGTTCCTCTGTGAACCTGAGGGAAATATTTTCAGTGAGATTCAGTTACTCAATGAGCTATTCTTCAGATAAAACAAACCGACCCTTACTCCGTGTCCACTGGGATGTAAGCCTTTTTCACAATATGGGATAAAAAAAAATTTCCCAGTGCAACTCTAAAAGGCTATTAAAACTAATAGACTCTTGGTTTAAAGGATTAAAGAGGATGAACAAAAGGTGTTTGAATGAAAACCAAGTCTCTGTATGCAACAGATTATTGTGATGTGTTTGCTGAGAAAATTTAATTTATCCAACCAGTAGTGGAATCGCCCCGAGAAAAGATTTGCAATGTTGTCTTCACAGTGGTCTGCCAACAAATACTAAAATGCATCAATACTCATAGTTATTTAAAATGCCACAGGAATGTGTGCAGGGATGTACAGATGTATGACTTAAACAAGCAGAGAAAAAAAGATTAATAGGTTTACGTTACTCTGACATGCTGCTCCAAGGCCGTGGGGCAGCTGCTATAAATAGCAGCTCTTTGGCTGCTCGTTAGCCGTGAGTCAAACATCGCTGTTCGGTAGCTTGATAGCTGTGCGCTAAAGGGTTGAGTGCCACAGAAATGCGCAACATGAGCGCAACAAGGGCTAAATAAGGAGAAGAACATGCAAGGCAGGAGGGAGAGGAGAAGAGGAATAGAAAAAGGAGAAAACAGTAAATGCACAGACATAGGCAGAGGACAAGACATGGTTTTCAGCTTCAACTAACTGGATTCCATAAGGCGGGTGATATTGAGAAGTCAAAGTGTGAATGGAGAATTCTGAAAGCAACTTTGAAAGGTCAGAATAGAGCAGATGAATACAGAAACCTTTGAGAATTTCCATTGGGAGGGTATCTTTAATAACTGTATTGTTTCTTACTGTTTGCTAACATTTAGTAACATATAGTAATATATCACTTAACGGGAAAAAAATATATATATTTCATGTACTGAAGGTGCAAAGTGTAAATTTTAGAGGCATCTAGCGCTCACCGCTCCCTTTCAGAGAATCTACGGTGGCCGTCTGGCTGACACAAGACAAAGATGTTGTCGTCTGAGACAGCAGAGAGTATCTAGTGAAACAATGAGTTTTCTTCTTACTTCTAACAAAGAACGGTCTCTGCTTCTAATAAACCAAGCGACTACTACTACTTTGTGCGCATTAAACGTAGTGACGATGCAAGCCGCCTCTAAAAACACGAACGATTTAGAAGAACAACATAGTGACTAAACGTTACTATGTTGTTGAAGAACTACAACATAGTGACTGTAGAGCAGTTTGTCCGTTCAGGGCTACTGTAGAAACATGCCGGCGCATAATGGCGGCTTAACATGTAAGGGACCCGTGGTGTATGTTGATAGAAATGGTTCATTTTAAGATAATAGAAACATAATGATTATGTAAGGTTTTTATACACCACTGAAAACATAGCTATGCATATTATATTGCATTTCTGTCCATAGATCCTCCCAAATTTTACACATTGCACCTTTAATTAATGTGTTATGCTATAAAAAAATTTTTTTTTAAAAAAAAAAAAAAAAAAAAAAAAAAAAAAATCGCAGTCACATTATTTAGCACTGTTATAGCCTGACTTCGCAAAAATCTAACCATTTTAGTCAAACTAAAGATTAACAAATTATTGGTACTGCCAATGTAACTAACTTAGAGAATTAGCAATTAAAAGCTTTTTAATGCAAACTTGCATTATTTATGATTAATCATTGCTGTCACTTTCCTCATGGTCATCCCTAATTTGTATAAATGGGCAACAGTGGAAGAAATAAACCCGAGCTTCTACAACCATTAGATGGGCATGTAATGCACTCTCTGAAGCCAGAAGGCATTTCACTGCTTCAGACAGTTCATTAGTTGCCCTGTGGAGCTACAGAGCAGCAGCTCATGTCATCTGACCCCTGGCCATAACCTTGGTTCTGCAGCACACGCCACAAGTCCCTTCACAGACTGCTGTGAACAATAAACCAGCTAGTAATGACCTCTGGCACCTTAAGCTCCATGTGGCTGACACAGCCACCTGTTCTCAAGGGAGAACTTTTCCAGGATGAATTAAAGGCACACCCCCAGATCAGAGCTCTGCTGGAGTTTGTTAGCGTTTCCCAAGTGGCTGTGTGTACCATGCTTTGTTTGGGCAGTGGGCTAAATTGAGGGATTGCTGCCGAGGTGCTAAATAGGCACAGGCATTAATACACAGAGCCCAGGTAGATGTATGGAAGTGTCATACAACAACCCTCCAGCGCTGTAAAAGAAGAAAGCATAATGGATCCAGAGACAGAACAAGCTAGATAACAGAAGCAAGGGGCTCCACACTGCGACTAAAATAGATGCGAATGTGGAGCAACTATAAACATTTGTGACAATACAAACATTTAATGATATGATTCAATTTGATATCAATTCATTTGGAAATATTTTATAAAATAAAATGGATCAAGTATAATCCATTTTTCTTAAAGGTGCCGAAGAACATGTTTTCAAAAGATGTAATATAAGTCTTAAGTGTCCCCTGAATGTGTCTGTGAAGGTTTTTTTTTTTTATAAATTTTTTTAACTATCATTATAAATGCGCCGATTCAGAGTACGCGGCCCCTGTAAATCTCGTGCTCCACGCCCCAAGAGCTCACACTTGCCTTAAACACCATAAACAAAGTTCACACAGCTAATATAACCCTCAAAATGGATCTTTACAAAGTGTTTGTCATGCAACATGTCTAATCGCGTAAGTACAATGTTTATTTGGATGTTTACATTTGATTCTGAATGAGTTTGATAGTGCTCCGTGGCTAAAGCTAACATTGCACACTATTGGAGAGATTTATAAAGAATGAAGTTGTGTTTATGCATTATACAGACTGCAAGTGTTTAAAAAATGAAAATAACGAAAGTCTTGTCTCCGTGAACACAGTAAGAAACGATGGTAACTTTAACCACATTTAACAGTACATTAGCAACATGCTAACGAAACATTTAGAAATACAATTTACAAACATCACTAAAAATATCATGATATCAATGATCATGTCAGTTATTATCGCTCCATCTGCCATTTTTCGCTATTGTTCTTGCTTGCTTACCTAGTCTGATGATTCGGCTGTGCACAGATCCAGACGTTACTGGCTGCCCTTGTGTAATGCCTTGAACATGGGCTGGCATATGCAAATATTGGGGCGTACACCCTGACTGTTACGTAACAAAGTGTTATGTCGAGATTTGCCTGTTCCTCAGAGGTCGTTTAAACAAATGAGATTTATATAAGAAGGAGGAAACAATGGAGTTTGAGACTCACTGTATGTCATTTCCATGTACTGAACTCTTGTTATTTAACTATGCCGAGGTAAATTCAATTTTTGAATCACCTTTAAGGAAAACATCTCTCAACTAATGCTGTAAATACTAATGCTCATGCTGTAGTGTAAATCCTCTCACTTGGTACACTGTAAACCCTAACACTCAAAATAAATAATTGGTTTGAGTAGGGCAAACTCAAATTAACATCACAGGATTAGCTTTTAATATTACACACATTATGTTTTTTTTTTTTTTTTTTTTTTTTTTTAATTTTCCAAATTTTAAATTGCAATAATATAATCACAGTGTTAATGTTTTTAATTTGTTTTTGATCAAATAAATGCAGCCTGGGTAAGGCTGCATTCAAAATCACTACTGAAAAATAATTTCCCTTTAAAATAATTATTTATTTAGTTATTTATTATAATTTTATCAATGAATTAATCCTTTAAAAAACCTTTAAGTAAGCTAAGAATTTCAGTGAAGAATTTGTCTGAGTTTCATTAGCAGAATCTGTTTAGAAGAGTCATTTGCTCTTGAATCAGTCTACATTGGTTGAATAGACTTATTTTGCAGTATGTGTTCTTTTTATCTCATCTTATTTAGTTCAGACTGCAAACTCACATTTAGAACTCGGGTAAAGGATGATTTCTTTTACTGTGCTGGTTGAAAAAGTTCTAGTTCAGACCAGGTGACACTGTCATTGAATTTAGCAAAGCTAGTCTTGAGGTCTGTCCCCAGTGGCCTTCCTGCCATAGCCTTAGTGTGTGTGTGTGTGTGTGTGTGTGTGTGTGTGTGTGTGTGTGTGTGTGTGTGTGTGTGTGTGTGTGTGTGTGTGTGTGTGTGTGTGTGTGTGTGTGTCAGAGAGAGATTTCATGAGATGCCATATTCTGAGGAACCTCGCCATGACCCGGTCTACATTTACAGGCTGCTATAAAGCCATTTGAGGGATAGAGGGAACAGGAAGTTCGCCTGACTGTATCTGGTATCTGTATGCGAGTGTACAAAATAAAAGGACAGGAAAATGGATAAATTTTAGTTGGAACCCATTGTGTAGCTTTGCACCTGCTCGTGAGCAAGCAAGACATAAATGAGCAGGTTGCATCAATCTTACAATTCATCAAGTCAGTCCTAAGCACATCTCCTCATCCCACAGAAAGCAACAATTCCTTGATTTCTTGCAGGGCTCCAGACTTGAAAAATGACAAGGGAACAATTACCTATTAAAATGAAGCAATTAGGAGGCAAATGACTTATTTAGTTGCCAAATTACAAAATTGCTTGATAAAGATGGATTCTCAGAACCGCTTCAGTTCATTGAGTTCAATGTGTTTACCACTGAAAAACAGTCATTGCTGTGTAGTCTATCTCAAATCGTTCAAAATCATTTTGTTCCTTTTCACTTTTAAGAAGAAACAAAGCCTCCGCCTTCAAATTTTGCCAGTTTTATCATAAGATTCAAACAATACTGTTTGGCACTCTTAATTGACAGATTGCTATTCCGTCTCAGGACACCTGAACCGATTGTCTCCATCTTTACTACTAGTTATGGCATGAAATAGACATGAATGAACATTGGAAGGTATGTGGAAAGATGCAGTACAACTTATTGACGTGTATCATGTCTCATGTAATCACGTTTCAACCACCGAAAGACTTCAGTAAAACAGCTTGTGAACATGTTACATAATGTTGCATTTACCTCAGGAAAGCCATTAAATGCCCATAACCCGTTAGTTTGCTAGAAAAATAAATAATGTTAGAATGAAGCTTTTTGCTAAATATATATTTGTTGTGTTGTTTGTTGTATTTATTATAATTTATTTAATCTACATATAAGATTGACTGTAACTCAGTTTTTAATTTGAGTGTTGATTATTTTATATAAAATAAATTTATACTAATATTAAATTTAATAGTTTGTTGTTAAAGGGTTAGTTCACACAAAAAATTCTGTCATTAATTTCTCACCCTCATGTTGTTCCACACTCGCAAGACCTTCGTTCATCTTCGGAACACAAATTAAGATATTTTTGATGAAATCTGATGGCTCAGTGAGGCCTACATTGAAAGCAAGATAATTTACACATTCAAACGCCCAGAAAGGTATAAGTTATATTTAAAATAGTTCATGTGACTACAGTGGTTCAACCTTAATGTTATGAAGTGACAAGAATATTTTTTTGTGTGCCAAAAAAAAACAAAATAAAGACTTTATTCAAAATATATAGTGATGGGTGATTTCGAAACACTGCTTCATGAAGCTTCGAAGCTTTACAAATCTTTTGTTTTGAATCAGTGGTTCGGAGCGCGTTTCAAACTGCCAACGTCATGTGATTTCAGTTAACGAGGCTTCATTACATCATAAGTGTTTCGAAATTTCAATGGTTCACCACTGGAGGGCGTGACTTTGCCAGTTTGATACACACTCTGAACCAATGATTCGAAACAAACAATTCGTAAATCTTTGAAGATTTATTTATAATATTATTATAATATTTATAATATTAACTATTAATATTATAGTAATATACACTGTAAACCCGAATAAGTTGGCAAAACAAACAAAATGAGGTAATCAGTTACATAAAAAGTTTTTAAGTTAAGAAATTCAAAGTTTAAGTTAGCAGAACTGGCAGATTTCAATTTTGATTCAGATTTAATTTGTTAATTAAGTTAATTTGATTGAACTAATTTGTTTAAAGCTGAATTTTCAGTATCACATGATCCTTTCTTATTATTACCAATGTTGAAAACATTTAATATTTTTTTGTAGACACCATGATACTTTTTTTCAGAATTCTTTCATGAATAAAAAGCCTACAAGAATAATTTATTTGAAATATGATTCTTTTGTAACAGTATAAATGTCTTAAGTGTCTTTAATGTCAGTTTTTAGAACATCTTAATGCACCCTTACTAGTGCTGCATGATTTATCGCACAATACAAAATATAACATTGAACCTAAATGCGATTCTTAGTGCGATTATGAAATCGCAAAGGCTGCGATTATTTTTTTTTATGTGCAGCTTGTCAATGAAGTATGGCTCCAAATGCTAATCCATCTGAAAGCACTGCAAGTTTGAGTCACTTATAATGTACATTTGAAAAAACAACACGCGTCGAACATCTTATCAGATGTTATTTTCTTCTTCCAAAAAAAAAAAAAAAAAAAAGTTTGATCTGACCCCAAACTTTTAAACGGTAGTGTATATTGTAAGCAATGATATATTGACCAACATTTTTTTTTACAAAAAATGTGATATAAATATATCTGGCACCCTCAGCGGGAGGCACGTGGAAATGTGGAATGACCGATGGGTGACTATTAATGATGTGCATCATTGTGCCCATTATAACTCTCACCACAACTTTGGGTTGGGTGTGACTGGCCTTTCCTAAGCAACATGCCATAATATTTAGCAGTAACGCAGCTCTAACTTCACATCCTGTCAGCGGTCACGCGCTTGCAGATGCTCATTCCCACACCTGGCCACTACTTGTGCTTTAAATGTCCTAGTGACCAAAATGACCATGAAAACAAGAGAAACTACGTCTGGCAGGAGAAGCTAAACGTTTAGTAGAGCCCCGATCCAACACAGCAGGTAAAAAAAGTCCAGACTCAATGTTTTTCCCATCTTGCAACTGCAGGATTCACACTTAATCTTGACTATGCTTTCATCACTGACTCTTGTCTGCATTACCCATAAGTCCTGCAGGCTCTCTGGTGTTATAGTGACAGACTGCGACGCCATTAAGGAAAAGTGAGCGAGTGAACGAAACGAGCAAAATGCGTAGAGGCGGCCGTCAATCTTGCTGAAACGTTTCTCTGCTGGATTTGAAGTATATTACCATCCTACGAAAATCCCCAAGTAATGGACTTTTCAGAGCAGAGATCACTAGAGCTCTGATCAAAAGAGGCCAGGAATGAGACAGCACCTTGCAGAAAGAGGAAAGACAAATTGAATCCACATGTCTGAATAATCATAAAATATACAAAACCTCTTCAATTGACGCTTGAACTCGAGATGAAATCAAGATAATGAATAATCATCTGCGAGATTGTAAGTGGTGGATAACAGAGCTGGAAAACTGGGGCGACGGGTTGTGACCATAATCATTACACATGCACACAGAAAGTGAAAGTGATTCAAGACAACAGCCTCTGACATACCCTTACATCCCCTGCTGAGCAGATTAGAAGAGAAATGTACGGTCAAGTAGACTGGCCACCCAGGGAGTCTCTAAAGGAATACAGGGCTGTTGTCTGGTAGTGAGACAACTATAAACAACACAAACCTTCAGCTTGGGATTCACACAGAGAAAATGAATACCTGTCTAGGCTTACGGATGGAGATGTTAAAAGAATAGAGGGGAAGAGCTGCATTAGCAGAGAGAGAAAAAAGGTCATCCGACGTCAACAACTCAGCAAACTTCAACATACTAATAAGGTGGATGCTTATAAACGGTCAAACAACACGGGCTGCACAATTAATTGAAATAAAATCGAACTTGTGATATGGCTTACTGCGATTATTAAAATCAAAGGCTGCTAGTCAATTAAATCAAATATAAAATGCGTTGCATGTTTTATTGTGAAGCACAGTACTGGAGTCACTTATACAGTGCATTTGGGAATGCAACATGGACCAATAATCTTCTTAAACTTATATTTATTTATACAACAGTTCTTTCTGGTTCTCGAATCTGACTTATCACTTCGCTTGAAGCGACTGTCATGGCAGCCAAGCAAATCCACTGCATTTTTACAAATACTACACTTGTACCACAAACTGTAGTTTTAAGAGTTTTTTTTTTTTTTTTTTTTTTTTTTTGGGGGCGAGAATGTAGTTGCTTAGACCTAGAATATGTGACTCATATTTAATCATAGCGCCTATTTCACTGTTTGATTAGACGTTTTCGGAGATGCGAGCTCCAGGCTGTCAGCGGCCGCTCAGTGCTCGTGTACCCACTGAGAACAGCTTCATTTGGCCAGTGCTTCGGGGATTTGCCGCTGGCTCTTATAGTGGTTAAATATAAGATACAATTCATTTTGGGTACATAAAATGGACAATCTTTAGTCTTATTAATCTATTACTTGCTCCTGAGCAAATCGAATTGGGCTATGTTAAATTTGATAATTTATTATTAAGGCTATATTTAACTTACATCCAGTAGAGCACTGCTTTTGTACGTTTGACTTAATTGTACAATTGTGTTTATTTCCTATTGTCATTTATAATAGCTATTGTTGTTAATTTAAATATTGTTGTTCAATAAATATTATACTTTATTTTTTTTTACGTTGATTTTTAACGTTGATAAAAAAACGTTAGATATTTACCCACTTGTACAGCACAATGGCCAACTACTGTTGTTCTTATTGTGCTAAATAAATACAGTTTTAATTGATTGATTGATTTATATAAAAAAATATGTTGTATTTGATAATGAGAAAGGGTCTGTTAGTGCTCAATATGGATTAAGTGAAACTTACATTAACACGCCATTAGATGGTAGCAAATTTTATGAGTGAATGAGTCAGACGCAAGAGACTTTTAAATTGGAAGGGACTTTGGTAAGCAAAGGACGTTGTTTTAGCACTGCTATGGAAAATCCCCTTAGCTGTAAAAAGGACAAATACAAAGATCGCTTTCCTCAGCCGACATTCAAATGGATTTTTATAATGGACATAATATTATGGACATCAACCTGAAGAATGAATGTTATATCGGACACAGGTAATGCTCGCTCAGGCGATCTCTCTCTTTCTAAATAATACTGTACAAAATACAATGAGTTTCAATGGAGGGACTCAACGTTCCTTCATTACTAGATCTAAAGTGACGTTTTAGAATTAGTAACGGAGCCTTGGTCAAACGGTCAACTTGAGATTTGAATCCTTGGTGGAAGGAAATAGTTCTGCACAAAAGAGGGTTTTAAAGACACTTTGTTGTTATTTTATTCACACACTTGTGCCGTCAAACTGTTGTATAACCGCAACATCACACAAGTAGCCATGCGATATGGCTGTATATCAGCACGTTGTGATTACCTAAAGCCGAATCACAGCCGTGCTGATATAGAGCCATATCACATGGCTATGAGTGTGATATTGCTCATTTAAACACTATTTTTTATTTTACAGTGAAATATTAAATTAGCAATATTTTCTATTTGATTAATATTTTTATTTAGTAATTATGGTTATTATTATTATATTTTTATAGTCAAATTGATTTATAAATCACAACATTTTTGGCCAAACCTGGAATTTTTTTACCACAATTTTTATCAGAAAATACATATATATCGTGCAGCTCTAACCACAACTACACAAAATTTTTATTTTCTTAGAGAACCTTCCTTTAAAAGACAATCCTTACCGCACAAATACTTTAGTTACATTCTGGGCTAAGTGAAACCTTGCACTGTATGTTGAATATTCATATAATTTTCTCAACAGAAGTTCTAAAACTCTGAATTTGTGTTCTTAGTCGAGAAGAGATTGCACTTCTGTCTCTTAGGTTGGAAACACAGGAGCCCACAGTGTTTTCTGCAATATGTTCTGCTAGTTACCAGTCACTTTGCAGATGCTTTTATCTAAAGTGACTTACAGTACATTGCATGGACAGGTCACCTTAAGAAACCTGGATTTAAGTGCTTCTTCGCTCTAAGGCACAATCATGATAGAGGATGTAGACAGCTCTTTAGTTCACAGATCTCTCATCCCAAGGATTATACCTGCAATAGTTGGGCTAATAGCCCAGATCCTCAACTTTAGAAACTAAGAGACTTTAAAACCAGGACAAGCAGAGTCATAATTACTACCTTTCATTGCATTTCAATGGAAAACACAATGAAAGTGGGGCTTCTCACATTAAGAGAGATTTTCTAATGGCTGCCATTTAGTTGAATTATATACTTTTCCTTCCTTCCTTCCTTCCTTCCATCCATCCATCCATCCATCCATCCATCCATCCTTCCATCCTTCCATCCATCCATCCTTCCATCCATCCATCCATCCATCCATCCATCCATCCATCCCACTGTTGGTCAATAAATGGACAGTAAATGCTCTTGTTGTCATGCTCATTACTGGATGCACATACATAAATATGGCAGCTTCATGAACATTGAATTGAAAGTTGATTCAACTGCCATTAGGGAATACAACATTCATATCCATAGGTCACTAATGAGAGTTACAAATTCCTAAACATTTTTGGATTTGTTTAGAACATACGACTGCATATGACTATTCTGGATGGAGAACACAACTAGCTGCTGGACTTAAAGCTTCAAACAGGAGGAGATCACAATAATCAGGCAGTGTATCACTGGCCATGGAAACCAAGGAAGGTGCTAAACACTCTGAGTGCTTATAGAGGAATTCTTGATTCGGTTTAAAATGGCATGCTCAGTTTGCAGAAATGAACCCCAGTCATGTTGAGAAGAATTTTCACAAGGGTATTAATCAAACCCTGGCCAACATGTGTGACGGATTTCTGTGGCAACAAGATTCCAACTTTATGGGTGTCTTTCATCATTTCAAAGACTGGCATTACATGCAACTCGATCGCAGTTATGCAGTTACCTTCATGCTGGGAAGCAAATGATAAGGCAAATTCGCCTGCTCCCTGTGAACATACAGAGACCCTGTGCTCTAAGAAACGCTACCACAGAATTAGGCACACACAGGATAAACTGACCTTACTGGACTGATCCACAGTAACAGGGAGATTTTGGTTCCTTGATAATACTTGAAGAGAGAAAATCACAGCTTAAAATAAAATAAAACCATCAAAAGTTAATATATATATAAAATGTTACAAAAGATTTGCATTTCAAATTACTGCTTTTATTTTGAACTTTCTATACAAATGCTAAAAAAAAAAAAAAAAAAAAAAAAAAAAAAAAAAATATATATAGTTCATAGATTCCACAAAAATTAAACAGCTCAACTGTTTTCAACATTACTAATAAGAAATGTTTGCTAGAATGATTTCTGAGGGATCATGTGACACTGAAGACTGGAGTAATGATGCTGAAAAGTCAGTTTTGCCATCACAGGAATTAATTACGTTTGAAAATATATATTATTACAATGGAAAACTCATTTTAAAATTGTAATAATATTTCACAACATTATATTGTTTTTAACTGCATTTTGATCAAATAAATGCAGCCTTGGTGACCTTAATAACTTAATTGGATAACTTAATGCACTATCATTTTTTTATGTATATACTACAAACTAGTTTTAATGTATATACTACAATCAAAAGTTACAGATAAGTTTTCACTGCATTAATTTCTTTGTAACATACAAAAAAAAAAAAAAAAACTTCCCATCATACAATCAAAAATGACTTCCCATCATTCGATCAAAAGGGTTATTTTTAGCTGGAAAAACATCTGACAACCAAAATGTAACTTAACCAAGTGCAACTTTATGGGTTAATAAATATATTTTAATGTCTTTTTGAATTACAGAGGACGCCAACAGAGTTTGACAAACTGATCCATGTGTGTTGTAACTCTTCAACAATCATACTTACAAAGACAGCCATCAAAATAAAAAATCCTGCCATGCAGATATTTGACTATGAACCTTTGCACGTGAAAAAAATATGACCCTTCCCTTGAGTCACCTTGATGTACGACCATAACGACTCAACACATTTAATGAGCCCATAAAAGGAATGGTGATCTGGCCAGTGTTGATAATAATAGACTTATGGTGGCATCATCAACATAGCTATGACCTGCAGCTCACCAATCAATCCTTCCAGCCTGTAGGCAGTCAGTCACAAGCCTTGACCTGCTGGTTGAGGTAATGCAGCCTGGAGACTCTGGGTGGCCTTAATTCCAGACCAATTTAAGAGCAGCCAGATTTAATTAACCAATGCAAAGTCACAAAAAAATCAGAATGGCAGAGCCGCAACCTGATTTGCCAAGGTGATGTGTGGACCTCCCTAAAAAGCAGAGATGACCACACTGATTCAATGCATTTATTAATGGTAAGGGAAATCAGGCCCGAAATCTCACCTGATGCTCTGTAACGCGATACATCCTGCCTCAAAGAATGTCGAGATAGGCGATTAATACTGTAAGAGTGGCGATTTCCTCTCTTACTCTTAGGGAAGGATAGTCAGGGGCAATGAGGGCCTCTCGCCCTGCCCGCTGTGGCTATATTTACTCCGTTAAAGCATCCCGGCCCATCACATTGGGATTCTGTTACTCTTACTCAGATGCGCATACATTGCTGGCTATGGGAGCTACACTCACAAGCTGCATTTGCACACATTCAATCTTGCTCTCACATGGAGACCAATGCTGAGGCCAATAGCAAAGTCCAGGGAAGGGTCTCATCTTATTTTTAAGCCATTTAATGAATAAATCTTTTCTTGTCACTAGCAGTGTTGGGGAAAGTTACTTTTAAAAGTAATGCATTACAATATTGCGTTACTCCCTAAAAAGTAACTAATTGCGTTAGTTACTTTTTAAGAAAAGTAATGCGATACATTACTTTTGCATTACTTTTCTCACCTGGCCTGGGCTTCCATGTTTGTTTTTTAATAACAAAAAAGTTACATTTTTGGCCAATGTTAAGACCCTTTCGCTCCAAAAGTGAAATGAATAAGCCTCAGGCTGAAGGAAATGCATATTTACGCCTGTACAGTAGAGGGCGCAGCACAAACAATCCTTTCAGATGTGCTGCCATTCTGAATTAAAGATAAATAGGAGTAGTCTGGGTAAACCCAGCCTGATCTGCCGGCGATTTGATTTCGCTCGGCAACTCAGTCTGGAAACCCGTGCATTCACTTCTGCTGCGCTCTTACACTTCTGCGGGAACCAATCACAGACTGGCTTATCCACCTTGCTCGCTATTGGCGGATATAACACGATGACGATAGAGAAGCGACGGCAAGCAGCTTTCAAACTCTATCTGATCTACCCGTCTCTCCAAAATAACAATGCGCAATCTCTTCATAGGAAGATTACAAAAGGCGATTGATGAAACACAACGATTCTCTGCTGTTATTTTGGTGGTTTGCTTCACGATGTGAGTACAGGACTCGTTTACTTCAATGCCCCTTGATGGTAGACAATATTTTTATTATTTGTTCTATATGTTTCGTCTCCCTGCTTCTTGAATCTCGTGCCTCCTGAGCTGACTGGAATTCTTTTTGGTTGTCATGACAATGACGTAGTTTAGGGCGGCTATATTCCGCGTTCATTTACACTGAACCAGAACAGTATCAGAGTCGCCTTTTAACCTCTCGACGATGCTGAATGGCTTCTTTAGTTAGCAAACAAATTGCTCGAGTGGGTGTAAATACCGATCACTTTCATGTTTTTTTGCACAACCTGCAAAAATCGCTCGATGCTGATTGAGACACAGTAAACCTGTCTGGAGTTTTCGCATCGCTCTGCAAAGTACGTCACCCGAATCGTTGATCTGATTGGTTGAAGGACTATCCAATTGCGTGACTAATGCTCGTTGATCACGCCTCTTGTGCAGTAGGAAATACATAGCAAACTCCCCAGACCAATGTTCAATTTTAAATTGAGCTTGGTCTGGTGATAGCCAGACTAAAATAGGAGGACAAGGAGAAGGAAGTTCAACACTCTTATTTCTAAAATAAAATCTAAAGTAATTTTTGCTTATTAGTATGGTTGAATTAGATCATTAAAAGGTTACCAGCAAAGATATTGGTTAATAAAGTGAGATTAAATACAAAGTATATTTGTGTAATTTAATATAGTTAATTATTACAGGTTTGCATAAATTATGAGATTGCATTTCACTGTTTTTATTCATTTTGAGGAATACTGAATGTTTTCATCCAAGTGAGATGAGTAAATGCATGTTCACATTTAGTCTAGATCTACAATAACCATCATGTCAACACAACGTCTCTGCACTTTATTCCTCTCAACATGGGGACAGGAGAGCTATCAGTCAATAAATGTGAAAAAGTAACTTGCGTTACTTATTTGAAAAGTAACTTAGATATGTTGTTTTAAATTGAAAAAGTAATGCATTACTTTACTATTTACTTGAAAAAGTAATTTGATTATGTAACACAAGTTACTTGTAATGCATTACCCCCAATACTGTTCACTAGATATGCTTTGTCCCTCCTTCAATGAAAGTCTATGGGATTATTCTGCAATTTTATGCTTTATCACACTTTTCTTCATTAAGCAGCATGATCTGAATGATATTTATCTTTGTAGCACAAACAGATGACGAGTTATGAGCCAAAGTTTAAGTTATAATATGGCCTAGTACATAACTTGCATGTTATTAGTAAAAAAAAATGTTTACACTACAAACATGAGTATCTCAAATCATGCTGCTTGAAGAAAAGTGAGCTATTACTTTTCTAAGCAATCAAACTTAAAATTTTTGCCCCATGAACATTAAAATGGCAGAATAATCCCATAGATATGCATTTTATTAAAATATCTGCACACATTCAATCTTGCTATCACATGGAAACCAGATGCTGAGACCACTAGCGAAGTCCAGGGAAGGGTCTCATCCTATATTTAAGCTGTTTAATGAATGAATCCGCCTTTCCCAGCACTAATTTAGTCTAATTCCACTGCTTACTCTGTCTTGTCCTGCTCAGAGTATAATCAAGACGGACCTTGGCAAAATGGAAACAGCTTGTTAAACAGATGTTAGAAGGGAGGACAAATAGGTATATGTCCTAGCCTATTTATTAGTGACTTGCGGTGGTATATTATGTGCATGCTAGTGTAGATAATAGTGAAGCACATCTATCAAAACCAAACTTTATGCTGCCCTCTAGTGGCTGGAATCACTCAAAAGCATCTAATAAGAACAATAATTTGTCTTCAGTGTAATCGAGCAATCACATTGATTTTTTTGTCCATCCTGTGCCCATGATATGATATGAATAAATGGCCCTTGGGAGTTCCTTGCCTGTGCACAAATATCAAATGTGCTGCTGTCTCTGAAGCTTCCAATTACCTCGACTGCTTCCTCCAGTGCTACAGCGAAGTTGCCGACAGATTTCAATTTGAGAGGTATTGATTTTTGCACAAGCTTCAGAGGTTCTGCTATATGATATCTTTACTAGAAACATCACACCTACCTAAAGACTTGATTAAACACAAATTAAAGCATTTCCAGTTCCTTACAATAACTTGTTGGGTTCTTGCCTCATGGTAAAGCCATAGAGACAACAGAGAACTATAATAAAAAATAAAAAAAAAATAAGAAAAATGAAGAGTACCTTGGAACTGGATCATGTCTTTCATCTTTAAAAAAAAAAAAAGAGATATTGATCTTTTTTTTTTTATTTAAAAAAAAAAAAAAAAAAAAAAAAGGTTTGTGCATTATATTAACTATATCACAATTAATTATATCACATGATGCTAGAGTGTTGTGAGTGATTGCAACAGCTTAAGCTTTTTAAGGTTTTCTTGGTGGTTTCCTTCTGGCACAAGTCCAAGTTTATGATATTCCAGCCCCTAGATATGCCTCATCCCTCCTTCAATTAAAATCTATGGGATTGCTCCGCCATTTTATGCTTTATTAGCAAAAATTATAAGCTGATCACTCAAAGTAATAGCACACTTTTCTTTAAAAAGCACAAGCAGCATGATCTGAGAACAGATAATGGAGGTACAGTATGAGCTGAATTTTACTACTTATAAATATACAAAAAAATGCATTTAATTCACATATACACGTGAAAAAATTATGACAATACAACAAACTCAAAGCTAAATGCATAAAGCTAAATGCTTCTTTGTGGGACTGTATTTAAGATTCTGGAGAAATACTGCCACCTTGTCATCACTAGATGGCACTCACTACAAGGAAACTACAAACACTGTTAATGTCTGCTCTGGAAAATCTGGTACATCTCATATGAGTGCAAGCCAAAATGACTCTGCATCAGATAAAGGAAAATTATTGATCTTAAATCCAACTAGGCTTTTAACCTTTTTGTTTACTAAAGCTTTGAGTATATGCAAATACACTTTATTCATCTTTGGCCTTCAAATCTGAGCTGTTGGTCATCAATCCTATGATCATATCATGCCTAGTGAATAAAGTCCTAAGAATCTCACCTCACAGTTGAGCACACCCACAGACAAATATGATTAAGGTCAAAGGCTCAATCCAACACTGACCCCCAGATCACGAGTAGCCTTCCTGCTCTTGAAGATACTTCCATGCAAAGGGTCACTGAGAGGCCAATGCTTGAATCATAGGAACCACCAGGGAATCGGCCAGTTGTACTTCCACACCCTGGCTAAATCAAGCCTGGTCATCTGACACATGCTCTGGGGGTTTTCATGTCAATACACTGACTCCCTCGCTGGAGATAGGACATGCTGTGAAGAATGTAAAGAGATCGGAAACACAGCTCACATAACTTACAAATTAAGCAACATGCATGGAACGCACAACATGTGCACTTAGCTAAATGATTAGAACAGAGTTTTTGCTGATCAATTCAAGAGCACTCACTGTGATACACATGCCATTATATCTCATGATCAAACCTCTCTGACTCACCCTGATAAAGGCACACCATACCGCACTCTCTCCATATTTAGAACTGAGATTAGGAGAAATGGGCCCTGCAGCTCCAGACATGGAAAACAGGATTGATACAACTTGGATTCAGTTTTGTAACTCTGCTACAGATGAGAGACTTCCTTGAGTGAAAGTTTTCACCAAGTGGGGTTTGTCGACTACTTCTGGATAACAAACTGACTTTGAACGTTTGCAAACTTAATTTGCAAGGTTTATTTGATACCAAAAGGAGCTAGAGTAATTTCTCCTAGAAAAGTTAATTACCCCAAGATAATACGTTTTATAGATTGGTATGGTGTATCTGTGCTGGAGGAATTATAAAAACATATTTATTTTGGCATTGCCCAAAGACTGAGAGGATGTAAGGTTTATTATTAGCCATGTTTTTACTTTCTGAATGCCAAAGTCTGTCTTGTTTCTTTTTCCTCATGGGATATTCAAAAGAAACAGCAAGTGCTGATATCTGTTTAAAATATTACTGGAAACAAGAAAAAAAAGCTATAAAACTCATAAATGGTACCAGGAGGATCTATATACTAAAAATCAATGTGCAGAAGTTACAGAAATTGAAATTTTTACACAAGTACTCCAAATTATTGAATTATAAATCTATAAATTATAAATTATTGTGAATATCCAGGAAAAATATGATGGTGATGTAAATTAGTATGGGATATGATTTACAGTTTTATAAGGCATTATTACATAATTATTAAGTGTACAGTATATACACTACTGTTTAAAAGTTCGGGGCCATAAAAGACTTTTTTTTTTAGTTCATTAAGTTCATTCATTAAACTGATTAAAGTGTTACAAAAAACAAAAAAAACAAACAAAAAAACACTATATGTCAAACAAATGCCTTCTTTCGTGACTTTGACGGCACAATCATATTGTCATTGCCAGTATAAAAGTGCAACCAGAAAATCTAACTGCCAATGAAGTGAGCAGAAAGCAGCCTAAGGTAAATTTGGGACATACTACTAAGCAAACCATTCATGTAGTCCCCATGTTCACCTCAACTAAAAAAAAAAAAGCACACTGCCTGTGTGTTCATACACAAGAGAAACTCACAACCCTGGTCTTGAAGAAAGCTTTCTTGCTATATGACATGACATCAACTTTGACCCTCACAGAAAATTGCTATAAAAACATAAGAGCAGACTGGAGAGATTTGCTGAAATGGGACCTTTATGAAGAGAATACATAAAGAAGTCAGTAGGTTAAACCCAATTTCTGAACATGATCTTTAGGGGGGAACATACAGGCCAACCAGTGAAAACAAACACATCAGGTCAAAGCCAAAAGAAAACACAAGGGCGCTGGTAGCTTTATAGTCAATAATTTGGACTGCTAACAGAAAGGTTGCAGGTTCTATTACTGCCATCACAATCAACAGTGTGTCCTCAGCTACTTAATGCATGGGGACAGTCCCTGCAATCAGGATACTAAATTGCTTTGGATGAAAAGTAACTGCTACATGGCAAGTAATCTTTAAACTAGCCCTTTGTTAGCAAGGAAAAGCATCATAATTCGTGTCCAAAAACACAAACTTTCTTACTGTCTGATCATAAATTATCCAAAAGTTAGTAAAAATCAGTACTGCAGGCTATGCCATTAAGAAATAATAGGCACTAGACTATGACTGACCTAGTTTGTATATTTGGTTATATGCTCCTCAAATCGAAGCAGCACCTGCATGAATCTAATAAAAGAATCTAAAATGAGAGGCTCATTCATCTCCATTTATCACTGTCGTAAATAAAAGCAGGGCTTCTGTGGGTTGAGAAATGGAGTGATGAGTTTATAATTAAATTAAACAACGCAGGGGGCCATAACACATACACACACACATAAATATACACACATATACTGTAAAAAAATATATATATTGTGAAATATTTTAAAAGAACCGTTTTCTCTTTTAAAAACATGTAATTTTTCCCCGTGTTGGCAAAGCTGAATTTTCAGCAACCATTATTCCAGTCTTCAGTGTCACATGGCCCTCCAGAAATCATTTTAATATGCTGATTTGCATCTAATCTTATTATTATCGATGTTGGAAACAGTTGTGCTGCTTAATATTATTTTAACATGATTCTATGTAGGGCTGCACAACGATTAATCGCGATTAATCGTTTGCAAAATAAAAGTCTGTGTTACGTAATATATGTGTGTGTTCTGTGTATAATAATTATGCATATATAAATACATGCACATACATGTATAAATTTAAGATATATATATATATATATATATATATATATATATATATATATATATATATATATATATATAAATATTTATATATAAATATTTTATATATAAATATATTTTTCTTAAATATATACATGTATGTGCATGTATTTATATATACATAATTATTATACACAGAACACACACATATATTACGTAACACAGACTTTTATTTTGCAAACGATTAATCGCGATTAATCGTTGTGTAGCCCTAATTCTATGATGAATAGAAAGTTAAAAACAACATTTATTTGAAACAGAAATCTTGTGTAACATTATACATTTATTCACTGTCACTTTTTATTAGTTTAATGCTGAATAAAAGTATAAATTTAAAAAAAAAAAGTATCCCAAAAAATCTTACTGATCCTAAACTTTTCAATATATACACACACATACATACATACAGACACACTACTGTTCAAAAGTTTAGAATAAAAAAAAAAAATTGGATACTTTTCATTGTGTGTATATCCTATATATTAAAAGTTAAGAGTTTGACTTACTACAAAAGCAAACTGTGGCACTTTATTAACACAAGTGAACTACACATGGAGGGAGGACAAAAATGAATTCAAGTTAATCCGAATATTTTTGCAAAAGTCATTTTAAATGCATGCAGCCAAAGGTGAACAAGATTTTTACATGAATATGGTGCCTCAGGGGCAGTCTGCGTTTCTTTTCAAAAAGTTTAATTTTGAGACTTAAGATCAGGATGCACAGAATTGGCTAACATAATTCCGATAGCATCATCATCCCCCCACAGCGGGAAGTGCTTCACTCGGGTTTCATTAAATGCCGCACTCTACAGACAAAGTGGCTAAAAGGTTGAGTGCAAATATCACTGATATTTTGGCATTTACAACAACAACAACAACAAAATTCTAAGCTGGAAAACTTCCTCTGCTCCATTTTCTCACTACAGTCAAAACATAGAAGATGTTTTATATTGCGTGCCGAATAATTTATGCCCTCAAGAGAGGAAGGCTGTGTAATTCTTCCCTTATACTGACTCACAAAAATAGTCATTAAAAGAAAATAACAGATAGAAGTGATAAGGGACCTTGTTAAAAAATAATCTTCAGACACTCATTCTAACATTGAGAACAACACATCAAATCTTTATCTTAATTACTTTACCATGAAGCCACGTTAATGATCACTCAACAGGCATCACTGATGTATAAATTGTGTGTTGGAAGCATTCATTAAGATCTTTTATTAGAAAATATCAAGTAAATGTTGATTCCTCATAATATGACTCTTTCAACTTGAGGACAAAATGTAAATTCCGTCATTATTTAATCACCCTCATGTCGTTCCAAACCCATAAGACTTTCGTTCATCTTCGGAACACAAATAAAGATCTTTTTGATGAAATCTGAGAGCTTTCTGTTCCTCCATAGACAGCTACGCAACTGACATTTTGACGCTTCAAAAAGCCTAAATTAAATCTGTTCATCATATAAAGCGATTGTGTCTCTTCAGAAAATTTTGACTAAACCGCTCAATTCATATGGATTAGTTTTACAATCTCTTTATGAACTTTAAAAACTTCAATGTGTCAGTCATGTAGCCGTCTATGGAGGGACAGACAGCTCTCAGATTTCATCAAAAAGATCTTAATTTGAGTTCTGAAGATGAACGGAAGTCTTACGGGTTTGGAACGACATGAGGGTGAGTAATTAATTTCTTGCCTTTCGTTATTTTATTCAGCAAATCTATTCAAATGAAAGCTGACATTTTACTCTTAATTCGAAAAGCACACATCAATGAGTCAATCAATGTGTTTGATCACACTGCAAACTGCAAAAAGATGCCATCAACTTTCAGTTGTAGAAGCAGTATCATCAAATTTAATATACTGAAACTACATTCATTAGCTTTCCCTCCTAGTACAAACACCTGACAAACCCTGGTTTAGGTCTCTCTCCTGGCAATGCCCATTTAGACGGCTGTTCAGAGAGCCAGATGTTGCTATGCGGCTCAGCTCCAGGCAGTGAACACTCCAGTTACCTGCCTCAGGACCACCGTCACAGTGGGCAATCAGGATCTTTTGAAACCTGCCATTTCAGCATACCAAACAGGGTATCTATATTCTCTTAGCAGATGAACATGGCACAAATTTGGAAGTTTATTTTAGCAGCCATTTAGTCAGTATTCAGTCCTGAAAGAATGCATTGCAAATGTGTATGTGAATACACAAAGAGTTCAACTCTCCTTTTTAACAGTGGGTTCACCCAAATCCAAAATTCTGTCATTTTTACCAAGCGTGTTGTTGTTTTAAACCCAAATGACTTTCTTTCTTGCATGGTACACAAATGAGATGCTTTGCAGAATGTAGTTGGTCTTTCTTTTCCATGGAAGAACAATAAATAGATTGTAAAACCATAAAAGTAGTAAAAAAAAAAAAAAAAAAAAAAAATTAAAAAAAAAGTAGTCCATTCAACCTGCAAGTCATCCAATAGCTTTGACCAAAATTTGAGTCTTTATTCGCTAATACTCTTTGTAAACAAATGATTTAGACTGGTTATGTAAACTGAATGAAATGATTCATTGAAAAGATCCAATTCAAAAGAATGATTCATTCACCAATCCTGCATCCAGCAACAAGGGTGGATAATTGATATTTTAATAGAGTAACGACTTAAATTCCAGTTTGTTCCTCAGACAAAAGGTATCATACAATTTCAGAAGATGTTTATGATGCTTTTATAGCACTTTTACATCCTTTTTGATTCTTGACAGCCCAAGTCCTTATTCACTCAATCACATGACAATCAAATAGTTTACAAACCAACTACATTCTTCAAAACATGTTATTTTGTGTCCCATTAAAGGGTTAGTTCACCCAAAATTGAAAATTCTGTCATTAATTACTCACTCTCATGTTCGTTCCACACATGTAAGACCTTCGTTCATCTTTGGACCACAAATTAAGATAAAAATTAAGATAAATTTTTCATAAAATCCGATGGCTCTGTGAGGCCTGCATTGAAAGTTAAAATAGTTAATTTACACTTTCAAATGCCCAGAAAGGTACTAAATTTATATTTAAAACAGTTCATGTGACTATTGGTTCAACCTTAATGTTATGAAGCGATAAGAATACTTTTTGTGCGGCAAAAAAAAAAAAAAAATATGACTTAATAATGACTTTATTCAACAATATCTAGTGATGGACGATTTCAAAACACTGCTTAATGAAGTTTCAAAGCCTTACGAATCTTTTGTTTCGAATCAGTGGTTCAGAGCGTGTATCATACCTCCAAAGTCACGTGAGCCACTGAAATTTCAAAACACTTATGACGTAACGAAGCCATGTTTACTGAAATCATGTAACTTTGGAGCTCCAAACCACTGTTTCGTAAAGCTTCGTAGCTTTATGAATCAGTGTTTTGAAATCGCCCTTCACTAGATATTGTTGAATAAAGTCGTTATTTTGGGGATTTTTTGGTGCACAAAAAGTATTCTCGTTGCTTCGTAACATTAAGGTTGAACCACTGTAGTCACATGAACTGTTTCAAATACATCTTTAGTAGCTTTAGCAGTGTAAATTAACTTGCTTTCAATGCAGGCCTCACTAAGCAATCAGATTTCATCAAAAATATCTTAATTTGTGTTCTGAAGATGAACGAAGGTCTTACGGGTGTGGAACGACATGAGTGTGAGTAATTAATGACAGAATTTTCATTTTTGGGTGAACTAACCCTTTAAAAACAAAAAGAAAGTCATACTGGTTTAGAACGATGTAAAAATGAGTAAATGATCACATCTATCACTTTAAACATCTGTGACATTCCCTACCTTTGTATGCTATTCAAGGGCATTTGTAAAATTAAATTACACCAAATTAACAATCACTTTGAACTTGACCTCAATGCATTATTGTAATTTATAAGCTAATATCTAATTTAGCCTCTAGTGCTTTGCTAACACTGAGATTTGTACTGCATGCTTTCAAAACACCCCTGCTTACGACATTAAAGGGATAGTTCACCCAAAAATGAAAATTTGATGTTTATCTGCTTACCCCCAGGGCATCCAAGATGTAGATGACTTTGTTTCTTCAGTAGAAAGCAAATGATGATTTTTAACTCCAACCGTTGCCGTCTGTCAGTCAAATAATGCGAGTGAATGGGAACTCGAACAATAAGAGTCAAAAAAGCTTGCATAGACAAATCCAAATTAACCCTGCGGCTCGTGACGACACATTGATGTCCTAAGACACGAACGATGCCCTGGGGGTAAGCAGATAAATATCAAATTTTCAATTTTGGGTGAACTATCCCATTAAGTACTACACTACCAAGATGCTCTTTAATACTGTCTTGCTCAATGTTTAATGTTCTATAGGTAAAACTTTTCTTGCAGAAGAGAACAAATGCAGAAAATCAGAAACCGGTTTCCTTTCACAATAGAAACAAGCCCACAAAGACTACCTTACTGGAAAAAACCCTGCCCAGATAGCCCACTCCATAGTATAATTCAGTACACTATCCATTCAGAAAACCCACAGACTATTACAGTATGAATGTATAATTAGGTATGTGTATATAGAAACATATGAAAACCTACTGGTTTTGACCTAATTACTTTGACAAATCCCTGATGATTAAATATTATTTTTCAATAGGGCATACTGGTCCATTTTCTTAATTGGTTTACAAAGAAAATGTTCAATGGAACAGCCTCTTTATAATTAGGTACTGTGCAAAAATAATTACAAAAAAAGTCAAGGTCATTCCTGACCATTGCTTTAAAAGAGCACGTTGGGCTCTCATCAGGTTTGACAGGGAAACTGATGAAGGCTGGAGTGGACGGGGAATCAATCATGCTGAAAAAAAGGAAAAGAAAAATGTGACTCATTTTTAGTCTTTTAGTTGTTCTTTTGAAAGTATGAAGGGGAAACTCTAACTGTTCAAATGTGCAGGTTGTTGTTGGCAGCAACTAATTCCTTGAACCATAAAACTAGAGCATTTAAAGCATAAATCATGTTCTAGACCATGGGCCGCACTGTTAAAAATCAAATAAAAGCTTCTATTTTAGGACATTATACCATCAATACTTTAATTTTAATGCCCTGAAAACTTTATGCCTGAAAAAATTCCACATGGCTTCTAACAAAATGATTTTCAGTGTTCCACATGTGTTTTATTGTCCCGAAACCTTCCTCAGTCACACAGCATGAAAACTAATGTGGAGAGGATGGGCTAATATTACAAGTGAAGGGACAAATCAATAAACTATATCATTATAACACTCTGTTTTCAACAAACTGAACCAAATATTGATCAAAATGCAGCAAGTATAGTGAAGGTGCAGGTTCTAAATTGAATTGAATTTGATATACTTTATTGTCCCATTGCTGGGAAATTCATCTTGGACAACCGTGGCCAGTACAGCATTAAACTCACATAAACAATACACACATAATAAATTACTCATAACCACAATCCAAATAAAACAACAATACCCCACCTGTTTTTTCATTAATGCAATTCCCTGTTGATTAGTTTAACTGCAGTTGGCACAAAATAATTTTTGTAGCGATTTGATTTGCACATCAAAATCCTCCATCATCTCCCTGAGGGTGACATCTTAAAATCCCCATGTAAAATGTGTCTGATCAGCAACAATTTTCTTAGCTTGTCTTAGAATAGATGTCTCATACAGCTCCTATATAGGTCGTTTCACATCACACCTTACAATCTTTAGAGCAGTATGTACAAGTCATGCAAGTTTTGATTTTGATTGGACAGTCAGGTTTCCATACCATGCTGTTATTCCATATCTTATCAAACTCTCACAAACAGACTGATAAAACAAAAATAAAATCTGATTTACCCCAAATATTTTTAACCTTAACAAAAAAAAAAAAAATGTAGCCTCTGCTGCAATCTAGAACACAGACTGTCGATGTGGGAGGACCAACATAATGAATTGTCAATATAAACGCTCAAGTATTTATAAGATGAAACCTGTTCAATAATATTTCCATGTATTATTACAGGGCTATGGTCCCTCACAGATCTGGGGTCGAAGATCATTTCAACAGTCTTTTTTCCATTTAAAAATCAAGGAGTTATCGTCGCACCATCCTACAAATCTCGAAACTTCTGAAAAATACTGCAGAGGTGTGCTGTTCCTGTACAATAAACTCAATATAGCTGTGTTGTCTGAGAATTTGATTAAGAAGTTGTTATCCTGACGACACACACTCATTAGTATATAACGTAAACAAGATGGGTGAACTAACACGACCTTGCATTCTTTTAGATAAGCAACCATGTTCAAATTGCCAAATAGATCAATTTTGGATATGCAATGTCCACTTTTCACAACCCAATCAACTCCTCACAGATACATTCAAGTCCAGTCATTAATTTTTCTAGCTGTAGATAATCCCGTAGAATGACTCTAATAATTTTAGAACCTCCAGTTTCACTAAAGGTGTAAATGAAATCAAGGAAATAAAATATATGTAAATAAATCAATGATTAAAAAAATAAGTAAATAAGGGCAAAGTACACTCAAAAAAGTGATTTTACAATACTGTTCAGTTTATTTAAAAAAAACAAAACAAACAAAAAATGTAGGTTTGTCATTCAAACAACTGCGTTGTGTTAAACTGACTTGAAACAGTTGTGTTTTGGCTCAACTCAATATTTTCATTTTGAAAGAGCATGTTTCAATTAAGTAGGCCAAAAATAACATTTGATGCTTGATGCTTCAGTTTAATCCAACACAATTCGTTTATATTTAAAAGAGTATCTGGTATGTTAATAGTTTTGGGGTTACCACTGTGGTGAAGAGCATGTGCTTGGGTCGAGGACCTGCTAACAACAATTAAAGTTGTTTTAATAATAAAAAATAACTATATTGGGCATGCCATGGATGTAACAAAACCATCTTCTGGCTAACACCTAACTATAAGAGTCTTTACATAGTAAAGATTTTGTGAACATTAGTCTTGTTAGATTACATTAGTAAAAGTTGTGAAAATTGTTCCGAAACGCATTCACTAAATAAACTAATCAAATAAACTGGATTACTTGTTTTCATTTTTGTTTGATATTAATTTTAGCATAAATAAAATTAATAGTTTTGGACAAAATTAAGAATATTAAGCTGACTCAACTAAATGGCATTGAATTAACCTTATGTAATAAACTTAAGTTTACTGAAATAAATAATGTTAATTAAATCCAACATAACCCAGTTACATGAAACCTGTTGACATAAAAAAGTTAAGTAAATCCAATGTATCATTTTTGAGTGTAAATAAATCAAATTTTCTTTATGTAAACTATCACCTCAGTCCTTACAACACCTCTGACACTATCACGTTGTGAAGTTCATGTTGACAAAAGTCTCTAAATTGTAATGTTGACATGCATTCTCTGTAAAGCTCCTTTGAATATGTATTGTGAAAAGTGCTATACAAATAAATGTAAATAAATAAATAAATAAATAAATAAATAAATAAAGTGAAGACAGCAGTGAGAGGTTCATATCTGACCCCAAACAAACTATGTGGTATGTGATCATCAATATCATGTAGGCGCCTGTCTTTGGTGCTGCTAAACTAGACAGGACCAAAAGCAGAGCCAGGCTGCATTCCAATGCGATCATACTGAATGACTGGACGAGCACGAGTCTCCACTCAGCAGCTGCTCACCGACTCTGTGGTGGACCATTTTTATTTCCTTTTTCCACCTCTTTTCTTGAATCCTGGTGTACGTTCTCATGCCCACAGCCTGTCTCTAGCCACAGCACATGTTCGAATACTTCATTTACGGTTCAACCGCAAAGCATTGCCTTGTTTCCCTCGCTTTCTTATTTTTTATCTCTCGGAAAAAAAGTACAGCGTCATACGTGGCATTTTTAATACAACCATTCCTACATTTTATTCTGGAATTTTCCAGTGAGCCCCCATATCATTAATGACTTTTGGTTGTTTTTTTGTAGTTGTTGTGGCTTGGAACAGAGGTCTGCACTGTGCGCAGTTTTAAAAACAGCAACGGGCAAGCGACAGTCATTTTTTCTGCTTAACCTTGTTTGTATTGATGCTGTTTGGGAAACGCTGTGTCACACACGAGCACACTGTTCCTGTGCCGGAGGGAGAATTCTGAAAGTGTGTCTGTAAACATGGACACACACACAAACTGATGCTTACATACAATTACAGCCTACAATGGAAATCTCTTTTTCAGAGCAGACCAGCTCTGGTATTACCTCCTAAAACTAAAAAGGCATTAAAAAATTACTTAAAGGGGATCACATCATACAGATTTCTTAAATCATCAGATTTTCCCTTATAAATGTAAATAAAATGCTAAAAAAAATGAAAAACTAAAAATGTATTATGCTGTGCCTTTAATACTTCTATGTAAATTCCTCTTTTGCACAATGAGAAACAGCGCTTTGCTGCAAGTTTCTTGTTGGGACAAATACAGTTTGCACTGCCAAATCCTTTTACTGTATAACAGCCTATTTCAAAGCCTGGATTACATTAAGACAAATTCATAAAACAATCCATCCTGAAATGTGCAATCCATTATAGTCTGAAAACAAACTTCAGGCTTTAAACTTCAATCTTTCCTAACATTGGGATCCTTCAAAGTACTTAAAATACATATATAATAAGAATGAGGAAATAACAGGTTCAAATAAAGTATCAAAAGCAAGTAATCAAATGGTTTTATTGAACAACATAATATTACGTATTATAACAAATCCCTGCAGAGGGTGTGATTGTTGTTGTTGTTACACTTTACAGCATGGGTGCCCATTACCGTTCCTACAGATTGACCTTTCTGCAAAGTTCAGCTCCAACCCTGATCGAACACAACTGAACCAGCTAATTAAGCCCTGTGTTTGAAATCGCCCCCTATACCCTCATTCACTATTCCCTATATAGTTCACTTGAGGGAGTGAATTGTTATTCGTTATTGTGGTGCACTGTGGGATTGAATGAGTGCACTCATTAACGTCCACTATGGTTTCAGACATCACTATGGCTGTCCCCTCAAATACTGCTCCATTTAAGGGTATGGGGGCAATTTCAGACACAGCCAAGATCTTCAGGAGTACTTGATAATTACAGATAGGTGTGTTGGATCTGATCTCCAGGAACAAGATTGGGCAAATTTGCTTTACATCATAATCAAATCCTTTGGCCAAAAAAAAAAAAAAAAAAAAAAAAAGTAATTTAGAAGTTCACTTAATCTTTTAACATTTGGCCACTTCTTTATGATAGAAATGCTACAGTCACTGTAATTTCTTGAACAAAAATATTTGGACATCAAAACATGCAAACTCAGAGTGAGGGTTTATGCATGCGATGAACAACAATTTGCATATTTAGCAACATTTTGATGTATTCTCGTGTTGCCGTAGGATTATAAATTATTTATGTTACAAATCTGGAAAAATAGCACACATTGCGTTCCCAGATGAGTTGATGAATGTTTACATGTGAATATATTAGCCTAAATTCAATCTGTTTTTTTGTTTTTTTTTGGACAAAATTTTAACTAAACCGCTCAATACATATGGATTAGTTTTACGATCTCTTTATGAACTTTTTGAAGCATCAAAGTTTCAATTGCGTAGGCTGTCTATGGAGGGAAAGAAAGCTCTCAGATTTCATCAAAAAGATCTTCATTTGCATTCCCGAAGATGAACGAAAGTCTTGGGATTGGAACGACATGAGGGTGAGTAATTAATGACCGAATTTACATTTTTGGCTGAACCCTTTAATTCATTAATTTAATTATGGTTATGGAAAAATAATGCATTAAAATGATTTAGCACAAACGCTCCACCCCAGACCTACTTAGGTCATCTTACATTTCATACAGTTGATTGGTGACGAACATGAAGCAGGGCAACAACTCACTGTGTGATATAGCCTATAGAATGCAATTAAAATACCCGTAAAATTCAAGATATCAGGGCATAAATGCCTTAGTATGAGTTTATGTCTCATGTTTATATATTGTTAGACCTAATTATTATTATTATTATTATTATTATTATTATTATTATTATTATTATTAAATACAATTCAAACCAACAAAAGGAAAAAAAAAAAAAAAAAAAAAAATATATATATCACACAGGATCAAAACAACTACAAACAAAACAAAAATCCAAAGATTTCAGACTAGCGGTTCAATAAACTCTTTTTTTAAGTCTCAAAATGACAATATTTAATAGGAAATCAAACTCTTTATTATTTCAAAATTTGGAAAATAAATATTTGACTGATATGACCCCTTTAAAAATATCTTTGTTTTACATTCATTTTAACCTTCTATGCGACAAATCAACCTTGAAAGAAGGCTAACTGGCTGATAAAGAGGGCATGTGGTATAAATAGCCTAATAGACTTTCGATGTAGGTGACAATATATGCCTGTTAACCTTGACCAAAAGCAATTACTAGCACAATGCATGCAGGAAGCACCTTTATCCAAAACACCACAAGTGTTGTGATAAAATCAATGATGCTGAGGTCAAACGTTAGCGTGTTCAGTAAATCTCAGTCCTACATTTTTAGATTGGGGTAAATATTTCCGTCTACTCTCCACGTTGCTGTTCTTCCCTCTGAAGACCAACCATCGAGTTTACAGTACTTGGCTTACATTCAGTAAACACACCAGCACGGTTGCATGCCCTCTCCTTGACACCCTCTGTTCATTGGTCTGCTGCTGAGCACTGGACAATAGGTGTGGAGCTCATTCAGTTCCCCCTCATTTAAAGTCTTATCCAAACACAGCCAATGCATCACAACATATCCTGCCAAACCAAGCCAGGACACATTCAATCTCCCATATGAAGCAGCAAAGCATTATGGGATGAGAGGCAGGTTTTTGTGTAAATGTTTCAATGGATTATATCTATAGCATGTAACAAATACGAGAAGATGAAAAAAACTTCCAAATGCCTTTACAACAGACTTGCTGAGTCAGTAGTAATCAGAGAAAATATATGTGAAACATCTAAACCTTATGGGTTAGATCCCACTTACTTCAATTAAAATCAGTTTGATCAAAAGTGTCCACTACAATAAAATCATTGATCAAACTACATCAATCAATGTGACCATTGGCATTTGTACTACTCACCTGTTAATTAATCACTGCACTAAATTATGGGTTTTATTTAAAATAATAATAATTATATAAATCTAAAAACTAAAATAAATTAGTTTACATCAAAACAACTAAACATGTAGACTTTTTATATCCACTGTACATACAATAAGTTTAAATTAATTTTTTTTTTAGCTGCTTGGAGCAGAAACACTCCAAGTGTAATACAGAAAAGACAGAATAATATATAAAGAGAGATTAATCGCCAGCCATGCTGAAATACACTCACATCAAAAATGGATTTCGACAGCAATATCAGACTCTGAACAGTGATATACAGCCATGTCGTGTCATTTTATTTGAGTGCGATCTCTCCAAGGAAATGCCACATCAATCAGTCAGACAGGCTATTCACCACGCTGAGAAATGAGGGATGGAATGGACTAAAGACGGTCATCACTATGAGGATATCATTCATGGGAGGTCAGTAGCGGTGGATGGTGGTCTGGCCAGATGGCAAAAGCCTCAGGTGCAGAAAAATATGACTGCTCTCAAAAGCAGTAAGGACCTCAGCCAGAGGCTTTAGCTCATTTTTAAGCTAACTTTAGAATTTTATGATACAATAAGTATTAGAGGAAATATAAGGATTATACACAATCAGATGATAATTAAACATTGCTTGCTAAGGATCAAATTAAAATCTATTATATTCTAAATCTGAAATGTATTAACTTTAAAATTATGAAATAAAGTTAGAAATAAATCATGATTTTGAGTAATGGAACAAGGAATCCATTTAATCTATAAGTTATTTTATTGAGTGATTCTGTTTGTCCTGATAAGAAACTGTCATCATCTCGTCTTAGTCATGGGAAAAAAAGCTTGTCAACAAACATTTTTCATCATAGTTTTCATTAACAAAATTACCAAAAGGGAGTTATTCTCTTAAACATTAAGCACTGTTTCTGAACTTCCCTGAAATGCCTTGATTGTATTCTTGAGTTTTCTTCTGGGAACGTGCACTTTATTCCTCATTTAAATAATTCCCACCAAGGCATATGCAAAAAAAAAAAAAAAAAAAAAGGGAAAAAAAAGGAAGAGGCTTGGTTGAGTTGCGTTAATAATGTGTTGAATCTCACAGCAATGTTAAGTGTCGTGACATTTCAAAAACACGCTCGAAGCAGCTGATCAATTACAACATCAAGTCAACCATTCAGAGCACATTATACTTTTCGGAAGGAGGGGCTTCATAGAGGCAGGAACTAAACAGAGTGTTACTGACAGACTGGGAGGAGAGGTGCTGCAACAATGTAAAATATGTGAAAAATAATGTTATCATTTAACCATGAAAACCTATTCTAGCAGACACCAAAAACAAAATCAAGACTTTGAAAGGGGCATAATAGGTCCCTTTAAAATGAAATTAAAAAAGTACTAAAAAGAACAAAAAATGGGTGCAAAAGGAGACTTTTGTGCCATATGAAGAACTTTCTACACAGAATCCATGTGGACTTTTAATTGGCACACTAAAGCCACACTTAAAAGGTGTCCTATTATGCTTTTACGAAGTTTTGATTTTAGTTTTTAGGGCGTACTAAAAACACGTTCAAAAAACACATTATTTTTCACATATTTATACATTATTACAGTACCTCTCTTCCCAGGCTGGTTCGAACACGCCATTTAGTCCCTGCTTCGAAGAAGGCCCTCCTTTCGAAATACAAATTGGTTAGCTGTTGTGATTGGCTAACCGCTAAGAGCAATTTCCATTAATTTCACTCCCTTTACCATAACCATGAGTTTCATCTGCTCAGGTGTAAATATTAAGGATGACATCAATTTCAAACAAATTCGAGACCCTGAGAATCTTAATGAACAAAGAGGATCGTGCAGAGCAGATTTCAAGCGCGGATTTCACAGGCTGAAAGAGGCTTTTCCAAAGGGGCAGTGAACAATCGTACAAAAGCGAGAGCTTACAAAAGCTACAACAAACACTAGCTCAGCACTGTAATGTTCAGCCCAGGATCATTAGAAAAACTTACCTGTGTCAACATTTTTGCAAATTACAAAATACGTTGCGCCGTGCACATTTCGTGACAGTTTCAAAGTGAAATGTCCAGTGAGTGGTGCTAAAAGCGTGTATAGATTTTTCAGGAACAGATGAACGTGAATATGGCAATGTTGGGGTCTGTACGTATCACCGCAGTTCTGAACTGAAATGTCCGGTGAGTGGCACTAAAAGCTTAATGCTCCACATTTAACATACACCTACACTAAACCCAAAACCTACCTGATAGTGTTAATAAAAGCAAATGTGACATAAAAACACAATCGTAACCATGGCATTTTAGTTTGTTTTTGAACTATTGTCTTTGAGCTCTTTTACCGTGATTAGTCTTTCAATGGATTCGAGCTCTTCGCATCGCAAGTACAATTCTGTACCATGCAGCTGCGCTACCGAGCAAGCTTGTTACGTCAGTAAAACTGAACATCTGGAGCTGGGTAAGTGATGCAAAGTCCAAAATATATTTGTTTACAAATCATGCACTATGGTAGAGCTGCACAACGGTTAATCGCAATTAATCGTTTGCAAAATAAAAGTCTGTGTTACATAATATATGTGTGTGTTCTGTGTATATTATGTATATATAAATACATGCACATACATGTGTATATTTAAGAAAAAAAAAAATATTTATTTATAAAATATTTATATTTATATGTAATCTAAAATATATATAAATATGTATATTTATTTATACAGGTATATATTTTTTAAATTTATACATGTATGTGCATGTATTTATATATACATAATTATTATACACAGAACACACATATATTACGTAAACAGACTTATTTTGCAAACGATTAATCGCGATTAATCGTTGTGCAGCCCTACACTATGGTAAAAAGTGTCTTTATTAATCCATAATCTGCCCCTGTAATCATAATTGTGTGTGAAAACTATTAAAAGTGCTTGCTGTTTTACTCCCTCTAGTGTTCAATTCTGTTAGAAACTGCAGTGATATGTACGTATTGGTACGTATTTTGCTTTTTGCAAAAATGTGGACACAGGTACGTTTTTCCAATGAGTCTGTATTGGTAATGTTAGTTAACAGTCCAGCGGAGCCAAATAGTTTTGCCATTTGTTTATATCGTAGCAACAATATAAGGTTGGAAAAAAACACCAGCAAATAATAAAACATAATTACAGGTTGTGATTCATAAACAACTGATGTCCCAACAAAATGGGAACTGCTCCATCTTTCAGGAGAAGCCAGCATTATACTCTGTTCTGGAAGCTGTCCTTCATAAAATGTGCAGCATACAGATAAACGCTGGGGTCGTAATGTTCAGGAACAGGATTAAAAATCATTTTTAGCCACTCTAAGATTGTCCACCTTAGAAAGGCCAAACAGCGTCTCTTCGACATAGCAACAACACTCTTGGTCCTCTAGTGAAGCTCAGCCAGCTTAAATCTGAATTTATCATTTTACATTGACATTTTTAATTACTACATACAGGTGCTGGTCATATAATTAGAATATCATCAAAAAGTTGATTTATTTCACTAATTCCATTCAAAAAGTGAAACTTGTATATTATATTCATTCATTACACACAGACTGATATATTTCAAATGTTTATTTCTTTTAATTTTGATGATTGTGAAAAGGTTCAATATTAAAAGACACCTGGTGCCACACTCTAATCAGCTAATTAACTCAAAACACCTGCAAAGGCCTTTAAATGGTCTCTCAGTCTAGTTCTGTAGGCTACACAATCATGGGGAAGACTGCTGACTTGACAGTTGTCCAAAAGACAACCATTGACACCTTGCACAAGGAGGGCAAGACACAAAAGGTCATTCCAAAAGAGGCTGGCTATTCACAGAGCTCTGTGTCCAACACATTAATAGAGAGGTGAAGGGAAGTAAAATATGCGGTAGAAAAAAAGTGTACAAGCAATAGGGATAACCGCACCCTGGAGAGGATTGTGAAACAAAACCCATTCAAAAATGTGGGGGAGATTCACAAAGAGTGGACTGCAGCTGGAGTCAGTGCTTCAAGAACCACTACGCACAGACGTATGCAAGAATTGGGTCACATTCCTTGTGTCAAGCCACTCTTGAACAACAGACAGCATCAGAAGTGTCTCGCCTGGGCTAAAGACAAAAAGGACTGGACTGCTTTTGAGTGGTCCTACGTTATGTTCTCTGATGAAAGTAAATTTTGCATTTCCTTTGGAAATCAGGGTCCCAGAGTCTGGAGGAAGAGAGGAGACGCACACAATCCACGTTGTTTGAGGTCCAGTGTAAAGTTTCCACAGTCAGTGATGGTTTGGGGTGCCATGTCATCTGCTGGTGTTGGTCCACTGTGTTTTCTGAGGTCCAAGGTCAACGCAGCCGTATACCAGGAAGTTTTAGAGCACTTCATGCTTCCTGCTGCTGACCAACTTTATGGAGATGCAGATTTTTTTCCAACAGGTCCTTGGCACCTGCACACAGTGCCAAAGCTACCAGTACCTGTTTTAAGGACCATGGTATCCCTGTTCTTAATTGGCCAGCAAACTCGCCTGACCTTAACCCCATAGAAAATGTATGGGGTTTTGTGAAGAGGAAGATGCGATATGCCAGACCCAACAATGCAGAAGAGCTGAAGGCCACTATCAGAGCAACCTGGGCTCTCATAACACCTGAGCAGTGCCACAGACTGATCGACTCCATGCCACGCCGCATTGCTGCAGTAATTCAGGCAAAAGGAGCCCCAAACTAAGTATTGAGTTCTGTACATGCTCATACTTTTCATGTTCATACTTTTCAGTTGGCCAAGATTTCTAAAAATCCTTTCTTTGTATTGGTCTTAAGTAATATTCTAATTTTCTGAGATACTGAATTTGGGGTTTTCCTTAGTTGTCAGTTATAATCATGAAAATTAAAAGAAATAAACATTTGAAATATATCAGTCTGTGTGTAATGAATGAATATAATATACAAGTTTCACTTTTTGAATGGCATTAGTGAAATAAATCAACTTTTTGATTTATATGACCAGCACCTGTGTATATATATATATATTTTTTAACTTTAAAAAAAAGTGCCTCATTGTCTTCTATAGATCTACAGCAAAGTTCAAACTAGTCTGTTTTCCTCTCACACCTGGCAAACTGATTGCACACCCCACCACAGCTAATAAATCCATGTAGAAATAGAGGGGGGCTCTTGGCTATGCATAAGAGCTTCTGAATAAGTTTTAAAAGAGGTGATAAGATTTATGGAATTGCATATGGAGCTGGTTACATCGCTGCTGTAAAAACAGGGCTTCAGTTCAAGTTCACAAGTGTTTCATGTAGGAGAGACTGAAAGCCAGACTTTTCTTCAACATTACTTCTTGATTAAATACTCCTGATCAACAAACACATTAACATTTATTTAAGCCATCAAATAACAGAGCAAATGTTAGCCAAGAAAGACTTGTTTTTATTAATACCATTGATCTCTGTCAGTTAGTCCAATATTTGCATTGTGCCCCATTGTTAACTGTGTGAGCTAAATGATTTCATTTTAAATAACAGTACGTCAACAGCAGGCATCACTAAACCTGAACCACATGAAAAAAATGTCAGAACCTACAAGTAGCAGAGGGCACACAACATCTACGACCACACTAAAATTGCGCATTTTAGTGTGTATTACTTGTGGCCTGTTTAAGCCAACTTGTTTTCCATTTGACCAGATCCACCACACTTCAAAAAAACTAGATTCATTTAATGAGTTGTATTCTACGATGATACTTACGAGCTTTTTATATACTGGTGGAGGTCCGTCACTCCTAAAATGTCCTGCCCTACATCACCAGATAGATCCATGATGGCAAAATTGCATAGCACGTCTCTGTACACTGCCACACCTTTGAATAGAAAAGAATCTCTCCAGAAACAGCCAAAGAAACATAGTAATTATGAAGAGCATTCCAAAACACAGGACAACCCAAAACCTGAGAGACAGCCACAGACACAAACACAAGAAATCATGGTAGTGGCATTCAACTAGAGTCGAATACATGCCATATTTAAAATGTTAGCCTTCACCTTTCTGCCATTTATTTTGTTATTCTGACAAAATCTTCTAAAGCATTAGTCATTTTGAACCTGTCTGAATATATCAAGCTATTATGAATGAGTTGTGCACAAAATATTCTTTACACACTATGCAGAACAGAATCTGTCTGTTGGCTTTATTGACACCCAGCTATTAGCCATTTAAAAATGTAAATGGATTACTCAAACAATGGCTAATGATTGACATGAAAACCAGGCTACAATTATGGGTCATATTAGACAGACCCTGTTATGCATATCAATCATGAAGTCTAAATTTAGAGTCCCTACATAGTACATAATTAGTGCCTTTCAAAAAGCATTACCAACAAGCAAATTCTAATATACAGATTCCTGAGTCTAAGAGAAATTAAATTAAATTCGCATTTATTGGATGCAAACCACATACAGAAGTTAATGTATCATGGTATTGCCATGTTTTTTTGGACTTGACACCATGGAAATGCCATGTTTTTTGGACAAGAACCTACATACCCACAATAAATTCAAGATATACTTTTAAGAACCCTTAAAGTAATTTTATTAAATATTTATATGTTAAACATTCACATTATTATCATCTGATACCATACTTGCACCATAAGATTTTTTCCCCCCATTGTTTGCTAGTGCGTCAGAAAACTCCAATGCATCTATTACCTGAAAATCATCAGTTTCTGCAGACTTACTCAGAGTGTTAATTCACCCAAAAATTAAAATTATGTCATAATTTTCCTCATGTCATTCCAAACCTGTAAAATTTTTGCTCATCTTCAAAACACAAATGAAGATATTTTAATGAAATCTGATACATTTCTGTCTCTCCATTGACAGTCCATGCAAGTTCTACTTTGTCCATTCAAAAGGTTCATAAAGAGACTATAAAGACTAATCCTTATGAATTGAGTGGTTCAGTCCAAATTGTCTGGAGAGACATGATCGCTATACTGTATATTAGGGGTGTGACAGTGCACAGAAGTCACGGTTCGGTTTTCCTCGGTTTTGGGATCACGGTTTCATACGACTTCAGTCACTTCGGTACAACAGGAAAAAAAAAAATCCCAGTGCTAGGTTTCTTTTCATTTATTTTGAACAGACAGTAGTGCAAATTACAGTTTGTTCCAGCTAGCGGCACTTAGTCCCCCCTGAGGTAGTTGGTACAGTACAGCCTCCTTCAGTGTATTAAAGGTGCCCTAGAATCAAAAATAGAATTTACCTTGGCATAGTTGAATAACAAGAGTTCAGTACATGGAAATGACATACAGTGAGGCAGGGAGGGTGGGCAGGGAGCGTGCGATTTAAAGGGGCCGCAGCCTGAATCGGTGCATAGTTAATGATGCCCCAAAATAGGCAGTTAAAAAAATTAATTAAAAAAAATCTATGGGGTATTTTGAGCTGAAACTTCACAGACACATTCAGGGGACACCTTAGACTTATATTACATCTTGTAAAAACTGGTTCTAGGGCACCTTTAAGCACTAAGTGGTAAAAAGAATGCACTCTTGCCAATCCCCAAAGTAAAAGTAAATTCAAGCATGCTTGCTTGACGTGCAAGAACCAATGAGGTTCATTCTTATATGTTAAACTAATCGTTGACTGTCAACTGAGAGACAAAATATCTTAATTTGTGTTAAAAAAAAAAAAATAAATCACATCCTCCCCCAGCAATCACACAGATTATGTTACAGTGTGATTGTAAGACTAATGTAGCATTGGTGGTTTACCAAGCCAACAGGTTACCACAGTCAATCAGAAAGAACTGACTCGTTATAAAGGCAGCCTTTTTGAGGTCTTCCAAGAAAAACTATGATCTGTGTACTAATCAAACTCTGTGGTACGACCTCACATCATACTAGCTGATTTCACCAACCACGTATTTCTGCTGGGAGGCATTGGTGTAAATCCTACAATTTGAGGTCTGGCTGATGAACTTTTGTATGAGTTGAGAAAAACAGCAATCCAGATTGCTTGAGCTCTGATAAACCACCTTATTTTGCCTAGAGCTATACATTATCAGCTTCAGCAAAAAAAAAAAATTCAAATAAAATTTAAAATAAAATTAGAGTTATCCAACCTGTTTGCTTTCAATTCAAATATAGGAATTGAACTTTAATTTTAAAGGCTTTTTCAATGGCTCACAACCCTGACAAACACTATGCCAAGTAATACTATTCAATGTTAATATACAATGTCTCTAACGTTATTAAAGCCTGCAACTAATAATTCCCAATTAATCTTAAAGGAAACTACACTATAACAAACATGTTTGAAATTTCCATGCAATTTAGCTACTTAAACAGTGACTTAAGCATCTAAAGTTAATGCTAAGTTAAAGGGTAAGTTCACCTAAAAATGAAAATAATGTCATTTATTACTCGCCCTCCACTGAAGGCACATGAAGGTACATGAACTGTTTCAATTATGTTTTTAGTACCTTTATGGATCTTGAGAGGTGCAGTAACATTGCTGGCAATGGAAGGCCTCACTGAGCCATCGGATTTCATCAACAATATCCTAATTTGTGTGATAAGATGAACGAATATAAGTTATACTTATAATATGAATTAATTTTAATGTATAATTTACATTAAACATTTTACATTTAATATTGTTTTTAATTTTTTTAATTACAGAAAAATTATATTAATTATTATTATAAATATATATTTTACCTGGCTATAAAGTTGACAAGCAGAATTCACAACCAAATGCCATAGAAAACCCAAAAAGTCTGCAGGGCATAAAAAAAAAAAAAATGCATGATCATGATCAAAAAAATCATTTATTGTTCAACCCAAAGATATATACATACACAAAGGTTAAACCAAAAGAAACACACTTAAGAGGAAAGGAGGAAGGAAAAAAAGGAAATCAATGTCCCGAGTGCCATTTACCGCAAGGCGATAAAGTATGAAATCTATAGCATTGATTTTACAACTCACTTCTAAAGAAGTGTTTCTTCTATAGCAAAATTCCACATGACCTGAAAGAGTTCACTTGAGGAGAGCTAAATATGGAAATATTATTTCAGCCTTTTTCAGATGTATTCCTGTAATGCAAAAGAACATTCATAAAAAAAAAAATTTTTTTTAAAAATGTCAAAATGACAAGAGCAAGTATTGGCGAGCATTCAATCTGCCAATACCGTATGTCCAGTAATGCAAAACAGGAGAAACCTCAGGAATGAATTAGTGTGATTGAGAAATAAATGGCCCGGGACTACCGCCTCTGCAGGGACATGAGGCAATCAAAGAGCTTTCTGCTGCCTTCTGATACGCTAATGACTGCATTAAAGCTATGTCAAATATGGTTTATATCAGGTCGACAGACGTGCCCGCATAGCTGCCAAACAAATCGCCTTCAGTCGCACTCTTAAGATCTCACAGGCCTTCTGGAACACCAGGAAAGGATCCAAAAACTGGTCTAACATTTTTTAAGAGGTAAAGCTGAGGTAAAACTGGCAAAACACATTTGCTGTGCATTCACAAGACGACTATATAAAGCTGCCTATCTGATAATTAAAATACTATCAGTTACTGGACAGGCTTGAACATGACATCAACAGCACACGCTTTACATTCCCAAACCACTCTCTTCCTCCCTGTTAAGAATAAAGAATCTAATTCCCAGTAATAATAGTACAGTGAAGAAGACCAGGCCAAGTAATAGTTACCCACGTCTTTAATCGCCAGTGAGGTAGTAATTCCAAAAAAGGCCTAAACTATGTAGGGGCTCACAAAAGTGCTTTTGAACCAAGTGCTGGCAGAGAGGGATGCAAGGGATGGTTGTGCCTTGCCAATAAGGTCCCTTTGTGTGCAGTTAGCTGGGTTTCATTCAGGTAGTGAGGATGGCTCTCCAGGACCCCATTCAACATCCCACTGTGCTCACATGCACAGCTCTGCATACATTTTTAGGTACAGAATCCAGTTTTTCACATATTTTGGGAGGTTTTGCTACACAAGTTTCGGATAACTAGTAATCTAATTTGGAATTTGAAAAAATGTGCACAAAAAGAAAAAAAAAAAAAAATTGATATAGACCTTCTGATAAGCCAATAATTCTTTTCGCGTTATGCTAACATCAAATTTAATGTTACTTTGTTGAAATAAATTAAACAATACAACATTAAAAACTAAAAATCAATAGTTTTAAATGTTACAAGTAGGGTTGCAAAGGGGCGGAAACTTTCCGGAAACTTTCCACGGGGAATTTTGGAAATATTCCAATTTGGAAACAACAGGAATTTATGGGAATTAATTGGAAATTTTGGGAAATTTATACAGATTTATAATATTTATATAAAATGTATCATATAAAACAAATATAAACATTTTCTTTGGTCATAACATGAAATAACAGTTATTTATTTTTCACATTCAATTAATTCTAATTTAGTAAATATGTAAATTAAATATATTTTTATTGCAGCAATTGTTATGTGTTATTTATTTCAGTGTCACATGATCCTTCAGAAATTAGTCTAATTTTGCCGATTTGATACTTATTTGTTATTATCATTGTTGGAAACAGTTGTGTTAGCATGTTAGAATGATATCTGAAGGATCATGTGACGCTGAAGACTGGAGAAATGATGCTGAAAATTCAGCTTTGATCACAGAAGTAAATTATATTTTTATGTATATCAATTATTATACCATTATTTGTAGTTATTGTAGTTATGTTTCACAATATTACAGGGTTTTTTTTTCTGTATTTTTGATCAAATGTGCATGTTATGGACTGGGGGAACGCACAGTGCATGCAGGGGGTGTGGCCTCAATAGCCCTGCAGTAAGTAGTGTGCTGTGTGAGGAATGTGCAGGGTAAAAATTAAACTAAAATTGCATTAAATATGGCTGTTTTAACCAAAATTATGTTGCAAGATGTTTTTTCAACTACATTTAAGTACCCTGTTATAGGCTAACCTGCAATTTTGCAAATTCCGTTTATTCCCATTAATTCCCATTAATTCCCATTAATTCCCATATATTCCCGTTAATTCCCATATATTCCCGTTAATTCCCATGGAAAGTTTCCAGCTTTGAAAATTCCCGGAATTTTGCAACCCTAGTTACAAGTGAATTTAGACATTATAACATATTGGATATTTATTTTGATATTTAACAGTGTTAAAGCTTTTAAAGTTTAACTTTAAGTGAGCATAGAGGATGACAAAGGTAATCTAGTTCTAAACATAAAAAAGCAGAAACAAATAATTAAGAAACTCTAATATCCAAGCCGATAACTGTTATGGCACAGATATGAACAACACACACTCAAGGCAATTTTGGTGAACTGATAGTGAACATCATTAAGGGTTAAGTTTAGGGGTGGGCCATTTTTAATTCTATGTTTTCGTACAAATCAGCTATTATGTTTCATTTAGCAAACCTGTAACCATCTCGATCATAAATGGAAAAGAACGTTTACAGCCAAGGCCCAGTGAGTTTCGTTCCAAATGGCTTCCATTAACCTTGTCTGATAGCTGCTCAAAATTCATTGGTTGATGGCAGACATGTTTTTTGAGATATGTCAGTGTTTTCATAGACAATCATGACACCATGGACAAAGACACTGCATGCCAATTTTCAAGTCAATCGGACTATCGTTTAAGTAGTTATAGCTGTTTTCATGGTTTTTTTTGCAGTTTTAGCACCACCAAATGGCCGTATCCTTTTTCATGCGACCACAGAATGAGCTCTTACATAGGTGTGCTAAGTGTGGTGAAAATATCTCATTCTGTTCACAAGTTAGAGCCATTTTAGTAAAAGTGGATCCACCACACTTCAAACATTTTGGTGGCCATTGGAATCGAAATTTCAACTTTTTTTGATAATTATTGACAATCAGACTCTGGAGAATCACACTGCACTGGTTTGGTTCTGATCGAGCCAATAGGATTAGTTCGCAAAAGTAGGTTTTTCAAAAAATTCAAAAGAGCCGAAAATTTCACAACGAGCAAATCTGAGGCGTGCATTTTGTCCATCTTGAGCCTATGCCAAATGGTTCAGGAGTTATGAGTCATTTTATACTTTTGACCGCTGTAGCGCCCCTGTCAGGCCGATCGGGGCAAGCCTTGCTGACGTTGTAGACATTGTGCCCCATCACTTTTAGGGGAGAATGCTGATCCTTGGCTGTGCACTTGAACCCCTAATTCATTTTCTCACGAGATTGGATTGGCTATCATGCATCTCTACAATAAAGAAGCTTTAAAAAATTATGCAAACAGAACAGTGGGTAATAAAACTACCATAAGATCTGGATCTTTAAGGTAAATGTACAGTCAAATGTAAAGTCATTATCACAATATATAACCAACAGGTTGATCAGGACCCCAAGGCAATGTGGAAAAAAGTAAAGAGTGAATAACTAAAGATTTCCAAGATAGACAGTTACACATGTACATGACAAATACAAAATTAAATGGTAAATGGACAATGGTGCAAAATGGAAGTGAAACAAACATTCACAACCTTTAAAAATATCTGAGTAATAGAGTGAACACATCGCAGACTCTGAAAATGTGTTTTATGGCTGGAGATCCAAATGATAGAAGAAATCCCCCTAAATGAATGACTCATAACCCTTCCTTCAAAACCTTGCAATAAACTGTCTGTTGCAATGGTGCGTGTGGTTTCCCTCAATTTGCAGAGTGACACATCCAAGGCTAAAGTCTAAGGCATCTGGCTTCAGTTAGTCAAAGTCTCGTATTGTCTATGACACCATCATATGTGCCCTCACACACGCTCTGAACAAACTGTCGCACTGCTTTGGCCTCCATATCGAGAGTAGAAACAGAGGGATGGAAGGCAGCACTGGAACCCTTGGCCTCTCCACTCTCGGTTTTCACTGGTCATTTTCCCTTAACGATGATCTAATTTCCAACTCAATAAAACATGACCCATCAGAACATGCTGTTGCATTGATGGTGCATTAGGACAAAAGCCAAATAAAAGACTATGAAAGTCACACTTCAGGCTGATCAGAAGAATCCATATGCTTTGGATTACAGCAATGTAAGTCAATGTTCTCCAAGTGTCAGATGAACCAGAAGCCTGATGGAATATAATTGTAATAACTTTTATGAAACACAGAACTTGAAAATGTCAGTTGACGTTATCTGACTGCTACATCAGGGAAAATATGCCTAATTTTCAGTTTTTTGAGTTTATTTCAGACATCTTTCCAATCAGTTCCATTATGTACCTTTCTACATCTTTCACAAAATAAATTAAAACATGTCATCATACAAAATGATTGTAAGAAGCACAATTATCTTGTGATACTGAAGACTGGAGTAATGGCTGCTTTATGTAGCTTTGCCATCAAGGGAATCAATTACATTAAAAAAAATACTAATACCCTATAATATTAAAACAGAAAACAGTTATTTTAAATTATATTATCTATTGTGAATAATATCTCACAATATTACTGTTTTACTGTATTTTTGTTCAAGTAAATGCAGCCACTGTGAGCATAAAACTTTATTCAAAAACACTTTTAAAAATCGTACCGACCCCAAACTTTTTTATATTCCTACTATTCCAACTATAAGACTTGTGCCAGACTCGGGTCATTAAACAAAACCTAGAAACTATGCAAAACCCTATAGCAACCAACTACAACAACTGCATAGTAACGTGTTAAAGCACTCAAAACACCTTACAATGGCACAGCAATGCTTTGGTAGCACCATCTGTTACACCTATCATTATAGTGTTGTTAAATCACACATTAACTCATCAACCGTGGTGCTGTTGAAATAAGTCAAAACAGATATAAACCTACTCAAAGGGCAATTGCTTTCAATTGCCTATGAAAAACTAACTGGAAGGCTTTCTCCACAGGGAACGCTAAACATGTGGCTGTAAGAGGGTTTAATTGGCAGAGGCACACATAGACCAAATAACATACTTGAAACAGTGTTACTGGACTCAGTAAACAACATGCCATAAACCACAAGGCATCGGTGAGTTATCTACCCTAAAACACATGCACAAACACACATTCATAAACCAACTCCAACCCTATCAACATCACATCTTCAGGAATTCATGTTGAGCCATGAAGTGTAATCTTTAAAACATATAGCAAACAGTCTGCTCTCCAAAATAGAATGACTGTAAACAACAGCATGTGGTTGAGTCACAGCATCAAAATATAGACAAGAATGTACTTGCCATATAGTTATCACAAAGCTGAACTTACTGACACCAAATTTTTGTATGGTAGTGTACTTATATTTAATTGTAACAGCAGTAATATAAAAACAGTTCAATGTAATTTTAAAAAATGACCAATTTTTCACCAATGTTTGTGCTATTTTTAGGAATAAAGGTTTGTTGTTGGCACTGACTCACTGTAAAACCAAATAAGTTGGAAAAAACTAAAAAAAATTGAGGCAGTCGGTTAACAACTACATTTTTAGGTTAAGAAATTCAAAGTTTAAAGGTGCTCTAAACGATCCTGGGTGGAATAACTTTTTGTTGACGTTCGAAGTGTTGTCAAACAAAACAGAAGGCTAGCTAGACCCTCCCTTCTCCTCCTTCTCCTCCCCCTCCCCTCCGTGCTTCCTCAAACGCGCATTTAAAATCATTCTTGTCGGTTATTGGCTGGAGCAGGTTTATTATGTTTCGTGGTCCAGGCTGCACCAGGTAGTTTTTGTTGCCGTTTTTGGAGCTTGTGGCGACTACAGAGACCGCGTTTTTTTACAGTGTGTTCAGGGGACAGGACAGCTAGCGGATAGTGAGGAGATGTTTGCTGTATATGACAAAAAATGTTTTGGCCTAAAACCGTGTGACAGACTTTTATTTTTTACTCAAATATTTTAATTGTTCTTAAATTGAAATATTTGAGTAAACTAATTTATACATTTATCATACATGTAATCTCAGCGTAAAAATTTGTATTAGTGGAAACTTAGCTAACTATAACTAGATAATCCAGAAAATGCTAATTTGCTAATTTGCTAACGTGTTAGCAAAAGCATGCAGCGCTTGCTGAATGAGTACAGCAATATAAAACATTTAACATACTGCCTCTCAAACCAAGCCTCATGCACCACTTGTCACCATGATAGTAACTCTCCAAAAACCCATATTAACAGAAACTCTTCCAAATTAGCATAACAAAACATTAATAACTACAAAATTTCCCACTTAACATTAATCTTGCGCAAAAAAACATAATATAACACTTCATTTTAGCATTTACTGTCCCTTTCGAGTGGCATGGGCAAAGCATGCAGGGAAACAGAAATCCCAGCCCAGTTTTGGTTCAAATTAAGTTCATCCAAATGAAGAGAAATGAGTTCATAAAACTTAAAGCAATGAAACAGTTCAGTTTACTTAAATATATCTGTTCTGTAAACTCAAAAAAGTAAAAGAAAGAAAAAGAAAGTGCTAAATACACATAAAAGTTCATCTGACTGAAATAATTTGTTTAATTTAAGTTTGTCCTTACTCAAACCAATTAATTATTTTGAGCGTTAGGGTTTACAGTGAACATTAAACATCCATGGAGTAATTTTCATTGCACAAAAGATTCTTTACAGTGGAAAAATATTCTTCAGATTATTAAAACGTTCTTCACATGAAGAAAAAAAGGAATCAAAATGGTTCTTCTAGGAATCATTGCAAAAAAAAAAAAAAAAACGCTTTTGGAAAGACAATGTAAGCGTGTACATTGTCAGCTCCACATCTTCTAACACTATGACATCTATGGTGGTGATGTCACAGAGCCCCACTGAACAAGCATGATGCCATGCAGGCCAACTGCTCAAGATGTCATTAACTGTGCTTATGTCACACAGCTGTAAGTGAAGAGTCAAGCTGATCTTTCTTCTGTTTCTGCTAAGTCATAGCTTGAACCATCAGGCCGATACTGTCCCATACCCGCAGAGGCACAGAGCAGCTCTTGTTCCCATCCGTGGCCAGTGATCCCTCTCTGCGCTGAACAGCCTGGCACTGGTCAAATGAGCCAATGAGGTCAAAGGGAGAACAAAACTGTTGATTTAACAACTGTGGACTCTATGTGGGTGTGAGAGTGCATGGACGCTTAGTCGGCTGGAGATAATAGGAACGTTCGTGAACATCAGGCTAGAAAAACAGAGCAATTAAGCATGATGAGTTAGAGCTAGAGATGGCGTAAACAACACTACTACAAAAACATTTGTCATTACTCCAAAAAGTAAATCACAAACTAAGTAAGTGTTCGATTTCAAAGCTTTGAAGCTTGTTACATCCAAGTTTTAATCTTGCAACAAGTACTCCAATAATACGCTGAAAAACAATGAGATCCGGCTGAAGCGTCTGATTAGACAGAGAACTTGGTGTGGTGAGTTTAATCACAGGCTCTTTAAAAGAGAGAGGACGATGAAGCTGATGGGGAGGGGACTCATCGGCCACAAACAACTCGAGCCACGTGCTCACCATGCACGCAGAGGATATTGCCACATGTTTTCCCCCACCAGAAGGCCTTTGGAGAGCAATGGTCCTGAGGACCGCCTGCTCCAGGCAGGATGCAGAACTGGAATGTGAGGGTCAGGGTCAAAGGGATACATGCTGATCATCTAGACTGTAAACACAATGGCCATGTCTAAGACCACAGGGACACAAAGCAAGAAGGGGGAGACTGTTTACACAAGGAACAAATATCCCTGCTGTGGACGAACGTCTCTGAAAGGGGCATCAGATAACCTCAGCATTCCTCAAAATTAAGTGCGCAGGGCCATATCTCTCTCAAATGAGAAACATTTTCGTATAATACTATATAGAATATATTTCATATAACATTTCATTTATTCAATCTGGCTAAATCATTCTGTATATCCTCGTGAGTGTTATAAATCTCGTTTTGACCGTGTATGTGACAGCTGAAAACATGAGACTACGAAGTAGACGTTGTCTCCATTGGCCACTTTAGAGCATATTGATCTCTTCTCAGCTGTTGTCTCTCAAAGAGCTCTGAATTTAAACTTTGATTCCTGAAATACCTCTGCGTCTGCACTCCAACATTCCTCCCTGATGTCCGGCTAAGATCTCAAACTCTTACAACTGTCTTTACACCTCTTATATTTTATGATATGCCAACATATAATATGAAATTCAGTTTCTGCAACACATAACATTCATTCTTAAGTCAAATGATTAAATATCATAAAAAATATCAAACGATTCTAATACGATATAATGTTATAGTATCTGTTAGAAAAAATATATTATTGTTATGTAAAATTGTAAAATATGTAATGTATATAGGGTGAATTCAGGGTGATTGGGACACTTTTTGCCATTGAAATGACTTGGAAAAAATGTCCCATTCAGCCTATATGTAACAGTTAACCAATGTATCATTTTACTCTTTTTCTGTTCAAATATTTTTGACAGTTTTACTGTATTTAGAATTTCAGCAAAGATGCTGATACATTGTAACATTCTTTGACAAAGCAAACGCTTAAATGTTAAACGGTTATTTATCACAAAGGCAGAAAGGTATCAGTAGAACTTTTCCTCAGCAGATAACACAACAAACAATCGATTTAAATACGAGTATTGAGCGTCAGCAGTGTATAATAATAAAGCTCCTTTATCTTAACTCTTTATAAGTTCACATTATATTAACATGCTCTTACCTGTCCGGCGTCTGATCCTGGAAGCGTCTGTCAAACACTCAAAATAACAAAACAAAGTTTGGAGCTGCTGAAAGTCTTTCCTCGGCGGAACCTTGTTTACTTTAACTCTGCATTCCACTTGAGCGCTGCTACAAACTTTTCGGAGTGACTTGTGTAAGGAATAAATGTTATTCTGACATATATCGAATCCTTTCGTGCTTCTGAGTGCCTCACTCACTGCTCTTTGCAGGGATTTGGGGACTCTTGAGTCCAGTGGAAGCGGAAATGCGGCGCAGCGGCTGGAAGAGGTTTACTGACTCCTACAGGCGTGACTGCTGCTCCCTTTATGAATGAAGTTTAACAAGGTCAAATTCTCTGCTTTCACTAAATATCCTGTACAGAAATGAAACACATCTTACCATGTGTAGTGGTTTAATGAATTCTGAACATTTGAAGCTTATATAAATTAAAAGATATGTTATATCACTGGAAAAAGCTCTTTAAGAAAAGACCCTTGAGAGCAGAGATATCATTTGTGATTTTTTATGGGATTTTTAAAAGGGTTTAAGGTTTGGGTTTGCGTAAATGGTTTGTTTAAAGAAGAGCATGATGCATACAAAAAATATGTAAAGATATAGTTTATGGTAGGTGAAAGCTCTGTCCATACTAGATGATGTTAAGCCATATTTTATCTCATACCTGCCCACTGTCCTGAATCAGTGTTATGTGCCGTCATGGTTGCAAACACATGCAGAAATCTGTCTAGGAAGGCTGCTCATTTGTTATATTAATAGCACAATGTACTAAAAAGTCTAGTGTTAAGCAGCTCTTGCAGATTAATCACCCAATACTCTTGCGACTCAAACTTCAACATTATCATTACAAATTGTTTCTCTCCCTGCTGTGCATTGTTTACATCCTCTCACTGAATGCTACTTTCCCTTGAAAGCATTAAAAAATAATTTGCTCATGAAGGCAGTTTTGTCATAGTGTAGAGCTGTGATGTATTGCATACTCAATCAACAGGAATCATCAAGACATTTATTGCTGCACTGTATTTGCCTGAATCATATATTTCATTCTCACTCTCTCTCTCTCTTTTCTTTTCTTGTAGAAGTAACTCTGATTGTTGTTGTCCATGGCTGAAACAGCTCTTGTATGTTCATCAGTGTCTCTAAAATCATCGCCACAGAATGTTTACACATGTGTGGGATTCCGCTGACTCGCTTTATCTTTAAATTAGCCTGATAGTCAGTGTCCAAATGTAATCATCCCTGTTAGTTTTCTTTATAAATGACCCTATAAAAGAGCACTGGCAGATGGTGACAGTAATGATCGTGGTGAGCTATCTTTCCTTAATCATGAGGAGACATGGGACATTGGTGGAGTTTACAAAATACAGTCATTAGAAGTGCATATGGTAAAGAGATTTGGTTTTATGCTGTTACACCCCTAAACAGTGCATTTAGATAAAAACTAAAGTTCATTTGAAAGAAATTCATACTTTTATTCAGCAAGGATGCATTAAATTAATCAAAAGTGACTTTAAAAAAAAAAAAAGGTAACACTTTATTTAAAGCCTTTATATAATGCATTATAAAAGTATTTTTAATGCATTAATTATGCCTTGTAATGCACCTTATAATGCATTGTTTGGTCTCATGAATAATTATAACCACAGTTATAATACATTAATAATAATGATGTTACCCCCTTATATATATATATATATATATATATATATATATATATATATATATATATATATAGGTCATTGACGGATAAGGTTTTTTAAAGTGTAAAAAACATAATGGAGAGTTTTATTAAGTGTTAACAATGAGATTATGTGGTTTTTATAATCAATTAACACTGCTTTTGTCATTTTTTTACCAGATGGACAAAATGTGTCACCAAAAAAGTAATTCAGTTTAAAGGTGCTAAAGAGGATGTTTTGTTTTATACATTTTTGCAATATTACTTGAAACTGTCTTTACTAACTGATAAAAGAACTATTTATTAGGTGCACTGAAAGGAATAATATTAATATACATCATCTGTGCACGAGGTAGGACCTTAAAAACACAACAACACGATCATCGCGTAAACGATTGGCCCTCTGGCTTGTCAATCACTGCCATGACGTTCCTTACTGACGCTCCAGTAACTTTCCACACTCTACAGGCGCCGCATGCAATGTTTTTGTCAGGAGACAGGAGTAATGAATCCACTAACACGACACAGCGAATGCCGGTGGTAAACACTCGTGTTCCAATACTCGTGCACGAGTTTTGGACACTTTTGGTTATATCGAATGACAGTATTTTCAAAAAATGCCAACAGGCTGATATCTAGCTAGCTGAATGATGTCACATCCTGTCACATGATACTGACCGCATGACTTGAACCAAAATGGTCTCTTGATATTGGTTACTCCTAATGACATCAATGAAATTCATTTTTCCGGACATGATTTCTCATAACAAAGCAACGACTTCTACACATAATTTTATATTTATGTTAATATATGATTTTTAAAATCATGCCAGGATAAAAAATATTTACATGTATTAAATTTTAAGATATTTTAATCACAAATGAAGTGGCCGTGTTGGCCTTTGGACGGTTAAACCTTGTGACACTTCTAAATTTTTAATATACCTTTATATATAGCAAAATAAAATTAAAACATTTTGGATTAAATAAAAGAGATCTAGGCGTACTTTCTTACATACTTTGGATGTCATATCTTTGTTTTTTTATTATTAAGGTCTTTGGACAAAAAAATGACCCATCGCGTCATTTTGTACATAATTGCAACAGTATACTGTAAGATTTACATTCAATTATTTATATTTAAGTATTTGGCAGACACTTTTATCCAAAGCAACTTGCTGTGTATTCAAGGACATGTGTTTTCTGGGATTCCATCCCATGACCTTGCTGTTATGTTGCCATGCTCTGCTGGAACAGAAAGTCCTGCTCGATGGTGTAATCAGTTAACGTGTGGTGGGTCTCTGTTCAGGTACATTGAACTAATTACTTAATTGTCATCCACAGGGGTTTCACACCTGGAAGAGAGGATAGAAACAGAGCCCAATTACCTGCCTCATTTCAGGCCCATTACTGTAAACACACTTGTGCTGACCTCTATCAGAAACTCACTGCATTAATAATGTCCATGTACCACCTCTTCGAATTTAAAGGCAGTGTTTTCCTCTTAATCTATTGCACCACTGAGGAATGACTGGACAGGGCATTTAGGGATAAGCATAATCATTAGATTAGTCAAGAGCAGGCTAATTGAGCTAAGCTGTTATGGGACCTTACACAGTATATGAGTGTGTGTATGCATCAAAATTTGCATGTTCATATAGTCTTATAAAAAGGAAACTGAAACAGGTTTGATTTAGGTTAATGTTAGTAAAATTCTTATAGTCGGCATGAAAAAGAAGTTGCGATAATCTTTTCTTTCCTATTGTTATATATATCTGAGTGAAACGGCTTCTCGAACAAGAAAAAATGTTTAAGGCAGGACTTGGTTTTGTCCATGGGGAATTGATTGGATTATTGGACTGTTGTGGTTGGCTATTGCTGTGATCTCATATGAGTAACAGGTTGTCCTGCCCCCGTGCCAGTAAACACGACATCAGAGAAGAGATGTCACTGCAAGAGGGATGTTATTTTGATTAAAGATTATGAAGACACATGCATTAAAAATATGTGTACAGATAAATCATTTATAATAAATTATGCAAAATACCATAAAAACGGAATTGTCAATTTTGATTTTTATGGTAACTTTAAAGGCACAATATAGTTAAAATATCCAAAAAACATTAAAACAGTGTTATGTGTTTTATTGACCTGTGCACTTACATTATCCCAAATGTGTCCAACAATGTTTAAATCCAGAGAACTGTGAATCTCGTTTCCTTGATTTACCGCAAAGAGGCCTACCATGTTTGTACTCATGCCTCAATGCTATTTTGTCAAGGGGTAACATAGCTTAATCAGAAAAAACTTTATTTGTAGTAACAGTAATACAGCATATTCTCCACCATACTAATACATATATATATATATATATATATATATAATTGCATGCCATTTATCAACATAAGTTATCCAGCTTTTATTAAAGGGTTAGTTCACCCAAAAATGACATTTCTGTCATTAATTATGCATATCTTTCCACACCCGTAAGACCTTCGTTCATCTTCGGAACACACACAAAAAAAAGATATTTTTAATGAAATTCGAGTGGTTTTTTATCTCCCATAGAAAGCAACATAAACTGTCATTAAAGGTCCAGAAAAGTTGTAAAAGCATCATTAAAATAGTCAGCGTGACTACAGTGGTTCAACCTTATGTTACGGTGTAGTGGTGTGAAGAGATGATGGAGAGCCACAATGATGGGTATTTAATGACAACAAAAGAGAATAACCACATACATGTATTTAAACAACATTAAGAACAGACAAGGAGCGAAGGGAGTGAGTCCATTATATAGGGAGTGCAGATGATCAGGAACAGGTGCAGGTGATCCGTGATGATGGGGAGATGACGAGGGAAGTGAGTGCAGGTGTGGAGACAGGAGGATCATGGGAAATGGAGTCCGGGAAACAAGGGAACTGTGACACCTTAATGTTATGAAGCGACGAGAATACTTTCTGCGTGCAAAAACAGAACAAAAAAATAACAACTTGCTTTCTATGGAAGATAAAAACCTCTCAGATTTGATCAAAACAATCTTCATTTGTGTTCCAACATGACATGAGGGTGAGTAATTAATGACAGAAATTTCATTTTTGGGTTAACTAACCCATTAATATGATATTAAAATATCACTCTTACTGCAGTGTGCAACAAGTGTCTCAGACCAGCCACCGAGCAAATGCACAGAGTAATGTTAACATAACTTACAACACACTCAAATATATTTCTAGTGTGTTTTGACCAAGTAAATGAGCGCTATGTTACCTCACATTTTTAATTTATCAGATAAAGTGACCTGACCTGTATGAGTAGTTTCATTACAATGAAATAAAATCATGTGAATTTAAATGACTAAATGTAATTGTAACAAAATTCAAAGGGAAGGAGAAGGCAGGCATTAAAAAAAAATGGCCAAACAACAAAATGAAAGGAGCGGTAGTGGGCAAATGCAGCAAATCAGCATAAAAAAACAGCAATGTAAAATGTCCCAGGCTCTTGATCCTGCCCTGCCTCATACCACTGTAACGTTAATAAAACTTATAGCTCACCCATGAATATGAGTTCTGCCTGAGTCCCGTCTGATTGCTTTCCATCGGCTGTGGAGGTGAAGACGACAACTCCCATGATTCCACACTCATTCATGGTGTCATAAATTTTTCACCTTTGTTATTGTTTTGAACAAGCAACCTCTAGCAGCAAAACTTACATATTGTGCCTATAACTGTTCAGAAGTTTTGGGTCCGTAAAATGTTTTAATGTTTTTGTAAGAAGTCTTCTTACCAAGGCTTATTTGATCAAAAACAGTAAAAACTGTAATATGGTGAAATATTATTAGAATTTAAAATAACTGTTTTAAAATAAAAATTTCTGTTTTAAAATAATTTAAAATGTCATTTAATTCTGTGATGGTAAAACTGAATTTTCAGCACCTGTTAGTCTTCTAGTCTTTAGTGTCACATGATCATTCAGAAATCTTTATGATTTGCTGCTCAGGAAACATTTATTTCCATTATCAAAATGTGATACACTTTTTCCCTCATTAATTTCATGATGAATAGAAAGTTCAAATGAACAACATTTATTTAAAATAGAAATCTTTTGTAAAATTATAAATGCCTTTGTCGCTTTTGATCAATTTTAATGCATCCTTTCTTAATGAAAATGTTAATTTATATACAGCATATATTTTTTAAAATCATACTGACCCCTAACTGACCATCTTTAATGTTGGAAAACACGTAGAGCAGCAGGTGTTATACACATCCAGGAACAGAAAATGTTCGGAGCACTTTCCCACATTTTTCTCTAATCGTATCCTGGGGCTTACGAAATATAGCTTAGTACCTTTCCATGATTGATCAAGTTTCTTAACACCAAACAGGCACTGTTGACGTGTAAATGTGCACCTGCTTGTCGTCAGAAAGTTTTTTTTTTTTTTTTGCAGTTTCATGTAGCAATAATTGTTTTGTTTTTTTTCACAAATGTACAATATGTTATCACAGTACATCGAAATCTTTTCAAATGATCAATGAAAATGTGATTTCTTATGACATGAGCCCTACACCTGACCATGGATTGCAATTCCTTGGGTCTAAGGTCATGGGTAATAATGAAAATGTTTTATGGTGCACTCAGCCTGCTAAGGTTCACCAAAACAGAGTATCACACTTCCATGACATCCATGACATCTACACCCCCTCTCTATACAGTCTAACGCATAAACATAAGAATCTAAAGCATGTCTCTCCACCTCTATCACAATGTCTCTGTGCACATTAAAATCAGATGGGGTGTGATTGGTTTAATCAGAAACAATCAGGCAAAGCACATAAATCTGAATCCCATCGCTATCCATTTGCGGTGTGTTTGTTGTTGTAGAAGCTGGGCCTCCATTTCAGATGGTGCGACTCAGGTGGAAGGTGTCTTCTGTCTTTGTGTCTGCCAACAGATAGAACTGGAGACCTTATATAAACTCCATTCACTTAGCATCCCATTACTCACCAACTGAATAAAACGCACAAGAGGCCTTAAATGCAATCTATAGACTGAGAGAAATGAAAAACATAATGGATAATTAATGCATTTTTTGTGATTTTGAGCCGGCTGGTATTTACCAGTGGCGCCAGATTTTCAGCCTTTATTAAATCCCACCCTATTAATACATTGTAACATTGTGCAAGGGCAGTTTAATGTAATGTAATGCATGTTGTATTTTATTACTATGGGTATATGAAATGTGATTGATCTGATCGTTATACCATGTGACGTGTTGTGCTTTTAGTTTTCAATGTGAAAAACAGTTGGCTACTGTTAAACCATTACCCCAACATGGCAACCCACATGCTACTTTGCTTGCTACAGAGTTGTTGAATGGAAGCAGTTTTATTAAAGGATTAGTTCACTTTCAAATACAATTTTCCTGATAATTTACTCACCCCCATGTCATCCAAGATGTTTATGTCTTTCTTTCTTCAGTCGAAAAGAAATTAAGGTTTTTGATGAAAACATTCCAGGATTATTCTCCTTATAGTGGACTTCAATGGCCTCCAAACGGTTGAAGGATCAAATTTTACAGTTTCAGTGCAGCTTCATAGGACTTTAAAAGATACCAGATGAGGAATAAGGGTCTTATCTAGTGACATGATCTGTCATTTTCGAAAAAAAATGTAAATGTATATGCTTTATATAAACAAATGATCGCCTTCCAAGTGATTCCGTGATTTTCGTATTCTTCAATTCTTCTTCGTATGTCCTACCTTTTCCTATTCTACTTATGGAACGAATGCGACGCCAGTTCCGTTCGTTCCGTGAGTAGAATAGGGAAGGTGTAGGACATACAGCGTAAGCTTTTTGAAGAATATGGAAAGCGGAAGCACGTGCAGTGCGATCATTTGTGTTTATAAAGCATATACATTTGTATTTTTGTAGAAAATGGCCAATCGTTTCGCTAGATAAGACCCTTATTCCTCCTCTGGTATCGTTTAAAGCCCTTTGAAGCTGCACTGAAACTGACATTTGGACCTTCAGCCGTTTGGAGGCCACTGAAGTCCACTATAAGGAGAATAATCCTGGAATGTTTTCATCAAAAACCTTAATTTCTTTTCGACTGAAAAAAGAAAGACATGAACATCCTGGATGACATGGGGTTGTGAGTAAATTATCTGGAAAATTGTATTTGAAAGTGGACTAATCTTTTAAAGCTAAGTTTAATACTTCATTCCATCATCAGATGCCCTTTAAATTAATCAAGTGATTTTTTCAGGTATAGTTACTACATAAACAGGAATGGGTGCCACATGTCCGGGTCTCATTTCATCCTAAAGGTTATTTAATACACATGATAAGTTATTTAAGATGTACAAGCTTGGGAGAACACAAGCTTTTGATCGTTACTGTATTTGTAAAATAACATAAGTTAATACTACGCTCTAAAAAAAAAGGCTGAGTTGTATCAACCCAAATTTGGTCAAAAATAGACAAATCCAACTGTTGGGTTCAATTTTTCAATTATAATTTTAACACAGTGGTTGGGTTTGTCCATATTTGACCCAATTTTGGGTTGAAAGAACCCAACATTTTTTAGAGTGTACAGTGCATTGGTATTAAGTCAACAAATAATTTAGATAGTGGATTATATGGTAAGAAGATTGGAAGAAATGTAAAACCTTGTAAATGTAAAACCTTGTACTCGCATATTGATTTTGATAGAATGTGCATCCAATAACTTTGCATATGACCTAAAAAAATATATGCACAGTAAGCATTAATACTTTTTTTTGTTTGTTTAAAAATTACTGTATTGCTTGCTTAAAATGGACCAAAATGTATTTTGGAAATTAACATTTATTAATATGTTTAATAAATTAACATTTATTAATAAGTTTAATTAATAATAATTAAACAACAAACATTTATTAAATTGCTTATTAATGAATATTATTAATAATAAAATAATATTGTTGCCTCTAGTAATTATGTGTCTGATTTTTAATTTCCAACCTATTTTGGGTTCATTTTAAGCCAGCTGTATAGTCATTTCCAAGCAATAGTTGGGTCAAATAACACTGCCCAGCACACTGGGCAAACATTTGACCCAACCACTGGGTTAAAACAACCCAATCACTGGGTTTGTCAATTTTAAACCCAACTTGGGTTGTTTTTAACCCAGCATTTTGGGTAAAATGTCACATTATACACAATATATTTAATCTATTATCTGTGATCATATCCAAACACTGTACGTGTAGTTGCTCTAAGCAATCAAATCCCTGCTGTTAAAACTGTCATTAATAACTTACACAACAGAACTTGTCATTTTGAACTTGGATCACATCTATAACCTCATTCAAAGCCCTCAGTGTCTCTTACAGCAGTATTGGCGAGCATTTACCTAATCCTCTGACCACACTGCGACCGTGTGTTTGAGATGGAATAATCTTGTGGTTCCACACCAGGCCTTGGTTTAACTCCCTACTTAAGACGTGCTAAAATCTGCAGCAGCAACTGTTGATTTCACAGCCGTTCAAATGCCCGCAGGGATTCATTTCAGGCTGGTCAAATGGCTCCTTAAATCAGTCCGGTCATATTAAATTACATGGTTAGATTGCTTCATTATCCTGGTTTTAACATTGAGCTGTTTGTGAACAACGGCTGCCTGTTCGTTTGACGCTTATGCTGTTACGCTGCTGCTAAAAGCATTAGGTTAATACTCAAGTCACACATTAACGTTCGATTGACTGGTTTTTGTGGTGCTGTTGCTGATATTGTGCATGGCAATAAGTGCGCTGACAGAAAAGGAAAGTGAGATACAAAAGAAAGCATTGCTGGACAGTATAGTGCTGATAAATGCACAAATCAGTCATCAAAGTCCATGATATAATCACACATGATGTTGTTAATCAGAGCTCATAGGATAGCTCTTTCCACCTCACCCTACAAACCTGTCATAATCGAGACTGAGCCCCAGTGTGGATCATTAATGCTTAACATGCAGAAGTTTTAAGGCTGAATGAAGTGACAGGGTTCTGAGGTGAGTTTGAACAATGGCTGCCCTGGAGAGGGAAATGATCTGGACTGGAGGTCACGCTCGCACACCTGCTTTAGGTGGGCATGCTGGTGTTTCAGAGACCCTGGAGTGTGAAAATAGTCTCATTCCAAGCTTATCTCACAGAAAACCTGACTTTATTGGTGTAGTTCATGACTGGATATGTAAGCACAGTCTGTGAGAGCTCTAGCTAGAAGACCATTAGCATGACAAATGCCCTCATAAGATGCCAATGCATTTACCTCTAAGGTTACAAAATATCACTGGTTTTACTAATTTGGACTGAAATTGTTGGGGTTCAGATGGCTGAAATTTATGGTCTCATTCTAGAAATATTTAAATGGCACAAAGCATAAAAAAAACAAAAAAAAACCCAAAGAATTAAAAATAAAAAAGATGAAGTGCAGAACAGAGTTCATCCTACATACAGTTAATTTATTACACATTTAACTTTGCTGTCTGAGACTGCAGTACAATTAGAAAAGCATCCATATTCAAGATATAATATAGCAGATCATTAGAGCTGTATACAGTGCTTCTATTTTGCAGTTTTCTAATTTGATATGGTCTGTGGTTTCAGACCTCTTTTTGAAAGAAATGAATCCTTTTATTTAGCAAAGACGCATTAAACTGATAACTGTATGCGATAGTTACAAAAGATTTCTATTACAAATAAATGCTGTTTTTAAAGGTGCCCTAGATTATGTTTTTAAAAGATGTAATATAAGTCTAAGGTGTCCCCTGAATGTGTCTGTGAAGTTTCAGCTCAAAATACCCCATAGATTTTTTTTTATACATTTTTTTAACTGCCTATTTTGGGGCATCATTATAAACGCGCCAATTTTATGCTGCGGCCCCTTTAAATCCCGTGCGCTCCGCCCACAGAGCTCGCGCTTGCCTTAAACAGTGCCTTAACAAAGTTTACACAGCTAATATAACCCTCAAAATGGATCTTTACAAAGTGTTCGTCATGTATGCGGCATGCATGCGTCGGATTATGTGAGTATTGTATACTGTTATATTGTTTACTTCTGATTTTGAATGAGTTTGATAGTGCTCCGTGGCTAACGGCTAATGCTACACTGTTGGAGAAATTTATAAAGAATGAAGTTGTGTTTATGCATTATACAGACTGCAAGTGTTTAAAAATGAAAATAGCAACGCTCTCGCTCTCTTGTAACTTTAACCACATTTAACAGTACATTAGCAACATGCTAACGAAACATTTAGAAAGACAGTTTACAAATATCACTAAAAATATCATGTTATCATGGATCATGTCAGTTATTATTGCTCCATCTGCCATTTTTCGCTTGCTTACCTAGTCTGATGATTTGGTTGTGCACATCCAGACGTTAATACTGGCTGCCCTTGTGTAATGCCTTTTATAATGTTGGAAACGTGGGCTGGCATATGCAAATATTGGGGGACGTACACCCCGACTGTTATGTAACAGTCGGTGTTATGTTGAGATTCGCCTGTTCTTCGGAGGTCTTTTAAACAAATGAGAAAAAAAATTTTTCATTCGAGGGCACCTTTAACTTTCTCTTCATCAATGAACACTGAAAATATTTCTGTGGAATTAATATTTCTGTGAAATCTGGTTTCCACAAAACTATTAAAGTCCCTGTAAAGTCAATTCTGAGAATTCTTTCTAAACGCTTTATAAATGTTACAAATGTATTGCTGAAACACATTACAAAGACTGTGAATTGTGTAATGCTTAATTGTGAAGTTAGAGCGTTAAACAGTTTTTCACCAAGTCTCTGCTCAGGATTTTTTGGGCGGAGCTAAAACGGGGGTCTGATGACGCACTTGGACCCCCGAGCATAGCCCCTCCCCTAACACGATATAACTGTCGATGACGCACCGGGCGTGGCCCCGCCCCTAACGCTACTGCGGTTCACTCGCTCAATCTCGAGTGTCATTACAGTTATACAATAATGTTATACAATAATGCCTTCGTCACGCAAATGCATATTACATGGTTGTTATAATATACAATATGCTCGGTCTCCTTATTTAAATTTCCTAAATCAATGATATGAAGGATTCTAAAGTGCTCGTTCTACACCGGATAATTTTACAAACTTTCATCAGACAGCTGGGATTCACAGATAATCCGCTGTTTTTGGTGAATGTGACTGAACAGACCTCAGAACAGACCTCAAACTCAGAACACATACTTTAAAATGACTTTACAGGGATTTTAAGCAGTGCAACTGTTTTTAACATTTAAAAATAATAAGACATGTTTTTCTGAGCACCAAGCATCATGTGAGTAATGGTGCTGTAAATTCAGCTCTGTCTTCACAGGAATAAATTATATTTTAAAATAAACTGATCAGGCATAACATTATGACCACCTTCCTAATATTGAGTTGGTCCCCCTTTTGCTGCCAATACAGCCCTGACCCGTTGAGGCATGGACTCCACTAGACCCCTGAAGGTGTGCTGTGGTATCTGGCCACATATGTTAGCAGCAGATCATTTAAGTCCCTGTAAGTTGCGAGGTGGAGCCTCCATGGATTGGACTTGTTTGTTCAGCACATCTCACACATGCTCGATTGGACTGAGATCTGGGAATCTGGAGTCCAAGTCAACACCTCAAACTCGATGTGCTCCTCAAACCATTCCTGAACCGTTTTTGCTTTGTGGCATAACGCATTATCCTGCTGAAAGACGCCACAGCCACCAGAGAATACCGTTTCCATGAAAGGGTGTACATAGTCTGCAACAATGCTTAGGTAGGTGGTACGTGTCAAAGTAACATCCATATGAATGGCAGGACCCAAGGTTTCCCAGAAGAACATTGCCCAAAGCATCACACATCACCTTTTCACAACAACAACAAAAAAAAAAAACTTCAGAGCAAAAGCACCACGACTATATGAAGCTTAAGCACATTTATGGCCATTCAGCCCCTGTGCAGCTCATGGTTTACTGGGGTTACAGTTTCTCTGCCTTCACAGTCACTAATTAAATCCACCCTTGTGTTTTTACCCCCCTAAGTTAATGGTGAAAATAAAAAACTTTATTACACTGATTAAATCCACTCAGGCTATCCTTTTGAAGTTTTATGTCATTTATAAAAAAGAAACATAACACAAACAAAAGCTGGTGGGGACACGTTGCCATTCTATCAAAGACAAATCATAATGAACAGTGCATAAGTACACATTTTACCAATTACATTCTGAGCACAGCACAAAGGCACAGTAAACACATATGCTGATTAAAAATAAATAAACACATTTGATGATCTTGCTACGACTGGTCCTTCACATAAACAAACCTTGCCTCTTCTACTTTATCATTTAAATCAAATAACTGAAATGTCAAAGGTCTGATGTGTTTAGAAGTGGTTTTTAATGTTAAACAGTGTGTGTTTGTGTATGACTGAGGTCTGAGGACCTGTGGCAAAAAGGGGTTTATTTGAGATTTATATATATAATCTGAACATTTGTTTGGAAATGTATTATTTAGAAGTTCACGCAAGTTCACGGATTTGGAGAAAGCATGATTGTCGCTTGTGTTTTGTCTTTGTTGAACAGAAATTTGTAGTTCCGGACAAGAAATCTAATGGCTAGTAAAAGCTAGTGCCCATATCTGCAGGCCCGCATTAGCAGCGCAGTGTTAAACATAATCTGCACCACAGAGCTGTGAAAAATCTGAGACCCTGTAAAACGAGGTGGGTTGGTCACTAAAATGGCTGTTAACAACCTGCAAGCTTGCATGTTATGGCTACCATGGGAACAAGGGACTGAGTTGTTTCTGTGCTAGTGTAGTAATTTGGTAAGTCTGGGGAAAGAAATGTTGTACGTGAGTTTAATACATCAAGAAATGAAGTGTAAAAGGAAAAAAAAAAGTAAACTGACTCCTTTTAGGAGTTTAAGAATATAGCGCAGAGGATTTGTGCTGAATGTCACATAGGCTTTATTTAGGGAGCAGGTATATCCAGTCATCATTTCTGACCTGTATGATGACAATTTTAAAGGAAGATTAACTGTCAGAACTCATATCACATCTCAATTCATCACAATTGACATGTTAAATATATATATATATATATATATATATATATATATATATATATATATATTATTTTTTTTTTTTTTTTTTTTTTTTTTTTTTTTTTTTGAGGTTTTTTTTTTTTTTTTTTTTTTTGAGTTTTTGAGTTTTTGCATTTATTATGATAGTACAGTAAGCAGACAGGAAGCGAAGTGGGAGAGAGAGGGGTGGACAGGATCTCAGGTCCCCCGAAGCGCAATGGCGCTATATATCGGTGTGCTGCCCACAAGGCTATCTGCGCCAATGCATCACAATTTTTTATGTAAACTCTTGGCTGGACCAGTGAGAAAAAATATGTACAGCCAACCACATTAATTTATTTAAAGGATTAGTTCACTTTCAAATAAAATTTTCCTGATAATTTACTCACCACCATGTCATCCAAGATGTCCATGTCCTTCTTACTCAAAAAGAAATGAAGGTTTTTGATGAAAACATTCCAGGATTATTCTCCTTATAGTGGACTTCAATGGCCTCCAAACGGTTGAAGGTCAAAATTTCAGTTTCAGTGCAGCTTCAAAGGGCTTTAAACGATACCAGATGAGGAATAAGGGTCTTATCTAGTGAAATGATTGGTCATTTTCAAAAAAATGTAAATGTATATGCTTTATATAAACAAATGATCGCCTTCCAAGTGATTCTGCCAAAACCGCACTTTTGTATTCTTCAAAAAGCTTACGCTGTATGTCCTACCTTTTCCTATTCTACTTACGGAAAAAATGGAACTGGCGCTGCATTCGTTCCGTGAGTGCGGTTTTGGCGGAACCACTTGGAAGGCGATCATTTGTTTATATAAAGCATATACATTTACACTATACATTTTCACTAGATAAGACCCTTATTCCTCATCTGGTAACATTTAAAGCCCTTTGAAGCTGCACTGAAACTGTAATTTTGACCTTCAACCGTTTGGAGGCCAATGAAGTCCACTATATGGAGAAAAATCCTGGAATGTTTTCATCAAAAACCTTCATTTCTTTTCGACTGAAGAAAGAAGGACATGGACATCTTGGATGACATGGGGGTGAGTAAATTATCAGGAAAATTTTATTTGAAAGTGAACTAATACCTTAAAAGGACCTATTATGCTTTTTTTTTTTTTTACATTTTCAACTTTCTTTACTGTGTAGTGTTGCTGTTTAAACATGAAAATGTCTACAAAATTACGAAGCACACAGCCCACTCCATATTGAGTTTTTTTCCAGGAACATACACCACAATATTACTCATTTAAATAGAAAGAAAGAAAGAAAGAAAGAAAGAAAGAAAGAAAGAAAGAAAGAAAGAAAGAAAGAAAAAGAAAGAAAGAAAGGGAGGCCTGGTTGAGTTGGGTTAGTAGTGTGTTGCCACCATGTCCAAGAGATTGTTTTTTCCACCCTTCCTATGGCGGACAAACTTAGGAAACAGTGGTTAAAATGTATTTTTAACAGTTTCTAAACTGTACAATCCCAAAGTTTCTCTGTGTATTACACATACAACAACACTGCATCTGAAATGTATAGGAGAATTACAAAATTAAAACATACCAAGTCCTGTTCAATTTGTGCTTGCAAAGGTATTTTGTATTGTTAGTGTTTACACCTGAAGCTGAAACTCACAGTTATGGTAAGGGGCGTGACATTTCTGAAACACGCTCAAAGTGGTCGACCAATCACAACACACTGATCCAGCTGACCAATCAGATCACATTTCGCTTTACGGAAGGAGGGGCTTCATTGAGACAGGAAGAACAAGAAGAAACTAAAAAAGAATCATTATCCAACTATGGTCACATGTTTGTTGAACTCTGTTGGTAAACTATGACAACCATAGTTGCTTTTAGGAAACGCACTCTCTGAGCATTAATGACTGGGAAGAGAGGTGCTGCAACAATGTTAAATATGTAAAAAAGAGAAAATAAAGAAAGGTGTTTTTTAAACATTCAAACATGAAAACCCCCAATACAAAATCAAGACTTTATAAAAGGGTATTCTATGGCCTCTTTAAAAAAAATAGGGTTACAATCATGTGTGCCACACAAGTTCTAAAAAATAAAACGCCAAAATGTTCGCCCCCAGGTGGCTGGATGCAGTATAGCTCATAAACCCTCTCCATGTAATCGAATGGGACGTGAGATAAACTAAACAATCAAATTACACTTCAAATAATTTTTTTACAAAGATGGTTTCTGTCGTTTTAGGCAGTTTTTATCACGCTGATGTAAATCCAAGTGTCCGTTTTTTAAAAAGTTTTGGTTTAGATAGTTATTTGATATTATAAAAACGAGGGTTTGATGTCATGATCGACAGCTTCTCTGAGCGAAGTAGTCACTGAAGCACCAACTGACTTTTTTCTGGATTTTCGGGAGGAGATTAGAGCTTTAACTTTAATTTCAACATTTCCATAACTGTTTATTTCACACCGACACAATGAGTTGTTCTGCAGTAAACTGTACTAACCAATTCTGTGGGAGTGTGGGCGGGGCCTTGATACCATGGCTCCACTTCATGCTCACCACTGCGCAGACTCGGGTTCCAAGATGTCAGCGCCATATTTGGACATTGGCGGCTTCACTTTTCTACAATGGTAGAGAGTGAAGGTGCGTCGTCCATCTTTTTTATGGTTAGAATCAAATGGGTTAGTTACAGCATCTACCATCAGGGGCTAACTGGACCAATGGTTGCAAAAAAGAAATATTTTTGACAATAATTTGAAATAAAGTCATTATTGACAACAGTCTCCACAGTGCAAGTCTTGATGTCCCATTCACAAACAAATTACTATGATCCAGTTCTTGTTAATGAGTCTGTCAAAAGAATGCACGACATGGCCTTCGAACTGGTTTGAATTAGCAGTTTGAATTAGCCTCAATCGCTCAATTTCACAATCGACTGAACTGCCACAAGCCATTTTTCATGTCTGATTTGAAATTAATTAATTAAAAACAATTTTGGAAGTCCTGCATAAACAGGGTTAAATGTTATTGCAAAGCCATTTTGCCACGTCAGACAAAATAGATTACATCCTCCTGCTAAACCATCTTTGAGTCATTATGTTCTGTGTATATTGTATCATTGTTTGCTGTAGAGGAAAAAGTTAAAATATCTAAATATCACCTTTTCTCTTGAGGAAAAGGAAGAATGAGTAACCCATCATTTTCACACATGGCGTATGACAATCAGCCTGCACAAGTAAGACAGTGAACATCTGAGTCTGAGCCATCTGGACATCACTGATGTACCTTGGCAGCTGTGCTTGGATAATCACAGACCGTAAACATACAGTAGCGTATATACAAACAATAATGAGCTGTGTTAGACAGCCAAAGGACAGCTCTGAGATATGAGCGCTGTGCCTCGTCGCTACAGATGGCTTCGTCAGATCATGATGCCTTGAATCTACTTTTAGCTCCGCAAGCATCATGCAGCCAAATGGTTCACTTCATCCTACGCTTAATGGAAAAAGCCACGGTTCTCCAGTGGAGTGAAAAATATAACATGTCATTTATATGCTCATGGTATGTGGTGTAGTAGAATATATTAAAGGCAAAACTTTTCATATATTTAAAAATTTAATAATTAGTCTATGCTTCAATTAAGGAAATTGGTTCAAATAATGTGGAGGATGTGAAATCACTAAGAAAAGCTATACTTTAAGCTAAATTATCTACTGTGTTGTAGGGGTCACCTGACAAGAATAATTTGTCGTCATTTAGGCCTACTCACTCATGTTGTTCCAAACCTGTATGACTTTCTTACTTTCGTAACACAGAAGCAGATTGTTTAAGAATGTTCACAGTGCAAATAGTAACCAGAGGCTGTCAAGCTGGTTGGTATTTGTACAATTAAAAAAAAAAAAAGAGAAAAAAATTCAATAGTTTTGAAGCCATGCACACTTTGAAAGAGTCCAAAGACGTTTTTATCGTTTTTAAAATCTTTTTTTATTAGTGTGCAAATGTGATATGAGAACTACGGTGGAAAGAGTTTTTTAACACATGCAAAACGAATGAATCTGCTTAAGGCTGCAGCAACTAATCGATAAAATCGTAACGAATGTCATTATCGATTAGTCGCGTCTGCCCACCATTCACGGAAAACCCCAGCCAGTCAAGTCAAATTACATCACTGAATAACGCGTTTCTATGGACAAAATGCATCTAAAAATAGTGGAGGAAACAGAGTGAGCTGCTGCGGCAAAGGTACGTGATCCAAGCTGCCCAAAACATGAGATTTTTTTTCTGTTAAGCTTCAGGCTAATGCATTAACGTTTGACATGGCTTGTATGGCCCTTTGACAGATGCGTGTGCTGTTTAATGTGTGATAAGTTTCCTCAGCGTAAAACTTTCATTTTACGGTTATATCCTTATCTGTAGTGTTACAAATTCATGTGAGTATTTCCATTTTGCATAAAGGCTCGTCCTGACAGACTGCCTGAATGAGCGCCGGTGCGCGCATGCGCGTCAAACAGACGGAACGCATTAGAGAGGGAGACAATTCAAATTCAACAAAAAAGTATTAATTTTGCTGAAATATCTGTTCTTGGGCATTAAATTTAGGTTTAAAAAGTCAACATGTAATTCTAGTATGTTATGAGAGTGGTAACTGTAAAGGGGAAAGATGTTTCTTACATTTACAGGATAATTAAATAAATGACAGCAGCTTACTGTGTCCAGAGTGAATGTGTGTGTTTCAGCAGAACATTTCTCATTAACACTGAGTTTGTGTTTTTCTTTATTATCATCTTCATTTTTAATGTTGGGATTTAAATGGTCTTTTTGCTTTATAGCTTTTTTGTATATAGCATAGATATAGATATATTCACTATATATATGTTTTCATAGCATTCAGTTGGCACGTTTGTTTGAAGGACAGCATTGGACAGGATGTGGAATAGTGTGTTTTGTCCAAATAATGAAAAGAAATAATCAGCCAAGTAATCGATTACCAAAATAATCATTATTTGCAGCCCTGATTGTACTATAAAAAAACATTATACAAATGACGTATTTATAGTTGTCTCTGCATATTGAGCTGGAATAGAAAGTATTTTAATATCGAAAATATGGCTTTGAAGTCACTGGTGCGAGACATTGTTTGAAGAGGAAACTTCTTATTGTAGGTACCAATTCCCTAATGAAGAACCACAGGATATTTGGTCTCTCGTTACCAATGTAATGAGTTTTCTGAAGTAATATCTGAGATACAGACAGGAAAGGTCACAAGGACAAAGCAATATGTTGTTTTTCATTTTGTTTCATTTACTTGTTATTTGTTGGTTATTGTGATCTTTTTGATGAGAAACTTGAGGTGGTTTTTGAGAAAAAATAAAACTGCAGTGCCCAAAAGAAATAAGATTTTTAAAGAAAACCCATTAGCATCATCCACAAAACCAACAATTCAAAATGTGAAATGAGTTTTGAAAATGCAGATGTGAAGTGAATAAAAGTTCTTTGGACCATATGGAGCCCGGCAACAAATACAAAATGATTTTAACCATGTATTCAGTAATTCCTCCAAAATAGAATCCATTAGAAAATAAAGAGTTTACGAGATAGCAGGAACACACCGAATGGGGAATGAAAAATGTAATTGCACTATGAATCAAGAGAAATCCGCTCCAATTCCTCACACAGTAGGACTAGGAGACTAGGAGATAAGAATGTTCCTGGGAACAAAGGGGAGAGAGACTAATTTATTTCTCTGAACTATCTCATGCATAACTCAATCCACATGGTTTTTGGTCTGACCTCTATGAGAAACACACTTAACTTGTTATAGCGTTGTTTTTCCCATTGAAATGTCACAGGAATGTTTCTCCAATTCATGTACAGCAATATACAGTGGTGCTGACGAACTACGCAGATCATGTGCATAACTTTACAATAGCTATTGCAAAAATTAAGAACAATTCACAAACAGTGGACAAAACAGACTCCTCAACACCTCAAAGCTATATGTACTCTATTGCTCTCCAGCTTCAATCAAATTAAAAATAATCAAAAAAAAACTTTTCAGAATATATTTGAAAATCATATTTGAAATATCCCTGCATATTTGGATGTCAGCTGATTTGTTGTTTTATGTCTTTTAAACAATATAAAACTATATTGCCAAATATATTGCCATATATATATATATATATATATATATATATATATATATATATATATATATATATGCATACATGTGTACATGTATACACTATATTGCCAAAAGTTTTGGGACGCCTGACTTTACGTGCACATGAACTTTAATGACATCCCATTCTTAATCCATAGGGTTTAATATGGAGTTGGCCCACCCATTGCAGCTATAACAGCTTCAACTCTTCTGGGAAGGCTTTCCACAAGGTTTTGGAGTGTGTTTATGGGAATTTTTGACCATTCTTCTAGAAGCGCATTTGTGAGGTCAGGCAGTGATGTTGGCGAGAAGGCCTGACTCTAATTCATCCCAAAGGTGATCTATTGGGTTGAGGTCAGGCCAGTCAAATTCCTCCACACCAAACTCGCTCATCCATGTCTTTATGGACCTTGCTTTGTGCACTGGTGGGCAGTCATGTTGGAACAGGAAGCGGCCATCCCCAAACTGTTCCCACAAAGTTGGGAGCATGAAATTGTCCAAAATATCTTGGTATGCTGAAGCATTAAGAGTTCCTTTCACTGGAACTAAGGGGCCAAGCCCAACCCCTGAAAAACAACCCCACACCATAATCCCCCATCCACCAAACTTTACACTTGACACAATGCAGTCAGGCAAGTACTGTTCTCCTGGCAACCGCCAAACCCAGACTCGTCCATCGGATTGCCAGACAGAGAAGCATGATTCATCACTCCAGAGAACACGTCTCCACTGCTCTATAGTCCAGTGGCGGCGTGCTTTACACCACTGCATCCGACGCTTTGCATTGCACTTGGTGATGTAAGGCTTGGATGCAGCTGCTCGGCCATCGAAACCCATTCCATGACGCTCTCTACACACTGTTCTTGAGCTAATCTGAAGGCCACATGAAGTTTGGAGGTCTGTAGCTATTGACTCTGCAGAAAGTTGGCGACTGTGCGCCTCAGCATGTGTTGACCCCGCTTTGTGATTTTACGTGGCCTACCACTTCGTGGCTGAGTTGCTGTTGTTCCCTATTGCTTCCACTTTATGATACCACTAACAGTTGACCGTAAAATATTTAGTAGTGAGGAAATTTCACAAATGGACTTATTGCACTGGTGGCAACCTATCACGGTACCACGCTTGAATTCACTGAGCTCCTGAGAGTGACCCATTCTTCCACAAATGTTTGTAGAAGCAGTCTGCATGCCTAGGTGCTTGATTTTATACACCTGTGGCCATGGAAGTGATTGGAACACCTGAATTCAATGAGTATTGGTGTCCCAATACATTTGGCAATATAGTGAATATATATATATATATATATATATATATATATATATAGTTCTGTCATGAAACTCTAGATGACATAGGCTGATGAGTCTTAACACAAGCTGATGATATTTACAGCGTTAACGACTGGCACAAGCTGATTAGTCTATGTCATATCTGCAGCCAATGAGCTTGTTGCTCACACATTTAAATGGCTATTTCCATTCACTATAGCAGTTTGCAGCGCGCTTCAGAGTTCTTCTAAAACCTCTGTACATCTGCAATGGGTTACTGATATATGCTTCAGTGTAAACTTATGGTATTTTTAACCCACCAAAAAAAGTCTCATCACATAACAGCACAGCTATCCTTAAAATCCCACAGTAGTCAATAATTGTATCCCTTAAAACTCATCTTTGATCACCAAAACAACATATTTAAACATTTTTTTCCTGTAAAAAAAAATTCTTTATGCCTTAAAATAGCTTGAATGTAACTCTACACCCTTGCATCATTTAGTATACGTGGATCAATGAATATGCAAAGTAGCCCCACCTCCACTCGCTCACGCAGCTCAGAGATGACTTTACAACATCAGACACATAACGGTAATTAACATGATTAGCCTTTGCTTGACTATGTTATCAGACAGCTAATGTTGCACAAACCATGTTCCGGTTCGCCATGTCAGAGTCAGACAGCTGCCTTCTAACAATCACTATCCTTACAAACAACTCAGAACGTCAGTGGAGAAAGGCATATAGTTCATCACAACATTGTAATATACATCATACACCCGCCATATTGCTAAATCGACACAATATTTCATATCAAGAGAAAAATATACCGGGATAACCTGGCTTCTCTTGAGACTCTCCTTCTAGATAATGATATGCTAAAGCCCGCCGGCACGTTGATTTGACTGGTTAACTTACAAGGTAGTTTGTAACGTCACAGACACCAGACTGTCTTTTTTTCACTGCAGTTTTAAGGAGAAAATACTCAGTAATGGTGTTGACATATGAATTTGCACATGGTTTGTCTTAAAGCATATTAAAAATACCACATAGACATACAGTATAAACAACATTAAAAACTTGATTTTCACCACAGGGGGTCCTTAATAAGTCTAAACTAAGAAACAAATCACTTCAAAAGCACTCAGGGATATATAACTCATTATATACATTAAACCCATAATCTGTTGTCTAATTAAAACTTGTGCCTAGAGCTCGTGTCAGAACATGGTCTAATGGCGTGACAGAGATTCTTAAAGTATTAAAGGCCATTGCTAATGTGAGTCTGACATTGAGCTTGCTTCTTTGTACATCGTCTGTAATTTCAGTGTCATAATGCTTAATACATTACTCATTTAAATGCAATATTTTCCAAAGAACATTCTGTTCTTGTTTTTGATTTAAATAAAGTAACTTTGAATAAAAAGCAAAGAGAAGTTACATTAAAAAAAAAAAAAACTATTCATCAAGTATTATTCAAAAATTCTTTCACTGCCTGGAAGATCTATTATTATTAACGATGTTGCACTCTGTTGTGGACAATAGTGATGAGGTAAAAATGGACCTCTGTATTGGCTTACAATTGGCTTTTATTTCAGATCCATAGTCTGTCTCCATTTGAAGAAAAATTACTGTATGATTTGAACTCACAGATTAATTTCTTCCTGCAATTTTCTTTTTTCCCACTAAAGTGCTATGACACTAGCTATGCAAGAACCTTATCTGCACTTTAAACTGCAGCCAATAGGAATACAGTCATACTGAATTACTAAATTCAGCATGTCTGAATTATTTCTGTTCCTTTTGTCAACCTGATGCTGACCTAAAATGAGTCACAATTCAAGATTGCAATCAAAATCCCAGTGCCAAACGGCAGGCTAACGCATTTAGACAATTCCTACATGCCTTAGTTAGTTGATGCATAAGAGAATTCTCCAAATAAAGCAAGCAAATTGTTTCATCCCAATAGGTCAAAACAGATGAAGCCACCAGACGTCCAAGCTGCCTGCGACATAGTGTGAGATTAATAGAGTCTTAGAGACCTCTCTTAACAGGCACATTCATATTTACAGGCACACACTGAAAGTCTGCTCCCCATCTTTTCAGTCTGCGTGTGTTTAGCAGCATGTGGAAGCAATCAGCAAACACTAGGATCTTCTCTTATATAGAGCATAAAGTCACAGGCAGACAGAGACTAGAGTTTTAGTCCTCTTCCTGTTCAGCTCCTTGCTTGGCTATTTATTTGTCTCTTGCTCTCGTTTGTCTATTGTTTATTTTTATGCCTGAGGCTGTGACCGTTCAAAATCACCTTCTCATTTTCTTAAATAGAGACACACAGATTCTCCCTGCACAATTCTCAACCTCTTAAAGTGTACAAATACATGGACTGATCCTATGGTATTGGTGGGTTTTGTTAAGGCAAGTGTCACTATTACTTTTGCTCATGCTAAAAGTTTTCTAAGGGTTCCCATTTTCACCTTGCGGCCCAAGCAACCACACAGATCACCCTAGAGTTGTGGTATAGAGTTTTACATAAGAGAGAAACAATCATAATGTTCTTTAGAAAATGCATCTTTTTATTTATCACAGTATACTGATGTTGTGTTTATCTTAAAATTAGGGTTAGTTCACCCAAAAAATGAAATTTCTGTCATTAATTATTCACCCTCATGTCGTTTAAAACCCACAAGACCATCTTTGGAACACAAATTAAGATATTTTTGATGAAATCCCAGAGGTTTTTTATCTCCCATAGAAAGCAATGGAATTACTACATTCAAGGTCCAGAGAAGTAGTAAAGACATCGTTAAAATCGTTCAGTAGACTACGTGACGAGAACTGCTAAGTGATGAGAATAATTTTTGTGCGCAAAAACAAAACAAAAATAATGACTTTTGACTATTCAACAATTTCGTCTCTACCCTGTCAGTCTCCTACAAAGTTGACGCACTGAATGCAACGCAGCGCTTCCGTGTTTAACGCCAGCTCAGTATTGGCCGACTCTGTTCACGTGAACAGCATGACGTGATGCTGACACAGGAGCCAGCCAATAGGTTGTTTGCAATCAGGTGGTTCTGGTGACGTGCGAAATACCAGTGGAGGGCAAGCAGTGAAAATTAGAATGGAAGAGATGGAGAAAAGTCCTTTCTGTGCTGGTTTAGAAAAGTATAAACAGAAAATCACAACATATGTTGGACGTGATCTTTATGTAATGAAGATGAGCGACTTTTCCACTGAACTGAAAGACTTTCCTGCCATCGAGGAGGTAGATATTCTAGTCTAGGTTTGTTTACAGTACTGTCCAAAAGTTTGGAACCACTAAGATTTTTAATGTTTTTAAAAGAAGTTTCGTCTGCTCACCAAGGCTACATTTATTTAATTAAAAATACAGTAAAAAACAGTAATATTGTGAAATATTATTACAATTTAAAATAACTGTTTTCTATTTGAATATATTTCACAAAGTAATTTATTCCTGTGATGCAAAGCTGAATTTTCAGCATCATTACTCCAGTCTTCAGTGTCACATGATCCTTCAGAAATCATTCTAATATGCTGATCTGCTGCTCAAGAAACATTTAATGTGTACAATTGTACAAAATATTTGTGTACAATATTTTTTTTCAGGATTATTTGATGAATAGAAAGTTCAAAAGAACAGTGTTTATCTGAAATCTAATCTTTTGTAACATTATAAATGTCTTTACTGCCACTTTTGATTGATTTAATGCATCCTTGCTAAATAAAAGTATTCATTTCTTTAATTTCTTTTCAAAAAAATAAAAATAAAAATTCTTACTGACCCCAAACTTTTGAACGGTAGTGTATAATGATACAGAAGCTTTGTATTTCAGATAAATGCTGTTCTTTTGAACTTTCTATTCATCAAGGAATCCTGAAAAAAAAAAAGTACACAACTGTTTTCAACATTGAAAATAATCATAAATGTTTATTGAGCAGCAAATCAGCATATTAGAATGATTTCTGAAGGATCATGTGACACTGAAGACTGGAGTAACGATGCTGAAAATTCAGCTTTGCATCACAGGAATAAATTACTTTGTCAAATATATTTAAATAGTACACAGTTATTTTAAATTGTAATAATATTTCACAATATTACTGTTTTTTACTGTATTTTTAATTAAATAAATGTAGCCTTGGTGAGCAGACGAAACTTCTTTTAAAAACATTAAAAATCTTAGTGGTTCCAAACTTTTGGACTGTACTGTATATCGCGCTGCCTTTCTACTAGTGAAGTTAGGGCAGTATTTTAATTTTCTGTTGTGATTGTGAAAAATGTCGCCAATGTCGGTCATTATGCTGAATCGAGAATTGCAACAGGAGCTCACATCATCGTTCAAAGAAAAAACTGGACGGTGTAATACAATTGTTGCCTTTTCTACGTGTAAAAACACACTAAGGGAAGCAGTTTGAGGAGGTGACGGGAAGACGCCGTATATCTAATCTAATAATGTCACTGATTTAACCCACTCCCTATCACTCAATAAAATAATCACATAGCTGAGTGTTTTTGAAAGTGTTGTCTTTGTTGTTGAATCGACTTCTGTCAGCTTGTTAAACATTTATTTATTTGGACATTTTCTACCATATGATGGCTGAAGCAGCAGCGCATGACACTGTTCTCATGGTAACCAGATCAACATTGTGAACGGAATACTACAAAACTTAAGCGAAAAAGTTTTTTTCTGGACCTTGAATGTGGTAATTCCATTGCTTTCATCAAAAATATCTTAATTTGTGATTAACTTCTGAAGAATAAACAAAGGTCTTGCTGGTTTGCAACGAGATGAGGGTGAGTAATTAATGACAGAAATTTCATTTTTGAGTAAACTAACACTTTATGCAACATTTAACTGTGAGAGGGCTCAGCTGTTCTTCTGTACACTAGATCATTAATCTAAGTCATGCTAAATCAAACTTTTCCAGAGAGTAACCCTCATCATCACAGACAGTCTAACAGAGAGAGTTACATGTCGTCCAGCCCTTGATGACAGGGTCATTGTTTAAACAGACACACATGTGAACCTTCGGCTTGAATACTCAATAACAGCAATGAAACTTTATACCCTGCCCACCTTGCAACGATATGGCCACTGTGTCATATGGCAATGATTTGCTTGGAAAGTTAACCAACCCAGCCATTATAGTGGTTTAAGTAAGTGATACACAGAGCAACCTGAATTTCACACTAGGGAAATAATATCAATAATGGTCTATATTTGCTTACACTGAGAGTTTTCAAGCAGAAATTATGCAGTCAGGTGGCCAGGACCTCAGAAAACTAACAACAACCAATTGATACTCAAACTATTTAAAAAATGGCATTACTATAATATGAATTAATAATGAAAGATTAAGCAGCAGTGTCTTTAAAAAAGCTTAAATTGTGTTCATATTAATGTACTAGAAGCAACACATTAAAAGATTCAGTCTTCATTTGCTGTCCTCATCTGATCTCAATGGTGATCTGATCTTATTGAAACCATGTGAGCAGCCTTTCATGGTTGTTCCTTATAGACATTTGTGAATTTCCTCCCAGTGGAATTTTACAGGGGGTCCAAACTAGATTATAATGTTACTGTAGTTTTAGTGCAGTTTGTTAAAGTTGGTTTGAAAGGTAAATCTATAATTTTCATTGCTGTATAACTGAACGCTTCTTGAAGACAATTTAATACAAGCATTCTGCCTTTCGTCTCAGATCAGAGGCTGATTCATGTCTCCCTCTAGTCCAGTCCCACTGGGATCTATCCAGATGTGTACAGTAATTGTATAGCTACTGTAAATCATGAGTGCACCAAATAAAACCATCACTGGAATACATTTCAGTATGTAATCATTATTAAGAAATGTTGAAAATACAGCTGCATTTATAATCTTTATGGTGATGTCATATTCATTGTTAACTGGACAAAATTATTTAGTTATAGTAGCGAAATGTCTATTATTTTAAAATATTGTAAAGCTACACCATGTAACTTTTGGCCCTCTAGCGTATGAAGCATAAAACTGCTTAAGCATAAAAGTTACTTGCGGAGGAAATTTTAGTGATCTTGTCTTATTAGTGTGAATGTCATGGACATCATTAACAACATCAATAATATAACATAACAGCAGAAATTATCTTTAAGTGCATTAAGTGCTTTAAGGCCTTTAAGCACATGCGTAAAAATGTATTGTGTTTTATTTAGCAAGCATCTAAGTTGTAACCACTCAGAATATAGATATAAAAGACCATTTGCAGCCAATACAGGCAATTTACCATAGGAAATGTATGGTTTATAAAGCTTTTTAAAGCCAAAAACCTAGGACTAGTTTGCCAAAGTTGGTTTTTGAAATAATCTCCAACATTTAACGAATGAATCGGTGGCCAGTGGCAGTCCTAGAGGCAAAGTTGCTCAGAATGAGGAGTTCTACCATGTGGTATGAATGTTGTGGGCGTGCGTGAGAAATCGTGCGATACTCGACCCTTTACGCATGTAAAAAAAACGCGACAGCGCACCCGCGGTGGCAGATTTCTCACAGGCCTCTAGGGCCATGAGTCAAACAGGACCAGCGAGTTTTGTTCTGATTGGCCTCCATTAACCTTGTCTGATAGTTGCTCAAATTTCAGTGGCCGATGGCAGACATGTTTTTTGAGATGCGCCAATTATGGCACCATGAACGAAGACACTGCATGCAAATTTTCAAGTCGATCGGACTAACGGTATAGCCAATTTTATGTTTTTTCATATTTTTTTTCCTGTTTTAGCACCACCAAATGCCAATTGCTGTGATTTTTTTTTTTTTTTTTTTTACTGTGGCCAAAGATTAAACCCATACTAGGGCTGGGCAATATATCGCATGAGATTGTCACGTGCATTTCGTCAGTAAAGCCGGTTCCCTGATTGCCGCTAAATCGGCATCACCTGCTTTCAAATGGAGCGGCATTTGGTAGACAGAGCCGTATATCACTGACAAGCCACGCAATATCACGTTCATATCGCAGATGAATCGACTTCGATAATGAACGCGATATTGCGTGGCTTGTCAGTGATCTACGGCTCTGTCTATTAAATGCCGCTCCATTTGAAAGCAGGTGATGGCGATTTATCGGCAATCAGGGAACCGGCTTTACTGACGAAATGCACGTGACAATCTCATGCGATATATCGCCCAGCCCTAACCCATACACATGTGTACTGAGTTTGGTGAAAATATCTCATTCTGTTCACGAGTTATAGCAATTTAAGTAACAGTGGCTCCACCCACTTTGAATGTTTTGGCAGCCCTTAGGGACCTTGACTTGGAATTTCATCTTTTTTTATAACTATTGACAAATCTCGCTGCACTGGTTTTGGTTCGATCGGGCCAAAAACCTAGGACTAGTTCGCAAAAGTACTAGGTTTTTTCAAAAAAATCGAAAATTCCTGAAAATTTTGACGAGCGAATCCGAATCCAGCATGCATCTTATCCGCCTTGAGCCAAGGATTCCTATGATATAAAACACTTGAGCCTACGGAGTTATGAGCCATTTCGTACTTTTGACCGCTGTAGTTAGGCTGATCGGGGCGAGCCTTGGTGACGGCGTGAGTAATATCAGCCCTCAAGGTTTCAAGTCTCTACGACTTACGGTTAGGTCTGCCTGATCACTTTTAGGGGAGAATGCTGATCCTTGGAAATTTTAACGATTACAACTCACATTAGGTCTAAGGAGGTCATTCATGTTCATAGTTTTTTACACTGTTATGTGTTCAAAAAGACCCAAACAGCCTCTAGCCTGCCCCTACCTTCCTCTAAATTTTAGCTTTACATTTTAGACATATCCATATGTGTCTGTGAATCTAAGTACACAAAAATTGTCTATTTGTTTAGATTGCATTGTTGGAGCATGTGTGGATCATCTGTGGTCATACTTTGTACACTTGGGGCTACATGTAGGCCTATGTTTTTGTGTGACCCAGCAGGAAGCTTTTATGTCTGTTTCAGAAGCTCACAAAGAACAAGAAGAGTCACATGTTGACTGACGAAGAACATGTTGACTTCATCATCATCTGACCTTATAAGGACCCTAGAAAAGAATGGACTGTAAATGGATTTGTCTTATTACAATTGTAGCATCTGGTCCAATCAAACACACACAAATGAATCATTATATTTAATGAATAATCCAGCAAACTCACTCTCCCAGCAAAGTTCTGTGAACCATCCACCAAAACTGCAACAAATGCAGCTAACACCAAGCCTCTGGTTACAGGATACATGAAGACGGATAAGACTGTTTATAAAGTTATTTTATTTTTTTGCAGCACAAAAAGTATTCTCGTTGCTAAGCCATCGAATTTTATCAAAAATATCTTAATTTGTGTTCCGAAGATGACAGAATTTTCATTTTTGGGTGAACTAACCCTTTACAGTGTCTTTACTGATACTTCTGATCAATTTAATGTAAAATAAAATAAACTCCTGACCCCATATACGATAGATAGATAGATGGATAGATGGATAGATGGATGGATGGATGGATGCCAAGTCAAAACATAAAACACTTATTATCATGATATCACTAATTTAAGTCTTTAGCACCCTGTTCAACAGCTCAACGGCTGAGAAAACAGAGGGTGACACATACAGTATGAACTCCATCACACATACTAATGAATCCAGAGATCAAAGTAAACACCCCCTGTGAAAAACTACATTTAATGGGCAACAAATTGCTTTATAGGGAAAGACTATTCCCCTCTGAGGAGCCCAGTGTCAACGGGTGCAGGAGAACAGGGATTACACTTTTGGATGGTAAAATTAGTCAGAGTTCTGGACAGGCGTCCCACATGCCTATAACTGATGGGGGGTCCTGGTGGTACTGGAGAACTCTACAATACTTTCACCCCTTTGTCATTTATGATGTAGCTCTATTTCCTCTGTCTGTCTAGTCTCCAATTACCTAAGTGGTGTTTTAAGATCAAATTTCAAAGGAGCACTGATGCTAGTTCAGCGTAATCAAACATTCTGCTATTTCTACTTAAGATCAACTTAAGAGTCATTGTTGTGATGTAATTTGAAAGTACATTTTATGAGTGATTCTTCAATTAGAGGGAATTTTCTGCTTCACAGAATGATTTTAAAGATTATTTTAAAAAATAAATAAAAGAACCGTTATATATATTGGACAAAGATGACAATCATATATCAACCAAGATAGCGAATTGTCATATTCTCTACCTCTCTCTCTTTTGTCTCTCTCTGATTAAGGATATTGTGTTCACTATTGCTTTGTTATTTGCTTTATTGTAACATTAATTTGATAAGTCCTTCGATGAATATCCTCTGCTGTTCTCAAAACAGCAGCACAGCCAAAGCAATTAGCCAAAGCATTCACCGGAGCTTACTTAACCACAATAAGACAGTGAGTTAAATTAAGGATACCAATCTTATGTTACAGTGAAAAATTATTGCCCTCAAATGAACCTGGTTTTAATTTCCTGAACAGTCAATTTTGACCACTGCTCTGCTGTTTCTGGTCGATGAAAAATTTCAGTTGCACAAAGCTGCTAAGGGGCTCCCAGGGTACACTAACCTCAAAATGATGGAATATTTTCTCACAACCATTAGTTTAAGCAAAAAGAAAAGGAAAAAAAGAAGAAAAAAAAGCAATGAAAACTAACACAATGGCCATAACCTCAAGTTTTAAAGACAGACTGTGACCTTTGCTAACCCTAGTCAAAAACAGCTTACCTGAAAATCTGTAGTCAACAATGAAAAGTTACTTTTACATTTATTAATTTAGCAGACACTTTTATCCACAACAACTTCAACAACACAAGAGATTCATTCTAAAAGGACAATAATATAAAAAAGTGCTGCAATAAAACATATAGAGGCTCCTTCTTAAGCTAAAACACGGTGTTGATATACCAGTAAACTGAACTCCATCTTGGGACAGCTTTAAAATGCTCCAATCCATCAAAGCGAAAACAAGTTTAGTGCTGTAGAGCCCTGTCTTTTACATTATTACACATCAAAGAACTGCATTCATTCAAGAGTATGACCAGCAGATATTGCAATTTGCAAACAAGATTCAAATTCAGCACAAAACACACAAACAAGCTGTTTCTGCTTCCTGGCATTTCCTTAAGAGCAGGAGAACATCCTGTTCCCTACTTTATCAATGCTAAACAGCTTCAGCTGCCAGAATTGTTGGCATGTATGCATCATATTAGCGTAAAAGCCAGACCTCATCTTCTTCGAGCATAAAGCTGGTTATGTCCCCCGAGTCTCATTCATTCTCAGCTAAAGCCCAATCTCATTAAACCTTCCCTCATCTGTTGCACATACAACCCTCCTCTAAACTGCTCTCTAAACACAAACACGCTGGCTGTTTACATGCTTCACTCACTGAATAAAGGCTGACAAGGTGTGCATTTCAATAGTTTTCAGACACATTTGTCTGTATAAAAGACCCAGGAGAGCTAAATAACAATGCGTGAAATTAATCATAAACAAAAGCAACTTAATGGTTCCATCAACAGGCCGGTTTGATTTCATTGTAAAATTAATTCCAGAAATTTGAACACTAAAAATCATTTTGTGGCTCTTTAATGTGTTGTGACAGATCGCTGTAGTGCCTCAGCTCAAGCGACTTGTGAACCGATCATCTCTTCCTACTAGTTAATTTATAGCATCAAATAAACATGAATGAACATGAGAAGGAAAGTTGTTTAAAGGAGAACTAAGTAACTTTTTTACATTCATAAATAGTCCTTACAATGGTTAATTGACTTGTAGTGGTGTGTTTGAGGCGTGCACTAACCCCCTCTGGCACGTCTACGCTAGAAAACAGCACTTGCAAGTTGAGCTGCACCGACCCGACACAATCTCGCCTCATGTTCATGTTCACGTGAGAGTGACAAAATGCTTTACGGTTTCAAAAACAATGTATATATTATGACTTTATAAGACAGTTTCGAAAATTACCCACCTCCATCGAGATTTCTTGTACTGTATTTGCAAAACTACTGCGCTGGTGAGCGTTGTAGTCGTTGTAGTCCAGAGCTGCGCTTGGAGTATTTACCACAGTGTGATTCACTGAAGGAACCTGTAGGGGGAGCTTCGCAAATCTTACTGAGTTCCGCTTTAAAATGCGGAAAGACGTAAATACACCATTTTTCAAGTTCAAGTCCACCGGAGTTAATCTTCTAACTCCTGACTGCTTTGTCGGACAAAATGGCGGATTCAGCGTTATGATTGGTTATATCGCTTGTCAATCAAACTCCCAGCGAAGGGTCAATTAGGGCATATAAGTAGCTTTTATAAACATTCACTATTACTTATGTACATCTTGATACAAAACATGGCACTGACATATTTATCTTTACAATTCATATACAAATTTACAAGATATGTCAGTACAAGTTGCTTTCAGTTAAACTCAAACATGCATTTTAGTCTAGGACTTACTTAAAGGTGCCCTAGAACCAGTTTTTACAAGATGTAATATAAGTCTAAGGTGTCCTCTGAATGTGTCTGTTATTTTAAAAAAAGAGCAGTAAAATTGTGTGAACAGTAAAATTCTATATTTCATTTATTTTTACTTCAGAGTTAGCTCAAGTAGTTCTTGGGTAAAAAGCACTTTTTCCTTCAGCTGTTAAATCTGCTATACAGTTTTCTACGGTGGCCAAGAGAGCTCAACTCATTGCAACTGAAGAAAACACATGCAAATAGAAAAACACCAGCAAATTAAGAAAACATCTTCATTGGTTTGACAACACGTGCTGCAAATACTCACAATGCAATTGACCCTTCGCAAAGACCCGCCCCCCTTAGTTACTGTTGCTTTGTCCGACAAGCCATGGCGCTGTTACGCCACACGCAGTGAAAAATACATCACGGAGCAAAGAGGACACTGACAACACGTCGACAGACAAGACAGAGCAGGTTACTTATGATATTAAACAAAATCCCAGCTTCCAAACTGTGTAATTTTTTAAGAAATTCAAACAATAAAAACCGTTTTGTGGGTTTTTAATGTGTCAAGACAGATTGCTGTAGTGCCTCAGGTCAAACGGCTCGTAAACCGATCATCTCTTCTTACTAGTTAATTTATAGCATCAAATGAACATGAATGAACATGAGAAGGAATGTTGTTTCAAGACATTCTACAGACAGACATTTCAAGATATTCTAACTCCTGACTGCTTTGTCGGAAATGGTGGATTCTGCGTTCTGATTGGTTAGATCGCTTGTCAATCAAACTCCCGGCAAAGGGTCAATTGTGCAAATAGCACAAACCACAATGGAAATGTTTCAAGGGGACCCCAACAAGTGATGAACCTGGCTGGGACCGCTTATTGTTCAGTGTCTACTCATCAGTGGTGTTGTCGATGACCTGAAAGGTGATTTTTTTTATTATTATTTTTTTATTTTAACATTCTGATTGTACGCACATTTCTGTATTTGGTTGCATATTGAGTTGAGGATGCGTCGAGAGGTGACTTGTGCGATCTTGAGACAGCCAGGTATCCCAGAATGCATCTCACACTAACCAGTAAGCATCAATGGCAAAGGAGAAAACCCACATAATTTCAACATATTACTGTTATTAAATGTAGTGTTAAGAGATTTTCAGGCATGAAATTTATTGATAAAGACAGCGCCTATTTGTAAATTTGATCTGACGTTTTTGGAGTTGTAAGATTCAGGCGAATCGGACTTGCGTTCTACCATCCTCGGGAGTCCGTTGGGTTGAACTTGTCAAGTCTGAACTACCAAGGACCCAAGTCCGAACTTTGCATACTTGGTATTGAGAAACACCTTGTGTGTACTACATGATCAGCGTAGGAGACTGACATGGAAGAGAAGAAATTGTTGAATAAAGTCATTATTTATTCTTTTTTTTTTTTTTTTTTGCACACAAAAAGTATTTTCGTTGCATCATAAGATTAAGGTTGAACCACTGTAGTCACATGGACTATTTTTCCTACGTCTTTACTACCTTTCTGTGCCTTGAAAGTGGTAATTGCGTTGCAGTCTGTTGGAGGCCAGAAGGCTCACAGATTTCATCAAAAAATATCTTAATTTTTGTTCCGAAGATGAACCAAGCACTTACAGGTTTAGAACAACATTCTGGTAAGTAAATAATGACAGAATTTTCATTTTTGGGTGAACTAACCCTTTGAGCAATGATTGGTAACCTCATGTAACAGCAAATGTACATGAATAAAATACTCAAACAAACAAATAATTCTCTCATATGCAATATACAGCATGCAATTTGTACAAATCTGCAGGTGAGTGACATGCAATAAGCCTCTTTGTGAGCAAATAAATCATAACAGATATAATATGTAGTTTCCAAAACACTGATTTGATAAACCAACAGCACTGTTTCCATTTTAAACACACTGGAGTCAAGACAAAAATGCACAAAGATGCGAATAAACGCTAATCTGGGGAGACAACACCGTAGAGGTGGAAATTTGAGGAGGAGAGGACAGATTTAATTGAAATTGCATTTTCAGTTGACTATTGGCAGCAAGGGAATGAAAGTGAGATGATAATAGGGGTTTTGGGAAGAGGAACATTGGAAGTCTGGCCTTTAAAGGAGAATTAACTAGCTTTCGCTGAATGAGTCCACATGTGACTCTTGCAGTCTTTCTTGCTCTCAGGGGCCATGGGACTCTTTGTTAAAATCCTATTTTTTATGTTGATTTTGTTTTATTTTAAAGGAGGAACTGAGAATATCAACTGCCGATCCCTTTAGAAAATGGCGAAGAATTTGGCATTGATGGTTACAGTAAAACACATAACAAGTAATCAGTTGCATTGAGTAATGGGTTGCATTAAGAGTAAAATGTATAAACATACATACACCAAGTCATAAACCAACTTAAACACTGATTTGAACTGTCAGACAAATGTAATTTTTCTTTCATTTTAAGAGTTTTCTTCCTGTTCAGTTAATCTGTCTTTCTCCAAAAGTCAGTTCATTTTCATGCTTCCTCTACTGCTGGTTAAGTCGAGGATTCTCTTGAATAAACACAAGAAATGTTGTGATTTTCCATGGAATCACACCAAACAGACACATCCCAGGTCTCAGAAAAGTCTGAGTCTTATTTCTCGGAGACCTCATTGATTGATGGAGCGAGAATCCCACCATCCCAGATATTGTTCTCACAAACACAGCATCATCTCACCAGATACTGCTGCTATCCTTGAAATATACACCAGCTGTGGTGAGAAAGGTCTATTCAGGGTAAATGAAAGCAATCTGTAGCCGCCCTGATAACCATATAGTGGCAAGTGGTTTTGAAAAAATAAAAAAATGTGGAAAGATTGCTTGGAAGAGATTGCTTGCTTTGAACAGAATAAGCTATAGAAAGAGCATTAGTAATCTATAAAGTTACAAAAGTCACATGGTCAATAATGTAAAGTACACTAAAAGAAATATTTGAAGTCAGAGTTTAAAGACAGTGATTTAGAATTCAGATATATAATTAGAAAAAAAGGAGAGTGATGGTTAACGCATGAAGATGTTTCTGACAGACGTGAAATGCTAATGAAGACATATTTCTTTATTTTTATTCTGTCATATCAGAATTGCTTCATCACTGCAGTGTCTGTCCTAATCAGATAGTCGTGCATCTGTGTTTTCAAGAGAGAGAAGTAAAAGCAATCTAAATATTGTACAAGTTCTATCATAAATAACACATCTACATAAATTAGGTGTTCAACAAACTTAAAAAAAAAAGTTTGCATGTTTCCTGTATTTACATAACATATTATGTACTTTGTATAAGAAATATACCATGAAAGCACTAGACCTCAACACTTGATACATCAGTTGTGACAAGGGTAACAAGCAACTAACTGATCATTTTAACAGAGGAACAAACACATTCAGACATCACAAGACAACGTTACTAAACATGACAACTAAATCAATAAAAATGTAAATGAAACTTGCAAGCAGTCAAACAAAGTAACTGTATCAATAATTCATGCCCCAATGCATGCTGGGAAGAGGCCAAATGAAAACCAATTTTGTGTGCAGTAGGCCTGTTTGAACTGGAAAATGCATCCAGCTCATCTGCTATTGTTGGTTCAACTTAAAAAAAAGTATTTTAAATGAATGAATGAATTAAAGGTGCTCTAAGTGATCCTGGGCGGAGTAACTTCCTGTTGACGTTCGAAGTGTTGTCAAACAAAACAGAGGCTAGCTAGACCCTCCCTCCTCCTCCCCCTCCCCTCCGTGCTTCCTGAAACAGTCATGAACGCGCATTTAAAATCATTCTTGTCGGTTATTGGCTGGAGCATGTTTATTATGTTTTGTGGTCCAGGGGCCTGTTTCAGAAAGGAGATTAAGTGAGAACTCTGAGTATGTTAACCCTGAAATGAGGGAAACAGAAATGAGGGTTTTCTGTTTCAGAATGAGAGGTAAGTCAAACCCGAGAAAGCAGGTTAAGTCAAGCCTGTTTCTAAAAGGGAGGTAACTCTTACTCAGAGTCAGTTACTATGGTATCTTACTCTGTGAACCTAACCTGGTCGGGAGCAGGTTTTCTTCGGTAAACCCAGAGTTTCCTTTGATCTCCTCCCCTTTTTTAAAGTGCAAGTGATGTTTAAAGGTGCTAAAGAAGATTTTTTCGTCGACTGAGAAACTGACTTTTTGAAATGAGCGCATGCGTAAGAACAACCCCCCTCCTTCTAAGGAATGCCTCCCAAAACTCGTAAACACTCGTATTGGAACACGAGTGTTTATCACCGGCATTCGCTGTGTTGTGTTAGTGGATTCATTATGTCAGACTCACCGCAGGTAACTCATAATCTGCAGTTGTTACTCCTGTCTCCGGACAAAAACATTGCATGTGGCGCCTGTGGAGTGTGGAAAGTTACTGGAGAGCACAGCCGTGCTCGTCTCTCACAAGGAACGTCATGGCAGTGATTGACAAGCCAGATGGCCAATCGTTTACGCGATGATTGCGTAAACGATTGGCTGATGTTTTTAAGGCCCTACCTCGTGCACAGGTGATGTATATTAATATTATTCCTTTCAGTGCACCTAATAAATAGTCTTTTATCAGTTAGTAAAGACAGTTTCAAGTAATATTGCAAAAATGTATAAAACAAAACATCCTCTTTAGCACCTTTAAGTAGTTCATTCATTCGTTCACGCTGCAAAAATGCTTTTCTTACGGAGTATTTTTTGTCATATTTCAAGTACAAATATCTAAAAATTCTTAAATCAAGATGGATTTTGTATGGATTTTGTAAGAAAATGATATAAGATATTTAGTCTTGTCTCCTTGGGGGATCTAAATTAAGTGCATTTTACTTAAGTAAAATGATCAATATCTGCTAGTGTGGTAATAAAAATAATCTTAATGCAAACGGAAAAAAAAATTATTTGGAGTAGGCTATCTATTACTAAGTGCGAATTTACAGTAACTCCGCCCACCAATCTCACACAAGGTTAAAATCAAGATGTTTACTGAATGGCTTCAGTGGTGTAGGCAGTAGCGTGTTGAGCACGATGAAGAAACTTATGACGCGTTTGCCTGGGCTTAAATCCGCCCTCTGCCGAGCTTGCTATTCTCCCTTTTCCCATCACAGTTCATATCAGAAAGGCATTTATTTTCAATAAAATGAAGAAAATGTTCTAAAAGTGGAAGTAAATTGCCTAACGAGTGTTTAATTATGATAAAATCATTTACGCTCTTATTATTGCATCCTGTTAAATTATAATTTTTTTCTTCTTCTTTTTTTGCATGTGGGATACCATGAAAATGAATATAAGTTCAATAACTTACCATTCTACCAGTTTTCACCTTTGATAACAGTGATAAGAATTAAACTTGCATTGACTCAGAAGTATGCGGACGTCCTTTTGTCAAGTGCTGTTGCCATGGTCAATCGTAATATCGGAGCTCCATTGATGATGGCTTTTCATAGTCGTGGTGCACACGCTTAACTCCGAGTCAACCTACTCAGAGTCAACTGAACTAACTGAATTCAGCTGTTCTGAAACAGAAAACTCAGAGTTTCCCATTTTAGGGTAAGTCAACTCAGAGTTCAAGTTTTAACTTGGTTGAACCTCCTTATTGAAACGGGCCTCAGGCTGCACCAGTTTGTTTTTATTGCCGTTTTCGGAGCTTGTGGCGACTACAGAGACCGCGTTTTTTTATAGTGTGTTCAGGGGACAGGCAGCTAGCGGATAGTGAGGAGATGTTTGCTGTATGTGACAAAAAATGTTTTGGCCTAAAAACGCGTGACATCACTTAGAGCACCTTTAATGAATTATACAATAATGAAGTAAATCTTTGGTTATTTTTTCAGCATTATTTACTGTGTGCATACAGCCTTCATTTTGACCAAGTCTGTTCTAATCATTTGTGAATATAAAAAACATACAAATCCAATTTTCAAAGAATATATTCTGCAAAGCACTAGAACAAAGAAATTGAAACCACATTTTGTTTGTCAAGAAATTCATTGAACATTCAGGGAACAATATGCTGCAAGCATACTCCAAAGTATTGATTGCAATCTTGACTCAGTGGATAGAAACGGTGCAATCTTGTCATAACTCTGACATGTTACTGACATATGGTTGGGTTCTAAACCCCAACATAGCAGTAAACTATGATTGAATCTGAATGCTTTGAATTTAAATAACCTTTGGTTATATAACCCCCTTTAGTTTGATGTAAGGGAGCCCTTTGCTGTGGATTTTGTATGGAAAAATGGCACCAGGCCTTTGCTTAAACTAGATTAAGATTAGAATATGATCAAAGAACAAGGGTAAATCAGTGACTGGCAGCGTCCTGATTTCTTTGTCTAACTGCATGTACACATGTGAGCACCCCTTGGAGAAACGAATCACTTTTAATTAAAGATGCAGCAGGTTTAATTACATGTTGTAAAACACAAAGCCAAAGAAGCACTTCCCCATAGAGATTTAAGTATGTGCATGGACATAAGAAGAGCATTAAAAACATTTGATGCCTTACTTGAAGCAAAATGCACTGTCAGTGCCCCTGATTTCATTTAAGCTGAAAGAGACCACCTTTTAAATGCAGGGATAGTTTTTCTGTGATTGTGTGGTGGAGAAAAAAACTTACATTAAATTGTCCCCTTAACTGCCAGCATGGGTAGGACATTACATTATTCACCAGAGTTTGATACTACCACGTCTAATGGCTTGGCAGGCTGACACACTGTAAGAACAGGAATCCAAACTTAGATCTGAGACCACACAGGTCTAAAGAAAAGATGCCGACGTCAGTCAGTGTGCAGTGCTACCAAGATGCTTTGCCAAGACATACAACACATTTAATCCAAACACAATTTGCTCTTTCTAAAACAAACACATTTGATGCGATTTCCACTACTGAGAGAAGATTATCAGAGTGTAATTACTTTCTGAGAGCAGAGCAGCTAAACACTTTCAATCCTTTAATTCAGGTTCATTGACAAACTAAGTGATACTTATAGGGAATTTTCCTTAGTGGGTTACACAATAAAAATCACAGAAAGCAAATATCAGTTCAATATCTTAGTGCATTATAAGTATATAAAATAAGTGCATTTAGGCTTACAGTGCCGCTGGACAGGCTGCTTCCACCTTGCAAACAGAATGCGTTTTTCCATTCAACTGTGCTACTTTTCCATTGTTTTTCAATGTAAACTCACACTAGACAGACGTATTTAACTCGTGTCTCATGTCTTTTTCAGCATCCTGTACTCAAGTTAAAATAAAAATAAATAAATAATAACAAAAAAAAAAAAGAGTCTCTAGACTTCTAGGCCTAACCCCGCTTCTAATTTACAAGTGTGAATCATTCCTCTACCCGGGGTTATGTAACGATGACTGACTCGTTTAAAGGGTTAGTTCACCCAAAAATGAAAATGATGTCATTAATGACTCATCCTCATGTCGTTCCAAACCCGTAAGACCTTCGTTCATCTTCAGAACACAGTTTAAGATATTTTAGATTTAATCCGAGAGCTTTCTGTCCCTCCATTGAAAATGTATGTACGGTAGACTGTCCATGTCCAGAAAGGTAATAAAAACATCATCAAAGTAGTCCATGTGACATCAGTGGGTTAGTTAGAAGTTTTTGAAGCATCTAAAATACATTTTGGTCCAAAAATAACAAAAACTACGACTTTATTCAGCATTGTCTTCTCTTCCGGGTCTGTTGTATATCCGCTTTCACTCCACAGTGACGCTGCTTCTTCTTCTTCTTCTTTCCTGTTTAACGGCGGTTGGCATCCAGCTTATTGGTGCATTACCGCCCCCTTCTGCTCCGGACAGTGACGCTGATGATGTGTTATCTAGTGCGCCAGAGCTTCGTTTACAGTCTGAGGGAGATGCACGCTGTATTCAAGCGATTCTACATTGTTTGTATTTTGGTATTGCTATATTTTTTAAAATGGCGCGTAGGTGTGCATGTCGCGGATGTCCTAATCGCGTCACTGTCCAGAACAGAAGGGGGCGGTAATGCCTCTTATGGAGGTCTTAAGGGTTTGGAACGACATGAGGGTGAGTCATTAATGACATAATTTTCATTTTTGGGTGAACTAACCCTTTAATGTTATGAAGTGACGAGAAGATTTTTTGTGCACCAAAAAAAAAACAACAAAAAACGACTTTATAGTGATGGGTGATTTCAAAACACTGCTTCATGAAGCTTCGAAGCTTTACGAATCTTTTGTTTTGAATCAGTGGTTTGGAGCGCATATCAAACTGCCAAGTTACGCCCCCCAGTGGTGAACCATTGACATTTCAAAACACTTATGACGTAACAAAGCCTCATTTACTGAAATCACGTAACTTTGGTGCTCCGAACCTGAAAACAAAAGATTCGTAAAGCTTCGAAGCTTCATGAAGCAGTGTTTTGAAATTGCCCATCATTAGATATTGTTGAATAAAGTCGTTATTTTGTTTTTTGGGTGCACAGAAAGTATTCTCGTTGCTTCATAACATTAAGGTTGAACCACTGTAGTCACATGAACTGTTTTAAATATGTCTTTAGTAGCTTTCTGGGCACTGAAAGTGTTAATTGTCTTGCTGTCAATCAAGGCCTCACTGAGCTATCAGATTTTATGAAAAATATCTTAATTTGTGTTCCGAAGATGAACGAAGGTACGGGTGTGGAACAACATGAGAGTGAGTAATTAATGACATAATTTTCATTTTTGTGTGAACTAACCCTTTAATATTTGAATCCATGTGTGTTGCTCTATTCAGCATAGCAGTACAAACAAAGTTAGATTCTGGGCAAGAAGCGTGGTCAACAAACAAACAAAGGGTCGATAACAACAGCGGCAGTCCAGACAGCAAACTAATCTAAATCAGTAATCAAAAATTTGTGGTCATAAACAAGTAGAGAGACATTCACATGACAAACAAACCAGGTAATATAAGCGCTTGATAGAGACAGGATAAACTGGCAATACTTTGTAACATGATGTACAAACAACATGGCTTATAACAGGTAGGGACAGGAAGTGATGTGAGAAGAACCGGCAGTGTTTAGTATTCAGGAGATGGCTCCCTCTGGTGGTCGGAGGAGTGGATGGCAGATGCACAGGTTAAAAGTGGGGTTTAGAAAGATGATAACCCAGGGTCAAGCACAGTGAAAAGCCTTTGTGTTTCTAACTGTGTAATATAACATGATGCATCAGCAGTGCATTACTGAGGGCCACTGTCTTTGCACAAGAAAAACTTTTTGACTTCTGCTGTCCTCTTACAGTAGGAAGTCAGTATCAAGTATGACCGCTTTTCCTTTTTTATAACTCTCTTCTTTGTTCTCTTTACCTCTGCACAGTTAATTATAGGAACAGGAAGTTGGCAGTAGCAGCAGATCCTAACCTTAGCCTCATCTCCATACAGTGCTCCAGCAGCATATGCCACATTTAGGTCTTTCTATATAGGTTATATAAAACCCAACTGCAGAGGTACTGTAGTTCTCTTTTCCTCTGCTTTTCTCTTCCCCTACTTTTTTGTTTCCCTTTCGGAAAATGAGGACGACAAGAGGTTTGTCAGCTCATTTGTCTAAGAACAGGTGGAGCCCTATACTGATTATGTAGGCTGACACATCAGGGCTTTGAGACCCAGGGAAACTGTTCTGCCCACATCAGAGGGTGATGCTTGGACTGCAGCCTCATTCTGACTCTTTATATTGTGCCGTAAGTAACAGACATAAATGGAAAGGAAGGCTTTTAGTATAATCTATATAACTGAAGATTAGCTGAGACAAATAGGGAGAAAGGGAATTGACAGCTTTTTAAAGGTGCCATCGAACGTTTTTTTACAAGATGTAATATAAGTCTAAGGTGTCCCCTGAATGTGTCTGTGAAGTTTCAGCTCAAAATACCCCATAGATTTTTTTTAATTAATTTTTTTAACTGCCTATTTTGGCAGTAATTAGAAATGCACCGATTCAGGCTGCGGACCCTTTAATTGCTTGCGCTCTCCGCCCCCTCCCGAGCTCTCGACTCTATCATTGCATAAACAAAGTTCACACAGCTAATATTACCCTCAAAATGGATCTTTACAAAGTGTTCGTCATGCATGCTGCATGCATACATTGGATTATGTGAGTATTGTATTTATAAAGAATGAAATTGTGTTTATGAATTATACAGACTGCAAGTGTTTAATAATGAAAATAACGACGGCTCTTGTCTCCGTGAATACAGTAAGAAACGATGGTAACTTTAACCACATTTAACAGTACATTAGCAACATACTAACAAAACATTTAGAAAGACAGTTTACAAATATCACTAAAAATATCATGTTATCATGGATCATGTCAGTTATTATTGCTCCATCTGCCATTTTTCGCTATTGTCCTTGCTTGCTTACCTAGTCTGATGATTCAGCTGTGCACAGATCCAGACGTTAATACTGACTGCCCTTGTGTAATGCCTTGAACAAGAGCTGGCATATGCAAATATTGGGGGCGTACATATTAATGATCCCGACTGTTACGTAACAGTCGGTGTTATGTTGAGATTCGCCTGTTCTTCGGAGGTCTTTTAAACAAATGAGATTTATATAAGAAGGAGGAAACAATGGAGTTTGAGACTCACTGTATGTCATTTCCATGTACTGAACTCTTGTTAATCAACTATGCCGAGGTAAATTCAATTTTCAATTCTAGGGCACCTTTAAAAGAAGCTGTCCGTTCTGACAGGATAACTTTGTTTTTGAAAGGAACATATAAATCAGAAGTGAGCCTTAAAGGGTTAGTTCACCCAAAAAGAAAATTCTGATGTCGTTCCATACCCGTAAGACCTTTGTTCATCTCGGAACACAAAATAAAGGGTTAGTTAACACTTTTAGATGCCCAGAAAGCCAAAAATAAAAATTCTGTCAACCATGTTTGAAGCGACGAGAAACCTTTTACTTTGTCAAAATAATGACTTTATTCCTCTTGTGGCCGTTGAAGCCACTTTATTAATCTTTTGTTTTGAATCAGTGGTTCAGAGCGTGTATCAAACTGCCAAAGTCACGTGATATCGGTAAACAAGGCTTCGTTACGTGATAAGTGTTTTGAAATGTCAATGGTTCACCACTGGGGGGCGTGACTTTTTGCTGTTTGATACATGCTCCGAACCACTGATTCAAAACAAATGATTCGTAAAGCTTTGAAGCTTCATGAAGCAGTGTTTTGAAAAAAGCCGTTATTTTGGGGGTTTTTGGCGCACAAAAAGTATTCTCTTCGCTTCATAACATTAAGGTTGAACCACTGTAGTCACATGAACTGTTTTAAATACGTCTTTAGTAGCTTTCTGGGCATCTGAAAGTGTTAATTATCTTGCTGGCAATGGCAGGCCTCACAGAGCCATCGGATTTCATCAAAAATATCCTAATTTGTGTTCCGAAGATGAATGAAGGTCTTACAGGTGTGGAACGACATGAGGGTGAGTAATTAATGACAGAATTTTCATTTTTGGGTGAACTAACCCTTTAATGAAATTAACAAGAATTTATTGATTATTGGCCAAAAAGTAGGGCAACAACTTTTAAATTTCTAAAAGTAAGAATCATTTTAATTGAGATGCAATTTTTAAACGTGGGAGGAAGATGTTAGAGAGTTTGCCTGACAAACTAAGGTTTTGAGCATTTCCACAATTCTTGAGTGCAAAATGTAAGAGGTCCTCAACTGTGCCACCTAAATGAGTTATAAAATGAAAATATGAGAATGAAATATGAGCAGATAATATAAACCGTGAGATTGGTTCAGACAGCAGTGCTATTCTGTGCTTGCACTTTGCCTCAAAATTTAAAGCAATTTGATAGTGCAGACACTGGTGTCAAGGCTAAAAGTCTGTCAAAATAAGGTGGGAAATAATATCGGATGAAAATTGATTTATACTAGGAGCAATAAGAAAAGAGTGGAAGGAGAACTGGAAATTAATGAATAAGAGGTTAATTTGACTGTTTTTCATTAACAAGATTAATAAAATGGTTTATAGAAGGATGTTGGAATTAAATAAAATTCAGTTCCACATGACTGCACATCTTGATAAAATAAAATCCACTGATATAAAACACTTTCCAGATAAAGAGTTTGCTCAGACTCTTTAGTTTCTTAAGACATGCATTCAGACCTGTTCTCGTACATAATAGTATCTCACAATAGCCACACATTCACAGTCTCTATATTTAACTTCAGCTTTTAATTAGAATAATAAAAAATTGAAAAGATGTGGAAATGACTGAGGGGCAGAGTGGAAATTAAATTTCCCCATCCCTACAGAAATGAGTACTAAAAGGTACTCTCTCCTGAATAAGACCACGATCATTATTGTGACATGAGCTAGGAGCCAAATTTTGTCTCTTTGTGAATGGTTAAGCTGTTGCCAAGTGTGTATGCAATTACTGCATCTGATTTGATCAAATGTGTCTGCAGTTCTCATTTGCCTTTTCTCGAGAGCAAAACAATCTAATCTTATGAGAGTCATTAAAAGTAATATAAAGCTTAAATTTGCATAACAGAACAACAGTGCACCGAGTCAGCCTTTCCAAAGTGGTAAATCAAACCAAAGAAAAACGCTGTTGTTTGACTGCTCTTCAAATTAAACTTATTTTGCATGGCTTAATATGGCTAATTTATTCTCTTCTCACTTTCTACATACCCTGCACTTGAAATCACCCTTTAAAGTTAAAATAAACATTACCAGAATACATTTTTTTTCAGGAGTATTTGATGAATAGAAAGTTTAAAAGAATTTGAAATAATTTTTTTTGAAATAGGAATATTTTATAATATTATAAATGTATTTACTGTCACTTTTGATCAATTCAATGCATCTATGCTGAATATAAATATTGACACTAACCTTTTGAATGGTAGTTTAGGTCAATGTTAATTCATAAGAACACTTTTTCATTATTAATACTTGTTCATAATATATGAACTAATGTTAATTTATACAACTTGAAATGGTAAAACTGTATTAATACATGAATAAATTAACATGCACCTAAATTAATAAATTCTTTTTCAGTGTTTTAAATACACTCTATTGGGTTAAAAACAACCCAAGTTGGGTTGAAAATGGACAAATCCAGCAATTGGGTTGTTTTAACCTAGCAGTTGGGTTAAATGATTGCCCAACCTGCTGGGCAGTTATATTTACCCAACTATTGTTTAAAATTTATTATATGGCTGGCTTAAAGTTCACTTCTGAATGAAAATTTCCTGATCATTTACTCACCACCATGTCATCCAATGTCTTTCTTTCTTCAGTCTAAAAGAAATTAAGGTTTTTGAGGAAAACATTCCAGGATTTTTCACCATATAGTGGACTTCAGTGGGGTTCACCGGGTTGAAAGTCCAAATTGCAATTTCAGTGCAGCTTCAAAAGGCTCTACACCATCCCAGATGAGGAATAAAGGTCTTGTCTAGCGAAACGATCGGTCATTTAAAAAAAAAATCAAAATGTAAGGCAAAAGAATCTGTGAAAATGTGAATAATTTTAACAAAATAAGAGAGATCATACAAAATGCATGTTATTTTTTATTTAGTACTGTCCTGAGTAAGATATTTTTCATAAAAGATGTTTACATATAATCCACAAGACAAAAAAGTAGCTGAATTTATTAAAATATCTCCTTTCAAAAGTTTGGGAACCCTTGATTCTTAATTATGTGTGTCATTACCTGGATGATCTATGACTGTTTTTTTTTTTGTTTTGTGATGGTTGTTCATGAGTCCCTTGTTTGTTCTGAGCAGTTAAACTGAACTCAGTTCTTCAGAAAAATCCTCTATGTCCTGCAGATTCTTCAGTTTTCGAGGATTTTTTGCATATTTGAACCCTTTCCAGCAGTGACTGAATGATTTTAAGATCCATCTTTTCACACTGAGGACAATTGAGGGACTCAAATACAACTTTTAAAAAAGGTTCAAACATTCACTGATGCTCCAGAAGAAAACACGATGCATTAAGAGTTGGGGGTGAAAACTTTTGAACAGGATGAAGAAGTCCAAATTTTTCTTATTTTGTTGATTTTTTTTTTTCTTTTTCATTTAGTAGTTCCCTTCAGAAGCAACAGAAGATACTTGCATGTTTTCCGGAAGACAAATTAAGTACAATTTACCTTGATCTTTAAATTCAAAAAGTTTTCACCCCCCGGCTCTTAATGCATTGTGTTTCCTTCTGGAGCATCAGTGAATGTTTGAACCTTTTTTAATAGTTGTGTTTGAGTCCCCCAATTGTCCTCAGTGTGAAAAGATGGATCTTAAAATCATTCAGTCACTGCTGGAAAGGGTTCAAATATGCATAAAATCCTCGAAAACTGAAGAATCTGCAGGACCTGGAGGAATTTTCTGAAGAACTGAGTTCAGTTTAACTGCTCAGAACAAACAAGGGACTCATGAACAACCATCACAAAAAAAACAAAAAAAAACAGTCATAGATCATCCAGGTAACCACACACAGTATTGAGAATCAAGGGTTCACAAACTTTTGAATGGAAATATTTTAATAAATTCAGCTACTTTTTTGTCTTGTGGATTATATGTAAACATCTTTTATGAAAAATATCTTACTCAGGACAGTACTAAATAAAAAATAACATGCATTTTGTATGATCTCTCTTATTTTGTTATAATTATTCACATTTTCACATATTCTGCAAGGAGTTCCCAAACTTTCGCATACCACTGTATATTCTTTTTGACCACAAATGCGCATCTTGCACTGCTCTGCGATCCGCACGCATGACGTAATCACGTTACAAAGGTCATGCGTGACGTAGACGGAAGTACCGATCCAGTGTCTACGAAGCAAATGTGCAAAGATTAAGCCAAACACACTTTACAAAAAAATAAAACAAAAAAAACGATATCGGATGATTTTGAAGTTGGAGGAGAAAATTAGATGAATAATCAGACACATAATTACTAGAGGCAACAATAATAATCAAAAGGTGAACATTTGTTAATAAGCAATTTAATAAATGTTCATTTATTAAACATATCAATAAATGCTAATTTCCAACATATTTTTGGGTTAATTTTAAGTGAGCAATACAGTACGTTTTAAACAATAGTTGAGTTAAATAAAACTACCCAGCATGTTGGGCAAACATTTAACCCAACCGCTAGGTAAAAATAACCCATTCGCTGAGTTAAAACAACCCATTTGCTGGGTTTGTCCATTTTCAACCCAACTTGGGTCGTTTTTAACCCAGCATTTTTTTTTAGACTGTATGGTTAAAGAAGTCAAAGTGTTTCAGAACAAGTTATTAGGTACATTTTTCTGAAAGATTACAGAGACAAACATTTATTTATTCATTTATTTTTGGTTAAAAGGTCTACTAAATGACTAAATGTACTCTACATTTAGTCATTTTTAGACTCTTTTATTGAAGAAAATCACAAATGAGATTATCATAAGCAATTTAACAAGAGCCAATACTTGCAGTACCAAAATACAGAGCAAGAAAGAAAGGTCAGAGTAGAAAAAGGATGCTGAGAAGGAAAATTTGCTTTTGAGCAGTAGCCAATGCTCTTGAACATCCCCTTTAATAAACTACTAAATAAACAGGCAGCAGCTCAGCAGACCACACTGAGAAACCAGACAACACTCTCTCTGTCATCACAGTAATGACTATATGTTTCTCAGCCGGGAAAAGGCAAAGCAAAAGGAGTATTTTTCCGAGGACTGCATTTTTCAAGCGAGGACCTGAGGGATCAGGTGAAATGATGTGTCATCATCAAAATGACATGTCAGTGAACAAAATGTCACAGGGGCCTGGAATGCCACCTGTCTGGTCCTCGAGCAGCTTCCAGCAGATGTCCTCCAGACAGGAAGAGAACAGGAATGGAGCTTCTATGCCCATCTGCATGATGAGGTGTTAATGAGGCCGGCCTGATATGTAGCCCCGTCTCCCAGGGAACTCATTAAGGGCCCTGTCAAATACAGTGAGTGGCTCCATTTTGCTGGGAGGAGAATTACACAGGGTCCACTGCTCTCAACACAGTAAGTAATTCGGCAAATGGCACAGGACTATTGCAGTCCTAAAATTTGTACAAAGGAAAAATAGCATGGACTGTTATAGAAGCATTGTGTTCAGCGAAAATTGTTCTTTCTCCACCTTATTTGCTCGTCTAAACAATGTCTTAAGAAATGTGTAATATATCAAAATGCTGAAATCCTTAAGATCATCATCACAACTGAGATATCTTTAATATCTAATTAAAAAAAAAAAAGTGTGTCCCATACAGCAGAATGGGGACCAAATGGAGAGTTTTGCTTAAAGGATTTTTTCACCTTTTTTTAAAGGTGCCATCGAACGTTTTTTTTACAAGATGTAATATAAGTCTAAGGTGTCCCCTGAATGTGTCTGTGAAGTTGCAGCTCAAAATATCCCATACATTTTTTTAATTAATTTTTTTAACTGCCTATTTTGAGGCATAATTAGAAATGCTGCGGCCCCTTTAATTGCTCGCGCTCTCCGCCCCCTCCCGAGCTCTCGACTCTATCACTGCATAAACAAAGTTCACACAGCTAATATAACCCTCAAAATGGATCTTTACAAAGTGTTTGTCATGCAACATGTCCAATCGCGTAAGTATGGTATTTATTTGGATGTTTACATTTGATTCTGAATGAGTTTGATAGTGCTCCGTGGCTAACGGCTAATGCTACACAATGAAGTTGTGTTTATGAATTATACAGACTGCAAGTGTTTAAAAATGAAAATAGCGACGGCTCTTGTCTCCGTGAATACACTAAGAAACGATGGTAACTTTAACCACATTTAACAGTACATTAGCAACATGCTAACGAAACATTTAGAAAGACAGTTTACAAATATCACTAAAAATATCATGATATCATGGATCATGTCAGTTATTATCACTCCATCTGCCATTTTTCGCTGTTGTTCTTGCTTGCTTACCTAGTCTGATGATTCAGCTGTGCACAGATCCAGACGTTAATACTGGCTGCCCTTGTGTAATGCCTCGATCATGGGCTGGCATATGCAAATATTGGGAGCGTACATATTAATGATCCCGACTGTTACATAACCGTCGGTGTTATGTTGAGATTCGCCTGTTCTTCGGAGGTCTTTTAAACAAATGAGATTTACATAAGAAGGAGGAAGCAATGGAGTTTGAAACTCAACGTATGCCTTTTCCATGTACTGAACTCTTGTTATTCAACTATGCCGAGATAAATTCAATTTTTCATTCGATGGCACCTTTAACCAACAATAGACATTTTGAAATATTTCTGAAGAACACAGAGACAGTTTATAGCCACTTGGGTAACACTTTATTTCGATAGTACATTTGTTCAGACATTCTACTAACTATAAGTAACTTTGCAATTACATGTCAACTACCAGTCTTTAGAATATTAGTAGAATGTCTGGTTAAATCTTTCCCCTCCACTGATGGAATTTTCCACTGTTTTCCTAAGGCCACCGGCTGGCGATGGCCCCGGGTGCAAAGGCCCCTTCATCGCTGCTTGCAGCTTTAATATAACTCTATATTTCTTCTAACATAAGTCAGTGATTGTCTTACAAATTTGTGTCTATTTTTAAACCTCCAAAGGAATCTTAGGAGTAGCATCTGAGACAATGTTGACACTAAAATGAAACAGAAATGGGACAAAAAAATATATAATCTCCTGTCCTGAGCTATGAAAGAGCAACCTCTCCACGAATGCTCATACATCTTTCTTTACAGGGCAGGAAAGCTTTTAATTTGGAATAAAAGGGTGAAGATGGGGTGTGTCCAAACCTCCCAACAAGTCTGGGATGAGTCAGTGAAGACCTGAAGGAAAGGTTAGAACCAATGCACTATACCACATTACGGGGATATCACATGAGGGAAATCCTTGAATTTCGAAATCAAAGAATCTGAGGCCAACTTACAACCACTTTAAAGTTGTGGGAACTGTCATGTTAAAACCATTATGACCAGAGGCAAGAATAAACTGACAGTGAAACAGCTCTGTGGCTTTTCTTTCCCATCACTGAGATTACAGCCATTAGAACCGGATAAACACATTTGGTTCTACCACCAATGCTCTCACACTCATGGTGCTTGGAGGAATAAAATGGTACACCCTGCCTTGTGGCTCAATGGATGTTTGATGGCTTTCTGTTTCGTTTTATTCTCCTCAGGCTTTTAGGTCCACACAGACATACTTTGACCCCATTCAGATGCTTTAATTTTAAAGAATTTTACTGCCTTAGATAATAAAGCATCAAACAAAGTGGCCTTTCTAAACACTTTTTCAAAAAAACCTTGCTTTCTGCAATGACTTTTAACCAATTTGCATCAAGGTCAATGCTGTGTAAGGCTTGAATCCACTTACCTGCTTTTCAGTAAATCAGCGAATATAAAGTCACCTAATTAATATTCATGAGCCAAGCTTATAATGTCTGCCGATCCCTCATCAAATGTATTTTTGTGAAACATTTTGCATGAAATCTCACTTTAAAATAGATGCCACTTGATATTTTATAATCTAATGCAACGGCATTTCAGACTTTTGGGGGTGGATGAATGCAAACACAACCCTGCAAAACAAAAAATCAAATTGAACATTATTTTGAAATAAATATACAATTTCCCCCTGGTTTTCCCGTAAATATGAGCAGTCAAATCCAATATTTGTAACTGATGTAGGTCATCCACTGTGGATGGTATAGCTGCATAGGGGGCCCCATCTGCGCAAGCATCCTCATAACATCAAGATAACATAAGTGATCAAATGTGATACTACAATACATGGCTTGCCACATGAGAGTGAATGCAGCGTGTAATGACACCAGCATCTATAGCCTGATAAGGGCTTGCGTTCTGCTCAGCCTCTGTAAAAGATCCAAACCTCAACAGGCAAAAACAAACACAGCTGGCAGTTTATTATTTCACGGATAAGAATCCTGCCTCCCCTGAATCATGCTTGGTTTGGTTTCTTTCTATTATATTTGACAAACAAGATTTAAAAAATAAGGATAAAATAGTTCATAATGATATTTCAACAGACCACAGTGCATTTAAAGAGCCAATATAGGTTCACATTATCTTAATTATTGCTGTCAGTCTATTTAAATATTTAATGCTGATTAATATTAGATTTTTTCAGTTAACCTCTAGCATGTTAGCATAATAAAAGTATGAATAATTTATTTTAGATTATTATGATGATGATAATGTAATAAGCAAAATGTTTTATATTAAATCAGTGGTGTGAAATGTATTATATAATACATAATTAAATATGTTATATTATATGACATTATAAAATGAAAGTGATTGACATAAAAACTATTATACGGAAGAGGATTAGGGCCAAGCAATAATAAAAAAAATAAAACCATCTCGAGATTAAACTCGTTAAATTACGAGAAAAAAGTCGAGATAAAATGTTGAGAATAAAGGCATTAAATTACGAGAATAAAGTCGTTAAATTACGAGAACAAATTCGTTAAATTATGAGAAAAATGTCGTTAAATTTCGAGAAAAAAGTCGAGATAAAATGTTGAGAATAAAGTCATTAAATTAACAAATTTATTCTCATAATTTAACAAATTTGTTCTCGTAATTTAATGAGTTTGTTCTCGTAATTTAACGACTTTTTTCTCGTAATGTAATGACTTTATTCTCAACATTTTATCTCGACTTTTTTCTCGAAATTTAACAACATTTTTCTCATAATTTAACGAATTTGTTCTCGTAATTTACTGACTTTATTCTCATAATTTAATGACTTTATTCTCAACATTTTATCTCGACTTTTTTCTCGAAATTTAACAACATTTTTCTCATAATTTAACGAATTTGTTCTCGTAATTTAACGACTTTTTTCTCGTAATTTAATGACTTTATTCTCAACATTTTATCTCGACTTTTTTCTCGAAATTTAACAACATTTTTCTCATAATTTAACGAATTTGTTCTCGTAATTTAACGACTTTTTTCTCGTAATGTAATGACTTTATTCTCAACATTTTATCTCGACTTTTTTCTCGAAATTTAACAACATTTTTCTCATAATTTAACGAATTTGTTCTCGTAATTTAACGACTTTTTTCTCGTAATTTAATGACTTTATTCTCAACATTTTATCTCGACTTTTTTCTCGAAATTTAACAACATTTTTCTCATAATTTAACGAATTTGTTCTCGTAATTTAACAACTTTTTTCTCGTAATTTAATGACTTTATTCTCAATTTTTCTCATTTTATCTCGACTTTTTTCTCGAAATTTAACAACATTTTTCTCATAATTTAACGAATTTGTTCTCGTAATTTAACGACTTTTTTCTCGTAATTTAATGACTTTATTCTCAACATTTTATCTCGACTTTTTTCTCGAAATTTAACAACATTTTTCTCATAATTTAACGAATTTGTTCTCGTAATTTACTGACTTTTATTCTCATAATTTAATGACTTTATTCTCAACATTTTATCTCGACTTTTTTCTCGAAATTTAACAACATTTTTCTCATAATTTAACGAATTTGTTCTCGTAATTTAACGACTTTTTTCTCGTAATTTAATGACTTTATTCTCAACATTTTATCTCGACTTTTTTCTCGAAATTTAACAACATTTTTCTCATAATTTAACGAATTTGTTCTCATAATTTAACTTTTTTCTCGATTTTTCTCATAATTTTTTTTCTCGTAATTTAACGACTTTTTTCTCGTAATTTAATGACTTTATTCTCAACATTTTATCTCGACTTTTTTCTCGAAATTTAATTTGTTCTCAACATTTTTCTCATAATTTAATTTTTCTCGAATTTGTAATTTAACAACTTTTTTCTCGTAATTTAATGACTTTATTCTCAACAACTTTTTTCTCGTAATTTAACGACTTTTTTCTCGTAATTTAATGACTTTATTCTCAACATTTTATCTCGACTTTTTTCTCGAAATTTAACAACATTTTTCTCATAATTTAACGAATTTGTTCTCGTAATTTAACGACTTTTTTCTCGTAATTTAATGACTTTATTCTCAACATTTTATCTCGACTTTTTTCTCGAAATTTAACAACATTTTTCTCATAATTTAACGAATTTGTTCTCGTAATTTAACAACTTTTTTCTCGTAATGTAATGACTTTATTCTCAACATTTTATCTCGACTTTTTTCTCGAAATTTAACAACATTTTTCTCATAATTTAACGAATTTGTTCTCGTAATTTAACGACTTTTTTCTCGTAATTTAATGACTTTATTCTCAACATTTTATCTCGACTTTTTTCTCGAAATTTAACAACATTTTTCTCATAATTTAACGAATTTGTTCTCATAATTTAAAAACTTTTTTCTCGGAATTTAACGAGTTTATTCTCAACATTTTATCTCGACTTTTTTCTTGAAATTTAACACGTTTTTTCTCGTAATTTAATGAGTTTATTCTCAACATTTTATCTTGACCTTTTTCTCGAAATTTAACGAGTTTTTTCTCGTAATTTAACGAGTTTATTCTCAACATTTTATTTCGACTTTTTTCTCGAAATTTAACGAGTTTTTTCTCGAAATTTAACAACTTTCTCAAGATGGTTTTATTTTTTTATTATTGCTTGGCCCTAATCCTCTTCCATACTATTATATAAAATTATGATATAAAAAATATAAAATGATGACAGATTTATTCCTTTATGAGACTAAAAACCTACAGTATGTGACCATGGGTTGACAAATGGTTTCAGAGAACACTTATTTGAAAACATTGGAACATTTTCTACAGACATTTTCCCCAGATTTTTTGTCCTCTCCACTCGTTTTACACACACTGTGCCAAATGCAACTCACTGCTCTCCAAGAGACTCCACAGCTGTCACAAGGAAAAGAAATATTAGCCATCAGATTAACTTATTTTTAGCAGTTTCAGGTGGTATTCTTAACCTTTTATTTCCAGGTGTCCTTGCTGGCTAGGTGATTTCAGAGTCCCAGAGAGTATTTGACAGGACTGTCAGATTTGCCGAGTCAATCGAGGGTTTTATCAGCACGCTCCAGATAGGACTCCTCACGCCTCGAGCTGAAGTTCAAAGACTTCAACCAACAGGAAGTGCTCCATAATGCCACTCCATGGATAATGCCGCAGCAATAAACCACAAACGCTGAGAAATCATGTGCATCTTAACTCACACAATCACCCAGGGGTGTTAATCCAGTTAAAGTCCAGAGGACAGTGTGAGGAGAAAACATACACAGTTCCACATTCATAATGGATATTATGAAAATGCTTTCAATATTGTTGGACAGCAAAAAAGCATGAAAAATAAGGAGAAATAGAGGTCACTTCTTATTGTTCATTTTGTAAAAAAATCTATTGATTTTTATCACAGGACTGGAAGATGTCTCATTTTAATGTTTGAGGATCATGATATGGCAATTTGAAATGCTTTAATTAGATCTACTAAAGTTCAAGAATTAAGTTTTTTTTTTTTTTTCCCCTGAGGAAAAACACAAATCCCTTTAATCATTTTTGATCCAATTCAGCCTTAGTTATCTGCCCTTCATTTGGGCTCTGGTTAATAACAGGGCTGTCAGCATAAGCAGTGGCCTCCTGTCAGACACACAACACCGCTGTAATCTCTAATATACAGGTTAGCGCTGATTCAATCTTCTCTTTATCCTCATTCCTCACAAATACACATTGGGAATTAAGAACCAGTTTGTACTCAAAACTGCTAACTACTAGAACCAAAGTATTTTAGTGACATTTGGTTTTGTTAAAGTCACTGTAAAATCAATATTGACAATTCTTGTTTTTTATGGATTATTGCAGTATTTATTATAAAAGATTTATCAGTGCACATCATTACTAATTTATTTTTAATTCACATGCTCTCATAATCTTAATAGTGAAGTTCCTAAACGTAATTTAGGGAGGAGCGAGCCCATCTAATCTTCCAATCAACAGCCAGAGTATATAAGCAGCTGCTTACCTCTCTTCAGTCTCAGCTGTTTCAGCATCCCTCCACCTCCCCAAACTCCACCTTCATCTCAGGTACCTGCCCTATGTAATCATAACCTACAGTTGTGGCCAGAATTATTAGCCCCCTTCATAAATATGATCAAAGATGACTGTAAAAATAAATCTGTATTGTTTATCCTTTTGATCTTTAATTCATAAAATTAGCAAAAATCTAACCTTTCATTGAAGGAAAAGAATTGAAAGTGGGGGGCAAATAACATTAAGAAATAAATGTTTTTCTCCAAAACATGTTGCCCACAATTATTAGCACCCCTAGAATTTTTTATGAGTAAAATATCTCTGAAGTATATTCCCATTCATATTTAAAAAATTTTAGCTCACCGGGGTGATCATGAACATGAAATTGTCCAGCCATGACTTCCTGTTCCACAGGAGTATAAACATGAGGAAACACAAAGGCCAAATTCCCTTAATCATTCATCACAATGAGAAAAAACAAAGAATATAGTTCTGATGTGTAGCAAATGATTGTTGAGCTTCACAAAATAAAAAGTGGCTGTAAGAAAATAGCTAAAGCATTGAAAATCCCCATTTCCACTATCAGGGCAATAATTGAGAAGTTCCAATCAACTAAAGATGTTACAAATCTGACTGAAAGAGGACGTATGTCTAAATCATCCTAATGCGCAGTGAGGAGGAATGTTTAAGTGGCCAAAGACTCTCCAAGGATCACAGCTGGAGAATTGCAGAGATTAGTTGAGTCTTGAATCTCAGAAAGCCTAACAAAAATTATCAAAAGCACCCACCTCCCCACAAGATGTTCGGGAAGGTTTCAAGAAAAATCCTCTGCTTTCATCCAGAAACAATCTCCAGCATATTCAGTTGTCAGACTGACTGGAACTTCAAACGGGACGAGCTTCTAAGGTCAGATGAAACTAAAACAAGAGCTTCTTGGCAGCAAACCCACCAGATGGGTTTGGTGCACACATGGATAAAAAGTGCCCTATGCCCACGGTTAAATATATTGCTGGATCTTTAATGTTGTGGGTCTATTTTTCTGCTGGAGTTCCTGGACAACTTGTTCAGATATATCGTATCATGGATTCTATCAAATACCAACAGATAAAAAATCAAAATCTGACCGCTTCTGCTAGAAATCTTATAATGGGCTGTGGTTGGATCATCCGTCGGGACAATGATCCAAAACAAACATCAAAACCAGCACAAAAATGTGTCACTGAGCACAAAATGAAGCTTCTGACATGGCCATACCAGTCCCCTGACCTGAACCCTAAAGAAAATGAGTGGAGTGAACTGAAGAGAAGAAGCACCAACATGGAGCTGGGAATCTGAAGGATCTGGAGAGATTCTGCATGAAGGAATGATCTCTGATCTCTTCCCGGGTGTTCTCCAAACTCATCAGGCGTTATAGAAGAAGACTCAGAGCTGTTCTCTTGGCAAAAGGAGGTTGCAAAAAGTATTGAATAAAAGGGTGCTAATAATTGTGGGCAACATGTTTTGGAGAAAAACATTTATTTCATAATGTTATTTCCCCCCCACTTTCAATTCTTTTCCTTCAATGAAAGGTTAGATTGTTGCTAATTTTATAAATTAAAGATCAAAAGGATAAACAATGCAGATTTATTTTTAGAGTCATCTTTGATCATAGTTATGAAGGGGGCTAATAATTCTGGCCACAACTGTATATTTATTCACTGGGGGGGTGTATCAAAGCTCAAGTTGAAGATGCTTCATCGAGCCCCTCCTCAGTGGACAGCAAGCCAAATTAGCTAACCTAATACCCTAAAGATTATATGGGCAAACAAACTCGTTAAATCAGAATAACTTCCCTTCCCTCTTGCAGCGACGTCTCTTTTCCTCTCTGATGACGTTACTAGTGCAATCACAGCAATAGCAAACCACAACAATCTAATGATCCAGTCCATTCCCGATGGACAAAATCAAATTCTGGCCTTCATTTTTTCTTGTTCAAGAAGCAGTTTCACTTGGATTTCTGTCAAAATAGGGAAGACAAGTCTGTAATGCTTTAGATTACAGCCTGGAAAGTACTGTGCAAGTAAAACGAATTTACAGCGTACCTTTCGATAGTGTACCTATAAAGTATGTACATGTAGGTATAAGGGAACAATTATGTAAAGTTTGGGGAATAAAGGGGTAACAACCAGGAAAATTAACAAATTGTTTATACTGACATACAATGACTGGATATGACTGATGAAGGTCATGGGACCAAAACATTGCAACAAATTTTGATCCTTTTGTAAGCATTGATAGTGTGCGGGACTTTCTTTTGTTTTTGATTTTAGACTTTGTTGGTCCTTTCTCCTATGCACCTATCCATTACCTGCATGTGCGATTGCTGATTAACACTGAAATCAAAATGTACAATATTACTGATTTGAAGTATTACTTATTTTTAGCATATAGGACCTAAAATTGGGTCATGGGTTTCTCAAAATCATTTAAAGGTGCAATATGTAAACATTTTGCAGTAAAATATCCAAAAACCACTAGGCCAGTGTTATATATTTTGTTCACTTGAGTACTTACAATATCCCAAATTTTTGCAACTATTTGTAAATCGTGAGAAAATTGCAATTTTAACCAAGGCTCCGGGACGTTTGAGGAGTCGCCTGTCAATTGCATCATACCCGCGTTACCCTCGGTTTCCGGTTTTATTTTGTAGAAACCATGGAAACACCAAAGACGCTTTAATATTTACATGTTTTAATAGACAAGGGAACAACTGTTTTGATATATTTATAGACAGAAAACAAATTATTGTTATATAGCTCAACATGTTTAGTCATTGTTTAAATCTAATTTTCTTGAATTTTTGCGAGTACCATGCTTTACCATGCCTCAGAGAAAAACACTATTTTGTGAAGTATAAGAATTTTCTCCATCATACAATATGTTTTAAAACGAATTGCATGCCATTTATCAACACAGCTCATCCAGCATTTAATGTGATATTCTAAAATCGATCTAGCTTACTGCAGTGTGTCTCAAACAAGTGTCTCACAGCAGCTGCCGAGCGAACGCAGAGTAACGTTATAACATTTTCAACACACTCAAATGTATCTAATATGATAAACAGAGCTGCGTTACCTCATACTCATGACCGGAAAAGCGGAAGCAGCGCCGGCGACTGTGTCATAATAAAAGTTCAGCTGCTCGTGAGGCATGTGTTGCGCAATCGCTTCAGCGGCCTCGTTCAGCTCCCACAATACTCGGTCCTGCTCTGCTTCATACTACAGTAACGTTAAAAATCGCATCCATGAACATGATTTCCTATGAGTCCTATCCCAATTGTTTTCCACCGGCTGTGAGGTGAAGACCACATGTCCCAAGATTCTGCGCTTAAACTTGGCATCATCAAGCTACGCCTTTGTTTTGAATAGGCCTCTAGCGACCTCTAGCAGACAGAAAACCTTACATATTGCACCTTTAAATTAAGGAATCGCTAAGTAGAAAAAGAAGCAAACTTCCTTACAAATCACATCCAGAAAACCTACATAGACCTACAGGATCTATGTCACCCATCCATTGCATCCTGCTTTAGGCTATGTTTACTAATTATCAGATATTTATTCGCCATAAGTCTTGTATAAGTTTTGCATTCAGGATTTGGAATCTCTGAAATATCCATCTCTGTCATCGACAGTTGGTGTTTGTCTGCCTGTGGCAGGGATGACAATTAATCACGTCTCATTCCAGTGCAGCTACACTTATGGGACAGAGAGCCGGAAGAACATGAGACTTCAATCTTCAGCTTGTTCACTGTGCTGTCTTCCACAGCTAAGATGTGGGCAAAAACATCAGAAATGTCTGACAACCACCTGCATCCCTGCCATCAAGGCAAATATGGATTTTCAGCTTATCTTAGCTCACTGAATTATTGCCCACTTGTCACAGTATGGAAGAATTTTGGCTCTGTCTGAGTCAGTTGTGAATATGAAACTGTCTAACTTAAAAATACAGGTTCGGCTTTGTATTGATTTGTAAGGGGAACTAATTTCGTATGCATGGAAGGATATTTTGGGGGGTGTGAGACTTGAAAATTGTTGGATGCTACATTGTTCCTGTCAAGCACTATGACTCTAATGGTTTGTGATTGCGTGGCTGTTAGGGTGAGCGCTAAATATACAACGACCTTAGAAAAACATCACATGCCTCAGGTCAAAACTTGACCACTGCCAAATCACTGTAAATGTCAATAGGTGCAAAAGGGTTTTAATGCCATAAGCACATTTAAAATGAGTCTACATTGATGCAAAATTCCCATGCTGGTTGCGAGCCACTTGCTGCCAACATTCTTGGTGGTTACCAATATCCTTCAAAATATCTTAATTTGAGTTCAGCAGAAGAAAGTAAGTTTGTTTTCATTTTTGGGTGAACTATCACATTCAATAATATATATTGTCATCTAATGAAGAGATCTAAAGGACAGAAATATCTATATTAAAGAAATAATAATGAAATAATAGCGAAAGTGGTTTGGAACTACATGAGGGTGAGTAATTGATGAGAGAATTTTCATTTTTGGGTGAACTAACCCTTTAGGGAAACTAAACATAATGTACTGGATGTAGTAAATCTATTGTAGTACAAGTAAATCCACTGTAATTAATTTTTGGAGTTAAATAAACTTATTATTGGCATATGTTTTACTAGAAAATGCCTACTGTTTCAATTTATCAGCTTAAAGGATTAGTCCACTTTTAAATACACTTTTCCTGATAAATTTACTCACCCCCATGTCATCCAAGATGTTCATGTCTTTCTTTCGTCAGTCGAAAAGGAATGAAGGTTTTTGAGGAAAACATTCCAGGATTATTCTCCTTACAGTGGATTTCAATGGCTACCAACAGATTGAAGGTCAAAATTACAGTTTCAGTGCAGCTTCAAGGGCTTTAAACGATACCAGATGAGTAATAAGGGTCTTATCTAGCGAATCGATCGGTCATTTTCGGAAAAAATACAACCGTTTATGCGTTATAAACAAAATATCGCCTTGAACGTACTTTCCGCTTCCGCATTCTTCATAATGCTTACGCTGAATGTCCTACGCCTTCCCTATTCAAGTTATGGAAAAAAACTAAACTGGTGCCGCGTTCGTTCCGTAAGTAGAATAGGGAAGTCGTAGAACATTCAGCGTACGCGTTATGAAGAATGCGGAAGCGGAAAGTACGTTCAAAGCGATATTTTGTTTATAAAGCATAAACGGTTGTATTTTTTTCGAAAATGACCGATCGATTCGCTAGATAAGACCCTTATTACTCATCTGGTATCGTTTAAAGCCCTTGAAGCTGCACTGAAACTGTAATTTTGACCTTCAATCTGTTGGTAGCCATTGAAATCCACTGTAAGGAGAAAAATCCTGGAATGTTTTCCTCAAAAACCTTCATTTCTTTTCGACTGACAAAAGAAAGACATGAACATCTTGGATGACATGGGGGTGAGTAAATTTATCAGGAAAAGTGTATTTAAAAGTGGACTAATCCTTTAACAATTTCATGTTTAGTTTGATGCATTACTTGTCATTTCTTTGTAATTGTTTGTGAAATTTACTCACAACTTCGAAGTGAAAATGTCACGGTCACGCCAGGCTCAGTCACAGACACTACCTGCAATGAAAAGAAACACAAGTTATCCACCAGCATTCACTCAGTAACTGTTTATGTGCCATTTACTCACATGAACTCTACAATTCATCCATCTGTTTAATAAACAACTGTTTTATATCCTGACAGATAATTGTTTCTACACCAAACTTTTTTTTTTTCAGTATAGGACGAGAATGCTTCTGCCACATAAACCTGTTGGCAAAATCCTCAAGGGACAATATAATGTGATAAAACAAATGCAATAACATTAGTGAAATACTGATTGCATAATTGGATCACAGTCTGTCCCATTGATGTGACTAGACCTTGGACAATTAGTTTTCCAATATGTAGAACAATTAAGAGAACAGTAATCAGTTTTAGCTCTCTCTCTCTCCTATACTCTGCTCTTAAAAGGATGAAATGAACACATTTCTCCCAGTCTGCTAGCTTTTATGTCATATAGGGTTTACAAATAACAAAATCATAAAACAATACAAATGGTTTCTATTTAAATATTCTTTTTCGAATATTACTTTTCATGCAATGTGGAATGTAGCTGTCTGTGAATGTAAACAATCTGCAAAGTTGTGAATCAGAAAGTGTACGATAAATAAAGTTATTGTCTCTCAAAAGAAAGAATCGACTCTGAACTGCTTAAGAATTGTTAGGAATTTGAATCTCACTTCCGTGACGGCTACACATCACTGGGTAACACATTTGCCTAATGCCCGCCTATGGTATTCATTGGCTGCCCGCAAACAACGTCAACTTTGAGCCGCCCTCAAACGTTGTAGCTGGTTCATGTTGTATACATGTCGAGAAGATGCTGTTTTCTGCTCTGCAAAAGCAAATTCTCTTTGTAAACACTTCCAAAGGATGAGGATATGAAGAGTCAGTGATTAAAATTACCACAGTCATACAACAGCAGAATAACATTTTCACGATTGCTTCTCAAATCTCCATGAGTTATAAATGGGATTTACAAAATGCTTATCTATTAAAGATGGGACAGTACCGACTTTATTTGGACCAAACTTGCTCCTAAGAATCACAGCCTGTAAGTACAATTAATTATTGATGTATATATTTTCTACTGGGTGTTCAAATTACGTAGTTTCGTGTTTTATATTGTGTAGGTCTCCAGCTATAACTGGCTAACTCACGTTATTACTGTCTTACTGAAATACTTCTGCAAATCATCTGTGGCTTACTAATACCCTAAATTGTGTCCATTCATGCAGATTGTCTGTCGTTCTTATAACTCTAAGTAATGATAAAGGATGGAGCAAGATTTAATGTTACATCAGTAGTTAGTGCTCGGCTAACGTTAGCACTATTATTGATACAGTTAAATGATACAGTTCCCTCATGTGCACCGCAATAAATTAGAAATATACAAGTCGGTTTGTTAATGGACATATACTTGTTAATGCTGATGGTGAGGAATTACATTTGCAACATCTCATGATGAACATCAAACTAAGTAGCGTATCACTGAGAAAGTTCCTGCTCAAGTCGTCCTTGCGATGGAGATTCGGGTTGATTGGTACTTCCTATATTTCATCACCAGACTCGTGGTCGGATTGATATGGTAAAATCGATGCCATCGCTACTGTCTTTACGGTATGTACAAATGCTGCTGAGCTCTGGAAGTCTCTGGACCAGAACTGAAGTTCTGTTATGTTAATGGCAGTTTCACTTCAACAGGCGCTGTAAGCGGCAGACCAGAATGAGAATGAGCCATCTGGCCAATCAGAGCAGAGCAGGCTCGCGGAAAGGAGAAATTTAGAGAGACTGAAGCATCAGATGAGTTGTTTAAGAATCACTGACAAATGTGGTGATGTGCAATGCATATTATGAGAAAATGAAAGCATTTTTGACCTTTGATGCATGTAAACATGTTATAGGAGAGCTCCAAAACAAAATTAAGAACCTTTAAAATAGCATAATAGGGGCACTTTAATTCCCGTGGTGGGAAAAAAAATAAATTAAAAATACTGAATTAATGTGTGTTTATGCTGTTGTCACTTGAAGTTGAAGTGTCTCAAGTAATTAATTGAGAAAACTGTTTTGTTTCACATTATGTTATTCTGTTGAAGACTATAGTGCTGTTTGTTTACTGCTGTTGTGTTTCCCCCCCCTGTGGTTATTATTTCAACACAGCTGTGTTTTCTCAATAAAGAGATTCCATCTTGCACTAATTGTTTTAGCTTTAATGGATAAGGAGCAAAAAAAAAAAAAACTTTTATATATCCACATATCTAAACACCACACATATGCCTATCATTTTCCAGACCTCTTTGTAGAGTTGCCTTCATTTTTCTCAGCATGAACAGATGAACTCAGTGGATGCGAGTCCTTGTTTCGGAATACCGAACCGAGCACACAGGACTAATCTGTCCTCGCCTCATTTTCTCCCTAATGAGATGAAGATCAAAGATGATAGAGGTTCCAAAACAAACAGCTGGCTCTATATCAACACAGAACCCAATCAATTTCCACACATCCTGGGCCTAAAATGAAAACACTCAGATAAGCGATTTATAATAAAGAGAATCATAATTAGGAAAGGGGCTTCGCAAATTCGGTGTGAACTTAGCTTGACGGCTTCAATCAGATCTTGGAAGATGACTGTGAGGTCTGCCTCTGGTAGAATCAAACCATTTGTGTGTGTGTGTGTGTGTGTGTGTTGTGAGACGTTACGAAAACCCTTTGAAGAAAAGATACAGCGCATGTAGATACTTTTGCCCAAAATCAAAGAAAAGTCTGTTAAGTTCATTAAGCTATCTAAATAAAATGCTAGAAAACATCAATTTATGATTCTAGGAATGGTATTCCAAGTGCAAAAGTAGTGAGGCCATGTACACTTGAATACTAGATGGGCTTTTCTTCAGTAAAGGCAGTTGTATTATGTGTCTCAGATAGAGAACAGGTTGCAAAGCAGGTGATCCGTATATACGCTTTGGATCGGTGGAGAAATCTGCTGGCTCTGTAGGCAGACGCCACAATGCTGACACTTTTTGTGAAAAAATTGTGTTGCTGGCATTAAATTCACTGGGGAAGTATTCAAGTCCTAGTGACAAGTAGGTCACTATGACAACCGCATTGGCAAAGCTATGCTGTGCTTATTTAAAACAGGCATGTAAAATACATTCTAAATTCAGCTGTATATCTTTTGAGACCTCAGAGCCTTCATTTTTAATCATTTTTAAGTGAATTAAAAATATATATTTTAAAAGTGTTTTATGCTCACCAAGGCTACATTTATTTGATGATTTTTTTTTTTTTTTTTTTTTGTGGAAACTGTGATACTTTTTTTTCAGGATACTTTGATGAATAGAAAGTTAAAAAGAACACTGATTTTGAATACATATTTATTTATTTGTCATTTTTTATAAATGTAATGCTTCCTTGCATAAAAAAGTCTTCACTTACCCCAAACTTTTAAAAATTGTATAGTGTAAATAAATATTATAAAAAAAATTATGCAGTTAATCAAATCTTTTTTTTTTTTTTTTGAATCGTTGCCTGCTCATGTTTTATTTAATTTTATTTATTTAATCAATATCAAAAAAATCATCATCAGCTTTCTTTGCTATCGCAAATGTGTTTGATAAACACACTGTCACAGCCAGAAAAGACAAACGTATTATACGAGTTAAGAGTCCAACTAATGGAAACACCAATCACCAGTATGGTGACTTCAAATGAAAAAACATGAGCGTTAAACTTTTGTTAATTTTTAATAAGAGCTTCTGTAGATGAATGACAGAAATAAAGTCAATCTGGTTAGTAATATGTCAAGTTGTAATGCTGTTTGTGGAGTTGTTTAATACTCGTCTACTGAGATCTGGGGAGATTTAATGTCTTTTTTTTTAATCTTCAGTTGATTTCATCTAAGGCTGTGGCTGAAGTCAGTTGTAGCTCTTGTGCTTCCGTTTGTCTCTTTTTTCTGTTCTCTTCTTTCCTTCAGTGATTCTGCTTGTTAACAGGCTTGTTAATACTAAGACGATTCTATAATAATATCTAAAAATTTTGTGGCTCAGATAAGGTAAATATTGAATTTACCTTGGCATAGTTAAATAACAAGAGTTCAGTACATGAAAATGACATACAGCGAGTCTCAAACTCCATTGTTTCCTCCTTCTTATGTAAATCTTATTTGTTTAAAAGACCTCCGAAGAACAGGCGAATCTCAACATAACACCGACTGTTACGTAACAACGGGTGTACGCCCCCAATATTTGCATATGCCAGCCCATGATTGAGGCATTACACAAGGGCAGCCAGTATTAACGTCTGGATGTGCACAGCTGAATCATCAGACTAGGTAAGCAAGCAAGGACAATAGCGAAAAATGGCAGATGTAGCAATAATAACTGACAGGATCCATGATAACATGATATTTTTAGTGATATTTGTAAATTGTCTTTCTAAATGTTTCATTAGCATGTTGCTAATGTACTGTTAAATGTGGTTAAAGTTACCATTGTTTATTACTGTATTCACGGAGACAAGAGCAGTCATTTTCATTATTAAACACTTGCAGTCTGTATAATTCACAAACACAACTCTCCAACAGTGTGTAATGTTAGCTTTAGCCACGGAGCAAAACCTCAAACTCATTCAGAATCAAATGTAAACATCCAAATAAATACAATACTCACATAATCCGACGCATGCATGCAGTATGCATGACGAACACTTTGTAAAGATCTATTTTGAGGGTTATATTAGCTGTGTAAACTTTGTTCATGCACTGTTTAAGGCAAGCGCGAGCTCCGGGGGCGGAGAGCGCAAGCATTTAAAGGGGCCGCAGCATGAATCGGCGCATTTCTAATTATGCCCCAAAATAGGCAGTTAAAAAAATTAATTCAAAAAAATCTATGGGGTATTTTGAGCTGAAACTTCACAGACACATTCAGGGGACACCTTAGACTTATATTACATCTTGTAAAAAAAACGTTCGATGGCACCTTTAACTGTTATGCTGCCTCAGAAGTCTGAAATCAGTTTCATTAGGTACCTTCATGAGCAAACGCTGCCTACAAAATCATTGTCTGATAAGGAAGCGAGGCAACACGTCAGCTGCCTAAGTTTTTGGACACAGCCTCTGTGTATTTAAGCCCTTAGTTTTTGCTCTTCAGTGCTCGGTCTCGTTTATGTTCTTGTGGTTGTGTTATTCTGTCGATCTCCTGCATGTTACGTTTTGGATTTGTTCATTAAAGAATGTTTTTGTTGACCTCCTTTGTCACTGTGCGCTTTACTACAGCCACAATGTTACAATTTAACGCTGCTTTGGGATGTATCTTAATCTTTTAAGGTAACGCCACGACCTGACTTTTCCTTTCACCTGTGCTCAGAGCCATCAAACAGATTTGACTCAGAGATCTACTGTGGCGATGGTTACCTCAGGTTTTCTGCCTGACTCAAAAGGGCTAAAGGCAGACTGTATTATTGAAGAGAGTGCTGTTCTTTTCTCAGGTTTGCTCTGCAGTGGCCCATTTCTCATGGATCATTAAATATGAATCCCACCCCATCAAAGTGTAAAAAGAGGAAAAGATTCATACATACATACCAAAATAGACTGACGGGGGAAAGAGAGAGAAAGTGAGAATAACCAAATGCTATATTCATCACATCTTTTCTTTAGACTTATGAGATCTCCGGTCCGATTTTAAATCCAATATACGCGTCTGCATGTCTAAAAAGTTTGGATCAGCTCCAGCACTGCAGGGTAACACCAGCTGTAGAGATATTTTTCTGTTCAATCCTCAGCCCTCTCTGAAACACCATTAACCAGGGCCAGATGCCTAGTGCTAAATATGTCAAATACATCACAATGTCAATGCCACAAGGTAACACTCCAATGTGGCCACACACACACAGCTTACATACAGACCCACAAACTGCTAAACATGACACAACAGCAGTCTAATTAACCTAAGAGTAACATGCCACCTGGACTCCTTCCATTAAACTGCACACAACACACAATCTTACACACATGTGCACTGATGCAAACAGCACTTGAGCTTGCGATGAGCTTGCATTCTGTCTATGACTGTGTTCCAAAGCCTAGTGAGCCACCTCCTCGCCGTCTAATTCCTACATAGGCAACTGTTTCCTACAGCCCCATTAACACTAAAAGCGTTCCTGCTGCTGGATGTCTGAACATTATTTTGGCAATAAAGTAATGGCTGCTAATAATTTGGCTTTGCCATAAATTACATTTTATTTTATTTTTTAAAATAGAAAACAGTAAACTTTCAATAAAATATTACTATTTTGACTGCATTTTTTTTTTTTTTTTTTTTTTTTTTGCAGCCTTGGTTCTTTCAACAACATAAACTAAACCTAGTATGTATATATTATAAATGTATAATATAATTATATTATGTAACATAAAAATATTTAATATATACGGAAGAGGATTAGGGCCAAGCAATAATAAAAATAAAAAAACATCTCGAGATTAAAGTTGTTAAATTTCGAGAAAAAAGTCGAAATAAAATGTTGAGAATAAACTCGTTAAATTACGAGAAAAAAACTCATTACATTTCGAGAAAAAAGTCGAGATAAAATGTTGAGAATAAACTCATTAAATTACGAGAAAAAAGTCATTAAATTACGAGAATAAATTCGTTAAATTATGAGAAAAATGTTGTTAAATTTCGTGAAAAAAATCGAGATAAAATGTTGAGAATAAAGTCATTAAATTACGAGAAAAAAGTCGTTAAATTACGAGAACAAATTCGTTAAATTATGAGAAAAAACTCGTTAAATTTTGAGAAAAAAGTCGAGATAAAATGTTGAGAATAAAGTCATTAAATTACGAGAAAAAAGTCGTTAAATTACGAGAACAAATTCGTTAAATTATGAGAAAAATGTTGTTAAATTTCAAGAAAAAAGGTTGAGATAAAATGTTGAGAATAAAGTCATTAAAACGAGAAAAAAGTCGTTAAATTACGAGAAAAAATTCGTTAAATTATGAGAAAAAACTCGTTACATTTCGAGAAAAAAGTCGAGATAAAATGTTGAGAATAAAGTCATTAAATTACGAGAAAAAAGTCGTTAAATTACGAGAACAAATTCGTTAAATTATGAGAAAAATGTTAAATTTCGAGAAAAAAGTTGAGATAAAATGTTGAGAATAAAGTCATTAAATGATGAGAAAAAAGTCGTTAAATTACGAGAACAAATTCGTAAAAATTTTTCTCGTAATTTAATGACTTTATTCTCAACATTTTATCTTGACTTTTTTTCTCGAAATTTAACAACTTTTTTTCTCATAATTTAATGAATTTGTTCTCATAATCTAATGACTTTTTTCTCGTAATTTAATTACTTTATTCTCAACATTTTATCTCAACTTTTTTCTCGACGCTTAACGCGTTTTTTCTCGTAATTTAACGAGTTTATTCTCAACATTTTATCTCGACTTTTTTCTTGAAATTTAACGAGTTTTTTCTCGTAATTTAACGAGTTTATTCTCAACATTTTATCTCGACTTTTTTCTTGAAATTTAACGAGTTTTTTCTCGTAATTTAACGAGTTTATTCTCAACATTTTATTTTGACTTTTTTCTCAAATTTTAACGATTTTTTTCTCGAAATTTAACAACTTTAATCTCGAGATGGTTTTATTTTTTTATTATTGCTTGGCCCTAATCCTCTTCCATAAATATATAATATATTAATTTAATATAATTAATAATCAATTGTAATTATGTATTTTTGTTTGAATGAATTATACATATATTTTTATATTCAACATTTCTCTTGCTTTGTCTAGCGTCTTGTATTTTTTCAGAGCTTGTCGCAATACATTCCGGGATTGCCATCTCTGCAAAGGATACATGCATTGCTACTTTAGAATTTGGCCAAAAAAAGCTATCTTAGAAGGTAAATACCTTTTGGAAAGCACTCGTATCAAGGATGTTCTTATGATGCCTTGAAATGCTGGCAGCTCACTAGTTTTGGAACAGAGCACATGTCTATGGGTGGAAAATACTAGACCAGACGGCTTTTAAATCACACGCACTCAGCTAGCCTATCTGTCTCCTCCTTCATGGACTCAGATTAGTCAGTGTCAAAGTGGCTCTATGCTCTGTACCGTCAGATTAAATATATGCTAGAAACGGAGAGACAATGATATTTCTCAGTCACAGCTGGGCATAGGTTATGGGGCAAATATGGATGCCATCCACTCTGCCAAGACTTTCTAGGTGACAATTATCCTCTTGTACTGAGTGGATGTGCATTGTGTGTAATGGCTCCTGCATTTCGAGTATACAGCACCATAATGCAACATCTTGTGGAATAGTTCAATTTCTGATCACACTGATGCATTTGTCATGACATGCCATGTTAAAAACAAAGCTTTTAAGATGTTTCTTTTATCTTTAAAGCACTGTACCCACTCCTGCTTGCCAAAGAAACAGATAAACCAATGAAAACTCCATTTAAAAGCACAGAGAATGCAAATATGAAAGTGCAACACTGCTGCAGTAGCTCAAAGGGAAGTGAAGAGTCAATTACTGCAAACAAGAGCAGTGAAAGGGTGTTCCTCAAAAGTGCCTCACATTTCACTTTATTAGAAACAAAACATCGCTAATGAGCTGAATTTTTATTTGAGTTTTGTGACGGTTGATTGCACATAATACAGAAACATCACGAGAAAGCACAGAGGATACAAAATACTTCTAGAACAAACTGCTGCAACTCAGAACTTTCGCTTACTCACTAATTAAGTGTCGCAACAACCTTGCTGACACTGTGAATATGTAAATGTTCTTGTTTAGTACCATGCATGGACTAGATTTGTCAAAAACAGAATGTTCAATAAGCACTGCCTTAGTTTTCCAAAATCCAATTCCGAGAGCATTTATTTAAAGAGGACCTATTATGCAGTTTTACATTTTCAACTTCTTTAGTTTGTAATGTTGCTGTTTGAGCATGAAAAAGGTCTACAAAGTTGCAAAGCACAAAATACTCTCCAAATGGAGTTGCACTGTTTCTGTACTCCCTGAAACACCTTGATCTTGAGATTTCTTCTGGAAATGTGCACATCACAATATTCCTCATTTAAATAATTTCCAGCCAGGGCATACACCTTTATGAAAAAAAAAAAAGAAAGAAAGAAAAAAGGATGAGTTGCGTAGGTAGTGTGTTGAATCTTGCAGTTATGGTAAGGGCAGTAACATTTCCGAAACACACTCGAAGCAGCTGACCACCCACAACACTGGTCCAGCCGACCAATCAGAGCACATCATGCTTTTTAGATGGAGGGGTTTCATAGAGACAAGAACTAAACAGAGTGTTACTGACAGACTGGAAAGAGAGGTGCTGCAACAATGTAATATATGAATAATAATGTGTTTTTTGAACAATCAACCATGAGAATCTAGTAAACCCCAAACACAAAATCAAGACTTTGTAAAAGGTCCTCTTTAACCTTTCCCTATCTGACTCTGCCTCCAAACCCAGTGAGCTGCCTGCTTTTTGAGGCATTATAAACTTGCTCTTACTGCAGAGCCAGAATGGTATAGCTAATAGAGGCAATGCCAATAGTCTTGTAAAGGGTCAAAACAAATGCATCAGTGATCCCAAAGAACCAACACTGCTGGCTAAACTTCTACAGCTGGGGTAGAGCCTCGACGTCATTCTTTAAATAGAAACACTTTGGGTTCTTGTCTCAAATGCTTTACATCAGAAGTGGTTCATAGTAACAAATTATAAAACGTTGATTCATTACACTGGCCCCATGCAACAAGCTTAATGAGCTTTCACACATGACACATCCACCTGCCAATCATCTAATTACAAGAGTTCTCCTGGCCTGGGCTCGGAGTGATGGTTCAGTTGTGGGTTAGCAGGTGTCACCACTGGCTATGCATAAAAATGATCAGCACTGGTAAACACTGATATGCCTATTTTGGTGCACTCTAAAAACTATTGTGTTAAAAACAGCAGATGTTGGGTTGAAAATGGACAAACCCAGCAATTTTGTTGTTTTAACTTAGCAAATGGGTTGTTTTAACCCAGCGGTTGGGTTAAATGTTTGCCCAACCTTGTGGGTAGTTTTATTTAACTTAACTATTGTTTAAACATTACTGTATTGCTTGCTTAAAATGAACCCAAGTATGTTGTAAATTAACATTTATTAATACGTTTAATGAATAATATTTAAACTAAACATTTATTAAATTGCTTATTAATAAATGTTCATCTTTCGATTATTATCGTTGCCTCTAGTAATTATGTGTCTGATTTTAATTTCCAACCTATTTTGGGTTCATTTTAAGCCAGCCATATAGTAATTTTTAAACAATAGCTGAGTTTAATAAAACTAGCATGTTAACAAACACTTTGTTTGTCCATTTTCAACCCAACTTGGGTTGTTTTTAACCTGGCATTCATGAATTGATGCACATAGAGAATCAAATATGTTGTCACAAATATAATATTTTTCTTCCCTTATAATATGTATTATATAATAATATTCTAATATAATAGTTTTACATTTTTTTCTAAAATAATGCATAATTATATTATATTATATTATATTATATTATATTATATTATATTATATTATATTATATTATATTATATTATTATAACAAAAATTATTTTTCTTTTTTATAATGAGATATTTCATCAGCAGAAAATTGTAGATTGCGCCATATATGCCAAAGGAGTGACTAAACACTAGGGGGCGATCATGAGAAGTGTGGGATGAACCTCATGAACCAGGATCATGACTCTGTACATGCATTTCCACAACACAAAACCCACAAATGACCAAAAACTGCTTACCAACCAATGCTTTTTGAGCATGAAAACAACATATATTCACCAAAACTCATGTACCCAAAATTCATCATATGCCCCTTTATATCTATAGAAAAACTTCTTAATTTACTTTCACCCAGAATGTCTGCAGTCAGTATTTTTTTTATGCAAACTCTGAGATTGCGTAAAAACCTGGCAGATCGCCTGTCCACCCACTTGGTGCACAGTTCGGCTGAATCTTCCTGAAACACCCACAAGCCCATGCTCCTGTTCTAGCACCACAACTCCCACAGCTCTCAGAAGAGTGCAGAATATCCCCTCACACTCCGCTGAAAATTCTTGACTGCCACAATCCTTATCTTTTAATGCAAATGAAAGCAAAGCCAAATTATTTCAAGTGACTTACATTAATCATTTCACTTTTATAATAAAGTCTTGAAAACCCACACACATTTCCCACACTTTGTTTCTATATTTAGCTCTCCTAAATGTGTAAACGGAATAAAAAATAAATGTAAAATATAGTGAAACAATATGTTGCATAATAAAATCAATGCAATAATATGATTAAATAGAGTGCGTTGCCAATAACATTTATCATTCTGTATCATTCTTGATATTTATCAGTTGAAGTATGACTCCATCAAAATTAAATAAAAAATAAGGGTCCTTAAAGGATTAGTTCCCTTTCAAATTTTTTTAGTTCCCTTTCACCCTCAAGCCATCCTATACACTGTAAAAAATGTATGTGATTTTAACGGTAAAATATTGTAAAAACGCTACGGAAAATAGGTTAACAGTAAGTTTCCGTAGTTTTCACAGTAAAATGCTGTAAATTTTTCAACAATGTGCATTGTTCAATTTATTGGTTTACATTAAAAATTTCTTAAATTACAGTTTTATACTGTAAAATTTACAGTTTGTTCTGTAAATGTATTTACAGTTTTTCTGTATTTTTTACAAAATTATTCTGGCAACCACAGCTGCCAAAATTATTTTGTAAAAACTATGGATTTTTTTTACAGTGTAGGTGTATATGATTTTCTTCTTTCTGATGAACACAATAAGAGATATATTAATAAATATCCTGACGCCTTCTGAAGTGAAATGCTGCATTTGTGTAAAAAAAATAAATAAAAGCCTTCCGTATTCAACTTATGAAGATAGTGTAGCTTTTTCCGTAAGTTAAATTGGGAAGGCGTAGGACGTAGCATACGCTTTTTGAACTGTGAGAGTTTTACACTTTCTTCGTAAGTTGAATACGGAAGCTAGATATTTTACTTCATAACTTGTTAAATATGATTTTTTTTTTTTTTTACACAAACGGCTCTCTTCGCAGGATGGATGCACTTTCTTCAGCTCATACTCGTTGGTATTGCTTACTGCCATTATAAAGCTCAGATGCGTCAGGATATTTATTAATATTTCTCCGATTGTGTTCATCAGAAAGTCATATAGGATGACTTGAAGGTGAGTAAAGCTTAAAGTAATTTTAATTTGAAAGTGAACTAATCCTTTAAGCAGACTATACCATTATCATTTGTTCCTTCCCATTGCATTTTTTTTCACACTACCTATCCTATGCAAGGAAATGAGAGGGCCATATCTTGAATTGCTGCACTTTGTAAGATGAGAGTGATCTGATAAGGCCAAGAGAGGTAATTCTTAGAACATCACAGCTAACAGCAGCTCTTCAGAGCAGTACAAAGAGAGAGCGGATGTTACATCCACCCTGCTGTCATTAGTTCTTTGAACCAGGAGCTCCATTAAACATCATGGGCAACAAGATTCAAAGACGAGCCCAGCGGTGTCTCATATGCTATAGTTTTACCAAGGTACGAGAGAGATATGATATAAATATGAAATATTTGATTAAGGGGCTTTTTTTTTTTATGTGGGGATACATTTAACCTTTTAAATATAATAATAATCTTGGGGTAACATATGTAAAATAAATAATAAAAGTAATAAAAACAGCTATTTCTATGTCTGGAGTTTTCAACTCATGTGATTGTAAACATTTTAATGAAAGTGTTAATCTACTTAATCATACATAGGCTACATATACACATATATACATAAAGTGCAAGAGAAAAAGAACCAGAAGGCTAATTTAAGTACATTATTTGTGTCAACTAATTTAAGTTTACCGTGTGAGGGGGCTTCAGTATTACAGCAGCACTGGGACCTGCTCAGCTCCTGAATCACATTTGATTCAGCCGGTCAGAGGATGGAGGCGAGGTGAAAACAGATCTCATTGGCTCCCGCTGCTCCATTTAAAGGAATCCAACTGATTTGTCGTTTAAGATCCTTCAGCATCTCATAAGAGGAACTTTAAACGTTGGCTATTTTCTGAAAGGAACCATAAATCTTCGAAGATCCGATTGGAGCGTGGAGCAACGTCTTTGAGTCACTTTTATATACGTGAGAGAATCTCTTCAGTGATCGACGAACGATTTCAGAGCAGCAGAAATGCCTCACTGACACAGCCTGTTATAATAAAGAGGGCGATTTTCACACGAGGGATCTCCATAAGATCTTTAAAGGGGTACTTAGGGACTTTATTCCAGATCCAAAGGATGGAGACATGAATGATTAACACTTTTATTGACCAGCTGATCTCAAATTCCTCAAGTCATGGAACGATGAGGAGCCTTTTTATTAGTAGGCTACTATTTTTTCCCACGATATGGAGAGTTCGCCATGCGCTCCTTTGGGAACCACTGCTGTAGGTAACTTTTATACTATGGATTCAGGCGGGCTTTCAACAAGTTTTAGGGCTCGTTTATCTTCTGGAACGTGATTCGAATTCATTCTGTGATTTGTTTGAGGTTATTGAGCAAAAGGCTGCAGGATTTCTAAAGACTTTGAAGAGGTTTTTAATCATACATTTATCGCACGATCCGGAGCAGATCCCTTTGGCTCTTATGGGAATTAAACACTCCTCCCGCTGTTTGCTCCTCAGGAGAAAAATGGCGGATACGGAGAGCACTGAGGTAAGCGACGAGAATTAACAGATCAAATAACGAGACATTCGATGTATTTTTATCAGTTTAAGTTGTGAAACCTCAGTAGATCAAATTTTGCAACTCTGCGTTTGAGGTTTTGAGTTTTTATCCCAGTGTGCGAATAATGACTTTGAGTTTGTCAGCGTGTTTAAACCAACTTCTATATGTAGCTTTTCGCGGCTCAGTCGGTTGAGGTTTCTCTCGCGCAACATTATTATTTATTTTATTTTATTTTTTATTTTTTTGCCATCCCTTGCACAGTTCACATGTTTTTTAATGAAATGTAAACCTATAATAAAGGGCAAAATATTGACTGTGTTTTTGTCAATATTGGTCCTAAAGCGTTCCAGCCTACTGTTTCTTGCTGGTTACCTCATAAGTTCCCAAGTGTTTATTTTGCGCCTTAACCTACGCTAACTTGTCTGGTTATTGATAGGCTACATTATTTGAAAACGCCATTTAAACTCGTGTAAAATATTTAAATATACATGACACGTTTGTAAACACACTCACGAGCGATATTAGGGAAGTCGGTTACAACAGACAAATTTGGTCTGTTCGAGAACGGTTGCGTAATTAAATGATGCTTTGGGTGGACAAAATGATTAAAGATCTGGGCTTGTAACCGATAGGTTGTAGCTACCGTTGTTCAAATCCTGAAAAGGTTGACCCATTGAAAAAGACACTTAGTAACCACAGATCTACTTCAGGGGGACTGCATGCTCCTGTAAGCGTAGCTGTCTGTGAGACACATTTATAATGCGTAAGCTAAATAACTAATTAGTGATTGATTCGTAATTAGTGTCTTGAGCAAAGCTGCTAATGCTCTGTGATCGTTGGAGTCTGGTCGCTGTCCTTGGTGCTGCACCTGCGTCGAGGAGCGCAGCAGCAGTAATGGGAAATAACTTATAGCTAATTATACACATATTAAATACTGTGAAAATCAAGTAAAAAAAAAACAAACAAACAACACACACACACACACACACACACACACACAACTTCCATATTAACTTGTCAATATTAAAATATTTGTAGACTTAAACAGTAGCCTACTAAATAGCTAAGTCATGAAACAACACAAATAAAAAAGGTAACACAAAAATATCAAACTATTGTTCTGAAAATTGTAATTTATTGTATACAATTACAACATAGGCTACATGACATTTTGCCCTGATATGTAAATGTGACAACTTGCACAAACATGACATAACTTTTGGTTAAAATTGTCCTTTATTATATAGCTGAACACTGCCTAAATGTAGCCCATTGCCACATACTTATTGATGCCCTTATTTAAAGGGGACCTATTACAAAATATATTAACATCACTTTTAAAAAGTGTTTGAACACAGATGTCCACAGTGTGTGTAGACAACCAGCCTATAATGGTAAAAATCCATCCACTCCTTCTTTTATAATCCCCCATAAATAATAAACAGTCTCTCCAAATGAGCGGTTCCAGATTTCTCTTACGTAAGAGTAGGGAGAAGCCCCGTCCATAACTGGCACCCGAAAACAGCATATGCTGGTAAGGTAGGTTTTGAAGCTGGGATTCTGGTTTGAGCTGGTTTATGCTGCTAAGTACTGGTCCATGCTGGTCAAGTGCTGGTTCTAAGATGGTCCAGGACCAGCATGGACCAGCATAAACTAGCTCAAACCAGCATCCCAACTTCAAAACCTACCTTACCAGCATATGCTGTTTTTTTTCAACAGGTGAATCTGCCCTATTAGCTTAGCTTCTCCCCTGAGTGAGCTGTACGCAGTTGTGCAGCATGTTTATCTCCTTGCCAGACCATTTAACAGCAGCATTCAAGTATGAATTGTATTCTTATTAAAGCTACTAAGGTTATTTAATCAAGAGCAGTGGGTGATTTTCTGTTTTTCTTTTGTTGTTTGGTTAATATTAACAGCATATACTAACATGACCTCCAACCAATATGACCATATAGGTCGTTTATCACTTCCCTGAAATACAACCCATAGGAGCATTTGCTAATGTTACGCCCCTATCGACAACAGGATACTTTAAATTTAATGCATTGTTCCCTTTTATCTGCGTCTTGTTTCGGGTTTCACGTAGCTCAATTGGCAGAGCATTGTAATAACAATATGCAATCATGTGATCAGGCGATCGTGGGTTCGATCCCAGGGAATGCACGTGCTCATAAAGTGTATATGCACTATAAATCACTAAGGGTAGGTTTAGGGGTGGGGTGGGTGTAGTCGTTAATAAAAAAATAGTTTTGCTAAATGGAAATAGGAGAAATGTTTTAAAAAGTCCACACATTGCATTTAAATGAACACGCATTTTGATTGGTAACGACAGTTATACAGACATAACATGACACTGTCATTATTTTTACGCAGCTAGAGGGCGCATGACTTTAAAACATCAATATAGGTCGTAATTAGGTGCTTGAAAAATGACCTATATGGTCGTTTTTTTTTGGAGGACAGTCTAGCATATATATCAGTAGGTACTGTATATTACACTGCTTTCACTTTAATACACAGATCTAATATACACATGCGATTTCTTTACTTGCTGTTTACGTTCATAGACATAGCCAGGTGTGTGAACTTTGTGTGTTTTTGACATAACCTTGTGTGTATTTGACAGTTTAAGTGCAATAAGAGTGAAAGAGAACTTAGTTTAATACTCATAGGACACGCCGTCTGACCAGATGTGTGCGCTTAGACAACCATATATCAGAAGTTTAAACTGTTATGGCTTTAAAAAGCATGCAAATAATAACTTTCATGATGATGAAGAACTGCAATATCATGTGAGCGTGGCAGCGACAAAGATGATAATCAAAACCAAACAGAGGTTTTGTTAGTTTTTGGCAGAGTACTTGAGGCATGAGCTGTAGGCTCTGCCTTCTTTTAGAAAGCGGGGTGGGGAGCAGCAGCTCATTTGCATTTAAAGATACATGAACGAATACAGCATGTTTTTCCTTCCACTCAAAAATGTGCATTTACAACATGGTGTAATAAATGATCTGTGGGGTATTTTGAGCTGAAACTTCAGACACATTCTGGGGACACCAGAGACTTGTATTACATTTCGTAAAAAGGGGCATAATAGGTCTCCTTTAAGAGAGACTGACTTTGGTGAAAACAACATATATAGCCAAACAAGTATTTATTCAGTTGGACTTGTATTATTGACTCAAAACTTTATTGTTGAGATACTGAGATTTTACAAGCCCAGGGACTATCATATCAAAGCTTTGGAATCACTTTGTGTTGTCATAGAGGAAGACATCTTAAAATCGGAATTGGCCCTGGGCCCACTCTTGTGAGCACTTTTACCTGAGTGTCCCATTACGGCATGAAGCCATAGTTTTAGTGGAGGGCAGCGAATGTCAATGAAGCCCGTTTACAGTAGGGCAGAAGGCTAAACATCTGAGTCATCATCCACATAGTTTAAATCCCAGGACTACAAAGGAGTGGAAAAAATCATGGGACAGAAAGGTTACTGTCAGGGTTATGTTTAAAGGTGCCCTAGAACCAGTTTTTACAAAATAATATAATAAGTTTTTACAAGGTAATATAAGTCTAAGGTGTCCCCTGAATGTGTCTGTGAAGTTTCAGCTCAAAATACCCCATAGATTTTAATTTTTTTTTTTTTTAACTGCCTATTTTGGGGCATCATTAACCATGCACCGATTCAGGCTGCGGCCCCTTTAAATCGCGCGCTCCCTGCCCCCGAGCTCTCGACTATAATACAGTGCATTTACAAAGTTCACACAATATAACCCTCAAATGGATCTTTACAAGATGTTCAACATGCATACTGCATGCATGCGTCGGATCATGTGAGTATAGTATTTATTTGGATGTTTACATTTGATTCTGAATGTGTTTGAGGCTGTGCTTCGTGGCTAAAGCTAACATTACACACTGTTGGAGAGATTTATAAAGAATGAAGATGTGTTTATGCATTATACAGACTGCAAGTGTTTAAAAATTAAAATAGCGACGGCTCTCTTGTCTCCGTGAATACAGTAAGAAACGATGGTAACTTTAACCACATTTAACAGTACATTAGCAACATGCTAACGAAACATTTATAAAGACAATTTACAAATATCACTAAAAATATCATGATATCATGGATCATGTCAGTTATTATCGCTCCATCTGCCATTTTTCGCTATTGTTCTTGCTTGCTTACCTAGTCTGATGATTCAGCTGTGCACATCCAGACGTTAATACTGGCTGCCCTTGTGTAATGCCTTGAATATGAGCTGGCATATGCAAATATTGGGGGCGTACATATTTATGATCCCGACTGTTACGTAACAGTCGGTCTTATGTTGAGATTCTCTGTTTTTCAGAGGTCTTTTAAACAAATGAGATTTACACAAGAAGGAGGAAACAATGGTGTTTGAGACTCACTGTATGTCATTTCCATGTACTGAACTCTTGTTATTCAACTATGCCAAGATAAATTCAATTTTTGATTGTAGGTCACCTTTAAGTATGTTTAGCTTCATTGTGTTTTGGTTTGTTTAGGGCTGGAACATTTTTTTTTTTCAGTTGATTAATCTACTAATCATAATCAATTATGTTTTCGTGTAATCAAATAATTGAATAATCAATTAGTTTTTTTTCTGGTTATCTGTTGATTTTTTTCTGAATAGTTGATTAAACCTTTGGTTAATTTACTTATAAATAATAACCAATAATTTACAAATAAATAATAACCATTACTAATGTATGAACTTTTACCTAATGATATTATGTGAAGTTGATGAAAAAAATGTGAAGTTTTACCAGGATTGACAGAGCATGATTAAAACATGAGTCCAATCGAGGCACGAGTTCATCCATTAGATATTTTAAATAACCAACAGTGTTAAATGCTTTGTAACCAGCTGCAAAGAGATGCGTTTGAGCCTCGTGCCTCACAGCCATGGCAGCGCGTAAAAAGCAGAATGCTGTATGAACACAGCCATATTAAGCAAAATATGAGACTGACGACCATATTCTAGTGCTGTGTAAAATTTCACTGTAATAGTCCAAATACTTATGCTGCCGCCTTGTCGTTTTGAGGTAAGAGTGCCCCAGGTTTTCTTTCTTTTCAGATGCTCCTGCATAGAAGTTGTGCTGCTGTGGTTTGCCTTTTTTTTTTACAGAGCGTGCAGAACAATATTTTATTCGGTCTCTCTTTAAAAAATTTCAACACTTTAGATTGGGCTCAATATTTTTGTAATAACGGCTGATTTTCAGCATGCCATCATAAATAGCGTGACAAATTGACTCATTACACGCAAATCGATTCCAGCCCTAGTTTCGTTTTCCCTGTTCCCGTTTTGTCTGTGTTCCTGGTTGTTATTAGTTTCCATGGTTTCTGATTTATGACTCATCTGTTTCTTTTCCAGTTGATTATCTCACTTTATGTACTTAAGTTTCTCTCAGTTCTTTGTTCTTGTTTATGTTAATGTGTAGATTCCTTGTTGGTTTTCTCCTGAGCATTCTCCTTGTTTATTAATAGAACTTTGACTTTGACTTTTATTCAGAATCCGATTTGTGCATGTTCATCTACACATTACAGTTACTGAATTTGCAATCTAGTGCTGCCATTGAGCAAAACTCTTTGATGAATTCCAGTTTCATTAGTGGCCTTGAACTTAATACAATCCTCAATGAGGGATTAGCCAGCTGGAATGTATTGACATAGTCATGGAAGCATGAAATCTAATCCATGTTCTTTAAAGGATGAAGAAAAGGGAGGTATAAAAGGAAGCTGTTGTTAAAAGTTCCTCGCAAAGTTCAGCGCAGCAGTAGGCCACCATATAATGTCAAGGGATCTTTAAAACCTTCTGATAGATGCTGCCTGACCTCTGAAACCTCTCCCAAAATAGCAGACGCTGAAGACTGCTCTGCTCTAGTGCTGTTAGTCTGTCAAATAGGGTTCCACAGAGAGTAGATGGAAGTGGTGTGAGTTTAGTGTAAGTTAACTAGGCTTTTAAAAGAAAAGTTCACAAAAATATGATAATTTTGTCATAATTTTGTCACCTTCATGTCATTCCAAACCAGCATGACTTTTTTTATACTACAGAACACAAAAGAAGATATTTTGAAAAATGTTTTTGTCCACACAATGAAAGTCAAATGGGTTCAAAACAACGTTGGACCTCATTAACTTTTTACCGAACAGACGAAAAAAGAAATATAGCTGCGAGCAGCAATTATCGGGGTTCAAGCGCTTTAAGGCCTTTAAGCACATGCGTAAAAAGGTTTAATGTTTTAATTAGCAAGCCTGTAACCATCTCAATCATAGATGGAAAATACCATTTACAGCCAATACAGGCAATGTACCATAGGAAATGTATGGTTTATAAAGCTTTTTAACAGTTATCGAGGTTGAGCCAAAAACCTAGGACTAGTTTGCCAAATTTGTTTTTTCAAATAATCTCCAATTTCTAACAAATAATTTGGTGGACAGCAGCAGTCCTAGAGGCAAAGTTGTTTAGAATATGGAGTTCTACCATGTGGTCAAATGTTATGGGCTTGTGCAAAAAATTGCGCAATACACGATCTGTTATGCAAGTGAAAAACACGAAGGCGCCACCTGGTGGCTGATTTCTTTTGAATTTCTCATAGGCCTCTAGGGCCATGAGTCAAACAGGCCCAGTGAGTTTCGTTCCGATTGGCATCCAATAACATTTTCTGATAGCTGCTCAAACTTCAGTGGCCGATGGCGGACATGTTTTTTGAGATGTATCAGTGTCCTCATAGACAGTCATGGTACCTCGGACAAAGACACTGCATGCCAATTTTCAAGTGAGTGAAGGACTTAGCCATTTTCATGTTTTTTTCCCTGTTATATTGCAACCAAGTGGCCAGTCACTGCATCCTTTTTCACACGACCACAGAACGAGCTCTTACCGTGAATTGGAATTTCAACTCTTTTTTTGATAACTATTGACAATCATACTCCAGAGAATCTTGCTGCACTGGTTTGGCTCCGATCGGGTCAAAAACCTAGGACTGGTTAAGTAGGATTTTCAAAAAATCCAAAATACCCAAAAATGTCACCGGCATGCATCTTGTCCGTTAGGAGTTATGAGCCATTCCATACTTTTGACCACTATAGCGCCCCTGTCAGGCCGATCAGGGTGAGCCTTGGCGATGTTGTAGACAGTGTGAGTACTACCAGCCCTCAAAGTTTCAAATCTCTACGATTTACGGTTTGGTCTGCGCAATCACTTTTACAGGAGAATGCTGATCCATGGAAATTTTAACAATTACAATAGGGTTTCAGCGCTGCACATTTGAACCCCTAAAATCAAAGTAATTTTCCACAGAAGAAAGAAAATCATACTTGGAATGACAAGAGTGTGAGAAAAAGAATGAACTACATTCTTAAAAATAAAATATCGTTTCTTAATAGGTTCCATGAAGAACCTTTAACATCCATGGAATCTTTGCACAAAAAGTTCTTTATAAGAGTAAGATCAAGTAAGTTTGCAGTTTTTGCTGCAAAAACACCTTTTTGGAACATTTTTTAAAGTGTATCTCTTTAAGTAATTGACAATATCTGCATCTCAATGTTCTTGAATGGCTATAAACTTGAGTGTAGTCATTTGAGAGGTTTTACAGCCTTTCAATAGAGCTTTTAATTGTTGTGCTCTTCAAGGTCAGCGGTGGGTTTCAAAAGTATAAAGCTTACAGTTGTGGTTCTTCCTTGAGAATACACCACTTAGCTCTGAAATGCACACTGGCAGTTGCAGCTTTTTTTATATGATGTGCAACGAAAGCAGAGAGGGCTGCCCATAAATCTGCAAAATTCATAAGAGCTGTTCTGAACACATTAATGATTTAGATATGCAATGCAAAACAACTCTTAAACTCTTAGGTTGTTCCCTGTCATAAACTAACACCAGAGAAAAGCTATGGCACTTTTATTTGTGAAAGGATCCCAAGAGCACCTATTTCCCCCTTACACACATCAATCCAGTTATGTCACGAAAAAAACTATTAGAGTTCTCAAGAGCATGGTTGAAAGGTGGAACGTTGCCGAAATGTGCCATTTGTTGAGGTTAAAAATAAAATGTGAAATGAGATTTGTTAGCTGACTGGAGGGGCAAGGACATGTGTTCCCCCCTCCCGTCTTTCTAATAGATGCAATCCGAACACCTTTATGCCTCTTGATACAGCTGCTCTTCTCCTCTGCTGACACTCATTATTTTAAATCCCCTGAGCTGAAAGGCTGCACACACACATACCGAATTTGTCGGTACATAGCACACTTATGCTACAAAGACATGCACATATCTTCACTATCACAAAATAGCAAAACAGTATATGAGATATATAGGATATCAGCTCTAAACATTAACAGTTTTGTGCTTCTTTAAAGTGTAAAAGTGTTCTAGATCAGGGGGTTTTAAAGTTTACAGAGCCAGGGGCCTCCAACTCCTTATGGGTCAGGACTCAGGACCTCTAATTAAATAAAACAGCCGGATTTTCTTAGTAACACTTTATACAGTGGGTACGGAAAGTATTCAGACCCCCTTAAATTTTTCACTCTTTGTTATATTGCAGCCATTTGCTAAAATCATTTAAGTTCATTTTTTTCCCTCATTAATGTATACACAGCACCCCATATTGACAGAAAAACACAGAATTGTTGACATTTTTGCAGATTTATTAAAAAAGAAAAACTGAAATATCACATGGTCCTAAGTATTCAGACTCTTTGCTGTGACACTAATATATTTATCTCAGGTGCTGTCCATTTCTTCTGATCATCCTTGAGATGGTTCTACACCTTCATTTGAGTCCAGCTGCATGTTTTTGATTATACTGATTGGACTTGATTAGGAAAATCACACACCTGTCTATATAAGACCTTACAGCTCACAGTGCATGTCAGAGCAAATGAGAATCATGAGGTCAAAGGAACTGCCTGAAGAGCTCAGAGACAGAATTGTGGCAAGGCACAGATCTGGCCAAGGTTACAAAAAAATTCTGCTGCACTTAAGGTTCCCAAGAGCACAGTGGCCTCCATAATCCTTAAATGGAAGATGTTTGGAACGACCAGAACCCTTCCTAGAGCTGGCCGTCCTGCCAAACTGAGCTATCGGGGGAGAAGAGCCTTGGTGAGAGAGGTAAAGAAGAACCCAAAGATCACTGTGGCTGAGCTCCAGAGATGCAGTTGGGAGATGGGAGAAAGTTGTAGAAAGTCAACCATCACTGCAGCCCTCCACCAGTCGGGGCTTTATGGCCCGACGGAAGCCTCTCCTTAGTGCAAGACACATGAAAGCCCACATGGAGTTTGCCAAGATGGTGAGAAATAAGATTCTCTGGTCTGATGAGACCAAGATAGAACATTTTGGCCTTAATTCTAAGCGGTATGTGTGTAGAAAACCAGGCACTGCTCATCACCTGTCCAATACAGTCCCAACAGTGAAGCATGGTGGTGGCAGGGAAAGATGAATGCGGCCAAGTACAGGGATATCCTGGACGAAAACCTTCTCCAGAGTGCTCAGGACCTCAGACTGGGCTGAAGGTTTACCTTCCAACAAGACAATGACCCTAAGCACACAGCTAAAATAACGAAGGAGTGGCTTCACAACAACTCTGTGACTGTTCTTGAATGGCCCAGCCAGAGTCCTGACTTAAACCCAATTGAGCATCTCTGGAGAGACCTAAAAATGGCTGTCCACCAACATTTACCATCCAACCTGACAGAACTGGAGAGGATCTGCAAGGAGGAATAGCAGAGGATCCCCAAATCCAGGTGTGAAAAACTTGTTGCATCTTTCCCAAAAAGACTCATGGCTGTATTAGATCAAAAGGGTGCTTCTACTAAATACTGAGCAAAGGGTCTGAATACTTAGGATCATGTGATATTTCAGTTTTTCTTTTTTAATAAATCTGCAAATCTGCAAAATGTCAACAATTCTGTGTTGTTTTATTATATAATAAATACATAAATATAAAATATATTAATTAAAATATATATATATATATATATATATATATATATATATATATATATATATATATATATTCTAAAGAGAATCTATGTTTTATGTGTGTGTCAAAGCTTCTAGTGGCTCAAGTGGCCTGTTTATGTGGGATGATGGTTCATTAATATTTTCACTGCCAGGTTGAGGAAGGGCCAAGCTTCTCTGCAGGATGTAGAAGCGCTAATCAGAGTCTGAGAGGCTCACCATATGTAAAACTTGTCTTAAATCCTTTCCACAGCAATCCAACTGTCCTGTGCTCCCTTTGCTCTTAAGGCACAAACCACCTCTGCCAGGTCTCAGAAATGTGACAGATAAATGCTAGACATGCTTGGAAAGGCTCTCCTGTCCTGACACACGACCATTTTTAAATAGCACTGAATGCAGTGTCACTGTTCACTTCACTGTTCACTAAAAGGACCATTAATACTCCATTAATCTGTCACAGTTTGGGTAATCTCCCCAATAAATGTCCAGGTCATATTTCACACCAAAACAAAACTGTCACTGTTTTGGTCTTTGTGTGTTGGGACTCTTAGTCTGAAGTTCTTTCTGTTCTGCCTAGTTTCCCTTTCCTTGTTTAGTTTATGTTTCCTTGGTTGTCATAATGATTCATTGTTTCACTGATTAGTGTCTCACCTGTTCCTCATCAGCTACTGTGTATTTAAACCCTCACTTATCTTTTATTTATTGTCTTGTGTTGAAGTTTTGTGCTGGTGTTTATTGAATGTGAGTTCATCATTCTTCTGTGTTTGACGTGAAATGAAAGTAATTAAAAGCCTGATTTAGGACCATTATGATTTGTTTTTGCATTGTGACTGTAAGCACATCACTAAAGGACATAAATTACAATTCATGTTATTTATCAAAATACATGTATTAAAACATTACAAATCAGTCAATTAAAATAAATTAAAATGTAACATAAGTAACGAATAACCTATGAATACATTCAATTTAAATAATACAGTAATTACAAGAAGTATTAGTATGCTTTTCTGAACAAATATCTGAATGTTTTTGCAATAGAAACATCAAAACAAATGGCATATGGAAAATAAAAAGGATGTTATACCTTTTCACAGTTCCCTCAAGTTCACACAGATGTCCCAGCAGATGTTTCACTAACATTTGACAATCAGAAGGTGTCCAAATACTTTTGTCTTAAAGGGATAGTTCACCCAGAAATGAAAATTTTGTCATCATTTACTCACCCTCATGTCATTCCAAACCTGTAAGCATAAACAGAAGCTCAACCGAACCTGCTCGACGTATGAGAACAAACCTTTTGCGGAAACTCAAACATGCTGCGTAACACACAAGAATGAACCTCACTGGTTCTCGCATGTGTCAAGCAAATATGCTTGAGTTTTCGTTTACCATAACTGATGTGTGTGTTGATGAATGTTGAATGCATGAAAGTTTCACAAATCATTATTACATATTCGGGTCTTTATCGACCCGGATCTATATCTAACACGGAAGGATCTCTACCTGTTGCGATAAGATAAAACTCCTCTGATATTAGAATAACAATTACAGAAGAATAAAATAATTCATACTTTGTTACCTTTTGTAGCTTGGAAGGGCTCAGTTTGAGCAGATGTTTTATGCCATCATCACTGTCCTCGTCAGAGCTCATTTCCCAGTAAATTCAGCAAATAATAGGCTAGTTTTATGTTTGAGGTCATGAATATGAGCCCATTCGTGATCTCAAACATATTCCCAAAACATCTTCAAAATCAATATTTTGATCAGTAACAGCTTCACCAGATCCATCCAGTGACAGTGACAGTCATATTTGATTGGGTTCAGTACTTGCTCTGCAGTAAATTGCTGAGCCATTTCATGTTTTGCTTATTCTTTCGTTTTCTGTCTGAATGAATCGTCACTTCATCATTGTGTATCAGACATTGCCACCTTGCGGAATAAAGATGAATTGCACTTATTCCATCATCAAAGATTCAATTATTGTTGTGCAGAAAAAAATATATGCACACTGATACACACCTCAGGTCGTTAGCGACCCTATACAATTTTTTTTTTTAAATGAATACAAAAATAGGCATTCTTTTATAATTTTATGATTTTTTTCTTGTTATATTCTTTATAATGAATTGATTGAGGAATACCAAGAAGTTTGATGTCTAACTTTAAAAATGAATGAGGAAGAGGGTAGTGAATGACATCCCGGGTCGCTAAAGACCCGAGGTATGCATTTAAGGGTTAATTGTGAATAAAAGCCTAAATTAAATCTGTTCAGCATATAAAGTGATCATGTCTCTTCAGAAAATTTGGACTAAACCCCTCAATTCATATGGAATATTAGTTTCACAATCTTTTTATGAACTTTTTGAAGCGTCAAAGTGCTAGTTGCGTAGCTGTCAGTGGAGGGACAGATCGCTCAGATTTCATCAAAAAATATCTTCATTTGTGTTCCGAAAATGAACAAAAGTCTTACGGGTTAGGAACAACATGAGGGTGAGTAAATGATGACAGAATTTTCATTTTTGGGTGAACTAACCCAGTATATCTATTATTTATCTTTTTTTTGCATTATGTGCCAATATCTCTTAGTTTGATATTTTGTTATATAATTCAACATTCAAACATTTTTAAGGATGGTTTAAGTGTCAGAATACTTTTTGGTGCCACTGTATATAATTTTTTTTTTTTTCACATTACCATTTTTTTTTTTTTTTTGAGCCAGACATTTCTTAGTCAGATTCACCTGTTGAACCCCCCTTTGTCCCTTTTAGCAACAGCCCCTGAGTGCTGCCCCATCCCAGTCGGTCCAGCCTTCTCCTCTGCCCAAACCAGTGTCATCGGTCCATCATGCCCAGCGGCCCACGCACCCATCCCACGCGCCTCACACCCCTCACTCAGCCAGCTTACCCAACTGCCCTGGCAGAGGAAAGATGGCCAAGTTCCTCAACCCAGAGGAGATGACCTCCAGGGATTACTATTTTGACTCGTATGCCCACTTCGGCATTCATGAGGTATGAGCACATCAGATCAGCGGATGCTTGCATTTAACATAGATGCTGAGACATATGATGTACTTTAGGATACAAGTACTCATGGTAATCAACATCAGTCATCTTGATTTATGCTGGGAGTTATATATAATGCAGAGTATGCAGAGAAATGGAGCAGGAGAGAGAGACGGGGAGAGGGTGTCATTGAATTATAGGATGAGAGAGCGCAGAGAACGGGAGGTTCAGGCGAGACCTGCAAGATTAATTTTGTTCAGACTCATTTTTAGTATATAGGTCAGATCTTTTTTCCCTTCTCTCATCTAAATGTGACAGAGGCGTACACCAAAAAAGCTGCATAGATCTGAGGAGACATGCTGTAATGGTGACAGCAAGTTTTTTATGTTCTCACAGGTTGTCAGAGATTCACATCTTATTTTTTGCACTATAATACTAATGATAACTGTGGTAGGGAATGATTACTGTATTAATAAACCATATTTATAAGTACTTCAAAAAATCATGTCCAAAAAACCAAGACAATACCATGATGCTTTGTCAGTGTAGGCGTTTTCAAACGCACCTAAATTCCCAAAAGCACCACCTATCTATCTATAGGCAGATTACTGTATGGAATTTTTATAGATTAGAATTAATTACCACATTGCTTTATTAACCCTGTAAATCCTGAAATATGAAATGATCAGAAAATAAGTCAAAATATGAAAGAAATCATTTGGTTGTTTTTTAAATGGAACAGTTTATTGAACTTTTAGACAAAATATATATAAAAGTTTGCATGTGTTTTTTGTTGAGCAACATATTTGATACATCAGACTTTTATGACTCATTTAGTATGATAGGAGGCTGTTTTTCAATACGTGAGCTGCCTAACTAAACAGCATTTTAGATACCCTTTACAAAAAAGACCTATCAAAAACATGCTGTTCCGTGTGATTACCAAATATACCATTGTATTTAAAGGGATAGTTCACCCAAAAATGAAAATTTGATATTTATCTGCTTACCCCCAGGGCATCCAAGATGTAGGTGACTTTGTCTCTTCAGTAGAACACAAATGATGATTTTTAACTCCAACGGTTGCCGTCTGTCAGTCGTATAATGCATGTCAATGGGAACTTTGTCTAAAAAAAGTAAAAAAAACATGCACAGACAAATCCAATTTAAACCCCGCGGCTCGTGACGACACATTGATATCCTAAGACACGAAACGATCGGTTTGTGTGAGAAACCGAACAGTATTTATATAATTTTTTACCTCTAAAACACCACTATGTTCAACTGCCCTGCGCATCCGTTTAGTGAGGTCAGAAAACACATTCTGATGACGGAAGTGATGTCTCGCGCTTTGCTTCAATGAGTGCGAGACATCATTTTCCTTGTCAAAGCGCATTTAGACCTCACTAACAGGATGCACAGGGCAGTTGGGCAGTTGGACATAGTGATGATTAGAGGTAAAAAATTATATAAATACTGTTCGGTTTCTCACACAAACCGATCGTTTCGTGTCTTAGGATATCAATGTGTCGTCACGAGCAGCAGGGTTTAATTTGGATTTGTCTGTGCATGTTTTTTGACTCTTATAGTTGGAATTCCCATTGACACGCATTATACGACTGACAGACTGCAACGGTTGGAGTTAAAAATCATCATTTGTGTTCTACTGAATAAACAAAGTCACCTACATCTTGGATGCCCTGGGGGTAAGCAGATAAACATCAAATTTTCATTTTTGGGTGAACTATCCCTTTAAATGACACTCAAAGGTACAATAAACCATGGTACTATGACCAAACAACCATGATTATACTACAGTACTTTTCTGTTACAGAAACATTTTCAAACGTTAGGTAGGCAGCTCACCAAGATTTGTGCAAATGTTGCAAAACAGTAAAAGGTTTTTGTGCATGCATGAATGTACAGGAAATGCTAAAGGATGAAGTGAGGACGTTGACATACAGGAACTCCATGTACCATAACAAGCACATCTTCAAGGACAAGATCGTGCTGGACGTGGGGAGTGGTACTGGCATCCTATCCATGTTTGCTGCCAAGGCCGGAGCCAAGCACGTGTATGGGGTAAGAGGGCGGCCCTCCTTATGCCTAAAACCGCATGAGCCTGTAGCCTCCTACCCTGCTGGAATGATCCACAGAGCCCAAAATAGCATCATGTGTGGCAGTCGCACCAAGAGCTTTTGAAGGTGTAAGCGAATAATCCTCTTTTGTAGGGAAATATGATGTCATATTACCACCTACTTATTTTATAGTAAGGACCATAAAGTTCAAACCAGTTCAAAACAGGAAAAAAAAATAGTGTTTAAAGGCCATAACAAACAAATGAGTCGTTTATTAAAAATGATTGCCTTTGAACTTAAATATATGTGTTATACACCTTATCATTCATCAATCATTCAATATGTATTATATATTAGCCAATATTTTTTTTATATAGCAATATTCATTTACTTGCTTTAAAGCTGCTTTACAATAAAAATCAGTATCAATAGTTCAATTACAACTTTAATTTGGCTTTAAAAAATATTAATAATTTAATAACACTGTTGAATGACATTTTTAAAATTAATATTATTTTTTCATGTTGTGATGCCAAATTAATTTGTATGGGGTTTTCATGTTTTATGGGAACATTCCATAGACATAATGATTTTATACTGTACAAACTGTATATTCTATTCCCTAAACCTACCTATTACTGAAAACTTTCTGCTGAAAACTTATCAGTATATCAGTAAGAGCAGAGTGTGAAGGTTGAATTAGCAGAGCAATAACACAGCTGTACATAAAATATTGCAATCCACACAACATAATGGGAGACATATCAAAAGAGGACGAATTGTTGGTGCGTGTCTCACTGGCTCACCTGTGACCAGGACAGCAACCCTGCGTTCCAATGTCCATACTATCCATCCTAAATAGTATGTGAGATTAAAATAAGTGTGTCCCAAAGCATAGTATGTTGAAAAGAGTATGCCAAAAGTCCCCGGATGGTCTACTATTTCCGGTATATTTTCAAAGTGTGGATCCGTGCACACTATAAAGGCTAATATTGCCCACAACCCATTGCGCATTGGACGAGGATTCAGTTCAGAACTACAAACTACAAACACGAGTAAAAAATGTTAAAAAACTACAAAACATGGCGGATATGAGCGATCGACGCTGAGAGGTTTAAGTGACTAATAATCAGTTTAACCTGATAGAAAATATATATTTAATGTTATCCGTGTTATTTTTCATCAGCAAATACCAATGTAGACTTTTATAAAGATCCGAATGGCCATTAACTTTTAAATGCATCATTATGCTTTAATATGAGGAGATTCTCCACATGAAAGACCCGCGACTGCAGATCAACGTGCTGCATTTCTCTCCGATACGGTAGGAAATTAGCTAAATGAAATGTGGAGGATGTAAGATAATTGACAGGCCAGTTTACGGTGACAGGATGCGACAGAGAGAAAAGACGCGATTGTATGACGTGATAGTATGTCCCAAAGCTTGTCTACTCTTTTGCTACACACTCAAAAGTAAGTAATTTTTGTTCACAGGAAGGCGTAGTATAAGTAGGCGAATTGGGACGCAGCACAAGTCTTTATGGTGTTTGGAGAGCTCTGGTATCCAGGGTATGTCGGCATACCATTACGTAGGATGAACCACATATTTGGGCTACAATATCACAGCGTTGTGTGCTTGATGGGCGCATCACTACCAAGGACTAGCGAACCATTCTGGTGGACCATGTGTACCTAATGGTTCAAACATTGTACCCTGAAGGTGGTGTAGTGTATCAGGATGGTAATGCACCAGTAGGCCTATACAGCAAGACTGGTGACAGAATTTTGGGGTACAGCCTCTTATTTGGGGTATTTTTGAGGAGCAAGTCAGAAAACATTTTCCTCCACCACCTGGCCACTGTTCAGGAAGAGGAATGGCTGAAAATCCCTCTGGCCACTGCGCAGGACTTGTATCTGTATCTGTCGTTCCCAAGATTAATTCATGCTGTATTAGCCATAAAAGGAGGCCCTACACCATACTAATAAATTATTGTGGTATAAATCCATGTGTTCCAGTTTCATATATGTATCTGTATATGTTCTGTAGATCCACTTTACAACTGAAATTCTGTTGGTTTAATAATTGATGAATTTTACAACATTAACACATATTTTCCTGTTTATTAATGTGAAGCTGCTTTGAAGCAATCTGTATGGTATAAAGCGCTATATAAATATATGTATATGTGACTTGACTTGATATATAAAATCAAAGTACAATCAGATTGTGATCCATGTGATATACCATGACACCACCATAGTACTTTTTTTTTATAAGGGACCCCTTCTGTTTTTCTGACTTGCAATTCCCCCATTTCATTCCATTTCGCTTTCTTGCTTCCTGACCCGTCCATTCAGACCTCTCCCCCTTAATGCATTCCTCCCCAGTGGTTAGTGGAGGTTTTTAGTGGGCAGCCTTTACTGGCCGTGCTGATATATCAGGCTCTAACACACTACACTGTGAGGCTGTGGTAATTGGCTCTTCGGATAAATCTGAGAAAAAGGCACACCAAAGAAAGCAGTAAAGGTCAGAAGGGCCACATTAACCATGTGGTGCTTGTTTTGCACTTTCTCTTTGAGAACTAAAGCCAGAGCTTGTTAAGCCAAGTTAGAGTATGAACAGAAAGAAAAACTCGATTTTATGTTTCCCGCCATCCTCTTGGGACAGAATGTTCAAGAGCTTTTCTCAGTTTTCAGTAGAGTACGAAACTACCTCGGGAAGCCTAGCCGTGTGTTGGTGTCTGTCTGAGTCGCGGTCTCTGCTGTAATTGAGCTGATGTGATTTGCACCTCGCTGCTTGTATCCAGTTGCACTGTGATAATGAACAATTCTCTGAATGGCTTCATCATATTTAAATGCCAGAGAGCACAAACTCTCCTCAGTGTCTATGTTACAGTGCTCATCGCAAACGAAAAACACTTGCTCAGTGCAGAATATAAATAAGATCCCTGCTGAAAAATCCAGCTAAAACCAGCCTAAGCTGGTCAGGCTCGTTTTAGCTGGTCTCCCAGCCTGGTCATAGCTGGTTTTAGAGGGGTTTTGGTTAGCTAGGAAACTGGGAGGCTGGGACCAGCTGAACACCAGCTAAGCCAGGCTGGGAGACCAGCTAAAACCAGCTACTTCCAGCTTAAACCAGCTAAGACCAGTCAGCCAGTTTAGGCTGGATTTAGCTGGATTTTTCAGCAGGGATTTTTACATTTTCTGGTACTTGCCCATGCAAAATTGGCTGCCAAAATACTAGGGTATTCTGCATGGCATTCTGATATTTATATCCACCTTATTTTCAATGTAACAGCAGCCGATTTTTAGCCATTTTTGCTTTCGGTGTCAGCTGGATTTTGTAGCCGAATCATATTATTTAAATGTATTATCATAATCATAAACACACTGTTTCATAGCGCAAATTGTTTTACAGTTTACTGCACTCTGTTATTCTTCTTGCATTTTATCATATAGCAGTTAAAGGGATAGTTCACCCAAAAATGAAAATTTGATGTTTATCTGCTTACCCCCAGCGCATCCAAGATGTAGGTGACTTTGTTTCTTCAGTAGAATGATGATTTTGAACTCCAACCGTTGATGTCTGTCAGTCAAATAATGCGAGTGAATGGTCACAATTTATAAGAGTCAATAAACTTGCACAGACAAATCCAAATTAAACCCTGCGGCTCATGACGGCACATTGATGTCCTAAGACACGAAACGATCGGTTTGTGCGAGAAAGCGAACAGTATTTATATCATTTTTTACCTCTAAAACACCACTATGTCCAACTGCGTTCAGCAATCGCTTGGTGATGTCTGATCGCGCTCTGACAGCGGCAGTGATGTCTAGCTCTCATTGAAGTCTGATTGAAGTATATGCGCGAGACATCACTGCCGTTGTTAGAGCGCGATCAGACATCACCAAGCGATTGCGGAACGCAGTTGGACATAGTGGTGTATTAGAGGTAAAAAATGATATAAATACTGTTTGGTTTCCCGCACAAACCGATCGTTTTGTGTCTTAGGACATCAATGTGTCGTCACGAGCCGCAGGGTTTCATTTGGATTTGTCTGTGCGTGTTTATTGACTCTTACAGATTGTGTGACCATTGACTCACTTTATTTGACTGACAGACTGCAACGGTTGGAGTTAAAAATCATCATTTGTGTTCTACAGAAGAAACAAAGTCACCTACATCTTGGATGCCCTGGGGGTAAGCAGATAAACATCAAATTTTCATTTTTGGGTGAACTATCCCTTTAATGAATCAAAAGTCTCGCATATTCACAGGAAATGCCTTACTTCTTCATTGAAAAATAAGGTGAATATATTATTTTTATTCCTGCTTAATTTTAAGTTTATTGGATTTTACTGTCTGCCAGGCAAAAATCATACATGTCCACAGCTCAAATTAAGCAGAATGAGTTACAAACCAGAAAAACAAAACTCTAACTGTACTCTCTAAAAAAATGCTAAAAAAACTAACAAAAAAAATGTTGGGTTGAAAATGGACAAAACCAGTGGTTGGGTTTTGTTTGCCCAACGTGCTGGGCAGTTTTAATATTTACCCAACTATTGTTTAAGAATTACTATATGGCTGTCTTAAAATGAACACAAAATCGGTTGGAAATTAAAAATCAGACACATAATTACTAGAGGCAACAATAATAATCAAAAGGTAAACATTTATTAATGAGCAATTTAATAAATGTTTATTATAAGTGTCAAAAATACATGTTATTTGAGCTGTAAAGTCATCTAAATAATCCTTTTAGCAGTTTTTAACTGCTGTTTTAGGCAGATGACCTCTTGGTTATGTGTTACCAGCATGTTTTCATTGGAAACCATCATGTCATGCCATGGGTTTATTAGCTTAACTTTGTCATGACAGGAGGATATTGATCAACTTAATATGGTAAGCTATCTTCTCATGTTAACATACAATTCTGCAGTCATGCAGTAAACCAGGAAAAATCCATTAATGCTTAGCAAAATACTTCTAAATAAATATCTAAAGCATACTAGTAGTAGTAGTCATTCACCCAAACTGTGAATGAAAACAAAATCATCAGATAAAATCATTTTTAATATTTAAACTTGTCATGTTTGCAAAGTTTTGCCCTTGATCTCTGTTTACTGCAGCTCAAGTCCAGGCACTTTCCTCTCGTCTTGATCATGCACATCAAGAGCTTTTCTTCTGAGAGTGGAAATGTGCTGACTGTGTTATGGGCTTCTCTGATTACTTTTAAACTCAAGGCTGCTGACCCACTGCAGTACGTGAAACTTTTCCAGAAACAGGTGGGGCTGCCATGTAGGAGAAAGCGAGGGTTCTGAAGCAATGCTGACTGACTTCATGTGCAACACTCGAGTTGACGGCGATGGCTATGGACACTAATGATTGCTGGGAAAACACAAGGGATGTCATGAGGCAGAAGGATCTGTGCTGTCAGTGTCAGGAATGAACCTCTCACTTACACTGCTGGCAGCTTCCTACTTAATCTCTCCTCTTCCCTTTAGCCTCGGGCCACTGACAGCCCCGTTACTGTGTGTGCTTGTTTATATATCTTTCTGTCTGACAACGGGACAGGAATCTGGACTGTTTGTAAATGCTAAATAATGCTCTTTAGGTAGCTGGGGGCTGATCAGAGGAACATGTCTAATAGGCAGGTCTGCAAGTTGCAAGAATCATCAAGCTCTCTATGTTGAGAGACTCCAAGGGAAAGGACACGGTCTGTTTTGGAAAGACAGTACTTTTACTTCGCAAGGGTGCATTAAATTAATCAAAAATGACAGTAAAGACTTTTATAAACAAAAGATAAAAATAAAAAAATAAATGCTGGTCTTTTTAACTTTCTATTCATCAAATAAAATAATCGCTAAACATAAAAACATCAAATTGTATTAAAAGCCAAAGAAAAAAAGATAGAGTAATGTACCTTAATGCAATCATGTGAGACAGTTCTGGGAGGTCATTATATCAAATCATTTTGATGACAGACTTTGGCTCAGGCATTTCAGAATAACTAAAACAACATTTAAGATGGCGTGCAATGAAACTGATCCGCTAGTTAGTCCAGTTATCCAATCACATCCTCTTTGAGCCAAAGTCATGTGAGTTTTTTTGTTTGTTTCGAATCAAGGGATTTATTGCTTATGCGCATGTCTTCTTGTGGGATAAAAAAATTATTGGACTCAATTGAGCGCAATTGAGCGTTTTTTGTGCATTTTTAGAAATTATACTTTTCTAAGTTTGCTTAGTAATAATTATGAGCCAGTCACGCTAGGAATCAAGTATTTTAACATTAAGCAAATCACAGTGTTTCTATAGAACTATGGGTTTTCTGAAAATGGATATAAGGATAGAGAAGGTAAAACGCTGTCTATTAGTTAAACCAGCACCTAACCAACCATGAATTTCTGTGCTGGTGTCTAAGAAGCACAAGACAACAGGGAATAACCACTGCAAGTTAAATTTTTTAAATTGTTCTGTGTTTTCTTCATTCCTCAGATTGAATGCTCAAGTATATCAGAATACTCTGAGAAAATCATCAAGGCCAATCATCTGGACAGTGGTAAGCACATTCAATGTGTGTTTGCTGTGTAGTTGGTTGGCTTGTGTGGGTGTGTGAGAAAAGCAGAATGACAAATAGGATGAGACACTGATAGGGTAAAGAGTGGTTGTTGAGCTTTCTTCTATTCAGCCTCCTAAATATTCATAATTTAAAACCTCTGCAGTAATCTGAATATTAAGAGAGAATTTAAATTGCAAATATTCTACTTTGTCAATGATAAAATGAATATAAAGGACACTGTCTTCACAAAAAGACATTTTAATCAGTATTTAAAAAAAAAAAAAAAATCATTTTCCAGTAAAAACTACTTTTCAAAAGTTTGGGGTCGGTAAGATTTTTTTATGTTTTTAAAAGAAGCCTCTTATGCTCATCACCATGGCAAAAATACAGTAAAAACAGTACTATTATGAATATATTATTACTATTTGAAAACTAACTTTTCTATTTTAATACATAGTTTAATACAACTTTTCAGATTGAATCACAGTTGAAAACAGTTGTGCTGCTTAATAGTTTTTTTTTAGAAACTGTAAAACTTTTTTCAGGATTCTTTGACTTTTAAAGGTGCCATCGAACGTTTTTTTACAAGATGTAATATAAGTCTAAGGTGTCCCCTGAATGTGTCTGTGAAGTTGCAGCTCAAAATACCCCATATATTTTTTTTTAATTAATTTTTTTAACTGCCTATTTTGAGGCATAATTAGAAATGCGCCGATTCAGGCTGCGGCCCCTTTAATTGCTCGCGCTCTCCGCCCCCTCCCGAGCTCTCGACTCTATCATTGCATAAACAAAGTTCACACAGCTAATATAACCCTCAAAATGGATCTTTACAAAGTGTTCGTCATGCAGCATGTCTAATCGCGTAAGTATGGTATTTATTTGGATGTTTACATTTGATTCTGAATGAGTTTGATAGTGCTTCGTGGCTAACGGCTAATGCTACACTGTTGGAGAGATTTATAAAGAATGAAGTTGTGTTTATGAATTATACAGGCTGCAAGTGTTTAAAAATGAAAATAGCGACGGCTCTCTTGTCTCCGTGAATACAGTAATAAACGATGGTAACTTTAACCATATTTAACAGTACATTAGCAACATGCTAACGAAACATTTAGAAAGACAATTTACAAATATCACTAAAAATATCATGTTATCATGTCAGTTATTATTGCTCCATCTGCCATTTTTCACTGTTGTCCTTGCTTGCTTACCTAGTCTGATGATTCAGCTGTGCACAGATCCAGACGTTAATACTGGCTGCCCTTGTCTAATGCCTCGATCATGGGCTGGCATATGCAAATATTGGGGGCGTACATATTAATGATCCTGTTACGTAACAGTCGGTGTTATGTTGAGATTCGCCTGTTCTTCGGAGGTCTTTTAAACAAATGAGATTTATATAAGAAGAAGGAAACAATGGAGTTTGAGACTCACTGTATGTCATTTCCATGTACTGAACTCTTGTTATTCAACTATGCAGAGGTAAATTAAATTTTCAATTCGATGGCACCTTTAAATTAAACACTACATTTATTTGTTAAAAAATATTAGGTTACACTTTAAGGTGATGTAGTTAGATTGTACTTACTCAGATAAGAACTGAGTAATATTAATTAAGTACATGTACTTACTATTGAGTTACGGTTAGAGTTAAGGTTTGAGTTAGGGTTACTTGTAATTATGCATAATTTACTGTTATTACTATAGTAAGTACATGTAGTAACATGTAACTACGTCACCTTAAATGAAATTATTACCAAATATTACAAATAGAATCCTATCCTAAACCCAAAGTGATTCTTTTCAGTTAGCCTGCGGTTAGCAAGAAAACAACACATTGCTAACAGGTTATGGCTCTTTCATTTAGGTAGTACTGCAGTATCTCTTCATGGAAGTTCAACAAAAGCTGATGTTTCGCATTTTCAGCTCTCTCTCTCTCTCTCTCTCTCACACACACACACACACACGTTTTGACCCACATCTTTTAACTGGCCTTAAAAATTCAAAGAGTAGAAGAATCTGTCAAGCGTTTCCATGGCCTTATTTGTCTGTGTGTTCCAGTTATAACCATCTTTAAAGGGAAAGTGGAAGAGACGGAGCTGCCGGTAGATCAGGTGGACATTATCATCTCGGAGTGGATGGGCTACTGCCTTTTTTATGAGTCCATGCTGAACACAGTCATCTACGCCAGAGATAAGTGGCTGGTCAGTGTTTGTGTGTGTGTGTGTCTGTGAGTCCGTGTGTAGTACAGGAAGTATATTGTGTGTGTGTGTGGGTACAGCCAATGTCTCTAGAGTGAACATAAACTCTGTGCTCTTCCTCTTTAGAAACCAGGAGGTTTGATGTTCCCAGACAGGGCTGCTCTCTATGTGGTGGCCATTGAAGACAGGCAGTACAAGGACTTTAAGATTCACTGTAAGTCCTAATACACACACACACACACACACACACACACACACAATTTGATTGTGTTCCACCGATTACATTACTTGAAATCATTACTAGCAGCACAGTTGCAGCACAGTGCAGCAGAATCAGTACTCACTTATCATGTGAGATGACTGACAAGACAATGGCGGAGGATTTGATGCGCAACAGATCTTGAGTGTCATTGACAAATATCTTATTTTGTAAAATATTTGTCCACTGCTCCCTATACACAGAGTACTAGTGACCATGAATTCAAAAGCGAAACTGAAAACCAAATGCGCAAATACAGTCCAAATACACTGTCCACAGTCCACAAGTTTACAGATCATTTTATTAAGTATGTTTGTGTATCTTTCAGTTAAAAGTCTAAAAATCCATAAAACAGGATAAATTTACACAGCATAAGATTTTAAGAATTGTTTTCATAGATTGTATCTTGAATATAAGTGTATTTTACAGAAGAGGATTAGGGCCAAGCAATAATAAAAAAGTAAAACCATCAAGATTAAAGTTGTTAAATTTCGAGAAAAAACTCGTTAAATTTCGAGAAAAAAGTCGAAATAAAATGTTGAGAATAAACTCGTTAAATTACGAGAAAAAACTCGTTAAATTTCGAGAAAAAAGTCGAGATAAAAGAGAAAAACTCGTTAAATTTCGAGAAAAAAGTCGAGATAAAATGTTGAGAATAAAGTCATTAAATTACAAGAACAAATTTGTTAAATTATGAGAAAAAAGTCGTTAAATTACGAGAACAAATTCGTTAAATTACGTTCGTTAAAAGACTTTTTCTCGTAATTTAATGACTTTAATCTCAACATTTTATCTTGACTTTTTTTCTCGAAATTTAACGACTTTTTTCTCATAATTTAATGAATTTGTTCTCATAATCTAATGACTTTTTTCTCATAATTTAATGACTTTATTCTCAACATTTTATCTTAACTTTTTTCTCGTAATTTAACAAGTTTTTTCTCGTAATTTAACGAGTTTATTCTCAACATTTTATCTTGAATTTTTTCTTGAAATTTAACTATTTTTTTTCTCGTAATTTAATGAGTTTATTCTCAACATTTTATTTCGACTTTTTTCTCGAAATTTAATGAGTTTTTTCTCGAAATTTAACCTCGAACTTTAATCTCGAGATGGTTTTATTTTTTTATTATTGCTTGGCCCTAATCCTCTTCCATAGTATTTTGTCTTACTCCACTAGAATTTTTTCACTTTTTACGCATAAATAAGTTAAAAACAAATGAGGGAAAAAAATCTGCCAATGTAGTAAGACCAAATATACTTCGAGATGTAATATACCTTCTACAGTGCATACTTCTTGCACTATAAATTTGAAATCTGATACATTTTGAGACATATAGACAATAGAGTGCTTATCTTTACATTCGTATAAAGTATTTTCTGGGCCTTAATCATGCTGTTTATCAAAAATCAAACGTTTCTATGTTTGAGCAGGGTGGGAGAACGTTTATGGTTTTGACATGACCTGCATCAGGAATGTAGCTATGAAAGAACCACTGGTGGACATCGTGGACTCAAAGCAAGTGGTATCCAACGCCTGCCTGATCAAGGTTAGCCATTAAAACACTTTTAAAGAAATCACGTAAATGCGTGTTTCTCACCGCATGTGTGGTAGACAAGAAGATAAAGTGGATCCACTGAGAATACAGCAGCATTAGTGTGTAACTGATCATTAGCTGCATCACTCAGTGTGACAGTTACATAATGATCCGTTGAAATGCAATTTCATTTCATTATAAACCACTGGAGAAGATGCTGATGAGATGATTATTGGTTGAATCAGATTCATCTAGCCTGGAAAGTTTATGGCTCCACAGATGGACTGTGAAATGCATCTGCAAACCTCTCATTTTAACTGCCAAAAGATAATATGAAAGAAACATATTTGAATCAAAAGGCTTTTCGGCTTTTTTGCAGACATGAATTTAGCAGTTCTGATCCAATTAAGAATTAATCCAATTTAAAACTTTGATGCAAATCAAAGCTGGAAAACAATTTGATATGTAAAGCTCTAAATAAAGGAATTTGGGCATTTTGTATATGTCATTGTCAGTGAATGTCTGTTCATAGAGTATACAGTGTTGGAGAAAGTTACTTTTAAAAGTAATGCTTTACAATATTGCGTTACTCCCTAAGAAAGCAACTAATTGCGTTACTTAGTTACTTTTTATGGAAAGTAATCCATTAGGTTACTTTTGCATTACTTTTTCTCACCTGAGCTGGGTTTGCATGCTTACTTTTTAATAAAAAACGAAAACAAATTCTATTTTTGGGAAATGTAAAGGCCCTTTCACACCAAAAGTGAAATGAATAAGCCTCAGGCTGAAGGAAATTCAAATTAATGCCTGTACAAAAGTCAATAAATAGGAAAACAAAGTAACTTGTGTTACTTGTTTGAAAAAGTAATGTGTTACTTTACTCGTTACTTTAAAAAAGTAATCTGATTTCATAACTCAAGTTACTTGTAATGCATTACCCAACACTGCATACTGTATATACATGTTGACACTAAAAAAAATTATGAACCATTAATACATATTAATATACATATCGCAATATATATTTATTAATATAGATTAATATATATCGCAATAAAATTTATTTTTATATATATTTATTTAATATACACTGATAAATAACATTTTTAATATCCTGACTGAAAATATGATGCCTGAGAAGCTTTTGCTGTCTTTCTTTAAAATAATGTTTTAAATCTAATGTAATGACATATATGCATTTTTAGGGGCCATTTAATTGTCCTAATACCATTTGGAGCCATTGTATGCTGCTTTCTTTTTCTACTGATTGAAACGTGTCCTGAACTGACCTTTCCTCTTATGGTATAAGAGGAAATTAAATCATGATATTGTGTCCTTTACTCACATCCATCTTTCTTTAAAGTTTAGATAAAGTTAATAACTTTAAAGATCAGATCAGTGAAGCAAAGCTGGGGGATAATGGATGAAGGCACTTAAATTAAGTGGTGAATGGAAGTGTGATGCACGCAATCACACGGACCTCCTCTGTTGCCTTGTTTGATACAGTGATTAATGCTCCATTTCAAACTTTGTGGTTTATAACTGAATCTAAAGTAGATCGGACATGTTTACAAATGGGAAGCCTGGTGTCTAATGGAGGTAAGAGTGAGAAGAATATAAAACCACAAAGAGAGAGAGAGAGAGAGAGAGAGAAAGGTTTATACTTACAAATAACAGTTTCCTGTTATTTTTCAGGTAAATATATCAGTGGTGAGAGAGGCAGGGCTCAGTTTACTGTCGGGAAATTATGGAGTCTGAAACAGCTGTCTGAATGTACTGATCCAAGAGCAGTAATAACATCCTAACGTAATTACTGAAATGCTACCAGTACAGTATGACATTTCAGAAGAAGAGATAGATAGAGAGAGAATAAGAGATCAAGCTGCATGCTGATCTTTTTTATTCTCTCCCACAGGAAAGAGAAATTAATGGAAGCTTTTTTCCGCCACGGAATAAAAAAAGGTAATCGTGATTATTCACAATTATTTGAGATATTTCTTGAGTTTATATCTCGCAATTCTGACTTTATAGCTCACAATTTTGAGAAAAAAACAGGATAAATGTAGCAATTCTGAGAAAAAAAAGTCAGAATTCCGAGTTTATATCTCACAAATCTGACTTTTGTTTTCTCAGAATTGTGAGATATTAACTTGGAGTTGAGAGAAACAATGTCAGAATTGTGAGCTGATTTTTTTCCCTCAAAATTGCGAGTTTATATCTCATAACTCTGAGGAAAAACATCATAATTGTGAGTTATAAACTCTCAATTGTGAGAAAAAAGTCAGAATTGTGAGATAAAACATTGCAGTTATCTTTTTAATTTTTATTCTGTGGCAGAAATAAGCTTCCATTCAAATTACTAAAGAGATCTCTTTAATATTTCATTTGTTTCTCCTAGACATCAAGGAGAAACCAAAGTCTACAGTCAAACATAGTAAATACTCAAACATTTCTCATTCTACCAAGACCAAATGATCCGTTATGCTATCCATATCAATCTTATATTCTTGCTGAAATTTTCTTACAGACAATTCTGAGACATAGTTAATCCGTAAAAGAAACACAACTGAGATCTTCATTAGGTACTTTAGACCATAAAATAGCAACTTTAAGCTTTTCTCATCTTCTCTCAGGAAGTGGACATCTACACGGTGAAGCCAGAGGAACTGTCCTTCACCTCCTCCTTCTGTCTGCAGATCCAGAGGAATGATTATGTCCATGCTTTGGTCACCTACTTCAATATCGAATTTACCAAGTGTCATAAAAAGACTGGCTTCTCCACAGGTATAGTGTTTTAAAACGTCTCACTGTTCTGCACCTGTGGCCACAGTGGTGTATATGAATGTGTACTTTGCGGTCGATGTCTGCCCTCTAGTGGCTCAGTTATGACATGGCACTGCCAAAGACATTGCATTAAACCAAAACAGAGGCCAAAGATTTAAGGTAAACTTCTAAAATGAAAACCAGATACACAAAGTTTGTTTAAGGTGAAGCCTTTGCAGAGTTTGCTCATTAAAATTAATTTAGTTCTTGACGTTCACCCAGTAGGCCCAACATTTTGGGGCTGAAAATAATTGGTAACCAGCTGGTGTGTAACAAAATTCTACTATTTTGAGGATAAGGTACATGAATAAAAAATTATGAAGACATTATTTGACTTTATATCCTATAAGTTTACCAAGCCACATCCACATGACTCAGTTAATATTTATGCACCATACCAATTTCATTCATATTCGCACAGTAAATGTTTTATTTCCAGCTTGACGGAATGCAGAAACGTAAGTGTGTTGCAACGTGTGTTGAAGTAAAAACTGCTCATGACGCAAGACGCCAAAGAACATACACGATCTAGTGCTATTCATAAAATGCACGTTAAAGGGTTAGTTCACCCAAAAATGAAAATTCTGTCATTTATTACTTACCCTCATGCCGATCCACACCCGTAAAACCTTCGTTAATCTTCAGAACAGCACAGATGAATCAGTGGCTGCATCCAAAAACTGGAAAATGCTGCCTTCTGAGGACACATTTCAAGGTAGTAAGGCATCAAGGCACGTCCGAATCCAATGTTAGCTTCACTTCCTGTCTCATGAGATACCTTCCTCAGATCGATTTTTGAAGGAAGCATAGATGTATCCTTAGCTGCCTTTGATATCCCACAATCCTGTGTTTTCCATTCTGTGACAGTTGAGCTAGATGGCATCCGAAAGTTGCGTTTACTGTTCAGTTTGTGTATAAATGTATGATTTTGACCAACATATTTCAATTTTGATATCATTTCTATCGAGAAATTACTAGTGATGGCCGATTTCGAAACACTGCTTCATGAAGCTCCGAAGCTTCATGAATCTTTTGTTTCGAATCAGTGATTCGGAGCGTGTATCAAACTGCTAAAGTCACGTGATTTTAGTAAACGAGGCTTCATTACGTCATTACTGTTTCGAAACATTTCAAAACAGTTTGAAATTTCAATGGTTCACCGGTAGAGGGCGATGATAAAGTGAACCCATGAATCATGTAGATTCACTGAGAACTATTGAACAAGCGTCTATTGGCTTTACCCTATGGTTTTACCTGATTTCCGATCAGTTTTATACATTTGTAGATGTTTTAATTATACATTAGAATAATGAAACACATTGAAAATTGATAAAAGAACATACATTATACAGACACTCTATATTTAATCTTATTAGATGATTAGTTAATTCCATTTAATTGATTGTACTTTAAATAAAAGTTTTGCAATACATTTGTTAAAGGGTATTTTTAATGTATGTTTGGCCTGAGTTTTGTTGCATTTGCACCATTCTGACCGCTAGGAGTCACTGTGGAGACGGGTGTCAGATTGTTTCGAAGCCTCGATTCATTACGGCACATTTAATTCAACTGCTTCAGTGTTTCATGAAGCCTCGATCTGCCCATCACTAGAAATTACTACTGTAATAATTAAATATTTGTTTAGTTCTCACCAAAGCTCGCGCTATATTGCTGTAGATCATTAAACTGTTACGCTGCCTCAGAAGTCTGTCCGAAATCAATTTCGTGAGGTACCTTCATGCACAAATGCTGCCATACAAGTCATTCTCTTATAAGACAGCGAGGCAGCAAGACAGCTACATAGGTTTTCGGACGCAGCCAGTGTGTCGAATCTGCTGTTCGGAGCGCCAAAGTCATGTGATTTCAGCCGTTGGCAGTTTGACACGCGATCTGAATCATGATTCGACATACTGATTCATAATGCTCCGATGCTTCATGAAGCAGTGTTTTGAAATCGGCCATCACTAAATAAGTCGTTATTTTGTTTTTTTGGCGCTCCAAAAATATTCTCATCGCTTTATAATATTAATATTGAACCACTGTACTCACATGAACCGATTTAAATATGTTTTTAGTACCTTTATGGATTTCGAGAGAGGAAGTGTCTATTGCTCCCTGTGGAGGCCTCACGGAGCTATCGGATTTCAACTAAAATATCTTAATTTGTGTTTTGAAGATTAACGAAGGTCTTGAGGGTAAGTAATAAATGACAGAATTTTCATTTTTGGGTGAACTAACCCTTTAAACACCATTTGCATATGGTTATATTAGGGAGTTTATTATTATGTACCTTACTTTAAAGCAAATAGTCAGACACAATAATAGTGCTCCTGCAGTCATTCCAGTGTTGCCAGATTGGAAATGTCCTAGTGTCGTAATGACCTAGTATCTGCCAGTTACATCTGCCGTCTTTCTTTGCCACATTACAGTAAATGACATGAAATATTTTTGTGTAAGTATAATGTCCTCTGAGTTATTAATTCTGTCCTCAAAGTCTTGTTTAGCATCTGGACACAAATTAGATCTGTGCTGCTGGTTTACACTGATGATTTATGGTGGGTTTTGTTGTATTTTTTTTCCTGTTGTGTGCCTTAGCAGTCTGATGCATTGTATAGTCAAGAGAGTACCTGACTCCTGGATGTCGAGTTGCAGTCTTGTAAGGTGTTGTGGGATTCTGATCTGAGGGCTCTGTTAAGTTCTATTGATCTTTCAGGCCCAACGTATTGCTCAGTCAGCATATAGACGTTTCCTCTTGGGTGGAACAAGTGATCTTTTAGCTGGCAAGAAAAGAGTCCTTTCTTCCTCTCTCAAATGCACACACACACAACTTTTGCATCTTATTTGGCAGCTATCTTGAAAGAAGTGCAGACTTACACAGATTTATGTCTGGGAAAGCATGAAAATCTGAATTTGTGAATTGAATTTGTCAGGATTAGTACAAGATTTACGTGTTTGTTGTTATTCAGTTTCATGTCTAAAAACAAAATAAAGAGTCAGGATGATCACTATATATCATTTAATAAAAGGACAGCATGGAATATTCATTAGCAGCCATTATATACAAAATATTTGACCTATAAAATGCAGCAACCAATCAGAATCAAGTGTTTCAGAGAGCCCCGTAACAGTGTGTTGTATAGCCTATTATTTATTTAATGTGATATTGTATATATTTTGTCTTCTATTCACTGTAGCACCAGATTCCCCGTACACACACTGGAAGCAGACAGTGTTTTATCTGGAGGAGTATTTGACTGTGAAAAGAGGAGAGGAGATAGTGGGCACTGTCAGCATGAAGCCAAACGAGAAGAACGTGGTATGTGGCCCCATATTAAAATATGCTTTCAAGACCCTTCTTCCTTTCTTTCTTTCTTTCTGTTAATTAATATAAGTACAGCTTAAAGGTGCAGTGTGTAAATTTTAGCGGCATCTAGTGGTGAGGTTGTGAACTGCAACCAACGGCAGCTCACCCCACCCTTTCAAAGCAAAATAGAGAAGCTACGGTGGCCGTCTGGGCGACACAGATCAAAGATGTCGTCGTCTGAGACAGAGAGTACGTTAGCAAGTCAAGTAATAAGGTTTCTTCTTACTTCTAACAAAGAAAGGTCTCTGCTTCTAATAAACCAGACAACTACTACTTCTTCTTTGTGCGTATTTAACATAGTGACGATGCAAGCTGCCTCTAAAAACACGAATGATTTAGAAGAACAACAACATAGTGATGAAACGCGCTCTGCAGAGTGTTTGTCCATTTAGGGCTGCTGTAGAAACATGCTGGCACAAAATGATGACTTGACATGGAGGGTGAATGAGATAGAAATGGCTCATTCTAAGGTAATAAAAACATAACGGTTCATTATGTAAGGTCTTTATACATCACTGAAAACATAGTTATGTATATTATATTGCATTTCTGTCAATAGATCCTCCCAAATTTTACACATTGCACCTTTAAAGGGGTCATGTTTTCCTTTTTCTTTAGTGTGTTATGTAGCTGTTTGTGCATCTATAAGATCTGTAAAGTTACAAAGCTCAAAGTCTCCCTTAAAAAGATTTATTCTATCTAAAAGAGAAGGCAGATCCAGACCTAGATTGAACTCTCTCACATATACCTACGTCACTATGTGGAAATGTTTGCATAATGCCACCCAAATGCATACGCAAAGAAAGAAAGCGAGGCTTCAGTTATCATAGTAGTGTTGTCGCTGCCATGTCGTGGAGACGCTGTGTGTTTCTATGCAAAAGCAAAAGCACTTTCGAAAGTGGACACAATTAGGAATAAGTGGTTAAAGGGATAGTTCACCCAAAAATGAAAATTATCCCATGGTTTACTCACCCTCAAGCCATCCTAGGTGTGTAAGTATATATATTCTTTCAGACAAACACAATCCGAGATATATTTAAAGGTGCCATCGAATTGAAAATTGAATTTACCTCGGCATAGTTGAATAACAAGAGTTCAGTACATGTAAATGACATACAGTGAGTCTCAAACTCCATTGTTTCCTCCTTCTTATATAAATCTCATTTGTTTAAAAGACCTATGAAGAACAGGCGAATCTCAACATAGCACAGACTGTTACGTAACAGTCGGGGTGTACGCCACCAATATTTGCATATGCCAGCCCATGATCGAGGCATTACACAAGGGCAGGCAGTATTAACGTCTGGATGTGTACAGCTGAATCATCAGACTAGGTAAGCAAGCAAGAACAACAGCGAAAAATGGCAGATGGAGCAATAATAACTGACATGATCCATGATAACAAATTGTGTAAATTGTCTTTCTAAATGTTTCGTTAGCATGTTGCTAATGTACTGTTAAATGTGGTTAAAGTTACCATCGTTTATTACTGTATTCACGGAGACAAGAGCCGTCGCTATTTTCATTTTTAAACACTTGCAGTCTGTATAATGCATTAACACAACTTCATTCTTTATAAATCTCTCCAACAGTGTAGCATTAGCCGTTAGCCACGGAGCACTATCAAACTCATTCAGAATCAAATGTAAACATCCAAATAAATACAATACTCACATAATCCGATGTATGCATGCAGTATGCATGACGAACACTTTGTAAAGATCCATTTTGAGGGTTATATTAGCTGTGTGAACTTTGTTTATGCAGTGATAGAGTCGAGAGCTCGGGAGGGGGCGGAGAGTGCGCGATTTAAAGGGGCCGCAGCATGAATCGGCGCATTTCTAATTATGCCTCAAAATAGGCAGTTAAAAAAATTAATTTAAAAAAATCTATGGGGTATTTTGAGCTGCAACTTCACAGACACATTCAGGGGACACCTTAGACTTATATTACATCTTGTAAAAAACCTTCGATGGCACCTTTAAAAATATCCTTAGCCCTCCAAGGTTTATAATGGTTGTGAATGGTAACCCACATTCTGAAGACAGAAAAAATGCATCCATCCATAAAAAAAGTAATCCATACGACTCCAGGGGGTTAATAAAGGCCTTTGGAGGGAATGGATGTGTTTTTGTAAGAAAAATATCCATACATAAAACTTTATAAATTCGAATAACGAGCTTCCGGTAGACGACCGCACGCAGAATGCGCAAGTTGACTTGCGCCAAATGAGTAATCCTTTGACGCGATGTATGACGCAGGACTATATTTTTAAATATATCTAGGATTGTGTTCATTTGAAAGAAGATTGTCATATAAACCTAGGTTGGCTTGAGGGTGAGTAGATCATGGGATAATTTTCATTTTTGGGTGAACTATCCCTTTAAGATTTATTTACAACCCAAATGCTTTCCAGACTATATATACAGTATATACATATATGCTGCTTAATATTTTTGTGGAAACTGTGATACACATTTTTTTCTGTTCAAAAATAAATAAATTGAATTAGAAATAGTTGTTTTATGTAACGTTTTAAGTCATTAATGTCACTTTTGATCAATTATAATGCAATAAATCTAACATTTGAATGGTAGTGTATAACTCAATTAAACTTTCTTTACTCAAATTGTTATAATGATTCTGCAACTTAATGTTTCTGCTTTTTCCTTTTTTTTTTATCCAGCGTGATCTGGACTTTACCTTTGAGCTGGATTTTAAAGGTCAGCTATGTGAGGCCGCTATCGCTCACGACTATAAGATGCGCTAAGTGTCCAGCAGAGGCGAGAGACGGTTCTTGACAGCACTCAGAGAAGCAGAGGCAGGAGCCGCTCCAGATCATAGCTACAGCGACACAGAGAGAAAGACCAGGACAGAAGTTATCTCTGGGAGTCTTGCCAGTGTTTTTTGGAGCGGGGTGGCACTTTCTAGCAATAGCGTCCTTGCCTTTGCCAACTATAGCCTGCACTAGTACGCCATCTCTCCGACTGTTCAGGGGCCAACTATGACTACACCCCACAGCAAACAAAAGAATGTCCTGGGCTTATGAATGTTAAGTGTTAGTTTATGGTTGCTTTGCTTTTTATATTAAGAGTGTGAGTTCATGTTGAAGGTGTGCTTCCCAGTCCCAGACACTGAGAACTTTAACATATTGTATTAAGAGTATTACTCCACTTATATGCCTGTAGTAATAATTCATTTAAACTAATTTTAACAACTACAATGCAGTAGGATAAGTCATCTTGTAGATTTAGGATCAGGTTTTGACAAAATCCAGGTCATTCTCAGGAAACGAGGCCATTTTTGTTAGAAGATTTCAGGTTTTTCCTAAATATCACTGGCCAGTACAAAAGTCAGCATTTCTTTTTTGCTTTGTGCTTAGAACTTTTTTTTCTTTCTGTAAAGCATTAATCACTATAATTTTTTTTTCCACCTGGTTTGCAAAAACAACTATTGAGCTTTACGAAGCCAATATACATAAAAAAAAAAAACAATATACCATAAAAATATTGATAAAGACTGTAAGAGAAACCACATGGTGAAAATGTTTTATTATGTTAAAATATATTGTCAAAATTATCAATTTTGTTTAAATCAAAGACTATAGAATAACACGCAACACGTGTCACTCGTATTGTGTTTTTGAATAGGAAAAAGTGCAACGCACAATATGGCTGAATAAGTCCTGCCTTCTAAATAAGAGCCAATCGCTGATTGGTAAAGTCAACGCATCACTGCAGCGGCCTTTAGAAGCTCCGGTTCCTATAGAAACAGTCAGACGCGCGCCTCCGAAATGAGGCACAAGCGACGCGCATTTGGGACTGCGCATTGGCTTGATCCAGCCTGAATAATACCGTTTTTTGTCACGATTCGAGCGTTTAGAAACAAAATTTATGAGACAGTTGTTCATTGGTGATTTCAAATATGAAATTTAATCGAAAACTTGGCAAACAGCTACACTTGAAGGCGTTTCAAAGATGGCCGCCGAATGAAATTATTGTCTTATCTGCATTTTTTAAAATTAAGCATTTTATACATAGACCATGACATTTTCATTTCAATAAAAACAAAATTTAGTTATTTGTTTGTGATTCTTTATATTATATTGTGATGGATATGCAAATTAGTATAAATCTGCATGACAATTGCATGTTGCAAAGAAAACTATACATTTCAAAATGTGTTTTATTTTAAAAGTTCTGTGCATTATACATCAAAGTTTTTTATAGTATAAAATTGTTAGGTTCTATATCATATTAATTATATGTAGTGCTTCATGTGGACACCATTTCCTGAGAATGACCCATCCATAACAAAATTAAGTTTTGCGGCATCAATGACACTTTATACCTAAAAGATCATAGGAAAATGAATCAGAAGCTAATAATGGAATTTCCAAGTCGAAAGTGTGATTGCAATACAGCGACGTGATGAAATTGTGAATTTGTTTTTTTAAGTAACTTTGTGAGATTGCAATATGTAGTGTTAGTGTTATTTATGATCTTAGATGTGTGATAATTACATTTCCACTTGCATCTGCTAACTGAGCACAGAGTTGAAAATAGAGAAAGAGAAACAGCACATAATACATATCAAAACATAGATGCCATGTGGAATGTTGGCTCTGTCTGCGGTGAGATCTTGATGAGCTGAACTCAGATGGCATGCTGCTCTTCACCTGTGCTCTTATTAGAGTCTTTGCCAAGGCGATGACTGGGATACGTCCCGTCCCGGTACATTTGTGACCCCCGTGTCACAGCTGATTGTACTGTTCAAGCCCTCACCAAAGACATTCAATTCACTAGCAAAGCACATTGTCCTTTATTATGTGTTAAATTTATTGTTCATAATTAGTCCCCCTCCTATAAGTATTCATCTAGTTCAACTAGGGTCTGATGGGTCTTGGTGGAATATTGTGCAATATTGGGAATGTGAAAAATATAAACTGTATTCTCTGTGCAGAAGAATGTTTTCCTCATCCAATATTGTATTTCCAGAACTAATTGAGTGTTTGTTATTGAAATTTGAGGTTTACATGTTAAAAATGTTTTAAAATGATAATTCTGCCATGATTTGAGCATCTATCGAGATAATAGTAAGTAACATAGCTTAAAACTAATAAAATGAAAGCTAATTAAAATGTTTAGGTGTACAAAAGCATGCCTTATTGAAAGCGTCTTTGACTGTTTATAAAACTTGACATACTGCTGTTATGAAAGTTAAATATGTAAGTGACATAAAAAGACTGAACATTTGTTGATGTAAAATGTTGGATCCCATAGCAAAAAACAATAAAAGCCATTTGTCCATTAACGTGCAGTGTAATACTTGGTTGTGCTCTAAATGTAGTACCACTTGTAGTCCACAAGGGGGCTTGAAAAGATTATGAAAAAAAATGGAAACAAGTCTATCTGACATACTGGCTATGCTTGAGATGGAATGCTAGCACACTGGTTATTGCATTTTGCACAGTATATACCCCTAACTATATACTTTTTTAGTATGGGAAACATGCTACAATGTTTCACTAGGCTATATTGTTCTCACATGAACTCATTACACTGTGTTTCCTTTAAAGGTGCAGTGGTGTACATTTTAGGAGGATCTATTGGCAGAAATGCAATTTAATATTCATAACTATGTTTTCAGTGATGTATAAAGTCCTTACATAATGAACCGTTATGTTTTTATTACCTTAGAATGAGCCATTTCTGTATACACATTTTCCGGGTTGCGTCCGTTGCTGGAGCGGCTGAGAAGAGTGCGCTGTCGTTATACAGTACGAGAGCGGCCTCTAGAGGCGAAATAAAAACTATCACTGATGCCTCGTAGAGTTTGTTTTGACACGTGACGTGAGGCTGTGCGCTGTACAGAGCGGGACACTTCAAAAAACGGTATGTTATACAGTGTACACTACAGTAGATGTTTTCATATCACTATAAAGTAATTAGTTTAAGTAGATGCTGCATTACAGGAGAACAGTAGTATATTTGCCGTCGAGGCGGAGAGGATGCTAACATTAGTAGTACCTCTAGCGGTTAAAATAATGTGACAAAAACACCAACTGTCACGATTGTTACCATTCATTTGCATTCGTTTATATCCATTTGTTCGCGGTTATGCATTCATTATCCAGCGAAGTTGCATATTTAATCTGTATTCTTATCATGCAGCGACAGAAACATAAATCAGAAATGTATTCGATTTCACTTCTTTTTTATTGATACTGTAACATTTTGATTAGATAATCATCAGGTTTTCTAAAATAGAGGCAAATAATGTGTGAAAGTATACATATAATAGGCCCTTTGTGTATAAAGATGGTAAGTTTTAAGCATGACTGTTTGGTTTTATATGAACTGGTAACACTTCCATTTAATAAGGTTAATAAAAGTATTGTTCATTTTTAATTTCAACATTTACATTTTAACATTTTAAAGTTGTCTCTTACATTAGTTATAATGCACTATGAATTAACATGAACGATCAATGTATAATTAATATATTAGTATTTTTTATATTTAAAAATTACAATAAATATTTAACCATTTTTTTCATTCAAAGAAACAAAATGTAAGAAAGAGTTAAAACTGAACACAATCTTGCTGCTCAAACTGTGTATAACAATTTTTACTTTTGTATTTTACATTTACTTGTACTTCTACTTTCAATACGTAAGTATGTTTAATATAAAAAAATACTTTTCGTACTTAAGTACAAAAAATATCACATACTTTAAAGGGTTAGTTCACCCAAAAATGAAAATTCTGTCATTTATTACTTACCCTCATGCCGTTCCACACCCGTAAGACCTTCGTTAATCTTCAGAACACAAATTAAGATATTTTAGTTGAAATCTGATGGCTCTGTGAGGCCTGCATAGGGAGCAATGGACACGTCCTCTCTCAAGATCCATAAAGGTACTAAAAACATATTTAAATCAGTTCATGTGAGCACAGTGGTTCAATATTAATATTATAAAGCGACGAGAATATTTTTGGAGCGCCAAAAAAAAAAAAAAACGACTTATTGAGTGATGGCCGATTTCAAAACACTGCTTCATGAAGCATCGGAGCATAAATGAATCAGTGTATCGAATCATGATTCAGATCGCGTGTCAAACTGCCAATGGCTGAAATCCGAACAGCAGATTCGACACACTGATTCATCTATGCTCCGATGCTTGTTTTGAAATCGGCCATCACAAAATAAGTCGTTATTTAGTTTTTTTTGGCGCTCCAAAAATATTCTCGTCGCTTTATAATATTAATATTGAACCACTGTACTCACATGAACCAATTTAAATATGTTTTTAGTATCTTCATGGATCTTGAGAGAGGAAATGTCCATTGCTCCCTATGGAGGCCTCACTGAGCCATCGGATTTCAACTAAAATATCTTAATTTGTGTTCTGAACTAACCCTTTAAAACTTTTACTCAAGTAACATTCTAAACAGTGACTTTAACTTCTAGTCATTTTCTGGTAAGATATCTATACTTTTACTCAAGTATGGTTTTCGAGTACTTTAAACACCACTGGTTAGAAGTAAGAAGAAACCTCATTGCTTGACTTGCTACTCTGTTCTGTCTCAGACGACGACATCTTTGTCGTTCTTTGTTTGAGAAATTCACAACCTCACTGAGAGGTTCACAACCACAACCTCAGATTTACACACTGCTCCTTTAATATAGCAGGTTAAAATTTTTCAGAAAAAAATACAGTAATACAGTGTGCTTTGGTTGTTTGCATACAGGAAATGTCCATACTGCGCACATTATACAAACTGCATACTAAGAGATACTGTACACTATTTTGAACATAACCATTGTGTATGTGATAATACCAATAATTATTTATTTAAAGGGGAGGTTTTGGAAACCGGCCCACAGTGTAAAGAGAATCTGCATATGGACCTGTTTATAAAGTTTTTTGTTTTGTTTTGTTTGGGTTTTTCAGAAAAAAAAAAAAAATTACATGAAATGTCTGTGCATTAAAGGTGCTAAAGAGGATGTTTTGTTTTATACATTTTTGCGATATTACTTGAAACTGTCTTTACTAACTGATAAAATACTATTTATTAGGTGCACTGAAAGTAATAATATTAATATACATCATCTGTGCACGAGGTAGGGCCTTAAAAACATCAGCCAATCGTTTACGCGATCATCGCGTAAACGATTGGCCCTCTGGCTTGTCAATCACTGCCATGACGATCCATGTGAGAGACGCGCGGTTGCACGCTCCAGTAACATTCCACACTCCACAGGCGCCGTATGCAATGTTTTTGTCAGGAGACAGGAGTAACAACTGCAGATTATGAGTTACCTGCGGTGAGTCCGACATAATGAATCCACTAAGTGTGTGCGCGGCTTAATAACACAGCGAATGCCGGTGTTAAACACTCTCGTGCACGAGTTTTGGGAGGCGTTCCCTCTAAATGAGCGTGAAGGAGGGGGGTTGTTCTTACTCATGCGCTCATTTCAAAAACTCAGTGGACAAAAAGAACCTCTTTAGCACCTTTAAATAGTTTATTTAAACTGGTAAAACCTGTTTAGCCCCAGGCTGAGCTTTCAGAACAATGCCTTAAATATTTGAATTCTTATTTTCTAGTGTTCATTGTTAGCTGGCATGTAATGCCTCCTCTTGCCATTTCCTTGAAAGCACGAACTGGAATTAATGCAAACATAGTATTCTTTATTACAACATTTCACTCAAAATACATTTCTATTTAATATTTACACATTACACATGTGCATATTATAGCAGGCACCTTTACAAGACTACATGAGTGTGAAATCATCTAAAACGTTCACAGATTTAGTGTCATTCTGACCAGCTGTGATAGAGAATCAATGTGTGAATCCACATGAAAGCTCAATTTACAGATCATGACACATATTGTGATTACTGAAGAACTTGATAAAACATAGTAATAAGCCTTATTGTTCATCTCAAATGTGCATAAGCCCACTGTCTGGTGGACAATTAATGCATCCCCAAAAATGGAAGGAAATTATGTTATTTATGGTAAGTGTGCACAGTAACAAATGCTGCGTGACTTTTTGCACTGATTTAACACTGACTGCATTAAATTACAAATACAGACTACATATATATATAACTACATATGTATATATACACATTACTGTTGGCACAATACATAAAATACAATCAAAAAGTGTTCTGAAATCAACATTTGACAAAATCTATTTCAATAGATCAATCGTTTCAATGTAGCAAAGCAAACAACACTGAACCCTGTTAAAACCGAATCCTCACGCAAACCATCCGTTTGCTTCGTGGCAGTGTATTAAAAAAATATTCACGCTGCTGTTAGCAAATAGAGACATTTTTCAGAATGTGTCTGCTTGCTATGAATAATAAAGGAATAATTCATGACCTTCAATCCATCACATAAGTAATAAATAATACATTTGTGCAAATGACTGTAAACAAACTAGGATGTGTAGGAGCTTTGTTTGCTCATTTAAAATATACTTTCCTAGACCTTCATATTAAAAAGATAAAGTACAACAACTGTCAATACGAAAATACAGCTTTGTTTACTTCAATAGTGTGACGGGTGATTTAAATGACCTTAATAGGGACACGTTTGATGAATTCTAGTAAGTGTACAAAACTATAGTGCACTACTTAAAGCCCTACATCTAAATGTTATCATAAAACTCATCAGTTTCACACTGTAAAGAGGTACTGGTTTATAAAAAGAAAAAAAGAAAAAAAAAAGACCAAACATTTTTAACTCTACAGTGGTCATACAAAAACGCAAACATAAGAGAAAACAGTAACACGAGAGCAAGAAACACCAGATCAGCATTAACACCAAGGTTTCTGTGAGTGTTTATGGATGGCTCTCTACTAGCAGCAGGACTTCTTCTTAGCTGTGCTGTCTACTAGTGACACGGTTTTCTCTTTTTCTCTGTCCTCTTGTTCTTTCAGAACTCTGGCAGAGAGAAAAAAAGTGTCTCAACTTATAAGGTGCAGTACAGTGCAACACAATAATAATGTGGGAATAATAGCCTGGCTGAATCGTTAGTGCTGAAAATGTATCTTTTTTGCTGTTGGATATGCAATTGACCCTTCGCCAGGAGTTTGATTGACAGGCAATCTAACCAATCATAACGGCGAATCCGCCATCTTGTCCGACAATGCAGTCAGGGGAGTAACGAATAACGTCGGTGGACTTGAAAAATGGTGTGTACTGACGTCTTTTCGTGATTGAAACAGCATTTCTTATGATGTTCATTAATGTTTATTTGATACTATAAATTAACTAGTAGGAAGAGATGATCGGTTCACGAACCGCTTGAACTAAGGCGCTACAGCGATCTGTAATGACACATTAAAGAGCCACAAAACTGTATTTATTGTTTAAATTTCTTTAAAAATGACAAAATTTGAAATTTGAGACTTTGTTTCATATCAAAAGTAACCTGCTTTGTCTTGTCTGTCAATGTATTTTTCACTACGTGACAACATGATGTGTGGCGGACATAGCAAAAATAACTAAAGGGGGTGGGTCTTTACGAATGGTGAATTGACTTTTCCAGGTATTAAGAATTGTTATGCCAACAGTCTATTCACTTACTGAAGCATACTGCACTCAAAACTGGAAATTGTTTTTATTTTTTATTTTTTTTACTAAAAAATAACTAATCACTGGATTTTAAGCTTGTAAACTAAGGTAAGTGGCATAAAAATATTGAAAGTAGAATTATATATTTACTTATGTTACAGTGTGTGTTTATGTAAGTGAAATAATCTGTATTTATTTGTTTTGCATGAACAGAAATTCTTCTTCAACATTTTTCCTTATTTTTCATTCTTATTTGATCTTTTCTATAAAACTGTTCAACAACCAGGACCTCTGCGCCATTTTTTAAATACCAATCTATTATTGTGGTATCATGGTTCGCAGACAAACCCGGCACCAAACACGTAAAAATGAAACAAATCGTGGTTGGTTGTTTGTTTTGTGGTTGTCAGGCAGTCATTTCCGGTCTATGGGCCCGTTCATTTTTGTGTTTAAGGGTAGTAGAATGAAAAAAAAAAAAACCCAGTAAGGTCTAGAGACGCAACTTCTTTTAGCCTTAAGCGCCGCATTTGCAGAACAGTGTGTCATGCACAAAACATGGGCACAAATGTCAAATACATCCATCTAGCGGGTGTTTACATAGAAAATCCAAAGAAATTCTGCGCAGAATTTGATTGCAAAAACACATTCTGTGTGAATATGGCGTTTCTTGGCCAGATTAAACTGCAAAATGTTTTAACACCAATCAGACATAACATTATGACCACCTTCCTAATAGTATGTTGGTCCCCCTTTTGCTGCCAAAACAGCCCTGACCCGTCGAGGCATGGACTGCACTAGACCCCTGAAGGTGGGTTTTGCTTTGTGGCAGGGTGCATTATCCTGCTGAAAGAGGCCACAGCCACCAGGAAATACTGTTTCCGTGAAAGGGTGTCCATGGTCTGCAACAATGGGGTAGGTGGTACATGTCAAAGTAACATCCACATGGATGGCAGGACCCAAGGTTTCCCAGCAGAACATTGCCCAAAGCATCACACTGCCTCTGCCAGCTTGCCTTCTTCTCATAATGCATTCTGGTGCCATGTGTTCCCCAGGTAAGCGACGCACACGGACCCACCATCCACGTGATGTAAAAGAAAATGTGATTCATCAGACCAGGCCATCTTCTTCCATTGCTGCGTGGTCCAGTTCTGATGCTCACTTGTCCACTGTTGGCGCTTTCGGTGGTGGACAGGGGTCAGCATGGATACCCTGACTGGTCTGCGGCTATGCAGCCCCATATGCAACAAACTGCGATGCATTGTGTATTCTGACACCTTTCCATCAGAATCAGCATTAACTTCTTGAGCAATTTGAGCTACAGTAGCTTGTCTGTTGGATCAGACCACACGGGCCAGTCTTCGCTCCCAATGTGCATCGTGCAATAAGCCTTGGCCACCCATGACCCTGTCGCCAGTTCACCACTGTTCCTTCTTTGGACCACTTTTGATAGATACTGACCACTGCAGGCCGGGAACATCCCAAGAGAGCTGCAGTTTTGGAGATGCTCTGACCCAGTCGTCTAGCCATCACAATTTGGCCCTTGTCAAACTTTTTCCTGCTTCCAACACATCAACTTTGAGGACAAAATGTTCACTTGCTGCCTAATATATCCCACCCACTAACAGGTGCCGTGATGAAGAGATAATCAGTGTTATTCACGTCACCTGTCAGTGGTCATAATGTTATGCCTGATTGGTGTATATTGTGATTTTAAAAGAACTTAGTCATATAAAAATGTGTTAATAATCTCGGTTACAAAGGTGTCCTTGTTACAGTGTAATTATATATTTAAGTACTGAGAAATATCAATTAACAACATGTACTTAGTATAAGATTAGGAATTGTGTTTGGTTTAGTGTTAGTTGCTTGTAATTTGCATAAATTACTGTTATTACTACAGTAAGTACATAATGTGTAACACTAAAATAAATTGTGACAATAAACTCTTACCTTGCCATGTGAATCATGGACTCTGTCACATTGTGGTTTGAAAAAGCACTGCACTCATAGAAAATCAATTGAAAGTCCTGAAAAAGTGAATAAAATGACAAAATAAGATATGTTAGAATAAAGGGTCATTCAGTATGGTACTTAATGTTTGCTGAGTATGTAAAACAGTAACTGACAGGAAACCACTTCATATATCTCAACAAACTACAAACTGATTCTCCATGTCTGAGTCAGTTCTTTTACATTTCAAGAGCGCAATGCTTAAAATGTTTAATGGTGATCCATGAGTGCCACTCCAGGGCATAGATTCACTCACCTTGGCTAATTTCTCTCCTGTTCCCAGCGGAATTTCTCTCTGGCCATCTAGATCTGTCTTATTCCCCAAGAGCATGATGGGAATGTCCTCACCTGCTCCCTCCTGTAGTATGAAAAATGACAACCACTTCCCATTAGAACCAATAAAAACTGCAGTGTTGATACTGTTTAACTTGAAATAAGCATTTTAACCCTTAAATGCATACCTCGGGTCTTTAGTGACCCGGGACGTCATTTACTACCCTCCTCCTCGTTCATTTTTTAAAGTTAGACATCAACCTTCTTGGTATTCCTCAATCAATTCATTATAAAGAATATAACAAGAAAAAAATCATAAAATTATAAAAGAGTGCCTATTTTTGTATTCATTTTTTGTAAAAATTGTATAGGGTCACAAACGACCCGAGGTGTGTATGAGTGTACATATTTTTTTTTGCACAACAATAATTGAATCTTAGATGACAGAATAAGTGCAATTTACCTTTATTCCACAAGGTGGCAATGTCTGATACACAATGCTGAAGTGACGACTCATTCAGACAGAAAACGAAATAATAAGAGAAACATGAAATGGCTCAGCGATTTACTGCAGAGCAAGTACTGAACGCAATCAAATATGACTGTAACTGTTACTGGATTGATCTGGTGAAGCTGTTAGCGATCGAAATATTGATTTTGAACATGTTAAAAAATTATATAGTTTTGAGAATATGTTTGAGATCGCGAATGGGCTCATATTCGTGACCTCAAACATAAAACTAGCCCATTATTTGCTGAATTTACTGGGAAATGAGCTCTGACGAAGACAGTGAGGATGGCATAAAACATCTGCTCAAACTGAACCCTTTCAAGCTCCAAAAGGTAACAAAATATGCTTTATTTTATTCTTCTGTAATTGTTGCTCTATTACCAGAAGAGTTTTATATTATCGCGACTGGTAGAGATCCTTCCGTGTTAGATATAACGTTAGATCCGGGTCGATAAAGACCCGAATATGTAAGAATGATTGGCGAAACAGTCATGCATTTAAGGGTTAATCGCTTTTTTGATTAAGATATACTACCGTTCAAAAGTTTGGGATTATTAATATATAATGTTTTTGAAAGAAGTCTCTTATGCTCTCCAAAGCTGAATTTATTTAATCAAAAACACAGTGAAAAAAGTAATATTGTGAAATGTTATTACAATTTAAAATAAATGTTTTCTATTTGAATATATTTTAAAATGTAATTTATTCATGTGATGGCAAGGATGAATTTTCAGCATAATTATTCCAGTCTTCAGTGTCACATGATCCTTCAGAAATCATTCTAATATGCTGATTTGCTGCTCAAGAAAGTATTATCAATGTTAAAATCAGTTGCGCTGCTTCATATTTTTATGGAAAATATATATACCTTTAGTAATCTTTGATTAATAGAAAAAGCATTTATATGAAGTTTAAATCTTTTGTAACATTATAAATACATTTATTGTAACTTTTAATAGCTAATTTACATAAAAAAAGAGAAGAAAAAAAGTGTGAAACCACCAACTGCTACTTGCTACTACTAGTCAGAAGTAAGTAGTATTTATAATTTAAACGGAAGAGGCATGTTTTATTGGACAAAATATTTCTTTACCCTATTATTTCATTAATATTTCAATCAATTTCTCAAACAAACTTCATTTTAGAGGTATATGTGTACATAAGCATACATTTGGTCTTTTACTCATAAAGAAAGAGGAAATGAATGACTCACCTGCACACTGGCCAGCCACTGCCTCACTGCTGTGAAAGTCTGCTCATTAGTGATGTCATACACCACTACCACACCATCGGCCTTGCGAAAAAACTGCTTGGTGATGCTGCGATACCTGACGACGGAAACCCACAATGAAACTTCTGCATTAATCTTTTGCATTCATCTGTTATCTTAGTAGACACAATAGCAACAAAACAACTAGGTCTCTGATAACATATGCACTATAATTCATTAAACTTGTTTCTATTAGAATATATCACCCACCTCTCCTGTCCTGCTGTGTCCCACATTTGCAGGGCTACCTGGCTGTTGTCCACTGTCAGAGTCTTCACACTGTAGTCAATACCTGCACACACATCACACAAATGAAAGAAGTCAGTCTGAAGGAGGAGGAAGGGGGTCTGGCATTTAATGTCTTCATGCTTTTTTTCCCATCCCAGAGGAAGCTCCACACACACAAGCCCTGACTAAAGGGCAGATGGAATTGATTTGAGGTTCTAGTCAGTACCAAGTTATTGATAAATGTTTAAAACCAGCTAAATACAGAAATCATGCAAATTGGACACATTATGTTACGATGTTTTTAACTTTCCATACTGAGACACAGTTACTTTGCAAACAAAATGGGTCAAAAACTACAGTGATATTCCATTTTTTTTTTTTAGTTTTTAAAGTACAATGTAAATAGTATGGTGCATGAATATGATAATCAATCAGTGTCATAGCACATATCAAAATGTGTGGTATTACAGCATCACGGTATTGCCACAGTGCTATTATGTAAAGCCATTTTATTTTATTGTAAAAATATATTAAATAATTTTTTTTTAAATATTTTTTTTTCCATTTTAAGAAATTCATTTTTATTCAGATATTTATTTATTATTTTTTATTAATTTATATTTAGAAATTAATCTATTATTCAGGAAGGGCAGATTATTATTATATCAAAAGTGGCAGTAAAGACTTTAATATTGTTTAAAAAAAACTATGTTAAATAAATGTTTCTATTCATCAAAAATATTAAGCAGCACAACAGTTTTCAACATTGATAATAAGTTACAATGATTCATATTAGAATGATTTCTGAAGGATCATGTGACACTGAAGACTGGAGTAATGATGCTGAAAATTCAGCTTTGCATCACAGGAATAAATTACTTTTTTAAAATATATTAAAATAGAAAACAATTATTTTAAATTGTAATAATATTTCACAACACTGTTTCTATGTCATCTATACTACTTTGGGTCCAACTTTATATTAGATGGCCTTAACTACTATGTACTTACATTTACATTAATCATTTGATACAATGCACTTATTGTGTACATAATGTTTTTACATTGTACTTATATTTTAAAAACACCGGCATGTAATTACATCTGTAATTAATTTCTGTAATTACATTTATGATTACACTGTTGACCCATTCCTTACACCTAACCCCTACCCTTAAAACCTTAAACCTACCCATACCACCAAAGCTTTCCCTAACCTTACCCGTATGCCACCTCAATAGCAGCAAAAGTGTTTTGCAATTCAATATGAACTCAATAAGTACAGTGTACTTATTTTTTGATGTAAGTACATAGTAGTTAAGGCCACCTAATATAAAGTGGGACCCTACTTTGTTATATTTGAAACAGTCCTGACTGTGTTAAAGGTTGTGAAACGTTGTGTGAGACTAAATATCTTTTAACAGTGTCACTGTCATCAGCATGTGAAAAAAAAATTAACAGAAGCAACAACACGGCGACAAGTTGTGAAACAAGCTGTGGACACACACCCAAAAAAATAGCTTTAGAGCAACATTTTGATTGAACTAGTGCTTTAATAGTGCTATTTAGGTTAAATAAAACAAAATACCTATAGACACTAGTAAACATTAACAAGTAAATGGAAAGCCACTGACCTACAGTAGCACATGTACCAGGGTGGAAACAGTCGTCACAGAAGCGACGTAAAAGAGATGTTTTTCCCACGCTGGAATTCCCTACCAGAACGATCTTAAACAAGCGATCTGGACCTAAGTTGGACACTTCATCCTAGAAAAAAAAAAAAAAGACACACAAGATTAATGGAAGCTGAAAAAAAAAAAACGCTCATATTTTATACCAAATGTCCAAAATTAGCATTTGTCATGCACCAAATGCAAGTACATTGTACAGTGGTGCTCAGAATTATTGGCACCCTTGGTAAATGTGATCAAAGATGACTGTAAAAATAAATCTGCATTGTTTATCCTTTTGATCTTTAATTCATAAAATGAGTAAAAATCTAACCTTTCATTGAAGGAAAAGAATTGAAAGTGGGGGGAAAATCACATTATGAAATAAATGTTTTTCTCCAAAACATGTTGGCCATAATTATTGGCACCCCTAGAATTTTTTTATGAGTAAAATATCTCTGAAGTATATTCCCAGTCATATTTACATTTTTTTTTAGCACACCAGGGTGATCATGAACATGAAATTGTCCAGCCATGACTTCCTGTTCCACAGGAGTATAAACATGAGGAAACACAAAGGCCAAATTGCCGAATCATTCATCACAATGAGTAAAACCAAAGAATATAGTTCTGATGTGCAGCAAAAGATGAGCTTCACAAAATAGAAAGTGGCTGTAAGACAATAGCATTGAAAATCCCCATTTCCACTATCAGGGAAATAATTAAGAAGTTCCAATCAACTAAAGATGTTACAAATCTGCCTGGAAGAGGACGTGTGTCTAAATCGTCCTAATGCGCTGTGAGGAGGAAAGTTTGAGTGGCCAAAGACTCTCCAAGGACCACAGTTGGAGAATTGCAGAGATTAGTTGAGTCTTGAGTCTCAGAAAGCGATAAAAAAAAAAAAAAATTAAACAGCACCTACATCCTCACAAGTTGTTCAGAAAAATCCTCTGCTCTCATCCAGAAACAATCTCCAGTATATTAAGTTGTCAGACAAGGCTGGAACTTCAAATGGGACTGGCTTCTATGGTCAGATGAAACTAAAAAAAAGCTTTTTGGCAGCAAACCCACAAGATGGGTTTGGTGCACACATGGATAAAAAGTACCCAATGCCCACGGTTAAATATACTGCTAGCTCTTTAATGTTGTAGGCCTATTTGTTTTGCTGGAGGTCCTGGACATCTTGTTCAGATATATGGTATCATGGATTCTATCAAATACCAACAGATAAAAAAAATCAAAACCTGACCGTTTCTGCTAGAAATCCTATAATGAGCCATGGTTGGATCTTCCATCAGGACAATGATCCAAAACAAACATCAAAACCAACACAAAAATGTGTCACTGAGCACAAAATGAAGCTTCTGCCATGGTCTTCCCAGTTCCCTGACCTGAACCCTAAAGAAAATGAGTGAAGTGAACTTATGTCACGGCACTCATGAAGACTGGATAGATCCAATTGCAGCAATGGTGTTTATTGTGGGCAAATCCAAAAGGCGTAATCCAGGGTACAGGCAAAGGTCATAATCCATAAATAGACAGTCCAAACATGAAACAAGAAACACGAAACAAGAAACTACAAACCAAAAGGGGAGAACAGGGATCAGACTCGAGGGTGACATCAAACAATGAACCACCAGAACAGACAGAAACAACTCAGACTAAATAGACAGACACTAATGAGAAAATACACAACAGCTGGGTGCAATGATGAGTGGTGATTAGTCCGGGGAGTGTGTTATGGGAAATGTAGTCCATGAAATGGGTGAAACCGAGAGTCCGGGAAGGAGTGCCCTCTAGTGGCTGAAGGGCACTCTCACAGGTGATCGTGACATTACCCCCCCTTAAAGGAGCGGCTACCAGACGCTCCATCCGAAAAAACAAAAAAAAACAAAAACACAAACACAAAAAACTCAGGAGGGAGGTGGACAGGAGGAGGATCAGGGGGAGGGACGGCGGGCCAGATCCAGGGTGCCCCACTGAAAGCCAGGGCGGTGCTGGAGGAACTGACCAGGCGGGCACTGGCAGGTTTGGGGTCCCGGCTGATTGCCCGGGCGGCGCTGGAGGATTTGACCAGGCGGCACTGGCAGGTTTGGGGTCCCGGCTGTTTGCCAGGGCGGCGCTGGAGGAATTGACCAGGCGGGCACTGGCAGGTTTGGGGTCCCGGCTGATTGCCAGGGCGGCGCTGGAGGATTTGACCAGGCGGGCACTGGCAGGTTTGGGGTCCCGGCTGATTGCCAGGGCGGCGCTGGAGGATTTGACCAGGCGGCACTGGCAGGTTTGGGGTCCCGGCTGATTGCCAGGGCGGCGCTGGAGGATTTGACCAGGCGGGCACTGGCAGGTTTGGGGTCCCGGCTGTTTGCCAGGGCGGCGCTGGAGGAATTGACCAGGCGGGCACTGGCAGGTTTGGGGTCCCGGCTGATTGCCAGGGCGGCGCTGGAGGATTTGACCAGGCGGGCACTGGCAGGTTTGGGGTCCCGGCTGATTGCCAGGGCGGCGCTGGAGGATTTGACCAGGCGGGCACTGGCAGGTTTGGGGTCCCGGCTGATTGCCAGGGCGGCGCTGGAGGATTTGACCAGGCGGGCACTGGCAGGTCTGGGGTCCTGGCTGATTGCCAGGGTGGTGCTGGAGAAACTGACCAGGCAGATTTCAATGGTTCAGGTGGCCTGGGCAGAAGTAGCAGGGCAGAAGGCTTGGGCGGTGGTGGCAGAGCAGAAGGCTTGGACGACGGTGGCAGGACTGGCGGCCTGGGAGGCGGCAGGGCTGGCGGCCTGGGCGGCGCCGGCAGGGCAAGGCGCTTCGTTGGCGCCGGCAGGGCAAGGCGCTTCGTTGGCGCCGGCAGGGCAAGGCGCTTCGTTGGCGCCGGCAGGGCAAGGCGCTTCGTTGGCGCCGGCAGGGCAGGGCGCTTCGGTGGCGCCGGCAGGGCAGGGCGCTTCGGTGGCGCCGGCAGGGCAGGGCGCTTCGGTGGCGCCGGCAGGCAGGGCGCTTCGGTGAAGCATGAACAGTCTCTATAGTCGAAGGATCTTGAAGGACGGAGGAAGCCCTCTTCCTCCTTCTCCTCCGCTTACGAGGGTGAGACGGTGGCTCACCCAAAATGGACTCACCGGCTGGAGCGGGCTCTGGAGTGGACACACTGGCTGGAGCGGGCTCTGGAGTGGACTCCCTGGCTGGAGCGGACTCCCCGGCTGGATCGGACTCACTGGCTGGAGCGGGTTCTGGAGCGGACTCACTGGCTGGAGCGGGCTCTGGAGCGGACTCACTGGCTGGAGCGGGCTCTGGAGCGGACTCACTGGCTGGAGCGGGCTCTGGAGCGGACTCACTGGCTGGAGCGGGCTCTGGAGCGGACTCACTGGCTGGAGCGGGCTCTGGAGCGGGCTCCCTGGCTGGAGCGGACCCTGGAGCGGACTCACTGGCTGGAGCGGGCTCTGGAGCGGACTCACTGGCTGGAGCGGGCTCTGGAGCGGACTCCCCGGCTGGAGCGGACTCCCCGGCTGGAGCGGACTCCCCGGCTGGAGCCGACCCCCTGGCTGGAGCCGACCCCCTGGCTGGAGTGGGCTCTGGATGAGGGTGAGTAGCCGAACGGCCTCTGTGAGAGAGATGGTGGATAAAGCCCCAAAAGTCCAGGGTCTGGAGCCCCTCCATCTCACACCGAGGCAACGGTTATCGAGGCCTCCATTAAAAATGTCTTTAAGCGCCTCGTCATTATAATGCAGTCCCTCTGCCAAGGTCCAAAACAAACCTGCAACCTGCCCAACCTCTCTTCCCTCCTGGCGCAGCGCCATCACCGCCCAAACTCGAGCCATCCGCTCACGGATGGAGGCTGGGGAACGGAACCGACCCTCCATGCCGCTGGATCTAGGTGGATGGTGGTTCATTCTGTCACGGCACTCATGAAGACGGGATAGATCCAATTGCAGCAATGGTGTTTATTGTGGGCAAATCCAAAAGGCGTAATCCAGGGTACAGGCAAAGGTCATAATCCATAAATAGACAGTCCAAACATGAAACAAGAAACACGAAACAAGAAACTACAAACCAAAAGGGGAGAACAGGGATCAGACTCGAGGGTGACATCAAACAATGAACCACCAGAACAGACAGAAACAACTCAGACTAAATAGACAGACACTAATGAGAAAATACACAACAGCTGGGTGCAATGATGAGTGGTGATTAGTCCGGGGAGTGTGTTATGGGAAATGTAGTCCATGAAATGGGTGAAACCGAGAGTCCGGGAAGGAGTGCCCTCTAGTGGCTGAAGGGCACTCTCACAGGTGATCGTGACAACTTAAGAGTAGAAGCACCAACATGGAGCTGGGAATCTGAAGGTTCTGGAGAGATTCTGCACGAAGGAATGGTCTCTGATCTCTTTTCAGGTGTTCTCCAAACTCATCAGGCATTATAGAAGACGAATCAGAACTGTTACCTTGGCAAAAGGAGGTTGCAAAAACTATTGAATAAAAGGGTGCCAATAATTGTGGCCAACGTGTTTTGGATATAAACATTTATTTCATAATGTGACTTTCCCCCCACTTTCAATTCTTTTTCTTCAATGAAAGGTTAAATTTTTACTCATTTTATGAATTAAAGATCAAAAGGATAAACAATGCAGATTTATTTTTACAGTCATCTTTGATCATATTTACCAAGGGTGCCAATAATTCTGAGCACCACTGTATTTTGAATTGTAATAAACATGCCATTCTTTTAGTATAGTATAAGGATTGCATTTACTGATATCAAGCAAAATACACCTAATATCTACTACACACTTAAAAAAAATAAAGGTGCCAAAAGGGGGATGAAAAAAAACATTTTGGGTTCCCAAAAGAATCTTTTAGTCAATAGTTCTTAAAAGAAACATTTATTCTTATACCAAATTTACAATGCAAAGGTGGCACAGATGTGCTTCTGAGCTGGAATTTAAGTGTTTTTTAAAAAAACTGCTGCTCAGAGATGGCATAAATGCATTTAAACTGACTAGGTCCTGAGGTGGGTCAGAGTAGGCATGATTTTATCTGGCTTTAATGCAGCATTGTCTTTACACATGCAACTTAACTCATCTGTGTGTAGTTAGTGTGGCTAAAGGTAGTTTATTAATCTAAAGAACCATTTTCTACATTTTTGTGCAATGGAAAGATCCAATGGATGTTAAAGGTTCTTCAAGGTACCATTGAGGCAAATAAAGAACCCTTTTTTTAAGAGTGCACTATGAAACCTCAACAAGTGTCCAAGGTTTTGACCAATCAAATCGTATTCTCACCGACTGGACTGTCTCTTTGCCCACAGGCTGTCCCCGGGGTGAGGTGGGCGTGTGTGAGACTCCTAGAGGTGGTGAAACAGAGGTTGGAGTGCTAGTTGTGGGGTAAATATTACTCATTTGGAGATCAATGCCCTCCTCCATCTCCTCATCTTCACTCCATTCTCTGAGCTGGGCCTGATAACCCTGCTGAAGGAGTTGGGGGAGGGGGTCCTCCTCGATTGAGATGACCCTCTGGAGCTGGTGTTTTGAATGAGTTCGCCCATCTACTATTTCCTCCAGGTCCATGCTGTGCCCATTTACACCAATTGTGGTTTTCCGCTTAGAATGAGGCAGAACTTCTTCATCCTCGTCACTGGAGATGACAACAGCCACATGACATGAGCAAGATGTAGTATCTTTTTTGATTACTCAAACTATAAATATCAAGAAAACATCTTATTGACGTCTTCACTTTTATCTCTGGAATATATCAAATCCTTTTTGATTTTGCAGATTCACTGTATCCTTTTATCTTGAGTACCGTTGAGTGAACAGATGCCATTTTCACAAAGCCTTACCTCTTGAATGACTGCTTCCGCTCAGCGTGATTCAGAGTAATTGATCCAGACCTTTGTGTCCATGAGAGTTTTGCAGCAGAGGTCTTTGGTTTCTGAGAGACAGCAAACAATGACTTGAAATAGTCAAAATGCAGGATCAGTACAACTGTCTTATATAACATCTATATGAACCTACTTGATAGCACATGTCTCTTTCATCTCGTAAATGTTTGTTCATTTCCCTAAGAGGAATTAAATAGAACACATTTCAATTCTGGGCAAACAAAGACCTTCTTCTTCATTTATAGTCATTTCTTACCTTAGCAAATCAAGCTGCTTGAGAAGACTTGACCTCTCTCTTTGCAGGCTTTCTGTAACCCTATAAATCTCACTGTAGAAAACACAAACTCTTTTAATGACAATGAGTTTGCCACAAGATTAACAACATATCAAACAAGGGACATAATGTATGAAAGCTAAATGAACAGGTATTATGAGAAACCAATGTTAAAATAAATTAACTATACAATATACAGTATAGTAGTATCTCTTTTGATTACTCAAACTACAAATATCAAGAAAACAGGTCTCTTTATTGGCATTTTCACAATAAGCATTGGCTTTCTAGATGATTTCCTGGTCAAGTACAAAATGTCATAACATCCTCACATCTCTCGCTCGTCATGCAGTTGTGAGGACTGTTCCTGCAGCAGCATGAGTTGCTCCTGGGCCAGGCTCAGCTCCTGGGTGGTACTTTCCAGCTCACGGCTCAAGTCCTCATTATATTGTTTGAGTTTGACGTTCTCCACGGCTGTCTCTCGTTGCTCGCTGTGCAGCTCTCGACACTGACGCTCCAGCTAACAGAGACAAATCACACATGTACACACAAATTAAACAATCAACACTCGAGCTATCATTTAAAACAATTAAAGCACAAGAAGATCTTTAAAGGTGCCCTAGAACTTTTTTTTTTACAAGATGTAATATAAGTCTAAGGTGTCCCCTGAATGTGTCTGTGAAGTTTCAGCTCAAAATACCCCATAGATTTTTTTTAATTCATTTTTCTAACTGCCTATTTTGGGGCATAATTAGAAATGAGCCGATTCAGGGTGTGCGGCCCCTTTAATTCTCGTGCTCCACGGCCCAAGAGCTCGCGCTTGCCTTAAACAACATAAAAAAAAGTTCACACAGCTAATATAACCCTCAAAATGGATCTTTTACAAAGTGTTCATCATGCAGCATGTCTAATCGCGTAAGTACAGTGTTTATTTTGATGTTTACATTTGATTCTGAATGAGTTTGAGGCTGTGCTCCGTGGCTAACGGCTAATGCTACACTGTTGGAGAGATTTATAAAGAATGAAGTTGTGTTTATGAATTATACAGACTGCAAGTGTTTAAAAATAAAAATAGCGATGGCTCTCTTGTCTCCGTGAATACAGTAAGAAACGATGGTAACTTTAACCACATTTAACAATACATTAGCAACATGCTAATGAAACATTTAGAAAGACAATTTACAAATATCACTAAAAATATCATGTAATCATGGATCATGTCAGTTATTATTGCTCCATCTGCCATTTTTCGCTATTGTCCTTGCTTGCCTTACCTAGTCTGATGATTCAGCTGTGCACAGATCCAAACGTTACTGGCTGCCCTTGTCTAATGCCTTTCATAATGTTGGGAACATGGGCTGGCATATGCAAATATTGGGGCGTACACCCCGACTGTTACGTAACAATCGGTGTTATGTTGAGATTTCGCCTGTTCTTCGGAGGTCTTTTAAACAAATTAGATTTATATAAGAAGGAGGAAACAATGGAGTTTGAGACTCACTGTATGTCATTTCCATGTACTGAACTCTTGTTATTCAACTATGCCGAGGTAAATTCAATTTTTGAATCTAGGGCACCTTTAAATCATGATGGATAACATGACCATCAGGTTTTACGCAAATGCTCGGCATCCATGCCAAGCATATTTACACCTCTATCTAGAACTGAGATGGCCTTGGAAGTGTTACTGTGAATGTTTGGCTAGGACATTGTGGGGAGAATGATTTGATAAGAAAGCTCTTGCACTCATGCTTTTACACACAGCTATGCTGCTAAATATAGACACAAAAAGGACACAATACCATGTCTATAACCAAACATACATGCAGTACCAAACTTCAGCTCTTCACATAAAAGTCAAACACATTAGCACAGACAGTCGGTTTCCGATCGCTTGTGCACAAAGTTGCATTAAAGAGAGTAATTTGTTTCAGTTGTTCACAGACGAGAAGAGAAGAAAATGAAGCTTGTAATGAGAGAAGCAAAGGAAGCATTAAGACGTGTTACTTTCTATTCATTCATTAGCACTGAAAGGCTTTTGTTTATTGTTTGTATAGATCAGTGTTTGTTTATGTGTGCGTCAGCACTATGGCTTTCTGAAATTTGAACATAAATTTCCAGCAAATGATAAACAACACCTGCTGACTGTGTTAAACAATCTGAGAAGAACATAAGTCAAACTTGAGTATTAAGATTTATATTTGAGTTAAACTTCTTCAAATGTAGATGTTAATTTTTTCTTGAGTATAAGTTACATCAGGATTAAAACTGTTTCTGGAAATTATCTCACCCTCTGCGTAGTTCAAATATCTTTAATTTTTATTAGTTTGTTGCCATTTCCTTAATTTTATTATACTACAATGTATTATTCAAATAGTGAATGGACGAGCAATTTCTTGATACATTTTACTAGTTAAGCTGGTTTAGTGACTACGTAAACAAGCAAAGGAATTAATTTTGACCAACCCGTTTCTGTTTGTTAGAAAGCATTTCCAGTTCTTTCTCCTTAATGGAAAGTTGATGCTCCAAGTCTTGACTGCGAGACAAGAACCGCTCGGAATCCTGGAGAACATAATATTACATGACAATTTACCATGATTTCCACCAAAAACATAGTAACAGTTATTGTTCCTACTGTAAAATCATAACTTATTTTTTTTATTGCAAATAGAATTACAAGAGCCCAGAAACCAAATATCTGATCAAAGGAACATATAATGGAACATCAATAACTTTCATAATCTCCAAAGACCCTATATAGTGGTGTGTGTTGCTATGGGGTTGCTAGGTGGTTGATATGGTGCTCTGGGTCATTCTTTATTGGTCAAATTCTCTAATCTCTATCGTCTCTACATATACCTCAGATCCCTCCTTCAATGCCCATTTTATAGTCCTCATTTATGCTGTCCTTAAAATGCACAATTTGAGGTTAATGTTAATACACTATATACTCAGGGTTTGGGATTTGTTAAAATGACCAATTTTAATAATAGTTTCACCTCTAAGAGTATCCTGTCTTTCTCATTCTTGATCTGTTGCTCCATTTCTTCATACAGCCTCTGGATTTCATCATCATGTGTCGCCACTTTCCTATTAAAGATGTCGGGATCATTCAAAAAGCTTTTAAGTCATTTGGTCATATCAACGTATTAAACACTATTCAATGCATTCATGGAATGGACGTCATTCAAAGAACATTATTCTATACAATTTGATTCAGAAGAGATTTCTCTATTTTTAACTCATTCCCATGTTTTTTGGTTTGCTAGGGGGAGAATATTAAAAGGCAGTCAGAGAAATCTTCTAGGAGAAGAAGCAGTGTGATATCATCTTTCATTTACAATAAATGCCATGCTCATGTGATCACTGGCAGGTCAGACTGACATATTCAAAAAAATATGTCTTTAAAAGCTACAGTAGACATGGTTATCCAGCCTCAGTACATGGTCTCCATTGTGGTTAAAAAATACATGTAGTGTTTCATACATTTACAGGGATCAATATATTAGAAAATTGAGTGTTTCTCATAATAATGTGTGCATTTACTGTTTTCATTAGAAACATAAAGAAGTCTATTGGCTTGCTTGTAATATATCCTTTAAATGTCAACAGAACGCCGCTTCAGGCTTCAGTGCCACATGATCCTTCAGAAATCATTCAAATATTTGATTAGAATCTCTGATTTGGTTCTCAAGTAACATTTTTTACTATCAATGTTGAAAACAGTTGAGTTGCTTAAAAGTTCTGTAGATTTTTTTTTTTTGTAATTTAATGCATTCTTTGATTAAAATTATTAACCCCAGACCTTTGAACGGTAGTCTAAGGGTGTGTTCACACTTTTCACTTGAATAAGTGTGAACTCTACCATCCGAACCCTGGTGCGCACCAAACAAGTGGACCGAAATCACTGAAAACATAGGTCTCGGTCCGCTTTCAAACTAACTCTGGTGTGGTTCGACTGGAATATGAACGCAACACAGACCAAAGACATGTAAACGAACCAAAAACAGGACATGATGTCACAAGATGCGACCCTAAAAAGTTTTTTTCTCGTCATTGTCGCGACGTTGCCCATCACAGTTCGGTACAGGCATCAGAACCGCATCTCCTCGCAGCAGATTTTCATTTGTGTGTGTGATGGAGGGATTCCTGATTCCTAATTTTTCAGTTCAATCATATGTACTCACGTACAGAGAGGGCATTTAGCCCAGCAAACAGCATTGTTTTGGATGTTCGACAAGTTTTGTCGCACAATATACGTCATAAAAGCTTTTGGTCTGGACCAAAAGAACCAAGAGAACCAAACTACAAGTGTGAACACACCTAGTGTTAAATACTGAAAATTTTTCAATTACGTTAGTACTTCAAATGTCTTGTTGTATATGAGAACACATGTAACATCTTTTTTAAAATGCATGATGCATTAAAAGGAACAAAAGGTGCTAAAGTGACATCTGACCTTTTAAGAGCAGTCTCCATCTCTTTCTTCTCCTGGTTGGCCTCTTTTATCTGATAAGTGACCCTGGCAAGGAACTCCTCAAAATTGGACAGGAGGTGAGGCTCGTCTCTTCTGAGCTGGGCCCAAAGACTCCGCACCTCTCCTGGACTGAGACATCACAACACACTTCCTGCATCATATATCTCATCAAATTATTGTTTGTTTAAAAAAAAAGGAAGCAAAACTCAGTGGTTTTTAAAGTTTGTTAAATGTTTTATCTGCACATGATCTAAGTTTTATCTACTGTAGTATCTTGCATCACACTGCACAAACAATGTGCTCTAACAAGCACTACACTATATTAAATGTTTAATTTATGATTTTATAATAATGTTTTTAGTACAGTAACCTTGGTCTTGGAAATAAATTATTTCACAATCATAGCTCTATGTAAAAATATTAACAGAATTTTTTGTAGCAAAGAAAATATCAATAGGTCTCCTGAAAGGAAATCAAAACTACATATCACGTGTTTGTGGAAATAAAACTTAAACAAAAGCTTTTATTTACGCTCATATATGAGATGCATTAGCCTCGCATAGCCAGACCTTCAGAGTGACGGCAGAAGGTCTGGACTCCATAGCGTCTATCGTTGGCCAAGGACTGCCCTAGATTACGTTTGGCCGACATGTAAAGCAACTAATCACAGTTCATTTTGTTCAGCGTCATGTTTAAAGGCATGAAAACGTAAAGTCAATGTCCCAGACAGCAACAATGGTGCTGTGAACTTCACATAATTTTAAAAAATCCAGCGTTTAGGTGATCCTGATAAATGCTTATGTCACAGCTGTAAACACGACGGCTTTCTTCTTCCATAAGGGGGTTTGGCATCACGACGATAGATACGTATGCGTTGATTCCACAATATTGCGCAGCTTCTGGTTGTCAAACCACCGAGATTTAAAATCTCGGGATTTAAATAACCTTTCACAGGTGAGAATGTGCTGGTTTGTGTTTATGTATTAACTCAATATTACAGGTTTTTAAACTATGGTAACTTTTTAATGCCGTGTTGGCTAATGCCGTCGTGTCTTCTAATGTCTTGTGTTGTGTTTTGTTTAGCAAAATCATCTGCTGAAGTCTATTGCAGGTAAAGATATTCATACATGCTTCTAACTACGATTGCAGACATACTGTAAAGTTAACTTGTTCTCGAATGTTCAAAGACCGGCTTTGACCGTTCCAATATGGTGGATGGCTTACGTATAGCGGCGGCCCAAAGAAACAGCCAGTAATGAGGCATCTATGGTCATGACGGCTGTGTTTCTAGACAGACCGTTAAAGAACGTGACATAAATCCAGGAGAATTCAACCCATCCTGATGACGACTTTGAAATTCCTGAAGTATTTACCATTTTGTGTGCCTTCAGATGTTCAGCCAGCAGTCGGTGGGCATGAAGTCTGAGGCTGAGACTAGAAATGCATATCAGAATCTAATCTAAACTGTCAGCTCCCCTTTGAAAAAGCAATAACCGTACACAAGGATTAAGGTCAGTCAGAAGGATGAACTTTTATAATTGATGTCTTCCACCATCACTGTTTGCCTTTTAGGTGTGGCGGTAGTTTGCTGAAAGTGCATCCGGTCATGCGTTACAAACTCACCATATGGTCAATGAGAAGACCTGTATTAAAATCCCTTGGTCTTATCAAAAGTGCCTTCCTTTGGGAATGTGCTGTCTCTTATTTATTTATTTTATGTCATATCAGCAGAAAAGGTTATTTTTATGGCAAACTCAAAGTAAAAATTAAAATAATCATAATAAATATATATATATATATATATATATATATATATATATATATATATATATATATATATATATATATATATATATATATATACATATATACACACACACACACACACACACACACACACTCACACACACACAATAATTTAATATTTTTCTTATAACAATATAAAAATTATATAAGCTCTTTCAGTTTGATATTTGATATAAAATCTAAAATCTTCCCCGGAGAAAGGGGAAAATGTGTGCTATCTCTTACTATTGACTGTTTTGGGGAAATTTCTATCTATTGTATACGTTAACTTTTTATGCCTTGTTAATTTTGGTGTAAAAAGACATGCACATTAAATATAAATTATATGATTATGATATTTAGAAATACAATAACTAGTTATTATAGATATAAATACATAACTAATACAGTTGTGGTCAGAATTATTGGCACCCTTGATAAATGCGATCAAAGATGACTGTAAAAATAAATCTGCATTGTTAATCCTTTTGATCTTTAATTCATAAAATTAGGAAAAATCTAACCTTTCATTGAAGGAAAAGAGTTGAAAGTGGGGGGGGAAACCCCAATTATTAGCACCCTTTTATTCAATACTTTTTCCAAACTCCTTTTGCCACGATAATAGCTCTGAGTCTTCACCCATAATGCCTGATGAGTTTGGAGAACACCTGACAAGAGATCAGAGACCATTCCTTCATGCAGAATCTCTCCAGATCCTTCAGATTCCAGCTCCATTTTGGTGCTTCTTCTCTTCAGTTCACTCCACTCATTTACTTTAGGGTTCAGGTCAGGTTACTGGGATGGCCATGGCAGAAGCTTCATTGTGTGCTCAGTGACACATTTGTGTTGGTTTTGATGTTTGTTTTGGATCATTGTCCTGATGGAAGATCCAACCACTGCCCATTATTGGATTTCTAGCAGAAGTGCTCAGGTTTTGATTTTTTTATCTGTTGGTATTTGATAGAATCCATGATACCATGTATCTGAACAAAATGTCCAGGACCTCCAGCAAAACAAATAGGCCTACAACATTAAAGAGCTAGCAGTATATTTAACCATGGGCATGGGGTACTTTTTGTCCATATGTGCACCAAACCCATCTGGTGGGTTTGCTGCCAAAAAGCTCTTTTTTTTTTTTTTTTTTTTTCATCTGACCATAGAAGCTAGTCCCGTTTGAAGTTCCAGTCTTGTCTGACAACTGAATATGCTGGAGATTGTTTCTGGATGAGAGCAGAGGATTTTCCTTGAAACCCACCCGAACAACTTGTGGGGATGTAGGTGCTGTTTGATAATTTTTTTAGGCTTTCTGAGACTCAAGACTCAACTAATCTCTGCAATTCTCCAGCTGTGATCCTTGGAGAGTCTTTGGCCACTCAAACTTTCCTCCTCACCGCGCATTAGGACGATTTAGACACACGTCCTCTTCCAGGCATATTTGTAACATCTTTAGTTGATTGGAACTTATTAATTATTGCCCTGATAGTGGAAATGGGGATTTTCAATGCTATTTTCTTACAGCCACTTTCTATTTTGTGAAGCTCAACAATATTTTGCTGCACATCAGAACTATATTCTTTGGTTTTACTCATTGTGATGAATTATTAAGGCAATTTGGCCTTTGTGTTTCCTCATGTTTATACTCCTGTGGAACAGGTAGTCATGGCTGGACAATTTCATGTTCATGATCACCCTGGTGTGCTAAAAAAAAAATGTAAATATGAATGGGAATATATTTCAGAGATATTTTACTAATAAAAAATTATAGGGGTGCCAATAATTGTGGCCAACGTGTTTTGGAGAAAAACATTTATTTCATAATGTGATTTCCCCCCACATTCAATTATTTTCCTTCAATGAAAAGTTACGATTTTTGCAAATTTTATGAATTAAAGATCAAAAGGATAAACAATGCAGATTTATTTTTATAGTCATCTTTGATCATATTTACCAAAGGTGCCAATGATTCTGACCACAACTGAATGTGTTAAACACGAAAGCAGTATCTAAGAAAACTTAATTAATGTAAAAACCTAAATGAAATATTTAACAACCTAAAAATGAAGATCAATTCAATTCAGAATCCATTTCAAATGTTGGTAGATTTTCCAGTAAGTGTGGCTGACTGAAATTACACTCACTCTTCAAAGATGTTGCTCGCCCCCAGGTTCTCCATTAGCATGCAGAAGTGTTTCTCCTCGTCCTCCTCTGCCCTGCTGATTCTCTCCTCCCATTGGCTCTCGTAGAGCACTTCTGGAGTCTTTCTTGAGACTGACTCCTCACCTGCATGCAGCTCTACTGATGCCACACCAGGGCCAAACATAAACTCACCTGAATAGACAAACACATTAGCAAATAAAAGATATAGACAATCCAAAATACAACATATAGTATCAAATCAAGGATTTTTTTTTTTTTAACTGACTGCTGTACGGATTCAAATCTGAACCGCCAAATGCAATGCAAACGTACTAAAACCAGAAGAGAACTCCTCAAAGGTCAGATATCCATTGGCATCCGCATCCAAAGTGTCAAAGACGTTCTCAAGTTCCTCGGCACTCAGAGGAAGCTCTCCATTTAACCTCTACAACAACATGACAAATGATACTGACATGTTATAAGAAGCACAAACAATAAGCAGATTAACAGAGTATAAACAAACAGATTATTTTTTTGTACATAAAATAATGTTTTAAGTTTAAACCACCAATCAAATATAATCCATTTAATTGATCTTACAAAGTAAATCAAAATTCATAAGGCACGAACTAAATGTCACTATAAAACCAAACTAAACCAAATATTCCCCAGTTCTTTACCAGGTTATTTGTGTCATGACAAAAGTTTTAAACAAGGCTGACGTTTGACACCTTTAAAATAACACAGGCTGTGTCTTTCAGTGATCAACCCAGTTAACACACAGTAAGAATGTTACTATTCTTAGGAAGCAAATAACACACCCTTGTGTGGGAACCTGACAAATGTTTGCTCAGATATGCTCTGGTATCAGCTGTCCCATAAAGCTCCACATATAATTCTCTGTGTGACTTTAGCGTGGATTTTTGGCTTTTTCTGTACTTGTAAAAGTCAGTTGTAAATGCTGATGGGCGTGTGAAAACATTTGCGTAAAGATGCGCACAAACTGTGAGCCATCACCCAGTTCCTCTGCAAACCAATGTGACAGCTTCTAACAACAGTAATAAAACTCTTCCTGTGGCTTTTTTGACAGTCTGAAAGTTTAGAAAAAGCCGCTCTTTGAAACACCATTACTGCTGTCAGCATTTTCTGCCAGACCAACATGTGGTTGACCCATGATGCAAGTTACTATGCCAAAGACGTAAATGTTTTGTCACAGTTTTCACAATAGCAGATTCACAAAGGTTTAATAGAAAATTTTAAATCCGTATGGATTTGTAGGATCTATTTAATCCAAACAGGTTGAACTAATAAGAGGCATCATTTAAATAAAGATGAGGAACCAATGTTTATTAATGCATTTTCCACTGGACACTGGATCAAAGCTGTGATGCTTTTGAAAGGGGCTCTTCAGAGCAAGGACCGAGAGCGTGACTTCAAAGGAAGCCTGTACAATCAATGGAAGAGGTGATCGAATCTGCACAATAATACAACTGAAGGGGTGGTCTCAAAACGCCCACCCCAATTCCAGGACGGTCTCATATGTTCCTCCGATTTTGACAAGAAGAGGCTGAAAATTCTTATATATATATATATATATATATATATATATATATATATATATATAAAATATAAAAAATATATTTTTATTTTATATATATATATATATATATATATATATATATATATATATATATAAAATATAAAAATATATTTTTATATTTTAGATATATATATATATATATATATATATATATATATATATATATATATATATATATATATACACACACACACACACACACACACTATGATCAATTGGTGGAATATTCCATTTTCCAAGACTGTGGGAACTCTTGAAAAAAAATCTTTAGTTTTTTTTTTTTTGTAAGGTAAAAAGAAAACAATCAAGTTTCAGTACAGAAGCATGTTATACTTCATTTGTACTTTTTCAAGACCAAAAATTGCCAAATACATTTAACAAACTGTGTCTTTAATTAGTTTTTTTTTTAAGTGAATTACTTTATTCAGATCAATGTTTATATTCGGTTGCAAGAAATCAAGTAATTCAGTTCAAGGTTCGCAGCTGAAACAATGCCAGAAAAACCAGATGATTCAATAAAATTTTGGGGGTTTTCATTTTTCTTTACCTTTAAAGCTCCAGGTCTAATCACAAATCATATGGACACCTAGTTCCCAACATCCTTACCTGCATATCCCGTCGTGTAATGAAGCCTTTGCCCTCTATGTCACAAATCTGGAAGAACTCTCTGGTCTTCTCAAGTACAGCACTGCAGTTGCTGTCATTGGGCGTCCCCTGCCTGTCTTCTCCCCTACGATGGGACACCCGATCCACCTTGGAGCCACAGGTGTTGAAGGTGGAGAAAGATGCCATGGCGTCCATGTGTGTGTTTATGTGTGCGTATGTATGTGTGTGCGCGAAGTCTCCTTTCTCACATGGGTCAGCCCTTGACAGAAGAGAAGAGTAGAGAGAGAGAACAAAGCTTTTGAGTTACACCACATCACATCCTCTTAAAGCGCCGCCGAGCGCCATCTCTTAGCAACCATCTCTTTAATTAGACAATGAGGGCACTGAGATGGGCACAGGAAAAGAAAGAGCGTTAAAAAGAAAGAGAAAGACAGATTGAGAGAAAACGTCAAAGTGTATATTTAGACAGGTTATGTTTTGAGTACAGATGGTCATAAACTGTCCATTTTCTGAATTCAGAGAAAGTATCATTGCATTTACAGCTCATTTTATATGTTAGCTGAATTGTCATAAATTGCTACATTGACAGAAAATTATATTAAAGAGGAGAAACCACAGAGGGATCTGTTTTCAAATCGCTAGAGAGCTGTAACAAAAGAGACCCTGAATTTATAGGATTTGTTTACTATAAAGTATAGGCCTACATACAACTGTTTAAAAGATTGTGGTCTGTAAGTTTTTTGTTTTTTAAAGAAATGAATACTTTATTCAGCAAGGAATTGCATGAATTTAATTGATCAAAAGTGATAATAAATAAATACTTACAAAAAAGTATTTCAAATAAATGCTGTTCTTTTGAACCTATTCATTAAAAAATTCCAATAAATAAATTAAATAAATAAATACATCAGAACAACTGTTTTCAACATTGATGACAGTAATGAGAAATGTTTCTTGAGCAGCAAATCTGTATATTAGAATGGTTTTTGAAGGATCATGTGAGATTGAAATTTCAGCTTTGGTATCAGGAATAAATTACATTTTAAAATATATCAAAATAGAAAAAAATTGTAATCATTTTTTCACAATATAACTGTTTTTTACTTATGTTTTATGTATTTGTCGAATAAATGAAAAACATAAGAAACTTAAAAAAAAAAAAATAATAATAATACTGTGCAGTCTTGCACAGACCGAAACAAAAAAAGAAATTCCTACACAGAATGCAAATTTCAAAGTAAAATAACTGTTTGTAGCAATGGTTTTCAGAGAAACTAATGTGAACTGAGCATGTTTAAAGGTGCCATCGAACGTTTTTTTACAAGATGTGATACAAGTCTAAGGTGTCCCCTGAATGTGTCTGTGAAGTTGCAGCTCAAAATACCCCATAGATTTTTTTAAATTAATTTTTTAACAAAGTTCACACAGCTAATATAACCCTCAAAATGGATCTTTACAAAGTGTTCGTCATGCAGCATGTCTAATCGCGTAATTTTGGTATTTATTTGGATGTTTACATTTGATTCTGAATGAGTTTGAGGCTGTGCTCCATGGCTAACGGCTAATGCTACACTGTTGGAGAGATTTATAAAGAATGAAGTTGTGTTTATGAATTATACAGACCGCAAGTGTTTAAAAATGAAAATAGCAACGGCTCTTGTCTCCGTGAATACAGTAAGAAACAATGGTAACTTTAACCACATTTAACAGTACATTAGCAACATGCTAACGAAACATTTAGAAAGACAATTTACAAATATCACTAAAAATATCATGGATCATGTCAGTTATTATTGCTCCATCTGCCATTTTTCGCTATTGTTCTTGCTTGCTTACCTAGTCTGATGATTCAGCTGTGCACATCCAGACGTTAATACTGGCTGCCCTTGTGTAATGCTTCGATCATGGGCTGGCATATGCAAATATTGGGGGCGTACATATTAATGAGTCCGACTGTTACGTAACAGTCGGTGTTATGTTGAGATTCGCCTGTTCTTCGGAGGTCTTTTAAACAAATGAGATTTATATAAGGAGGAAACAATGGAGTTTGAGACTCACTGTATGTCATTTCCATGTACTTAACTCTTGTTATTCAACTATGCCGAGGTAAATTCAATTTTCAATTCGATGGCACCTTTAATAAATGTCTGCAAACATATTATGGTATTTTTATGCTTTAGTACAGTCAAAAACTTACATAGAGCACCTTTAATATGATATTCTCTAGTATGTCCAATATATAATGTGGTGATGTTGTCTACTTATAGGGGCCGTTTACACGACACTGTTTTCAACTAAAAACGGAAAACTTTTTATGCGTTTGGCTGTTCATAAAAACAAAAAAAGGCATTTTGGGGGACCGAAAATGCAAAGTTTTGAAAATGGGTTTCAAAGTGCACGTTTTTGAAACCGATATCGTTATTGTCTCTGTGTAAACTACAAAAATGTGAATTTGTGAAAACAGTGACATCATGCGTATGTAATGTTTCTTTACAAAGTGACATTGCCAACTACTGGACTGGCAGCATAATACAGCATTTTGAGTCATTTTCGCAAATCCATGATCTGTACATGAATAATGCAAAGGAAAAACTTTTCTGCTTTTAGTTCATTGTTGTCAATTAAACGTACCCTTAGACAGCTAGTAGGATAAAGCCAAAAACTGACCATAGATGTTCTTTCAAAAATTTATCATCTTTGAATAAAAAAATAATTTGAAAAGGAGACATTTCCATTCAAAGAATCCACTACAAACATTGCATCTTTAAATCTTAGCAATTCTAGTGGGGTTCTAGTCACTAAGAACTTCAGAAAATTCTAACCAGCTTGGTAAGGTACTGTGATGCAAAATGAAGCAAGCAGATGAAGCAGAAGATATAAGAAATACATTTATGATAATGATTGCACCTCTGGGTTTCTTGGCAGACATATTGATTAAAACTTTTGTTTGCCCATCATAACAGCTTGTATATGTACAATATTGTTTTCTTTTGTCTAACTAGAACAATCAAACTTAATGAGCATTTCAGCGGCACAGAAGTAATTTCAAAGCTTTTCTGTGACATCTCCTTGATTCCCTACAAATTGAGTTACTTGGCTGTAATATTGCAGGTAAGGGTTTAGAAGGAAAACAGTTATATTATGCCTGTGTAAAAATGTGTTTATCAAGCAATAATATTAGACATTAACAACTTATTTTTATGCTTATCACATTTTTAGGGTGGTCAGCTACATAATATTTAACAACTTAAGCCAATGGACTTGTTCAAAGCCTAATGAAAAGTTATCTAGGTTCCCTATAGTGATTGAATTGTTTTTCCTATACATTGTCAAAAAAGTGAAATTGTCCTTTAGTCTTTATGTGCTTGAGGCAGATTTTTATTTTTTTATTTTTTTCCGATAAGAAGACATGCATATAAACTGTGATGGAAACACATTTACTAATTAAATCCCCCGATGCGAGGGGGAAAAAAGGATGTGATTGGATAACCTGAATAACCAATGGAACAATTTCAGTGCACAGCATCTCAAATGTTGGTTTGGTCATTCTGAAATGCCTGAAATGCCATCAAAATGTTTGGGTATGATTACCTTCCAGAATTTTCTCAGACGATTATGTTCCCAAACGCCAGGCATCTGCGCTCTCTGAGGCACAAGTAATTTATGATGTAGGAAAAAAGAGCCACAGTGGCTTCCGCGATTACAACAACTTCCATTTTTATTTCGGATATTTTGCACCAATTTCCCAGGAAGTGACGATTTTGTTTTCTTGAACACATGGGATGGAAACAAATGTTTTATGCAATATTCCAAATTTTCCAAAGTTAAATTTGCAACTTTGGAGGGAAACATAGGCTACTTATTGTTTGTAATTCTTTAGTACTGTACATATGACTGTATTCACTATAAAATGGCTTTAGGATGGGATTTTAGTAAAAACATCTAGAGACATCTAGAGAGAGAGAGAAAAAGCAGTCAGTCCATGGCTGTCAAGAATAGCAGAAACTAGAGGACTGGAACACTGTTTCTCTTATTAGTGGAATACAGATGTCATTTGTGCAGTGACCACAAGTTTAAACTTAATGGGATTGATGGGAGCTGACAAGCCATGCCACAAATACAAGAATACGATGCGCCACAAATACAAGAATACGATGCGCATTTCCTCTGGGTATTGACTGGGAGATCCACAAGTTTGCTGTTTCAAACTTCTGAGTGCAGTGAAACCGAATGATGCTTTCAGTGGCCCAAACTAGCCCACTAAGGAAAGACCAAAATCATGTCAGCCACAGGCAAAATTATGTCACAGAGTCTTCAACAAGACTTGATCCAACTCATTTTGGGGGGGAGGGGGATGTGTTAAACACAATATTAACTGAACTTTAATCAACCAATTTAACATTATGAAGCTAAGGAACAAAGATAAAAGCTTCATTATACCTTCCACATTATAAGCTGAAAAATTCCCCAGGTGCAAATTTTTAATTGTTCATATTTTTTTTCTGAAGAAAGACAAACATAAATATTGCAGACAGCCAAAATAATACATGTCATGGATTAATATTTATTGAGTAATTCACTATTTTGTAGAGGGGGGTCGAATTACCAATTTTCATCTGAGATTTGGAGCCAAACTACAGGGAGGTAAAAATGACTTTAGAAAGATGGCAGCATCATTATGTTATTATTATTATTATTTTTTTTTTTTTTACAGATATTGGTATTTCTATTAGTTACATTTGTTGACTTTATCAGTCTTTGTTGCATTATATTCTAATGGTGAAAATTCAAAAAGGGAAAAAAGCAGTTTTCAAAACTGTTATTTTGGTATGTTCATTTTTAAAGGCACTATTGTTTATTCCAAAAGATATGGGACTCTCAACGCGGCTCCATGAGCAAATTGTTTAACTTTACCAATTTTCAATGGTCAAAAACCAAATATGGATGAATTTCCAAACAGCTGATACTTACTGTATTTTAAAGAAGAATGTCTAAAGAATAAATGAAACTAGGATTGCATCTTCTTACCCTCAAAACAACTAAATTAAACATACCAATTTTAGCAATATTTCAGTACCAAAAATACACTGAAATGGCCAAGTTGAGGCACATTAACTTCCTTCCAGAGATGTGTACATTTCTAAAATACAAACGTTAAATACAAGTATTGCAGCAGCTAAATAGCCATGTTTTCCATATTCTTAAAGGGGTACTTCATCCCTGGAAAGATGAATGTGTATTTAAAATTGGTCATTTATGTCGTAGAAATGTGAAATTATTTTTGAATTTGGAGCTTTCTAGACTGAGAAAAGGCAGAAAATGTATTTTTGACTAATGTGGATGAAAGACAACAACTCCCAGAATGCACTTGTTTTGCTGCCCTTGCGAGGCCAAGCCCAAACCACGCCTATCGGTTACAGGCGGCATTACCAGGAAAATTCAAACAACTAGGCTTGCTTTGTTACATATTAATTCTATAAATCGTGAGTTAGTTCATACATTTACAGCGAAATGGTGCTAAATTGCTTTGTACCTGGATGTACACCCAAAACCAGGAAAGGACAAGTAAGTTTCCATCATTTTCCGATTAAGTTAAAGATTTGGAGTGAACAGTGGCTGCGAGCCATCAAACACACGAAGTTTGGAGATGAAACCGTTATAGAAAACCTAAAAAAAACCCAGAATATGTAGTCTCCATTTCAAGCACGAGGACTACGAACCAAATATCCTTGCAATGAAGGGAACCATTCTGAAGGACACCGCGATACCATCGATATTCACTTTCCCAGAGGACGAACAGCCTGGGCATCTGGTACTAAGCGTATTCGCCTAGAGGTAAGACTCGCTGATACTAGACTCTATTTCTGATAACACAGTAGCCTATATGTAGTGTTGTAAGTAGCAGTAAAACTGCAAACTTAGCAAAGTAACGTTAGATAGACAATTACATATAAGTTGCATATAAGTTGATTGTTATCAAAGTAAAGCCACTGTTCTGTAAAACTGAGTTAGTCTATTTATCTATTTATGCTAACGTTACCACAAAAGCCTGTTGCTGTATTGGTTGAGATGACTGCAGAGACCGATAAATTTGCGAGATGAACCACTGATGTAGTGCAGACAAAATAAAGTTAAATACTGTAAGCTTAAAAATATAACTGACACCCACTTTTGATAAAATCTTTGATCTATGTCCGTGAGTAACCTCAAACGCGTATATGTATGGGCGTGGTGAAAAAATGCGGAACTACCTGCTATTACTGGCTGTAGTTTTAAGCCTCTGGCCAAAAAAGCCTCCGATGACGCAAAATTTTTTACAGAATAAAACTGCATAAATCTTTCATCTCGGGCTGATATGAAGGGGGAAAGCATGGTAATTCGAAAATACTAGTGGTATTCTACTGATACAAAGCTTAATGCTAAATCCTGAAGTAACCCTTTAATAACATTAATTTAACTTAACTTAATATTCTTAAGTTATTGACCTTGATGTTTTTATGTGAATAAATATTTTCAATTTTTAACATTATTTGTTCTTCAGACAATCAGGCAACAAGGATTACAACAGAATGTACTAACAGATCTATCTATGTGTAAAAATAAAATAATGATGCAGCCATCTTTCTAAAGTTTTTTTTTTTTCTCCCCCTGTAATTTGGCTTTAAATTTTAGGCGAAAATTGTTATTTTGACCCTGCCCTTTAAAAAATAGTGGATTATTCAGTAAATATATCTGTGGCATTTAATATTTTGGCTTTCACTGCTATTTATGTTTGTCTTTCTTCAAATAAATAAATAAATAAAATAAAATATTAGCAAAATTTAAAATTTGAGCTGGGGGACTGGTCGAGTTGACACAGAATGACCCAGCTACAGTTAAAATGTAATGTACAGACACTGTACATCAATGACGATTATCATAAAGGCTTTGCAATATAAGCACCATGATGAAATATACAGTAAAACCATGTGTTTACAAATGTACATGTAATTATAGGCCAGACTTAAAATGCAACATTCTGTTTTTGAAAGAAGTCTCTTATGCTCAAGGCTGTAATTATATTGATCAAAAATACAATAAAACAGTAAAAATGTGAAATATAATTACAATTTAAAATAAGATTTTTATTTTAATATATTTGTATACAAAAATATAATCAAAAGTAATTCATTCCTGCGTTGGCAAAACTGAATTTGCAGCAACATTACTCCAGTCTTCAGTGTCACATGATCCTTCAGAAATCATTCTAATATGCTGATTTGGTGCTCAATAAACATTTCTTATTGTTATCAATGTTGAAAACAGTTGTGCAGCTTAATATATTTGTGAAAATCATGACACATTTTTTTCAGGATTCTTTGATGAATAGAAAGTTAAAAGAACAGTATTTTTTTTTTAAGTAGAATTTTTAAACATATATATTTTAAACATAAACATATAACTACAGGCAGTTTTGATCAATTTAATGCATCTTTGCTGTATCTTTGCTGAATAAAGGTATTAAAAAGTTGATCTTAGCCTATTGAGTTTGTCCCTTCACCAGAGCTACTCCTTTTTGTGAACGTCCTTCAGAAGGAATATCATTACTGCTTTGCATACAACATTTATCTATGCCGCCATGCTAATAAAGAGAACACTATGCTGTAGTTCAAACAGTTTAGTTTCACTTAAAGAGTTAGTTCACCCAAAAATGAAAATTCAGTCATTAATTACTCACCCTCATGTCATTCCATACTCATAAGACCTTCTTCAGAACACAAATTAAGATATTTTTGATAAAGTCCGAGAGGTATATGACTTGCTGTCCATAGACAGCAATGTAATCAACACTTTCAAGGTCCAGAAAGGGACTAAAGACATTGTTAAAACCATCAACGTGACTGCAGTGGTTCAACCATAATTTTATAAAGAGACAAGAATATGTTTTGTGCGCAAAAACAAAAAAAAAAATGACGACTTTATTCAACAATATCTTCTCTTCTGTGTCATTCTCATACATTGTTTACATCCAGCGCTTCCAGGTTCTACATCAGAGCGCAGACTCATTATTGGCTGGCCATTATTGACAGGGAAGAGAAGAGATTGTTAAATAAAGTCATTATTTTTGTTTCGTTTTTGCTGTCGATAGTCATATACCTATCGGATTTAATCAAAAATATCTTAATTTATGTTCTGAAGATGAACAAAGGTCTTACAGGTTTGGAAAGACATGAGGGTGAATAATTAATGACAGAATTTTCTTTTTTGGGTGAACTAACCCTTTAAATATCATGTCTTTACACCAGTAAACATGTCATCAGATGCTTTTATCTAAAGCAACTTACAATGCCTGTGTGGAATAAATTAATACCAGTAAAGGCTTTAGCATCCTGTGACCCTACAGTGGTTTAGAGAATGAATGGATGAATTTACCATTACACCTACAGAAACCTTTAGCAGAAACCATCCACAGTTTCTGTGTCCATGTAGGTTCAACAAAGATTTTACACTATGCAAACATTATGTTGTATCAAGACTCAAATGGAAAGTTTTTCTTGCCAGTCCAGTTAGACTACACAGTAGCTAAAGACAATGCTTAGAGAGAGTCTCTGTATTTAAAAGAGAACAAAACATTTGTTGTTACTAAATACACTGTTCTTGCCTATTCACACTGAAAGTGAAATGCAATGTGAAAGGACAAAGCAATGCACTTTCACATATGGAACAAATTGCATACTGTTTTTCATGCCTAGTAGAACAAGTAAAAAGTGCTTTTTACTAAAGTAAATAGTCGAGTAACGTTACTAGGCATGAAAAACAAAATGCAACTCTACAAGCAGTTGATGAAAACAGGAACACTTGTTTCCTCTAAGTAGGAGATTCCTTCACACACTTTCTTTCACACTTCCTGTTAAGAGTTGCCCAAGCACAGAACACAGAAATAGTTAAGTTAAACACAGATCTAGGTAAAAAATAATAATAATAACAACAACAACTTTACCTTTAAACAGGCAGCCGCTGATGTTACTTCATAAAGTCCACCCATGAAGCGACAATTTATTATTAAGAAAAGTACTATTAAGAGTGAAACTTTTCACAATGTTGAAGTGACATCAAATGCAGAAGATTTCTGCAAGCAAAGACTTCTAGGCTGAAGATTAACTGAAAGTCCAGAAGATCTTGAAACTGAAGCTGAGCGCGTTAAGGACACATGAGAACAAGCTGCCGACAAGTTTGATCAAACACTCACTGCTGCGCGTTCACGGGGAGGGACTCGCGTCCACGTGGACCTGCATCCGTCTGTTTCTATAGCAACCGAGGAACGCACGCGGAAGTTGGTCGATAGACCTTCAGAGCAGCGTCATGACAGGTATGAAAGCGACGCTGTGTTTTCAATTGCATCCGCTGTAAAAATCTGTATAAAGCTCTCTGACCACTTATAATTTTCCAGAGCTCTGCTGTCTAGAGTTTTTTTGTTTACTGAAATTTCTTGAAAATATATTTTTGCAGTGTTTCGTAAGCAAAACAATCCAAAAACCACATTAAATAAAACTGAAGAAGAGATGTATCTATCCCTCACAGCATCGCTTTCATTCCCGTTAAAAATCAAAGATGGTGCTGCTGTGAATAAGGTCTATACATTAAATACAATATATAACACAATAGCAATTAGTGAATTGAATTTAAATGTAACCTACTATATTTACCCCGAAGGTAAATTTGTCTTGTGGTGCAAATAATAATAATAATAATAATAATAATAATAATAATACAAGCAAATGGATTTCCCAAAATATATCATTTTTTTTAAGTATAGGCCTGTACGGTTTACTACTGGGTAATAAGTGGTATTTTTCTAGTATGACAAATGTTTCTAAACAGAATACAGATAGTTACATATCGGCCTAAAAATCACCATATGAATAGAAATATAATATTCTGTTCATAAATTAATATAAAATATTCATTAATAATATAAATATTCAAAAGAGTGCCTCTTACAAAAAAACAAAACAACATACAAGAATCTGAACACCTAAATACCTGACATCTCAATGCCAAAATTTGCAATATTAAAGGGATAGTTCACCCAAAAATGAAAATTTGCTGTTTATCTGCTTACCCCCAGTGCATCCAAGATGTAGGTGACTTTGTTTCTTCAGTAGAACACAAATGATGATTTTTAACTCCAACCGTTGCCGTCTGTCAGTCAAATAATGCTAGTGGATGGGAACTTCTACTATAAAAGTAAATAAAACTTGCAGTCCAAATTGAACCCTGCTGCTCGTGACGACACATTGATGCCCTAAGACACGAAACGATCGGTTTGTGTGATAAACGAACAGTATTTATATAATTTTTTAACTCTAATACACCACTATGTCCAACATGCTCAGCACAAAAGTATTTCCAATTGACGTTACCTTAAAGGGATAGTTGACCCAAAAATGAATTTGATGTTTATCTGCTTATCCCCAGGGCATCCAAGATGTAGGTGACTTTGTTTCTTCAGTAGAACACAAATGATGATTTTTAACTCCAACCGTTGCCGTCTGTCAGTCAAATAATGCAAGTGGATGGGAACTTCTACTATAAGAGTAAATAAAACTTGCATAGACAAGTCCAAATTAAACCCTGCGGCTCGTGACGACACATGGATGTCCTAAGACATGAAACGATCGGTTTGTGTGATAAACCGAACAGTATTTATATCATTTTTTAACTCTAATACACCACTATGTCCAACATGCTCAGCACAAAAGTATTTCCAATTGACGTTACCTTAAAGGGATAGTTGACCCAAAAATAAAAATTTGATGTTTATCTGCTTATCCCCAGGGCATCCAAGATGTAGGTGACTTTGTTTCTTCAGTAGAACAAATGATGATTTTTAACTCCAACCGCTGCCGTCTGTCAGTCATATAATGCATGTCAATGGGAACACAATCTATAAGAGTCAAAAAAACATGCACAGACAAATCCAAATTAAACCCTGCTGCTCGTGACGACACATTGATGCCCTAAGACACGAAATGATCAGTTTGTGTGTGAAACTGAACAGTATTTATATAATTTTTTACCTCTAATACACCACTATGTCCAACTGCCTTGAGAGCACGCACGGCATCCGGTGCTTGAGGTGTGTACGCGCTCTGGCGTAGTTTAAAGGATTAGTCCACTTTCAAATAAATTTCCTGATAATTTACTCACCCCCATGTCATCCAAGATGTTCATGTCTTTCTTTCTTCGGTCGAAAAGAAATGAAGGTTTTTGATGAAAATATTCCAGGATTATTCTCCTTATAGTGGACTTCAATGTTCTCTCCAAACAGTTGAAGATCAAAATTACAGTTTCAGTGCAGCTTCAAATGGCTTTAAATTATACCAGACAAGGAATAAGGGTCTTATCTAGCAAAACGATCTGTCATTTTCTAAAAAAAAAAAAAAAATACAACTGTATATGCTTTATAAACAAAAATGATCGCCTTGCACATGCTTCCGCTTTTCGTATTCTTAAAATGTTGATATGAATACTGTTCGGTTTCTCGCACAAACCCGATCACTTCGTGTCTTAGGACATCAATGTGTCGTCACGAGCCGCAGGGTTTAATTTGGATTTGTCTGTGCATGTTTTTTTGACTCTTATATGACGAAGTTGCCATTGGACTTGCATTAAACGACTGACAGACTGCAACGGTTGGAGTTAAAAATCATCATTTGTGTTCTACTGAAGAAACAAAGTCACCTACGTCTTGGATGCCCTGGGGGTAAGCAGATAAACATCAAATTTTCATTTTTGGGTCAACTATCCCTTTAAATTAGCGACAAGTGTACAGTGTTGATTGCCTTGTGAATTTGCACTCAGAGAATCCACTATAGGTGGCACTGTGCATCACACATTAATGCATTATTGTAGCAACTATGGTACTTTGGTGGAAACAATGGTTCGAACCCCTAGTCATGTCGCTGTTTATGCTCGAATACATTCGTTCATTGATTAGCAGTGGTGTCTCAGTGCCAAGGCCACGTTGGTTTTTCTGTCTGTAAAGCACAGACTGTTCTTTACATGTGGTGTTTTACTATATATGTGAACGTCTTGGCATAAGTCAGCATTTTGTGTCTGAGCACAATGCAAAAATATTTCCCTTATCCCATCGTATGATGATTTCTCTCTGACAAATAATTGCACAGTTGCATGTGCACATGCATCTGTGGTCGTGCATGATCAATAGACAGAGTGAACACTCGCTGATGGGGGTTTGTGGTTGTGCAAGGACATCTGTTAACCAGGAAGTGGTGATTGGGGGCTTATATAGGCTATATACAGTATTTTACTTATATCAACATGTTGTTTTTCACTTTTTTTTCACTCATTCTACTTTATTTTTGAGAGTATGCAATTGATTTATTTTATTAGTTTAATCACAAATAAGTAAATTCAGAGTGGTTGAACCTTGGATAATTGTAATGATGTTAATAAATTGTATATTATGCTATAGGCCAACTTGAGTTCCCAGCATGAACTTCGATCAGAATAAATTGTTTGCTTTTTACTTGTGTTTGTTCAGACGTATGTTTGTGGCTCTTTACATTTAACTTATTGGCTTCTCATGCTCCTGTTCAGATTATTTTAGAGAATATTTAGCAAATTTAGAAATTTCACATCTGAACGTTTTTCTCTAGTATTGTTTTTTTTGTATATGTAATGCGATTGTACAGTATGTTCATTAAACTGGACTAAAACAAATGATTGAAAATGTGACAATTCTCTCATAATATAGGCTAAATATGTTGTTCCAAAAACATGTATGATTTTCTTTCTTCCGTGGAAAAGAAAAAAGAATGTTGTTTTGGACTCCATTAACTTTCATTGTTTAAAACGGTTCTTCAAAATAATATCTTCTTCTAGACTGCATTAACAACATGAGAATGTGTGTAAATGATGACCGCCTCTTCATTTACAGGTGAACTATCTCTTTAAGAATTACAATTGACCTTACACTAACCCTCCACTTGATGGCGCTAAATGATTAGATTATTCAAAGGTGGTTTTGAAACAAAATGCTTACAGATGTTTACTTGCCAAACTTTCAAAAAGGCAAAGGGTGATTCACCCTTATTCAGCTCCTCATATGTTATTGGTCACAATAAGAGGAAAACCACTGATTTTGTTTGGCAGAAAGAAAGGGTTTACCTTTCCTTCTAAAAGTTGCAGTGTGTGATATAGGGTGAATTCAGGGTGACTGGGGACATTGAGATGAATTGAAAAAAGTGTCCCAATCAACCTGAATTTACTCTACTTTACACAAAAGAACTTCACAGAAAAGCACTTGTGTATTTTATGAATGTCACATGTTGCTTTATGAAATATACAAATGTAAAGCAAAGGTTTATTCACAATTATTTTCATTTGTGCTTTTAAACAATCTCAGTTAATGTCTCTGTTTCCAGCACTAACACCTTACAGTGGAAGAGTCAAACGGTACCCACAGGAACAATTTCCAAAAGACTAGAAGTTCTGAAAGCGCATGGAAACAGTGAGAAGAAGAGAGAGTGAGAGTAATCACAGGCCAGACTGCACAGGAACAAAGGAGTCGGTTGTAACAAACCATTAGCCTGTACTTCTGAGAAAATAGATGGGTTTCTTTAGCTTTGTTCAGACAGGCTGCAAAAACAGTTTCTTTTGGTTTATTCAGCTAAAGTCTGTTTAGTTGTTTGTAGTCTGATCAGCAAAAATTACATGAAATTCATACGTACTGTAGATTGACATCCACATTTTGAGAAATGCATTTCCGATTGAACGAAGTCCGAAGTTAGATTTCAAGTACTTTGTGTTGTTATCAGGGATATCTACATCTGTGTTTGAAATCACTCGTTTTAGCTCACGATGGGCATCAACTGTAGATGCATATGGGTGAATGTGTAAATGAATACAGTATTTTTGTCTGATATGCCTAGTGAGATCCATGACACAAAGATATTGTGGTGGAAATGATGGACAGAGGCAAAATTTTCAATTTTCCGTACTCTCTTTCTATGCTGACAGCTAATCTAAGATGTAGAGGAAAGTCTCTTGGCATGGCATTGTGCTGAATTCATTACTATAGCAACCGATGGATTTATAAAAAATATTAGCTACTGTGTGCTTTGCTAGACATACCATTTCACTGATAAATGCTTGCCTGATCTATCTATCTATCTATCTGTCTATCTGTTTATCTGTCTGTCTGTCTGTCTGTCTGGACTATAAACCTTAAACTTTAAGGCTTTTTAAACATTTTCAAAACTTTCAAGCCATCTTTTAAAAATAGTCTTGACAGACCTCTATTCAATAATATGAATTATATGGAGTTCATATTTTAATGCTTCCTCATTTCAAATTCAATTCAAATGCACACACACATTAGAAGTAGTGAGTAGTGATTGTGAACACAGGAGCAGTGGGCAGCCATTTTTGCTTTGGCGCCCGGGGAGCAATAGGGGGTTAAGTACCTTGCTCAAGGGCACCTTAGTCATTTTCTGCCTCAAACCCACAACCTTTGGGTTACCAGTTTGATTCTCTAATTATTAGGCCACAAATGCATTTAATAATTAGTTCACTTTGAATGAAAATTGCCCCAAGCTTTACTCACCCACAAGCCATCCTAGGTGTATATGACTTTCTTCTTTCTGATGAACACAATCGGAGTTATATTAATATCCTGACGCATCCAAGCTTTATAGAGGCAGTGAATGGAACCAACGAGTATGAAGCTCAAGAAAGTGCATTTATCCATCATAAACATTCTAGTTAAAAAGTAAAAAATCTCAGACCGCCTTCTGTATTCAGCTTACGAAGAAAGTGTAAAACTCTCGCATTTCAAATCGCTTACGCTACGTCCGACACCTTCCGTATTCAAATTATGAAAAAAAAAAAAAAAAGCATTTTTAAGCTTTTAAGCTTTCTTTATAAGTTGAATATGGAAGGCGGTCTGGCGGAAGCTAGATGGCTGTGTAGAGAATGTTTATAATGGATGGATGCACTTTCTTGAGCTTCATACTCGTTGGATCCCTTCACTGCCATTATAAAGCTTGGATGTGTCATATGACTCCAATTGTGTTCAACAGAAAGAAGAAAGTCATATACTCCTAGGATGGCTTGAGGGTGAGTAAAGTTTGAAGTAATTTTCATTTTGAAAGTGAACTAATCCTTTAATTGGAATGTAAAGGCATTCTCAACTCAATTCTGAATGAAGCACAACCTTGGTTGAGGTCTTTGAGGTTCCCGGTGTGGATTAACCTGCATCTTGTCATTTTAAAACCAAAATATCACTAAATTTACTATGAACAAATCTAGGATTTTTGTAGTTAGAAATAGCAGTAATAACTGTCTCTTTTCATAGTCAAAAAGGACATTTTCCTAATATATTCTTCTTTAAATGTGTGTAGTTTGGTTAAACTAATATTTGATGTAAAAACAGTGAAGAGGTCCATCATAATACAATGAATATGCATTTCTCTGTGGAGTTTTATAGACCCTTTTTATGTTACATTCATATTTTTTTATGCTTGATAGATTAGATAGAATAATTGAGTATATTTAATTGAGTATATTGAGTATTGCAGTATATTTAAATCCTGAAATACTTTAGGTTATAAGATAGGCCTATGCAGCGTTTTAGCTTACAGAATACCATGTCTTGTGCCAAGCTGCGTGTGTCCCTGAGTCTGCTCTTATTTCAGGTCTGCAAAAGATGTTGAAATTTGTTCCATGAATGCAGATGGTATCGAAAGAAAAGGAGCCTGAGTAAATGCGTATGAAGTGTTATGCTGTAAAGTGAGAGAAGTGTCAACTTAAGAATTACCTGTAAATAGCCTGTAAGTAGAAAATGTGGGCAAGACCACATGAGTTGATGCTTAAGCAATCGCCAGAAACTACTGCAGTCAGTGCTTTTATGGAGCAGAATTTCATAAAATGATGAGAGAAGAAAATATGTAATCTTTTATAAGGGATTGTTTTTCTGGGTGACGCTGTCACTTACTCTCTAAGCGTGTCCTGCCTCACTGCGCTGGACAAGCTAATTATACGCCCCATTTTCAAGTAAGCTGCTGGGGCGGGTTGCCAGATCCTTCTATGATAAGAAGTCTCAGTTGCCCCAACCAGCTGTCAGAGGTCCAAAACCTTGCCTGCTTCCAATTGAGATTAGCACAGGCTTTTTACTAGTAATTAATTAGCCTGTGAAAGCACCACTGATTGAAAGGCACTTGTTATTCCAAAGAGCAGGATGGCACTTTCTTGAGCTGCTTGCAATAGGAGAAAGAGTTACTTTTTATACTTGAATGTAATATAAAAACATATGGTTTCCATTGCAACCTTAACAATTCAAGCATTGCATAAACCCAATAACCATTAGCTACAGCATAGAGTTTCATTTTTGGGCCTGGAGTGCAAAATGGAAGCAGCACATACACTATACCACAAAAAGGTGTGTTTTACATACATTTTTACAATAACATTGCATGCAATTTTAATTTTAAGGCAATTTTAAATTATAATACAGTATAGAGTATGGAATTTGGTAAAACAAAATAAATAATGTAAGTAACATTTGCTGTTGATATACAGGTGCTGGTCATATAATTAGAATATCATCAAAAAGTTTATTTATTTCGATAATTCCATTCAAAAAGTGAAACTTGTATATTATATTCATTCATTACACACAGACTCATATATTTCAAATGTTTATTTCTTTTAATTTTGATGATTATAACTGACAACTAAGGAAAATCCTAAATTCAGTATCTCAGAAAATATTGTGAAAAAGTTCAATATTGAAGACACCTGGTGCCACACTCTAATCAGCTAATTAACTCAAAACACCTGCAAAGGCCTTTAAATGGTCTCTCAGTCTAGTTCTGTAGGCTACACAATCATGGGGAAGATTGCTGACTTGACAGTTGTCCGAAAGACGACCATTGACACCTTGCACAAGGAGGGCAAGACACAAAAGGTCATTGCAAAAGAGGCTGGCTGTTCACAGAGATCTGTGTCCAAGCACATTAATAGAGAGGTGAAGGGAAGGAAAAGATGTGGTAGAAAAAAGTGTACAAGCAATAGGGATAACCGCACCCTGGAGAGGATTGTGAAACAAAACCCATTCAAAAATGTGGGGGAGATTCACAAAGAGTGGACTGCAGCTGGAGTCAGTGCTTCAAGAACCACTACACACAGACGTATGCAAGACATGGGTTTCAGCTGTCGTCAATCCATCGAACAACAGACAGCATCAGAAGCCTTGTGTCAAGCCACTCTTGAACGTAAATTTTGCATTTCCTTTGGAAACAGCGTCTGGAGGAAGAGAGGAGAGGCACACAATCCACGTTGCTTGAGGTCCAGTGTAAAGTTTCCACAGTCAGTGATGGTTCGGGGTGCCATGTCATCTGCTGGTGTTGGTCCACTGTGTTTTCTGAGGTCCAAGGTCAACGCAGCCGTATACCAGGAAGTTTTAGAGCACTTCATGCTTTCTGCTGCTGACCAACTTTATGGAGATGCAGATTTCATTTTCCAACAGGACTTGGCACCTGCACACAGTGCCAAAGCTATCAGTACCTGGTTTAAGGACCATGGTTCCCTGTTCTTAATTGGCCAGCAAACTCGCCTGACCTTAACCCCACAGAAAATCTATGGGGTATTGTGAAGAGGAAGATGCGATATGCCAGACCCAACAATGCAGAAGAGCTGAAGGCCACTATCAGAGCAACCTGGGCTCTCATAACAGAGAGCAGTGCCACAGACTGATCGACTCCATGCCACGCTGCATTGCTGCAGTAATTCAGGCAAAAGGTGCCCCAACTAGGTATTGAGTGCTGTACATGCTCATACTTTTCATGTTCATACTTTTCAGTTGGCCAAGATTTCTAAAAATTCTTTTTTGTATTGGTCTTAAGTAATATTCTAATTTTCTGAGATACTGAATTTGGGATTTTCCTTGGTTGTCAGTTATAATCATCAAAATTAAAAGAAATAAACATTTGAAATATATCAGTCTGTGTGTAATGAATGAATATAATATACAAGTTTCACTTTTTGAATGGAATTAGTGAAATAAATCAACTTTTTGATGATATTCTAATTATATGACCAGCACCTGTAAGTGACAAAATTCAGTTGCTTAAAGGGTTAGTTCACCCAACCATGAAAATTCTGTCATTAATTACTCACCCTCATGTCGTTCCACACCTGTAAGACCTTCGTTCATCTTCAGAACACAAATCATAAAATCCGATGGCTCAATGAGGACTGCATTGCCAGCAAGACAATTAACTCTTTCACTGCCCAGAAAGCTACTAAAGACGTATTTAAAACAGTTCATGTGACTACAGTGGTTCAACTTTAATGTTATGAAGCGATGAGAATACTTTTTGTGCAGCAAAAAACAAAATAACAACTTTATTCAATGATATCTAGTGATGGGTGATTTCAAAACACTGTTTCATGAAGCTTTGAAGCTTTACAAATCTTTTGTTTCAAATCAGTGGTTCGGAGCGTGTATCAAACTGCCAAAGTCACGTGATTTCAGTAAACGAGGCTTCGTTACATCATAAAGGCCCCGATATACTTCAAACGAAATCGAAGAACTAAATGATGTGACGTCATTTCGAACAAAATCAGGCTAGAACGAAGTTTGTTTTGTGTTCTTTTTGGAAGTTCGAAACGGCTTGCCAAAGTGAACATTCAGGAAAAGTTTGCTCTAGCAGTAAAACACCTTCGTACTACCATTGGTCAGTGACGATAACATAATAGGAGGTGTGTGCCGAGGCTTCGCCTTCACTCGCGTGGAACACTTCTTTGACTCATTTCGAGTGTTTGAGTTCGTTGAGGTAAGAGCTCCGTGGGTGAAAACATGAACACACTGGATAGCCGCATTATACAAAATGAAGTTGTGCTTTGTTTGATACTGTAAAGCTGCTTGATTTTAAGCAATCTACTGAATAAAGTGCTATACAAATAAACATGACTGGAGTGCTAATTTGCAGAGCTTGTGCTAACATACCCATGTTGTTATAAACAGATGCTTTTCTTATGCTTTCTATAAAAAATGCTTGCTGTTTTCTCATTTTGTTGTGTTTATTTTGTTACTGAGAAGAAAGTGTACAGCACATATTTACATATTCATCTAAACGTCACTCTCAGCAGTGTGGGTGGAGTCAGATGTTCGTTTACAGTATATCGCTGGTCACGCATTTCGAACTTCGTTTTACCCCTAAACGCAGGCAGTTTGATACATTGAAAGTGTTAACTGTCTTGCTGGCAATGCAGGCCTCACTTAGCCATCCGATTTTATCGAAAATATCTTAATTTGTGTTACGAAGATTAATGAAGGTCTTACGGGTGTGGAACCGACATGAGGGTGAGTAATAAATGACAGAATTTTCATTTTTGGGTGAACTACCCTTTAATTTTACATGTATTTCAAAGGACACTTTGATATAGTGTCCCCTTTCTGCAGTGTCTGCAAAAATGTCAAAATCTTCTTATTTGAAGACTTACAGTAGTTATGTGGTTGTAGAACTCGTCTCTTGTGTGGTGTTTTCACTCGATGTCAGAGGTGCATTAAAAATCCAAGTTTGTCACCAAGAGTGTACTTTTAAACACCTGCCTTTTCATTTTAGGTTCAATTCTTACCAAGACAAGTGAAAATATTATCTTTATGCCTTTCATTTGGCTTAGTTCTTCAAAAATCACCTTTTTTACAGCCCACTGGAGTTAGAACCCAAGACTCCACAGAGGAAAGAGACCGAATGGTTTAACCTGCACTACATAAATATAAATGTTGCACATAGAAATGAATAGCAGGTGTTATTTCAATGAATTTCACGGTCTGTATTTTAAGGTAAATATTTTAAAGCATTTGCTAAACCGTTCAGAATGCGGTCTAAGTGTTTTGGCTCTCTGAATAAAGTGAACGACAGGTGAAACTCCAGATTTTGCTGTTGTTTTTTCTACTTGTCTTCATATCAGTTTCTTTTTTAGTTCACCAACAGGCCTGAGTTTGGCTTGCTCTTATTTTGCACACACTCTACATTTCTCCTCCAACACTTCCAAACAGCTTGTGAGTCACTGTCATCCCAAGACCACAAACATCTGAGGCCGAAACCGCGAAACAGCTAAAGGAAATACTTACGCTGCTGGTTTTGGTGCTGTTCTACTAAATTACAAATCTATAAATATTCCAGGTTTCGTAAATGTAGATGGTGAGTCACTCAGAAATGTCAAAGTTCTCTTCTCCTAAAACACCTTTTAAAATTATTTACAAATAAATTTATAATAATTTATAGGAATCTGTTGAAACCATTAACACTACACTGCATATTGGATATTACGTAAAATATATGTATTATTATATGTATATATTAATCCTTATAATTTCAATTCTAGGCATCCATTTTACAGCAATATCTCTTAAATCAAAAGCATGCTGTGGACCAATACAATTTGATGTTGTTATAAAAATTTACCTGTGGAATTGAACATTTGAAATGTTTAGTAATGTTCCATGGTGGCATTTAACCTGCTGACTAGGTCAGCTAAAAATATTTAATTAATCTGTCCTATAATTCTTCAAGTTCCTCAGGACAGGTGCACTGCCTTTGATTTTCACAAGTTGTTCCAACACGGAAATGAAATTCCAGACATAATATATGCCTTACAGACCCTGCAATAAATAATAGATTGATTTATCTATGTTTTAGTCCGCTTGGCCTTTAAATGTCATTTTAATGATATTTTTATTAAGTTCATTACTTGGCCTGAGAGGCAATATTTAACTTGGAGGGAAGCTGCCTGGATATGATGATCATAGAATGAATTTATTAATCAATCTCTGCATTTTCTCTTCAAGTCATTTATCACTTTCTGATATTAGTGAAAGGATATTTGTGTCAGCAAAAATTTTGATTGATTTCATGTAGTGTCATTTAGGTTCAAGATAAACTAGATTGCATGATAATTCAATGCTTTTGACAGACACGTTAAATAATTTTAAATTGAGATCTTGAGAGGCCCATGAAAATATATTCAATATTTTGAATTTGAATGCCATTTTTTTCACATCTCATATGATGTGTTGGTTTTGATGTCATTTTGTATAGAAATGTTTTTTCTTTTCTTTTTTTTCTTTTTTTTGTTGAACATGATAGCTTGCATTTAATAACGAAGACACATAAAACGTTTCCAAATTTTATGTCACCTTCATATAACAAAGGGAAAAGGCTCTTTTTCTTTATGGGTTGAATAAGATGGCTCAATAAAAGGGGACATAACAGTGCCAAAACACCCAACCATGAATTTTTGTGGCACTGCAAGAAAAAATCATAAAAAGAAGCACAAAGCTTATATAATGATTAGGAATGTAGCACAACATTGTATTTTTTATTATTTTTACACGTTACGACCATAACATTTCCTCAGTAAAGTGACATAGTAACATTTTTTAAAAAAAAGCCTATTGTTATTGTAAATTATTCAGAATGAGATTCTGAATTCAAAAGTGTCAGACACCTCAGTCTTCTTTCATTTTGTCAAGGCATTCACCCATGGCAGTGCTATAATAGTGGGAGTGACTGTGCAAATTCATCAGAAGTGAGAGTCAGTGCCATTATTACATACCACAGAGAGTCAGATGACATTGTGATGAGCAGCTAAAAGCAGTCACAGTATGTCGTCTTTCCGTCAAGCTGTGCTGCCAGTCTTCAAAGGCTGAAAGCCATATTGCCAATTCTATCCAAATGACACAATTTTTTATGGAAAATTAAGCAGTTTCTTTTTAAAAAAAATCCATCATCAATAGCAGCAACCATAAAAGACCATTGCGGTTTTGTATTTATTATGTGTTATTTTAATCCAGCATTAAATATTTTGCTGAAAAGAGAGTCAGGAAAACAAATTATTTGAAAAATTATATTATAAGTCACGAAAGATGAGCAGAACAACAGAAAAAAATACAAAAAGTTGTTTTTCAGTAATTTACAGCTTTGTTTTTGAATAAACCTTCATGTATACAGTTTATCAGATCTTTTCCCCTTTACAAAGCATTGAAAATGTCTGTGGAGACTTACTAAAGTGTGTTGCGTGTTTCTAAATAAGGCCAGAATTTGCTGCAGTGTTTTTTTTGTTTTGTTTTTTTATATTTGTTTGTGAATACTGCAGGTCAGATGGAAGGGCAGTTTGTTTTCCAGCGGATTTGGTTCAACAATGCAAAAGTAATCACTACCTTGCGTGTGCTTGTTACCGCCAATGTTAGACATCCAGATTTAGAACTCATTTCTCAGCAGAACCCAGGCCAATTAAAAGCATAAGTCCCTTGTGCCACGACTGAGTCTGGTTTTATTACAGAAAACCATCATTGAACTGTGTACTGATGCATTAATGATATTTTTTAATGGTATACTGAGTCACCAAATGACATACACTACTATGGCGTGACCAACCTAGTTATTTGCTAAAAAGACTGTATCAGTCTAACCAAAAGGAGAAAGTTTAATATAAAGAGGTTTTTGGCATGATAATTTGATCCTTACATGAATCATAATCACAGAGAAGAGGCGCATTTGCAACATCAAACTTTACTTGCTACATGATATCGTGCTCACACTATAATTAGTTTTTAAATTAGTTAATGTCCTGGCTTTAAAAATAACTGAATCCTCTGAATACAGTTCAAATGTTAACCAATGTAACCTAGCAACCTAATAAGTACATGAACAACTGCATGTTGGTTTCATTTGAAAGTGTTAAGACCAGCTGTGAAAACAGTGGGCACCAAACATTGGTTTTCATGTAAAAAATTCTCAGACATTTAATAGTCATTATAGAGTAGATTCAGTAATGCTGTGGTGGGTCCATATCATATTTACTGGGCCTTAATGACTAATAATTTTGTACAATGCGTGATTACATGTGAAGAAAAAGTTGTCACGCAAAATTGTCCGCTGTATTTACAACATGCGCGTACACACATACATTGTTTTTCTGATGTTGAAGAATCACGCTGATTATCCATTTCAAGCTGAGTTTAAAATATTCTAACTGACCCCCCGACCGTTAATTTAGAATGTTTGCCCTTATTGTTTCCATGGCGACGCGTCATGCGTGTCATGTAACACACCGCAGCCACATGCATCACTATTATTTTGTTTTTCCTTTTTTATTTAAAATATTCACAAACCTTGCTTGCCATGTCATCAACTATCTGATATTCATATTCTCAAATACGTGTAAGTGAGTGTGTTTTGTCGTTTAAAAACCTTTATAAATGATCCTTTTCTTGATCTATAACGGAGATGGGCGCTGCCATCTTAGTTTGCCCGGCAGTTCGTAGAGTACTGTCAGTCATATTTACAGCAGGCGAATTAATCAGTTTCTCCCGAAATACTACATGCAAGTAAGTGGCAGGTGAACTGGAAGAATAACAGAGTAAACTTTATAGTTACTTAGGCCCTTTATGTGTCGTGTCTGATATGAATACACGTCGGCTAATTGTATTTGAATGGATTGTTATTGCTGCTGCTTCCACTGATGTCTGACATCAGTGTGTATTTTATAAACTCTAAATGTATTGTTTTACTGGTGCTTATGCGCATTTAAATGTCTGAAACCAGTTATGCGACATTCTAGATCTGATAGGGACCGTACTCTCAGGGGCACAGAAATAAAAATCCCATACGTGGGACCGTACCGCTCAAAAGTACGGAAGAGGATTAGGGCCAAGCAATAATAAAAAAATTAAACCATCTCGAGATTAAAGTTGTTAAATTTCGAGAAAAAACTCGTTAAATTTCGAGAAAAAAGTCGAAATAAAATGTTGAGAATAAACTCATTAAATTACAAGAAAAAACTTGTTAAATTTCGAGAAAAAAGTCGAGATAAAATGTTGAGAATAAACTTATTAAATTACGAGAAAAAAGTTGTTAGATTACGAGAACAAATTCATTAAATTATGAGAAAAAAAGTAGTTAAATTTTGAGAAAAAAAGTCGATAAAATGTTGAGAATAAACTCATTAAATTACGAGAAAAAACTCGTTAAATTATGAGAACAAATTCGTTAAATTATGAGAAAAATGTTGTTAAATTTCGAGAAAAAAGTCTAGATAAAATGTTGAGAATAAACTCATTAAATTATGAGAATAAAGTCATTAAATTACGAGAAAAAAGTCGTTAAATTATGAGAACAAATTCGTTAAATTATGAAAAAAATGTCGTTAAATTTCGAGAAAAAAGTCATTAATGTTGATAAAAAGTCATTAAATTACGAGAACAAATTCGTTAAATTACAAATTTGTTCTCGTAATTTAATGACTTTTTTCTCTAAATTTAACGACATTTTTTTCATAATTTAACGAATTTGTTCTCATAATTTAACGACTTTTTTTCTCGTAATTTAATGACTTTATTCTCAACATTTTATCTAACTTTTTTTCGAAATGTAACAAGTTTATTCTCAACATTTTATCTCGAGTTTTTTCTTGAAATTTAACGATTTTTTTCTCGTAATTTAACAAATTTATTCTCAACAATTTATTTAGACTTTTTTCTCGAAATTTAACGAGATTTTTCTCAAAATTTAACAACTTTAATCTCGAGATGGTTTTATTTTTTTATTATTGCTTGGCCCTAATCCTCTTCCGCACAAAAGGTTAAGTATGAAGGAATCGCTTTTTTTTTTTTTTTCCTGTCACTTCAAAAATTAAGGTTGAACCACTGTAGTCACATGGACTATTTTATCGATGTCTTTACTACCTTTCTGGGCCTTGAAAGAGCTTGAAAGCTCTCGGATTTCATCAAAATTATCTAACTAACCCTTTACCAAACCCTTAACCCTTTATTTAACTAACCCTTTAACAAAAATGTATGTGTGGCTTTAGTTGGTTCTAAATTCTAAATGTAAAATGAATGTTTTATACATAAAATTATAAAGTTTTTATGTATATATATATATAATCTCGAATGCACCTGACCTGTAAAGCAAAACTTTTCATCTCTCAGCTGGAGAACAAAAGTGAACTCCTCTCACTGTTCATTACTGTAAAACCGAGCCCTGGCTTGCATTGTTGTTTTTTTTTCTCTCCAAACTGTACACCATCTTGAAAATCACTTTTCTTTTGCCTTGAATGAGCATAACTGAGCTCATTTTTCCTCAGGAATGCACTTCTAACAGTTGAGTGCTGGATAATAAACGGGCTCATATATCCATATTCACCCATCAGGTGGTCATCGTGCGGATTCTTATGGAGCAGAGCAGCGTGACTGATCTGGTGTGCAGACATCATCAGGTAATTCTATAATCGCCAATCTAAATATGAACTATATTAGTCTACACTCTGTTTTCCGCAGAGAAACAAAGTCATACAGGTTTGGAACAACATAGGTGGTGAGTGAATTATGACAGAATTTTTATTTTTGGGTCAACTATGACAGTACTACAGGCAAGAACTTAGTTTTTTAATACACTAGTCAATTTTGAGATTTGGAGCTGTTTTGCTTTTCATAATGTGTTATTTCAGACTAGAAAGAAAACAATACACTTTACAATACAACAATATCAATTACAAAGGATTAGTTCACTTCAGAATTAAAATTTCCTGATAATTTACTCACCCCCATGTCATCCAATGTGTTTATGTCTTTCTTTCTTCAGTTGAAAAGAAATTAAGGTTTTTGAGGAAAACTTTCCAGGATTTTTTTCCATATAGTGGACTTCAACAGCTACCAATGGATTGAAGGTCCAAATTGCAGTTTAAATGCAGCTTAAAATGGCTCTACTTGATCCCAGCTGAGGAATAAGGGTCTTATAATTTATCAAAACAAGCTGTCATTTTCTAAAAAAAAAAATAATAATTTATATACTTTTTAACCACAAAGTGCTCATCTTGCACTAGCTCTGCGACGTGCCACGCATTATGTAATCACGCTGAAATACAGCGTGAAATACAGACTTAGAAATACAGAAAAACTCCATCTCATTTTCTCCTCCAACTTCAAAATCGTCTGACATTGTTGTTTTACTTTTTTTTTTTTTTTTTTTTTGTAAAGGTCGTTTGACTTAGTCTTTGCACATTCACTTTGTAAACACTTGCTCAGTACTTCCACATACATCACTCGTGGCCTTTCCAACATGATTACGTAATGCGTGGCGCATCGCAGAGCTAATGCAAGATGAGCATTTGTGGTTAAAATGTATATAAATTATTAATTTTTTTTTTTTTTTAGAAAATGACCAATTGATTTGTTAGATAAGAACGTTATTCCTTGGCTGGGATCATGTAGAGCCCTTTGAAGCTTCAACCCAATGGTAGCTGTTAAAGTCCACCATATGGAGAAAATCCTGGAATGTTTTCCTCAAAAACCTTTATTTCTTTTCAACTGAAGAAAGAAAGACATGACCATCTTGGATGACATGGGGGTGAGTAAATTATCAAGAAATTTTCATTCTGAAGTGAACTAATCCTTTAAACCAAACCTTTACAGTTTTATTTCTATTTAAATTCTGAAGTTTTTTATTGAGGTGTTTGTTCATATATCATTTGCTTTATTTTATACATTTTATTCCTAAAAATGTACCCTGCTCATCTGGGGTGGCTTGCCTTAATGACAAAACTCATTTTGCCTTTGAAGTAAAATATTAAATTGATAAACATTTTGTCTCTAGTGTGCAGACGTCATTTTGATTGACAGCTTTAGTGCTTTTTTATTCTTCATTTTTCTTCTCTCTCTTCTTCAGGAGCACAAACATATTTTGGATTCTTGGTTGCTGCTGGAATGTGAGCCACTGTTTTGTTCTGTTTCTCTCTGTCTCCCCTCAAGCCTTAATCTTTGCAATGTTTTTATTTTCATTTGTCTTTTCCCCTTCTTGCTCTCTAAGGGCAGTACCTGTTGGCCAGCATTTATGTTGTGGTTTATTTGTACTCCTGCACCTTCTATTTTCCTTGCCAGAAGTGGTAAATCATGCTTTCGTTCACCTCCTGGAGGTATTAAATTCAGTCGGATTCCTCAGTGTCACAAAAGGTTTTGTGTCTTGCTGAAGCTTAATGAAGTGCAAGTGTGTTGAGAAGCGTATATCCCCAGAAATGGAGGGTGGGTGATAGTTGTTTAAAGTCTAGGTCTTTTTTTTTTTATCTCTCTCAGCTTGAAACAATTCTTTCCATTTCAGGCTTTATATCTGTGCTTGAGCCAAAAGGATGTTGCCGTTTCACATAATCCAGGTTGCGTTCAGACCTTTAAGCCTAGACCAAAATGCTCAGGTTGTCTCATTATACCAAGCTCTTCCTCTAGTCTGTGCTCTGGGGCATCTTAGATAAAACTTGATTCAAGCCCTCCCAGATGATGGTGGGCCACCCATGGCTGTGCTGAGTGGGCATTGCTGGTAGCATGGGTGGCACATTGGGTAAATTCCCTGCTTTCGCCGACAGTCAGACACCACGATCCATTGAAAACCCTGTTTTGGTTCGAGGTTGGTGAACGCCAAGCTGTCATTCAGACAGAACTGGAAAACCCCCTTGTAATTTTGAGCCCAGCAGACGTGAAGGAGAGACCTTGTTCAAGGTTGTAAGGATTATCAGTGAAGTATAGTAACTCTGTGTTGAGTTAGTGCAGACTTTGAAGACATGCTTATTTAATCGGCTTGTGATGTCCATGGTATATATGGTATATACTTCTGTATATAATTATTTTGGATTGGGTTTTGTATATATACTAACGTTCAAAAGTTTGCGGTCAGTAAGATTTTTTTTATTATTATTATAAAATACTACTACTAATAATAAATAATATTTTTATTTAGGCTTTATGACTGTTAAAATGTTACAAAAAATTATATTTTAGTAGATTATTACTACACTGTAAACCCGGATAAGCAGAATCTACTTAAAAAAACCGAGGTAACTCGTTGCCTTAAAATTCTTTAATGTAATGAAGCATTAGTTGAATAAGTGAAGTGGACTACGTTCAATGTACTTAAGCCCATAATGGAAAGTTGAATTTACTTAAAAAATTTGAGGAAACTGGTTGCTCTAAAAAAATTAAGTAATGTTAACTTAATAATTCAAGTTCATTTAACTTAAAATGTTTTGTAATATTAATTACTTTGTAGTTGTTACACCTAGTATATTTAAGTTCAAGTGTACTAAGCAAGTTAACTTGCCACCAATCAAAATTCATCCATGCTTCCCATCATGCATTGCTGCATGAATAAATTATGAGCTGAATTGTCTTGGTAATTTTCTTTCTTGTCACCGTTGTTGAGATTCATACGCTGATTCTTGATGTCTGTGTGTGCCTAAAATAATATTATAATTTTTTTTTTTATTTTTTTGTGATAAGGACAACTTAAAAAAAAACAAAAAACAAATTGTATTGTAAAAGTTGATCTTCCGCTGTAGAATCACAGTGCTGCTGTAATCAAGTAATGTAAATCTAACTCAGAGATTGGGCTCTAAATGAGTTCAGTGATTCAGATCAAATAATGATTATGTGAAAACATAACCAACACCACCTGATCGTCTTTTAACTTTGCTTGTCTGGTTGGTTTTAATGCAGTTAAAACAGCCCCAAACAAAATTTAATATTAAAAAGTCAAGGGTCAAGAGCTCATCTAAAATAAACCCTGACCTCGATGATGGTAACTTAAAAATTGTGATTTTCTCCTTTAGTGAAAAACTATAAAAAGGTAAATGTTTGGAAAAAATGTCTGTAGAACAGCCAAAACAAATGTTCCAACTGCTCATCAACAGCTCCTTGAATTCACACACACCACGACAAAATGGCGTCATTACCTGCCGCAAACCAGTGCGTAGGAGGCATGGTCAGGAGAAAAACTTAATTTAATAATTTAAGTGCATTTAACTTACATTTATTAACACATTCAAATACACCCACAAATTAGTAGAATATACTTATATTTTATAAGTAATGCAACCAAACTTAAATATTTGAAGTACATTGTAACTATATTTTTAAGTAAATATAAAATCTGGGCTGCTGTTCTTTGAATTTTCTATTCATCAAAGATCCTGAAAAAAGTATCATGGGTTCCACAAAAATATTAAAGGGCACAACTGTTTTTTGTTTTTTTTAACATTGATAATAATAATAATAATAAAAAAAGTTACCTGAGCACCAAATCAGCATAATATAATGATTACTGAAGGATCATGTGACACTGAAAACTGGAGTAATGGCTGCTGAAAAAAGTTAAAAATGATTTTGACTAGCATTATTATTATTATTATTATTATTATACTCCAAATGTCTATAGATATCACAATAATATTATCTCAATATTTTTTTGTCAGTGATAATCGTGTAGTGAAAATCTGATATTGTGACAGGTCTAACTGTAATAATGTTTCACAATATGAATGTTTTAATGTATTTTTGCTAAAATAATTGTAGCCTTGGTGAGCATAAAAGATTTCTTTCAAAAATATGATTTGTCATGAGTTAAATATTTCAGGAATAATAAAATAAAAATAAATAAAATAGTAATACAAATAGCTGTCAAAGATGATTCAACAAACACATTGTTCAAACTGTGGTTTTTGGAGAACATGTCTAGCTCTCAGACATTTCTTGCTCTCATGCCAGTCTTGATTTAGATGACTGGCCTTTTGTCTCAGGGCAAACTTTAAAGATAATTTAAAACAATTGGACCTACTAAATGTTGGCTTCAGGGATGATTCTGTAAATGTCAGGACATGGGCCGTAACTCACACAGATTTCTGGACAGAGTTTAATGGAGAATATGATGCTTAGAATGGAGTTTTTTTCCTGTTTCTCTCCATATTACTAATGGTGTCTTGGAGATGGTTTTGTGGTCTATAAATGACAATAAGATATATTCAGAGGATTGCAAATAAATAGAATGGCACTCATTAAAATGTATAAGTTCATTATTTTTAAACTATTTTATTTTGCCACAATTTTACTTTGTGAATATACCACCAGTGCAGCAGTATGTGTGTGTGTGTATGTGTGTGTGTATATATATATATATATATATATATATATATATATATATATATATATATATCACCAATTTCCTCTTTGACTTTGACCATATTAAATATTTTTTGCTACTGTACCTTTAAAACTTGATCTGTCCCATCCTTTAATAACTTGTTTCCATGCATTACATTATAATAGGTGCACAAACAGTGAGAAATAACTCGTTCAGTCTGTAAAATCCTGTTAAAAAAATAAAATAAAGTTCAACCACTAACACAGGGATCTTTCAGAAAGACAAGTGGAGTGACGTGTACTGTATAGCACAAGGTCTTTCCATACAATTTCACTGGAACTGTATATATTGATTTATGCTTTTGCTATTAGCCAGCCAAATAATCTGCCTTTGGGTCGTATTTAAATGCATCCAAGATTTTTTTTTTATTATTATTAGTATTATTACTTCACTTACTGGTGAATTTCTTTTATCTGTTAGACAAAGTCAAAGCAAATCAGTGCATTTAAGGGAGAAGTCAACATGAACAAGCATTTGCAACCAAAAAATGCTCTGTTCCACTAGAATTACCAAAAGGAATTGCAGAAAAGATTATGACTGCCACTTTTCCATTGGTCGGACAAACAGATAGTCACAAACCAATGTTGTTGGACCACTGTTTGTGCACTCTTCACAAAACCAAACTCTGAATTCTTTATGGTTGACTCTGCATATGAAACTAGTATAGAAAGTATTTTAACACTGGAAAAAAAGAAAAAAAAAGATTAGCTGGCTAAACTGAAAACAAATGTTTGGCTGAAAATCGTTTGCTTCCCACGCTTCAATTGGCGTTTATACTCGAGTTGAGCTGGGGACTTAGGAGAGGATCCTCTCTCATTTACTGTAAAAAAACCACCACAATGATTCCATGTAGTAGTTTAATGTGAAATGACAGAAACAGAATTTTTTTTTCTCAATCAGTGTATTTAGATATCTAAAATTATGATGAAGTTACTCAAATTAATGCTGTTATTCCCTATAATTCTTTGTAGAATCCCGTGAGATACTCTGAAGAATTAGATTGAACTGAGTGTTGTTGCAGTGGTTTGTGGGTTGGAGGTAGATGTCTATGAAAGCAGAATTCACTATGGGAAATGACACCCTATTCACTATAGTAAATTAGCAGTGAGCTGAATATTATGACATTTGCTGGGAAAGACAAACTAATATGTCACAGACAGACCCTCAAACCCGAGTCTCCACACATATTATTGAATTTTAGTTGTGATTGATTGTGGCTTTCGAACCACAGCTCATTCAAAACCATGTTGAAGGTGAGCATTGTAATTCTGCCTGTGTGTTCATCAAAGGTGTTGTGAGGTCAAGAAAAACATGAATATGCTTTAGATCTCGACAGCTACTGAGAGAATGCCAAAAAACGATGGAAAAAGAAATATTTTGGAAACATAAACTCTGGCAGATTATACATAAACTCTAAGGAAATAAATCTTGGACTGAAGATTCTTTATAGGTGTTGGTGGGAGACATGTCTTGGACTGCAGAATCATAAATTGATTGTTTATAACTTTCTTATGCAAAGCCAAAACTAAAATGAACTGCCAGTCTGTGCACATGATACACCCTGCATGCTGTTGTTGTGCCGTTACTCTGGATGGCTTATTCGAGTTGTCAGTGTGCAAGAGGTTTCTAATTTTGTATTTTTTGGATGAGCATATAACTCTTCTGCATTTTAAGTCAGTTTGAATATTTTTTTAATATATACATATATATATATATATATATATACAAGTCAGATGCTGCTGGATTGATGGGTTCCTTGTGTGAAGTCTGCTATAGTTTTGCTGAAATATTTTTAGGACAACTAAAACAATATTAAGGTCTATTCACACCAAGAATGAATATTCGTTGCAAATGTTTGTTGTAAACAATATTTTTTTTAAAGAGCCCCTATTATGATTTTTTGGATATTTACTTTCATGTAGTGTGTAATATAGCTGTTTGTTAAAGTAAAAGGTCTGCAACATTTAAAGTGCCTGTCAAATGGAGTTATTGTTGAGTATATTCTCAAATGGAGTTGTCAGTAATTCCAGCCTTACTTCCTGCACAAACCTATGTAGGTTTGTAACCAGTTTGCATAATGCAAATAACATGGTCTTAATTTGCTGCCCACAAACAATGTCTACTTTGATCCACCCTCAAACACTGTAGTTGTAGCTGAGGCCTGGAAGACTTTGGTTCGTGTTTTCGACATGTTGAGAAGATGCAGTTTTCTGTGCCGCGAAAGCAAATCCACTTTGCATGCACTTGCACAGGATGAGAACTCAGGCTCGAATTGATACGGTAAAACTGACGTCATTGTTACTGTTTATATCACTGTGTCTACAAGTTCTGAGGAAGATGCGGAGCTGATATTCAGATATGATAGCGGGATTTTTGTTTATGACACACACTGTAAGCAGTAGACCAATCATAACAGACTGGGAAACAGATCTGACCAATCAGAGCAGAGTACACTCTCAGAAAGGAGGGGTTTATGTAACCCTGAACCGCCTGCTCTAGGCAGGACTCGAACCCTAGTCTGCCGGCATGGGAGTCAGGCGCTCTAATGGAGGCTGAAGACACAGTCTCTAGCATTTCTCTAGCGCCTATAGACTTGTGCCGATATTCGGTAATGCGATATATCGCGATAATGAATATGCACGATATTGTTATTGTGGGCATTTCAAATTACCGTAAATAATTTATTATCAATTATTAATTTTTATAATGCATTTAAGAATACTTTCCCCATCAACCGTATAAAATGCACAACACCGCTGTATTCAGCGTCAAAAGAACACGCGCTCAGATGTAAACAAGGCGGAACGAGTGAAGGAGACGCGCTGAATGAAAGTGCGCGTTCACTCTCTGACAGCAGAGGGCGCTGATGGAACAGCAGAGTGCAACGGTTACCCCGGAAACCCCCATAAACAAAGCAACTGCGCTAGTGAAGTTTTTAAAATGCCTCAAACATATATTTTAATCTGGACTACAACATGCCCTAATGATTAGAAATTTGTTATTGTTCAGTAAAACTTAAAGACATACGGCTTCACTAGTTTACATGTTATTTCATTATTACTAAACTGACAATGAAAAATACTTCTAAATCATTAATTATTCTTAGTTAGTGTTAATTTCTTTTTACTGTTTAATAACATTACTAAAATCAAAAGAACTTATTTAATGGACCTGAGATAAAACTAACAATGATCAGTTGTGTTTCTTAACTGACATTAACAAAAAATAATACTTTCTTTATGTTAGGGTGACCAGACGTCCCCGTTTTCCGGGGACAGTCCCGGTTTTTGGTGCTCCGTCCCCGACTGGAGCTGTCCCCGGAAATGTCCCCGTTTTATCTCGTTCAAAATAATCCGCAAATACATTGCAAAAAAATCTGGCCAGCATACAGCATAGAGGTTTCTTAATTTTTCTAAACATATCTCTCTATTAAAATATGTTAAACGGTTCAATACCACTTTTCTACAGTATCCATATACACCGGCAGCGAGTTCACGCACACCGCAGTTGAACACAGACACGCCTGCTGTCACTCACTCAGAGCAGCGGCAGGCCTCGAGACTCTCGTTCGGTCCGGTTGAAGGGTTTTTGTTATGATATAACAACTGATATGACAACTTTAGCACATGTGACAGCTAAACATTCATTCAGTGTTTCCCATTAATGACCCTGTGCCGCCACCGCTGTTTCATAATAAATCGAAAATTTTAAATATAATGGTCTCTAACATTGTATTTTGCCAACGAACTAAAATTGAAACCGTGATATGGCTTTGTGCCTTTATACAACAACAAAATACAGTGATTAAGTAGGCTATATATACAGTCTGTGCTGCGTGTTTTAAAGAGAAGTGCGCACTTTGCTCACACGATCAGCTGGTGACATGGTGATCAAAATTAAAACTCAAGGATTTATCTTAGAAATTGGCTAAAAATAGTATTTTAATTTCCCTATACGTTGTGTAATGTAGCCTAACCAAAAAAAAAAAAAAAAAAAAAAAAAAAAAAAAATATATATATATATATATAAGAGTGCGTTTGTTACAATAGCCTATATGGATATTATTGTCATGAATAATTATATAGCTAGGCCTAAAACATTATTATATTATTATTTTATTGTAATAATTGTTTGGCAACCTAAAACACCTAAAATGATGTAGACTTTATATCACAACTAAAAAGATGTTTGAACCCTCTTTAATGTCCAGGTACAAGTCAATGTTGTTTCTTTGTTCAATGTGCACACTGTACATGGGTTGAAGCTCTTAATTTTGAGCTTCCAAAGTGCACCAGATTGATGCATTTAACCTTAAAATGTACAAAATTTTTATAATTTTGCCTACATTTTATGAACTTTACTCAAGAATACTACAACAAAGCTCCTTTCATGTCAGTAAAGCTGTTGGTGAATTGTATTAAAACCAGACCAAAAATCCTAATAATAAAATTAAATCATAATATTTATTAATGTAAAATGTGAAACCCACAGCAATAAAAAAAATAAAAAATGTACTGTCCCCGTTTTTTAATTAATAGATAATAACAAATGAGATTTTGGTGGTATTTTGACCACTCACATAGGAAATGTCCCCGGTTTCCATTTCAGAAATCTGGTCACCTTACTTTATGTAGCTATTGCTCAATCTTAGTTAAAGGGATAGTTCACCCAAAAATGAAAATTTGATGTTTATCTGCTTACCCCCAGCGCATCCAAGATGTAGGTGTCTTTGTTTCTTCAGTAGAACACAAATTATGATTTTTAACTCCAACCGTTGCTGTCTGTCAGTCAAATAATGCTAGTGGATGGGAACTTCTACAATAACAGTAAATAAAACTTGCTTAGACAAGTCCAAATTAAACCCTGCAGCTCGTGACGACACATTGATGTCCTATGACAAGAAACGATCAGTTTGTGCGAGAAACCGAACAGTATTTATATCATTTTTTACCTCTAATACACCACTATGTCCAACGGCATTCATCACTCGATTCGTTTGGTCTGATCGCGCTCTGACAACGGCAGTGATGTCTCGCGCATATACTTCAATGAGAGCTAGACATCACTGCCGTTGTCAGAGCGTGATCGGACCAAACGAATCGAGTGATGAATGCCGTTGGACATAGTGGTGTATTAGAGGTAAAAAATGATATAAATACTGTTCGGTTTCTCGCACAAACTGATCGTTTCTTGTCATAGGACATCAATGTGTCGTCACGAGCTGCAGGGTTTAATTTGGACTTGTCTAAGCAAGTTTTATTTACTGTTATTGTAGAAGTTCCCATCCACTAGCATTATTTGACTGACAGACAGCAACGGTTGGAGTTAAAAATCATAATTTGTGTTCTACTGAAGAAACAAAGACACCTACATCTTGGATGCGCTGGGGGTAAGCAGATAAACATCAAATTTTCATTTTTGGGTGAACTATCCCTTTAATGCATTAAATAATGAGACCTTATTGTAAAGAGTTTCCTGTTGTTCTTTATAGCCTAATTCTTTTGCACTTTAATCTGTTTGAAAATGTGACTTTATATTTTTTTGTGTATTGTATTATTGTATTTAAACATTCAGAGTTATTTTTGTTATTACAAAAAGTTCTTAAACCTGTTATACTATGACAACACTTTGTTTTTTGTTTTTTGTTTTTGCAACTTATTTCAATATCGTGATAATACCATATACCGTGATAAAAGCTTCAGCAATTAATCGCAACATGAAAATTTGATACCGTCACATGCCTAAGCGCCTAGTTTCAAACACTATGAGAAAAGAGGTGATGCAGCAATGCATATTATAAGAAAATTTTATTTTTTTCTTACTACACAGACATTAACTTTTAAAAGTCTGGTAACCGTATTTTTATGCATATAATAATTAAGCAAAGATACCAGATAGATAGACGGTGCTTTTTTTTTGGTTTTTTTTGCCAAAAATATACATTAAATATACTTGTTTATTGATCAGCTCCACCTATTCTACAAGATTGAGTTTGGTTTTCATTTAGCCTGATGAATATTCAGTTGTGTGAATAAACCTTTCGGCAGTTTGTTTTTGCATTTTTTGCTTCACATTTGGTGCGAATAAGCCTACTTTTTGGTTTCCCTTTAGTGCCCTAGGGTTGCTTCTACTTTCTTGCAGAGAACATTAAGAAGTTCAGCCAGTTCCTTTTAAGTATACATGCAGTATGTTTTGCTTTTCTGCTGGCTATCTGTATGGATGATGTCACTCCACCTGTAATGTCCTACGGGAGTCTGTGGTCATTGTACCATGCTGCACTACAGTCCAATTTCCTGCCTCATCAGTAGTGTGATGTCTCAGACCTGGAAATATTCTACACTAAAATGTGTTGGCACTGAATTTCAGCACTAAACAGAGTTCCTCTGGCAGTTACCAATAAAATGCATGTACTGTAGATGTTCCTCTCTCATCCTCTTTTCCTGTCCTGTTTTTTTCCTGGCACTGAATGATAGTTGCTCTGATTAATGAGTATGCATGTTCAATTAAAAGTATGCATACAACATTTTTTCAAAAACAAATATCTATCTATCTATCTATCTATCTATCTATCTATCTATCTTCAAAGCTTTTTGATGAATGATAGTTCATTTGATTAAAGGTACACTATGTAATTTTTGGCTCTCTAGCAGTTAACAAAACAAAAACTGCATGCATGTTGCGGACGAACATTTTTTTGGTTGTGCTCCGGCTCTGTGTGATTGTGTGGATGAATATGGTTATCTTACTGCTCATTTTATCTGCATCAATGTATCTGTTGCAATAAAATACCATACTCACCTGTTGAGTAATAAAAATGTCATCTCCACATCGCTTTTACAACATTTCAAATCAATCAGTTCTCGCCATCTCTGAAAAGCCAAGCCAATGTTGATTCTTGTTTTATTACAAACTCTGTCACGTTCTCTTTGCCAGCAGACTCTCCTCTGTTCAGTGGGGTTTTTTTTTGTTTGTTTGTTTTTTTAAACGGGTAATTTTCCAGAAGTACGAAATTTAGTGTGCTCCATATCAACCTTTCTGGCTCGTTGTGACAACTAACCTATGCCACTCCCACACCATACACGCGTCAAAATAGCCGGAGCAACTTTTCTCTATTTACAGATATGGCAAAACACACAAGCAATTGACGAATGAAATTTCCCATGAAAACCATCCTGTCAGGTCTAAAATAGAAGGCAATAGATGCTATTTACACTAAATGAAAATAGCATATTTTCTTAGCGATAGATGCTATTTACACTAAGTGCAAATAGTCGATCCTATTTACACTAAGTGCAAATAGCAATATATTCTATTTACACTAAGTGACAATAGCAGCACGGGTGAAAATAGCAATAGATTCTACATGTAAAAGTAGCAATCAGTTATTTGCAATAAGAGTAAATAGTAATTAGATGTTATCTGTACTTTATATTGGCAGATATTATTTGCATCTCAGTATTTTTGTACATTAACAGGATGCAATAATATCATAGAGTGTAAATGATTATATTTATTAAAATTATTAAATGGATGCTGCCTAATTGGGAGAATAAAAACCCTCCCTACACCTTCCCCTAACCTTACAAAATATACACTTTTAATTTTATTGAACACTCATTCGCAGTTTATTTCCACTTTTAAAACATTATTTTCATTTTTATTAAAAAAATGCGAGCTCGGGGTGGGCGGAGCAAGTGTAAATAGCATTTGCCAACGAGGTACACTATTTGCACTTAGTGTAAATAGACACTCTGAAAAAGGGGCAGCACTTATAATAGGGTTACCATGGTGAATCAGGATAAGACAAAAAAACACGTTTTGGAAGGATTGATGATGTATTGACTCATTTAAATTTGTTAATTTTGATCAAAAAAGTTACATAGTGTACCTTTAATCAATCAGTATTGGCATTAATGTTTTAGTTGATTGGCAGCCCTTATGAAAACTTAACAAAGATAGTTCTATAACCCTCAAACCATCACACCAGGTTATCTTGAGTATATTCCAGTTCACTCATGTGTTTTCAGGTCATTTTTTCACCTATTTTATGGAATGAAGAAAGCTGCCGAAGCAGATAAAGTCCATCAGACTGAGTGAACAAGCATGAATCAAGTGTCCTCCTCAGAAAGGTAGATTTGTGGTCACCACATGGGTGATAAATCCTACAATACCTGGCTCAAATGACATGATACTGCGCTCTCACACATCTTTCTCTCTATCACACTGTTTTTCTCTGTTTCAGAGCCAAGGAATGCGGGAAGGTTCTTTGTACAACTGTATATTTTAGCTTAAGAGAACAAAAGATTTCCTAAATTCTGTGGCTCTATTGATGAAGCATCACATGGGTCACTGTAATCTCTTGTGATAGTGGCTAGTGTGAATTTTTAGGTTTCACAACAGTTCTAACATTAAAAGTGCAAAAGGTTTAGGAGTGGAGAACAAGTTTTTGTGATTGTTTCAAGTGGTGACAACATTATGACAAGTTCACATCTGGTTTTGCACAATTCACTAGCGTTGCTTGCTTTTAATCATGCTGTTGTGAAGGAAGCTGGCTTCATGGACAATATAGATAAGTGTTTCCAATCCTCTGTGGTTTACTGGAAGACAAAAGCATTACTGTATGATGAGGAAAGATGCTTTTCACAAACAAATAAAGAGTCAGCAACTTCGGTTTGCCACCATATTTTCTGAGCATATGCATGCACAAAGGTGGTCGAATTTCCACTTCCACTTATGCAATGTTGAGAAGGCATGGAGTCCAGCTAATTATTGAAATGTGACTTTTCTTGGCCAAGCACACCCTTATAATAAAATGCACAGCAGGATGAACTCAAAATGTTTTTGTCATCCAGCTTAATTGGATGTAGCAGTAGCCGCTCCATCTATCACACTTCTGCGTATTCATATTTTGCGACAGCTGTCTCATTATATTGAGTTTGCCTTCACATATAGGTCAACTTTGCATCCGTTGTAGTGTGGATTTATCATAACATTGCAAGTGAAAGAGAAGCTACATATTTTAATTTCTATAAAGACTGAGATGTATATATTTATACAACAGTTAGTTCTGGTTGTCGAATCTGATTGGCTGAGAGGTCTTTATCACCATGGGAACCATTTCACCATTTGAATCACTCTGCCAGCATTCTCACAGTCAGGCTCATGGCGGACCAGCAAACCCACCATATTTTTATACAGTGCTCAGTGTAAATGAGTAGCCTACACCCCCTTTGAAAAGTACTTTGTACTTTGTATGGCCTCCATGATTTTTAATGACAGCACCAAGTCTTAGGCATGGAATGAACAAGTTGGCAAAATTTTGCAACATCTATCTTTCTCCATTCTTCAAGAATAACCTCTTTTAGAGACTGGATGCTGGATGGAGAGTGATGCTCAACTTGTCTCTTCAGAATTCCCCATAGGTGTTCGAATGGGTTCAGATCAGGAGCACTGAATCACTTTCACCCTGTTCTTCTCCAGAAATCCAACAGTGGCCTTAGATGTGTGTTTAGGATCATTGTCGTGTTGTAAAAGTGCACAACGACCAAGGGCATGGAGTGATGGTAGCATCTTCTCTTTCAGTATAGAGCAGTACATCTGTGAATTCATGATGCCATCAATGAAATGCAGCTCCCTGACACCAGCAGCAATCATGCAGTCCCACATAAGGACACGGCCACCACATTTCACTGTAGGCACCATGCATTTTTCTTTGTATTCCTCACCTTTGTGATGCCATACAGTTTTGAAGCCATCAGTTGCAAAAACATTTATCTTGGTCTCATCATTCCAGAGTATAAAGTCCCAGTAGTCTTCATCTTTGTCATCATGGGCCCTGGCAAACTCTAGGTGGTCTTTTTTGTGCCTGGGCTTTAGGAGAGGATTCTTTCGTGGACGGCACCCATGCATGCCATTCCTGTGCAGTGTACGCCATATTGTGTCACGGGAAATAGTCACCCCAGTTTGGCTTTCTACTTCTATAGATAACTGCAGTGAACTTGCATGCTGATTTTCTTCAACCCTTCTCATCAGAAGAGGCTCCTGTCGAGATGTTAACTTCCGTGGACGGCCTGGACGTCTCTGTGAGATGGTTGCAGTTCCATCTTTTTAAAATTTTTGTACCACTTTTGCTACAGTATTCTGAATAAGTAAAGCTTTGCTGAACTTCTTGTAGCCTTCACCTTTCTGGTGTAAAGAAATTATTTTCATTCTCAGGTCTTGTGACATTTCTCTTCCATGTGGTGCCATCGCTGACAGCATGAAATGGGAAGGGGTTTTAACACCTTCCAGGTGCTGGACACCTGTGTAATGAATAATTAGACTCACCTGTGGTTGAATTCTTGTTAAATTAGACATTTGTAGTCTAAGGCATCCTTCGTGTGGATGTAGCCTAAAATTTAGCTTTGCTCCAGAGACTTTCAGTGGGGTGTACTCATTTTTGCATCACCTTAATTTGAGTAAAACTGAAAATGTTGTTCTCTAAGTTATATTATTAACCTTACTTTCATGTTATAAGTTAAACAGATGTTTCATTTTGGAAATTGTTTTTGTGTTCATTGAGATATTGTTTAAAATGTTACTTTTCAAAGGTGGTGTACTCATTTATGCTGAACACTGTAGATTCTACTGTTATTTTGTAACAGAATGTAGTTTTAAGAGTTTTTTTAGGCGAGAATGAAGTTGTTTAGACCTCAGATAAGTGATTTATATGTAAACAGCGCCTATTTGAACATTTGTTTAGACGCTTTCGGAGATGCAAGCTCCAGGCTGTCAGTGACCATTCAGCGCTTGTGAACAGCTCAGCCAGTCCTTTGGGAATTTGCAGCTGGCTCTTATGTAGATAGCGTTTAAACACAAGGTATAATTCATTTTGGGTATATCAAGTTTATGTTATATATTAAGTTTCATAACTGTATTTACATTGAAATTAAATCCTGCACTAACTAGAGCGCTGCTTTTGTACATTTGACTGAACTGTTTGCTTGTGTTTATTTCCTTTTTAACTTCTTATACTGTTATAATGGCTGTTGTTGTTAATTTAAATATTATTGTTCAATAGATAATATTTTACATAAATAACATGCCATATTTTTTTGGTATCTGCTTGTTAAGTCATGACGTAAGGAACGCCGTTTCCGGGTCCAAGCCTCAACTCGTTTCACTTGAGAATGCCATCGACGGCCGTTTATGAGCGCTATTTATTCATATTAAACATCAAACATTTTAAAAAGTTAAACATTTTAAATACTTACAGTCTACACAACAGTCTCCGTGCTCACAGACATTAATATTTTAACGATTTATAAAAGATGAATCACTGTCTGGCCATCTGGAATATTGGTATGGAGATAAAGGTTATAATTCTATATTTTTTGTAGTATTACACCACATCGTGTGTGTATATTAGCACCATTTGTTGTTTTCTTGTGGTATGAGATAGAGCGTTTGGACCCGGAAGCTGCGTGACGTCAGACTTAACAACTGAATAGAGAGAGTCCGGTAGTGATTTCGACTTCAGTGAAAGTTACATTAATACATTAGATTAAATTACATTAACCATTAGATGGCGGCAAAGACAGTCTTTATGTGTGAGTCAGTCAGTTGCAAAGACTTTTATATTGAAACGGACTGAAACAAGGAAACAAGGATGTTGTTTTTACTTTAAACATCTTATGAGATGCAACTGACAAATGCATTGACTAGTGCTGTAATGGGAATGTCTTAAATGTTAAAAGGACAAAGACAAAGATATTCGCTTTCCTCAGCGGACATTCAAACTGATTTTGTGATTACTGATTGACCTGAAGAATATCAGCTTAGATACAGGTAATATCCTCGTTTAGTAGATCTCTCTCTCATAATACTCTACATATTACGAGTTTCAATGAAGCGACTCAACGTTCCTTCGTTACTAGTTCTAAAGTGACATTTTAGAATTAGAAACGGAGGCTTGGGCTCAAGTGTTAAACTGTCAACTTGAGATTTGAATCCATGGCGGAAGGAAGTAGTTCCTCACAAAAGAGGGTTTTTAAAGACAATCCGTTGTTGTTTCTTATTTATTTACACGCTCGTGCTGTCGAACTGTTGTATAAATGCAATATCACACTCGTAGCCATGCGATATGGCTGTATATCAGCACGCTGTCATTACCTATAACTGAATCACAGCCGCGCTGATATACAGCCATATCGCACAGCTACTTGTGTAATATATACAGTATACTCTATGTGTTTGTGTTAATATGCATTTATCATATGTTCACATTAAACTAGGTTGTGAGGATTTGAACCTTTGGATTACACTGCATATGCAGACCATTAACAGTATTATGTAAACACAGTGAGCAATGATAGCTCTGACAAGCACAATATATGGAAGTACAGTAAGTCACCATGAAAGTAAAACTTCTGTTATTTAATGTTCTTTATGTTCAATGCATTTAAGCAAAAGATAATTCTGCCAAATTCCCACTGTGCCCTTAAAACAGCAGCATTACTGATCCGAATTGGACACTTTTGTTTGATAACAGAGTTAAATATCAGGACAATTTAATGTGAACCAGACCCAAGGCACTTTAAATGTGTCAGTGTTGTCATTTGTCTCTATTCAAGAGAATGCTTTAATCACAAAGCCTTAGCACCACTCCAGACATAATCACATTGCTAAATATCCTCAAAATTAACTGCATTATTCCCTTACTACACCATTAGATAAACCACAAATGTGGGCGACATGTATTTTCTGTACTATTTGTCTTCTATAAGCATTAAGTATGAAACTATTAATCTAAAAAAATGGCAGATTGTACACATCCATCAGCAGTTAAATTACAGCCTAGGCGATGGAATGTTTATGTCTGACTTGTCATGACCTATGAAAAGTCCTGACCCCTTTTTATTGGATGCTCGGCCGTATAGCATTGGCCATCCGAGAGCAAGTAAAGTAGAATTTGAATCGCTTCCAGAGTGAACAAATGATAAATGAGTGTTGAAAACATCGCACTAGTCATCTTACACAAATGCCACTGACAACACAGGTTCAGCTCACAAAGTCAAAGATGGTGTTTGTTTTTCCACATGGCAAATGTCTTTTAAGATGTTATTACTGAATCAAGGTTATGTTGAAAAGGTAAGCAGGAAATCTTTTTTTTTTTTCCCCAAAGAAAACCTTCAGCTTGAAATGTTACTTTTTTCATCTTGTTTCCAGTACAAATATCTAAAAATTCTTAAATCAAGAAGCATTTTCTAGACAAGTAAAAAATATTGTAATAATCTGCCAATGGGGTAAGCAAAATAATCTTGTTTTTGGTTTGAAATGAGATTATTTTGTTTACTCCACTGGCAGATTATTTTGCTTGTTTTAAGCAAAAATTCACTTAATTGTGACTTGGTTTTTCTTTCTGAAAACAAGACAATAATTGTCTGTAATAATGTTTCTTGATTTAAGAAATTTTAAACATTTGGAGTAGAAATAAGACAAAAATTAAGAAAAGCATTTTTGCAGTGCACACTATGAATATAATTGCATTATACAACAAAATATAATACCAAACGGCTTTGGATAAGATATAAGATATGAATCCAAGTCACATGGTTCACATAAAAGAATCTGCTAAGTGCTGTAAAGCTGAATGGTATTTGAATTGACATTTCACAAAATGTGGCTTAATAGTTCAGATACTTTTTCAGTTTAATGTATTACACAAAATGTATTCATTTAGTCATAAGAAAAACATATAGTGTAAATAGCATGGATTGTAACAGCTTTTAGACATTGCACACATGCCCTAAAATGCTTAAAATGCAATTAATTATATGAAATTGAGTTCTAGGAAAATATTTCATTTTCTGTCAGCATTTAATGTGTGTTTAAAATCTTGACATTCTGTTTAGAAAGTTAAGTGTGTCCACTGTTTTTCTTTTCAAGCTGTGCCCGTGGACATTTATTTTAGCCCTGCAAATGATGGACTGAAGATAATTTTTGCCAGTAAATTTCCTCTGTTGTCATTTTGATTGGGCCATAGGGCATATGCATTACATATCTTTTGCTGTTCTCTGACAGATCCATTCGAAAGGCGTAAGAAAAAATGAAGGACCCTGGCAAGGTAAGCTTCCTTTGCCCTCTCTGATTTCCATATGAAATAATTTCCCTTGAGAGATCCTTGTGGCGCTGCGTTTAAATGAACAGTTCCCTGGTGAGTGGATCCGTTCAGAATGCTGAAATATAAATTAACATGTTTTGTAGTAGTTCTTGATGGTTATATAATAGCCCATAAGAAAGCAGAGTCACAAATGAGGTCTCTTTAATATCTAAGTCATTTCTTCCAGACTGCAATGAGATGGGGCAAATTGAGACTTTTGATTTGCTTCTTATACTTCGTTTTTTTTTTTCTAGTGTACGCGCACAGTCGAACGCAAAGCCTTGTAAAGTAACGTTATACTTCATGACTTATGCATACACAGGCGTTCGACGCATATACAGTTTTGAGCAATCTCTTCGCCATGAGTTACAACCAATGTAAAAATCTTTATATTCTTTCATGCTAGAGTTGTAAAGGAGGTTACTTTCTAACCTCTCCGCACAATCTCTCGTCTATGTAGGGCTCCATTGTCACTGTAGCTGTTCTGTTTATGCAGTTTTTCTTTGACTACCTTCTGAACCGACGCCCCCAGGGCACGGCTGCCACCTTGTGGATAAACTAATTACTGCAAAAAAAATTAAATGCGCATGTGCGACCTGCGCGTACAAGTATGTGCGGTTACAAAAATCCGGCAGTGCGCGTAGAGTATGCGCGTACTCTTAACGAAAATTCACGGCCACTGTATGCTGACCCTCATGTACACGTAAAAAGTGAGGTATACTTTGGCCTTTAGATGTTTCTCCTTAGAAAGACTTGTTACTCCTCACAAGTTTCAGAAGAGACGTCACAAATATCACACATTGAACTCATATGACATTAGTTAACATGAACTAACTATAAACAATACTTCTAATCTACAGCATTTATTAATCTTTGTTAATTTCAACATTTACTTATACATTATTAAAATCAAATGTTGTATTTGTTAGCATTCGTTAAAATGCACTGTGAACTAACATGAACAAACAATGAACAGCTGGATTTTTCTTAACTAGCATTAACAAAGATTAATAAATACTGTAACAAATGTATTGCTCATTGTTATTTCATAATACAATAATGATAACAAATGAGACCTTATTAAGTGTTACGAAATGTTCTAATCAAGTTACTGTGCTATTCACATTAGTATTTCTATGTTGTTTTTACTATGCAGTATGTTAACAATTATAGTTACCTTTTCACTTTTATTTTCCTTTTTCAGGACAAATAGGCCATTCAAAAGTTTGAGATCAGTAGGATTTTATTTTAAGAAAATTATTTATTCAGTAAGGATGTGTTAAATTGATCAAAATTGACTGTAAACATTTATAATGTTACAAAATAAATGCCATCCATTTAGTACTTTAAAACTGGAGTAATGGCTACTGAAAATTCAGCTTTGCCATTACAGGAATAAATATATTAAAATAGCACATTTTAAATTGTAATAATATTTCAAAATATGTCTATTTTTACTGTATTTTTTGGTCAAATAAGCACAGCTTTGGTGAACATAAGAGACTTCAAAAACATGTTAAAAAATCCCCAAACTTCTGAACAGTAGTTAATCGGAGTAAAAAAATTATAAAACAAAAGATACTTAAAGAAAGTGAGAGCCCTGTTAAGTCTCTTAAGCTATGAAAGAACAACCTCTGTGCAGTTATTTTTTTTTCATTTGGTAAGATAAAATACTTTGTTGTACAAAGCAGTCCTCAATTTATTAACTAAACATGGATTGATTTCTTCTTGTAAGATCTATTCCTACATAAAATTCTTTAATGCAAATCTGTCAAGCATTACCAAGAAACCATCACAGCATTTGAGAACGAGATGGATCAGGTGATAATACTGATTTGGCAAGACAAATAGCCTCATTCAAGTCCTCCACCATATGAAGCTCTATAGAATCAGCATTTTTTGCTGTACCTGTCAACAAACCCGTTTTTTTTTTTTTTTTCCCCCACAGTTGTTCACTGATTGATCACACATATCCGTTTCGCTGTGTGTGCCGGCCAGTGTTTATAGTTACTGGAGTGTGTTGGGTAAATACTGGGATTAACATGAAGGATCGATCCATTTTACATCAGCACGGAACTTTTGGAAACCCACCGTGTTTCCTTCACAGGCTCTAATCCTGTGGTGGAGATTTCTCAGCTGCTCCTTCCACTTGTAGAAACACATTCCCAGGCATCTTTGCTTCATATAGATGGGAAGACAATGCCAGAGCGCATGCACGTGTAGAAATGGACACTGAGTCACATAAACACTCATATACAGACCAGAATCAGTCAACATCAAGCCGTGTGAGCTTGACACACAAGCTCGGGGCTCAATGTAAATATGCTATGATCTGTCCTCTGATTTATTTACTACTGACATGCTTTTCCACACACTCATTTATAGACTGTCAAGAGTGCATGCTGGGAAGTGGTGTAACTATGGAAAAAGAGACAAATCTATATGCATTTGTGTTTGATGATTTAGGAAACAAGTTAGCATAGTCATATCCACATGTATCCTTTTTGATTAAAAAAAAAAAAAAGAAGGAAATTTCTGTCATCATTTCCTCACCCTCATGTCTTTCCAAACCTTGTATTACTTTCTTTCTTTCTTTCACCATACATTTTTCAGAATGCCTACTTCTATTTTTCAAATAAGAGAAGAAAAGTATATAGTGGCCAGGGGTTGTCAAGTTTCAAAAAGGACAAAAGAGGATTCTGGACATTCAGGTTTAGAACAACAATAGATTGAGTAAATAATGACAGAATTTTGGAGGAACTATTCCTTTAACAATATGTGACAGTAAGCATAAGGTTTTACCCATTTAGGTCAAATTCTTGCAGTTTTCCTCCCATATTATTTTAGTGCTACCCCAGCTTTGGGTGTTCATGTGCGATTTTAGTGACCAATTTTACAACCCTGAGGTTCCGCTGATACTTGAGCTTCTTTTGATTTTCCTTATCTAGACCACAATCTTAGCCATTTGAAGAGTTAAGAAGGCTTGAGTTGAAGGCTTGAGTAATATATAAAACCATACAGTGGACCCCAAAATTATTTGGATATTTGGGCCAAGTGGCATTTATTTTAAAGAAAGCACAAATTCAGTTGTGGACAAAAAAAGAGGTTTTTAGGTTAAAAATGATACTGTAGTAGACTACTGTTCAACGGTTTTTGGTCAGTACCATTTTTTTAATGTTTATGAAATAATCTCTTATGCTCACCAAGGCATTTATTTGATCAAAAATACTAAAAACATTAATATTATAAGATATTTAAAATAACTGTTTCCTATTTTAGTTTCTATTTTTCAGTCTTAGGTGTCACAAGATCCTTCAGCATTCACTCTAATATGCTAATTTGGTGCTCAAGAAACATTTCATATAATCATCAATGAAAACAGTTGTGCTGCTTTATATTTTTGTGCAAACTGTGATACTTTTTTTTTTCAGGATTCTTTTATGAATAGGTGTAACCCCTTCCATAACCCTGCCCCCTCTAAGGTGGACTCAAACCCAGGTCCGCCAGCATGGGAGTCGGGTCCTCTAACAAGGAAGCTAAAGACCACAGTTTCTAGCATCAATCGCTAGAGCGCCTCGTGAGATCAAGGGAGTGAGGTTTTGACAGCTCTTACTGGCTGAATCCCAAATGGCACCCTAAACACTCACGGACTTCCTACGAGTCCGCACTTTCGTGACGCAGCGCTGCTTTGACTGTCGGGAAGAAGTCTGCCGCGGAGCTTGCACTAGTGAGGGCTCAGCAAAAGTGCTCATTGAGCCATATCGGCCACAAAGGGTGCGCTCGTGAGCACCATTCTGAAGCCTAAAATTGACAAATGGGACACCCTACGGTCTCGTGGATGGACGTGCATACACAGCAGCCATTGTAAGTCCACAAGACCAAAGTGCATAGACGTGTGCCATTTGGGATTCAGCCACTAGCTGGTCTCCATTACACTCACCCCCCTAAACCTCATTTCCATCCGGGTCATGGCACCAATGTAACCCCTCCTGTTTGAACTGCCCGCTCTAAGCGGGACTCAAACCCAGGTCCACCGGTATGGGATTCGGGTGCACTAACAAGGAGGCTAAAGACCACAGTCTCTAGCATCAGTAGCTAGAGCACCTTGCAAGATCAAGGGAGTGAGGTTTTGACAGCTCTTACTGGCTGAATCCCACATGGCACCCTAAACACTCGCGGACTTCCTACGAGTCCGCACTTTTGTGAAGCAGCACTGCTTTGACTGTCGGGAAGAAGTCTGCCGCGGAGCTCGCACTGGTGCGGGCTCAGCAAAAGTGCGCATCGAGCCATATTGGCCACAAAGGGTGCGCTCATGAGCACCATTCTGAAGCCTAAATTTGACAAATGGGACACCCTACGGTCTCGTGGATGGACATGCATACGCAGCAGCCATTGTAAGTCCATAAGATCGAAGTGCATAGACGTGTGCCATTTGGGATTCAGCCACTAGCTGGTCTCCATTACACTCACCCCCCAAACCTCATTTTCATCCGGGTCATGGCACCAGTGTAACCCCTCCTGTTTGAACTGCCCCCTCTAAGGTGGACTCAAACCCAGGTCCGCCAGCATGAGAGTCGGGTCCTCTAACAAGGAGGCTAAAGACCACAGTCTCTAGCATCAATCGCTAGAGCGCCTCGTGAGATCAATGGAGTGAGGTTTTGACAGCACTTACTGGCTGAATCCCAAATGGCACCCTAAACACTCGCGGACTTCTTACGAGTCCACACTTTCATGACGCAGTGCTGCTTTGACTGTCGGTAAGAAGTCTGCCGCGGAGCTCACACCAGTGCGGGCTCAGCAAAAGTGCGCATCGAGACATATCAGCCACAAAGGGGGCACTCGTGAAGCCTAAAATTGACAAATGGGACACCCTACGGTCTCGTGGATGGACATGCATACGCGGCAGCCATTGTAAGTCCACAAGACCGAAGTGCATAGACGTGTGCCATTTGGGATTCAGCCACTAGCTGGTCTCCATTACACTCACCCCCCAAACCTCATTTCCATCCGGGTCATGGCACCAGTGTAACCCCTCCTGTTTGAACTGCCCGCTCTAAGCGGGACTCAAACCCAGGTCCACCGGTATGGGAGTCGGGTGCTCTAACAAGGAGGCTAAAGACCACAGTCTCTAGCATCAGTAGCTAGAGCACCTTGCAAGATCAAGGGAGTGAGGTTTTGACAGCTCTTACTGGCTGAATCCCAAATGGCACCCTAAACACTCGCGGACTTCCTACGAGTCCGCACTTTTGTGACGCAGCGCTGCTTTGACTGTCGGGAAGAAGTCTGCCACAGAGCTCGCACCAGTGTGGGCTCAGCAAAAGTGCGCATCGAGGGCGAATATCGGCCACAAAGGGGGCGCTTGTGAGCACCATTCTGAAGCCTAAAATTGACAAATGGGACACCCTACGGTCTCGTGGATGGACATGCATACGCGGCAGCCATTGTAAGTCCACAAGACCGAAGTGCATAGACGTGTGCCATTTGGGATTCAGCCACTAGCTGGTCACTCACCCCCCTAAACCTCACTACCATCCGGGTCACGGCACCAATGTAACCCCTGCTGTTTGAACTGCCCGCTCTAAGCGGGACTCGAACCCTGGTCTGCCGGCATGGGAATCGGGTGCTCTAACAAGGAGGCTAAAGACCACAGTCCACATTACATAGGCATTTCAAAAGAACAGCATTTATTTGAAATATGAATTTTGTGACATTATGAAGGTCTTAACTGTCACCTTTGATTAATTTAATGTGTCCTTGCTGTATAAAAATAATTTCTTAAAAAAAAAAAAAAAAAAAAAAAAATCGTACGGACCTAAATTTTGAGCAGTGTATTGGCAGAAAAGGTTTGGATCCTAGGACCAGTTGGTTAAAAGTAGAAAAGTTAGTTTAAATGTATAAAATTTAAGTGTGGCTTAAGTGTCCAAATCCATTTCAGGGCTATTGTACATAACCATTCATTCCCAACAGGGCATTTCTGTATGAGCAATCCTACAGTATGTGATAGAGTATGCCCATTCCTAAACATATGCAGCACAGATGTGCGGTTTCACATCTTTAAGCCACAGACACACAACCTGACATTTCTTTAATTTCTCTCATATAATTACAAGTGTCTGCCTGCCGCCCTAGAACACCAGGATGAATGAAGTATTCACATATGAATACTCAATACATGTGGCATGTCAGTCCGTTTATTTCAGTGATGCTGGTTGAAAACCTAAAACGTCACACATCCCACAGAGATCTGTTTTCAATGGATCAAAGTGATACATTGTGTATTTGTTGCCGTTCGTTTCTATGTAATGTCTGTCTGACAAAGAAGATAAAGCATTGTTTGGGTAATTTTCTCTTTGTTTGTCTCTTATCTCTATCTCATTCATTAAAGTGGAAATCATGATGGATTAAATTTAGTCTGTGAGGGCTCAGTGACAAAGTAAACCACAATTACACTGTGATCCAGGATGTGGGTGAGTTAAGTGTAGAGAACAAAGGGAAAGTGCAGTCGTGGAACAGTTTTGTGAGCGATTTGGTATATTGTGACAACATTTAATATAGTTTCATACAGAACCTTTCAGTGAACAGTTCTTAAAAGAACCATTTTTATTAGTGTGAAGAACATTTTAATAATCCAAAGAACCTTTTTCCACTATAAAGAACCTTTTGTGGAATGGAAAGGTTCCGTGGATGTTAAAGGTTCTTCATAGAATCATCAATGCCAATAAAGAACCTTTATTTTTAAGAGTGTACAATATAAAATAGACAAAAAACAAAAACAGCTTGGTTCTCAGATCTGGTCTGCAAATGTTCCTTAATGCCCATGACCCTCTAAAAAGTGAACGTATGTAACATATCATAACTGAAAAGTCTATTTTTCCATATTTCTACCCCGTCTTGTCAACACAGCTTTCATACTAGTTAGATTGTCTTGACGACAGACATGCAAGCAAGCTCCAATGAGGGAAATCTGAGCAGACATCATGAAAGTTCATAATTCGCCATCTGCGCGGTAAGGCTTTTGTGTTCATTTGCATATTTTGACATGGTGAAAGATGAGCCAATGAGCTTTGGATAGCAAATTTGGTGAGGTTTTTAGAAAAGACAGACTGCATTGTTTGTGGTTTAAGTGGAGTTAAGTTAGCTTTAGCTGATTATAGCAGGGACGCCATGCCACTTTTTTTTTTTTGAAGTAATGTAATGTTATCCTCATGGAGACTTTCATAATTGAAAATGCAGTCAGAGTTTTTTGATGGCCTAGAAACCAGTCTACATATTATGCAGTAAATATGTTGATATTAAGAAATGTAGTGTACATTTTAGGCACAGTATTGCCAGTTATATGGTCTATATTTGATCTGGCAAAAAATTGTTCCAAATAATACAGCAGAAGTTATTGTGCATCATTGAACAAGCAGTATTGTTCCTGAATGAATTATGTTTATGAACAAGTAGTTTGAGCGAATGATTCAATAACTCCCTCATAAAGACAATCACTTTTTTGGTTCCTGAATGAATCAGTGTTTTCAACGTATTGTTTCTCTAAATGTTTTGTTAACTCGCTCATAAAAACAGTTACTTGTTTGCATTCCCGAATGAATTGGTGGAATGAGTGATTTACTAACTCACTCAAATAACAAAGTAACTTGCAGAAAGATTCCCAGCTGTTGTGGAAAGTTAGCAAAGACATATAGTTAACAGTGAGTTAAAGAATTGTTAGGCCTGAAAATAAGAGGGTACAATGAATTTTGCGACTATTATCACAACAAGGCTGCCATTGACTTGTTGTCACCCTAGAGATACAGTATGAGAAATTTACAGTAACTACCTATTTTTATGTAACAAGAGTCTTCTGTTGTTTTATTACGGTGATACAAGAAGGTTGCCATAGTGTTAAAATGATATAACCACAAAGTTACTCAAAACATATGGCAGGGAAACCACAGTGTTACTGTATAAGTTAGACATGGCTATGACAGAGCTGAAAAGAATGAAAGAGATGTGTGCTTCACTGTTACATCTGATTTTTTGCAGATGTCCAATATGTCAGTGCCAGAGATGACACATTTTACTTATGTAATTGGTTAGAATTACAATAATCCACAATAAGTTAGAACAAAAGTAATAAAACAGTTGTCTTGATGATATCACACTGTTGTCAAAATCACTTATATTTCAGATATGTAAACAGCCGTGTTCACCTCTCATATCAAAAATAAAAAAGCTGAATTTAGGACTCCTACAGCTTTGAAATGCTCCACACAAGAGATCATTTATCATTTATAGTGATGCACGGAGATCTATCGCTGTATTTAAGAGCTGAGTTCATCTAACCAGACCCTCTGGCCCTTAGTAAATTATAAAAGTTTCACATAAGATTATTCCTCTTGAATTGTATTTTTCCTTTGGCCTTTTAAAACACTTTGGGTGAAAAATGGGGTAGTTCTGGATATCCGCTTGCCTTAAATTATAAATTGGAACACCTTTATTATTAAAGTAAAAATGAAATACATGGATGTGCAAAAATATGTTTACATCCTTACCTTGAAGTCATTCATGATTCACACTAGAAAGGTATTATTAAGTGCTGACCCAGTCTAGTAAAATTGCCTATTTTTCATTTTAATGCTGTATTTCACTAGCCTGCAATACCCATAGCAAGATTACAGACTATGTGAAAGCCACATACAGTAATGCCTGTTATTGTATTGTTTTAATGGTGGAGGATCTCTGTTGTCTGAATGGAGTCTGTAATCACCAAGACAAAAATCAGAGACATGACAACAAAAAAAAAAAAAGAAAGAAAAAAGAAAAAGGATTGGCATATGCTGTTTCCAAAACCTAATGAGCTGCCTACGTAGGCAGCATCTTAGGGCAGCACAGATCATTAGACTTAATTATGCTGCCTCTTAAGATACCTTGTTTTAGCCAAATTCTAAGGCAACATCACATGATATATTTTTTCATGGAAAAGGCAACCCTACATGCAGTGCAATAAAATAAAATAAAAATTTTTTTTTAAAAATCCAAGAAGGAGGATGAGGTGAGAGAAATGCTGATTATATAAATATATATTTAATTTAATGCTAAAAAAATATTGATTATTAAATAGTTCAGAGCAAGAAAAACTGTTTATTTTATACAATATGCGTTATATGATTAGCTATTTGCTATTTGTGTGCATGTGTAGAGCATTTCAAATCAGTCACTTATGAGGTTCCAAGAAGTTTTGTGCCATTTAGAAATTATGTAATAAACAAAAATCAGCTGGAAAAGGTATATGTCTTAAAACTCTCTAAATTACTTGCAATATATTTTGATATTAATTTATTATAATTTGCCTTAAACCTGCAGTCCGCAACTTTTTTTTATGTTAAAAATTTACAAAAATTAAATAATGAGAATATACAACATGAATCCATTTTCCAAACCGGGTTTTTGTCTTATCCTGAATCATTATGGTACACTTATAATAAGTGTTTATATTCGGACTATTTCAGACCAGACTGGTAGAACTCGCCGCAGAGTATCACAGTAACTGCGTGACTCGCCATAGACATACACAAAAAAAGTAGCTCCGGCTAGAATGTTCCTCCGCAAGACGCGTGCAGTTCTGTTTATTAACCGCTAGAGGGCCAAAAATCGCGGACAGCAGCTTTAAATTTTACCTGTATATATTCATTTACAAAATAGTCTGTCCAGACAAAATTGCTTGATGCTTTCTCCATCTTAATTGTTTGTGTTCACCGCTTTGTAGAAGAACGCATACGTGCTCAGGCGTGTAGCGCTTCTTTACAAAGTGACATCGCCAACTACAGGCCTGGCATGCATAATACTGCGTTTTTAGTCGTGTGAGTCAGTTAGATGTTTTTAGTTTTTGTTAAACGGTGATCGTTTTGACAACGTTGGCATCTAAATGCAAAACCTTTCAAAAATGCAAAGGAAAATCGTTTCCATTCTTAGTGTGTTGTTGTCGTGTAAACACCCTACAATACACAGATAAACGAGGACTAAAACAAAACACGTGATGATAATCTGTAACCAGGGGCGCCGTTGGCACGGGGGACAGGAGGGTCAGGACCCCCGCACTTTTGATAAGGGCTGCTTCAATTAGTCACCCTATATAATCTTTTAGCTTAGGATATTTTCTTTCAAATGAGACCATTTTCACGTTTCTGTGAGCTTCCGTTCGTAAATAATCAGCTGTTTGTCGCGGATGTGAACAGGAAATGCGCTCTCGAACGGAGAAACACGCAATCTCCAAGCAATCGATTACAGCGTGCTAACGTTTTAGGACAGGTCGATTTTATATAAATCAGGCCCGAACGTTAGCGTTTGTCAATCAAGCCAAACCGTTCATTCAGAAACCGAGAAATTTTACACTTTAAGGTAAGGAGGCTGATCTCTCAAGTTGACGCGCGAGATGGCTTGACTGAAGTTTTCGTGAGGATTTATAGTTTATGGACTGTTTTGATTTCGGTAATTACATCTTGAAAGGCAAAAGCATTGATGGTATCTATAAAAGAGATATCTGAAATAGAAACGAAAGTGATATCGCCTCATCCAGTGGAGGACGCACGAGACGAGATCTGTGCGTTTAATTGGTATGTGTATACTGTAATACTTAATTTACAATGATTATCAGTGGCGTGCACTTTAATCGTGAAAGTGAAAGTGCCTTTTGCGGTCGCATCGCGGTGCTCCCGTGTTCCCGATGTGAACGTGAGCTCTAGTCCATTACAATTTAGAGCGGTTAAGGCCCGGGTATACTTCATTTTCCGCGTTCCGTTCAGTCTCGCGCGAGCCTTTCAAAGAAACTCCTTTGTCCATGAGCACGGAAAGACCATGGGAAAGACGCGTTCGGCGCAGTTTGGTCCCCCTCACTTTGAAAATGTCTCCTGCGCCCCTGTCTGTAACTATGGAAACAAACTAGAAAAGGGAACCACGGGAACAAAGGAAACAGTAACTAAACAAGAACATACAAATGAAGAATAACTGGAACGTAAACCAATCAGAACGTGACACTTATGAGATTTCAGTTAGAATGCTGACTTTGAAAGTGCACAAGTTCTGTTCCAAAACCAAGCAAACTTCTGACAAATTTTGAGATATTTTTCCACTGAGCAATGCATGTGCTAATGGAAAAATTCAATTTTATTAATTAAACACAATTATGGCTGTACGTATTGGTTAATTTACATCCTCAACTTGTCGTACAGTTCAAACATTTTTCTGATAGTGTTTTTGGCACCACAGCAGATCTAATTTTGCATGTTTCTATGGAAAAACCTCAGATGTATTGATTGGTGATGGCAGTGGGCTGGAATTAATTATATCTAACGTCCCTTGACAGTTCTCTGAGCTAGAGTGCAGAGCCTGCACTGTGTATACAGACTCCCAAATGTCTTGTGATTTAGCGTCTTTTTTTTTGCTCTTTTTAATCCTCTCTGCCAAAGTTTAGACCTCTGAGAAATTCTACATTATGAAAAAAGGAGTGTGTTCCATGTCTCAGTGCATGCTTCATAAACACTTACTACCTGAACTTTGGGGTTGCTCGGTACTGCTGGGAGAAAATCACTCCCTCGGCTTATTAATGTTGATCGTATATTCTCAATTCACCCTCCGAGAGGACAGGTGCTCGGCTGAAATGAGGCAAAAGGAACATTTGGCAACATAATTGTGAATTGCTCTGAATCACAGAACAGCCACATAACCCTCAGGTTTTTATTTTTTAAGAGCTCTTATCAGCTGTGGAGTGCATGTGAAATCATATCATTGTGTGCATGATCTGTGGCTTCCTGAAAGTTTTTGGTTGTTTTTGTTTTATTTTTATAATAGGGGCCAGATTTATGAAACAGGGCAAATTTGCGTGAGAGCGCAGATGGGAGTAAAAAGTTCTGCGGGTGATTTACTGACAATGCGCACATTAAAGAACACTGACACAGCCAGATCATTTCCACAATGACCAATGCAATCTACCAAGAGCATATATGTGATAAAAAATTAATTTTTATATATTGATTAGGTTGAAAACATTGTAATTCTCACTCCAAGCTAATCTCAGAAGTTGGCATCCCTGAATGAAAGGCTGTAAAGGAAAGGTTGTGTGGAAAGTCCTTATATGGAGATGGTTTTAGCGTGTTTTATGCAAATTACTAACCTTATGCACACGGCCTCCAAATTCACTAACAATAAAATGAGGTTAAGGCCTGGGACACACTAGACGATTTTCAAATCTTAAAGGGTTAGGTAACTCAAAAATGAAAATAATGTCATTTATTACTCACCCTCATGTCGTTCCACATCCATAAGACCTTCATTCATCTTCGGAACACAAATTAAGGTATTTTTTTATGAAATCCGATGGCTCAGATGGCTCTATAGCCAGCAAGTTAATTTACACTTTCAGTGCCCAGAAAGGTACTAAAAACATATTTAAAACAGTTCATGTGAGTTTAGTGGTTCAACCTTAATGTTATGAAGCAACAAGAATACTTTTTGTGTGCCAAAAAAACAAAATTACAACTTTTTAACAATATCTAGTGATGGCCGATTTCAAAACACTGCTTCGAATCTTTTGTTTCGAATTCAGATCGCGTGTCAAACTGCCAAACTGCTGAAATCACGTAACTTTGGCGCTCCGAATCACTGATTTGAAACAAAAGATTCGAAGCACTGTTTTGAAATCGGCCATCACTAGATATTGTTGAAAAGTTATTTTGTTTTTTTGCCACACAAAAAGTATTCTTGTTGCTTCATAACCTTTCTGGGCACTGAAAGTGTAAATTAACTTGCTGGCTATAGAGGCCACACTGAGCCATCGGATTTCATCAAAAATATCTTAATTTGTTTTCCGAAGATGAGCGACATGAGGGTGAGTAATAAATGACATTATTTTCATTTGGGGCTGAACTAACCCTTTAACCGATTTTAAAACTGTGGGAGACCACAGACTGTTTCAAACGATTTTTAGAATTATAATCCTCTGAACGCACACACTAGATGATTCGACCGGACTGCGAGACCACACACCTGTTGATTGCAGGAACGATTTCACAGTGACACGAGATCTCACAGAGACTCGCAAGATGAATCGTGACTTGAGAAGACAGTGACATTGTCAGCTGGCTCTCCTGGAGCATGTTCTGTTTTACAGTGAAAAACAAAGTAGAAAAAAGAATATGAGTGATCTTCTTTCTCAATAGCTGTTAAATTTCAGCTAATGAAGCACGCAACATCCGGTAGGTGAAGCTTGCTCGTTCTCATTGGCTGAATCCCAAATGGCACACTTCAATGCACTTTCGGTCTTGTGGACTTACAGTGGCTGCCGTGTGCACACAGCAAGTCCACGAGACCATAGGGTGTCCCCTTCATCATTTTAGGTTTCAGAAGCCGCTATGCGCCCTCGATGCGCACTTCAGCTGAGCCCGCAAGTTTGCGAACTACGCAGAGTACTTTACCCGGCAGTCAAAGCAGCATTATGTCACGAAAGTGCGGATTCAATTCAAGTGCGGTGCAATTTGGGATTCAGCCATTGGCTGTCGCAAGAGAATGCTATTTGTAGGGGCGTTCCAAACGAAAGCGAACAAATAAATCCTTTCACGAAGTGCCCTTCCACAAGACTGTTAGCGAAGGGAACACATGCATTGGTCAATTCATGGAAGTACTTTAATCGTTTATGGTCATGTGACACCCATATGGTCAGGGTGACAAGTCCGCGATTTATTTTAAATCAAGATATGGCATGAGAGTTGGAGTTAATGTATAAACAGAATAATTAAAGTTGTTTTGTTTTGTTGTGATATATTACAAACATTTTCGTCATGCATTTCATATTAACCGTCAGGGGTCTGAGGATTTTTGGGACCCTGGAGAAGTTTTGACATGCCCTGACATTTGTGCTTTTTTCAGTTGTTCATAAACATATTAATGGAAAAAGTGTCATTACACTGTATTCAGCACAAACTAGGCTACAATAATATGTGAGGAACATGTATGTACATGTTTGTGTTTTTGAAGGAATAATGTTTATGCGTGGTTATTGAAAAAACTAAAAACTTAAGTCACTGAAATAAAGCCAAAAAATATATATTAAATCTTTGTTCACAAGACTTCTGGGTATTTGAGGTTGTAGACTAGAGTTTTTGCTTCAAAATGAGGTAAAAATTATGCTGCCTGCTTGTTCATATAAAACAATAGAGAGATTTAAATTTTCTAAAACATCTTTGGTCAAGAAACACAGTATGCGTGGAGGTGTGAATAATCATGAATAATGGGTGATTCTCACCTGAGAAGACAAAAGAATCACATAAAGAGCTCTAATGACATGCATAAATAATGAGCTCTTTCAGACAGGTAGGCTGTGAAAAACCCTCTGTTGATCATGTCTCAAATCTCATCATGTTGTAAATCAAATATACAGAAAAAACAGCAATACTGTGAAATATTATTACAATTTAAAATAATGGTATTCTATTATATTCTTTAAAATATAATGTATTTCTGTGATGCAAAGTGTCTGAACAGTTATGTTACCTCTATGGCATTTCATATAGGCTTTTAGCTTAAAAGCATGCACATTTGGAGAAATATTGATGGATTCTCATATGTTTGTCAATTTTCTATACAGAGGAGTAATATTTATTCAGGATTTATTGTCATTACTATGAGTGCTGGATACTGTGTTTTCAATTCATACTTGCAGCCGGAGGGCGCTCTGCCCCTTTTGTCCACAAATGCCTGAGCACTAAAGAAGAATAGGCAATCGAGGAACTAACCGAACTAACAGAGGCCAGAGATCACTAACTATGGCTATTCAAAACACTTTTCAAGACAATAAATACACGATTGAGACGATGATTGCATGTATTGACTGAATTTGCGTCTGAATAGTGCTCCCTCCGTGGGCGTGGCCGCATTAGCGGATATGAGCTGAATCAAGGACTTCTGACATGGCTCTCTTTTCATACAGATTACATAAACACAGAATATTTGTTTTCGATTTGACTTACACAATTTAAAACCTGACATTTCATGTTTTTTTAGACATAAGTCTAATTTTTTTGTGATTAGTATTCACTAAGTTACAGTTAATTTTCTGAGAACTATCAGATTGGAGTTCGTTCAGAGGGAGACGAGAGATCACGCATCATGTTAGTTTTCTTTATTTTACAAAAAGCACAACATTTTGTTGTTACTCTGAGTGTACACAAATAAAAGAAGATATTCCACAGATTAAAATGGTGTATAACTCTTAATTGTATGTGCAACATTGACAGAGTATTTTGAGTCTCTTTCACACTGGTTAGAAAAAAAACGCGGTGATCACGCCGGCGTGACCGCCGACCCGAGGGAGTTAAGTTTAAAAAAGTTTCATAGGTAAGAAATGTGTTTAATGCTTAACTTATAAAGTTAAGAACAGATTGGGAACACACACATATAAAGCATATTTTAAAAACTTCATTATTAATGTACATTTATTTGTATCGTATATACAGCAATAATACGATATTCATAAGATATTCCTGTAGTCGCTAATACTGAGGAAATTACTTGGCTTCTCCAAGTCCGTTTGGGCATATTCCGACTGGAATTTGCGCTAAGAAAAAATGTATGTGAATTGGGTGGAGATTTTTCGTGAGAAGTTCTCCTGTGCGTACAAATATGAAATAATCCACACAATTTTTAGTGAATGAGACACATTGATATTGAATCCTTTTTGTATGATAATAAAATGGTTCATTTTCACTTTACAGGTAGTAAACTTGACAGTTTTCATGACTTTCACCTTGATATTATATTTGATAATTATCTGCAATACATGGTGAAAAATGTGTTCTTATGTAATGTGATGCATTAGTAGTGTTACTTGGATGTAAACATCATTCAGTTACAACTACCACCAGCAGTACCAACAGTACGACTTCTCATTGGTTAATAAAGCATTGTGCATCAGACACTAATGCTTGAAAACTCTCTGACTCTCTCCTTGACCTCTGTAAATGATTTAAAATGTGATGTATTTTATCTCTTCCACAGATAAAGCAAACTACAGGTTGTTTGCATGCAGAAGCATGTCTCCCTAAAGGCGATAAGGATAGCTAATCTTTGCTGTGCTGAGGTTCACCTCTCCCAAAGGCCTGTTCTTATTATTAGCGATGCACAGTTCCATCTAAGAAACAACCTTCAAATGGTGCAATATCCTGTGCTGGCTAATTATCAAACTCCAGATCTTAATAGATCTTTTGTGAAGTAAGAGCAAAATCAATCACAAATGTAGCCTGAGAGGATCCTTTTTCAGAGGACCAATTTGTCCACCATTTCACATCAATTGCTATCTCCCAGCCTCGTGTAAATTGAAAGCAGAGTGAGGCGAGTGAGTGAGGATGGATCTGGCCGTTTCTAACGCCTGTCTTCCTCGCAAATATCACCCGAGGGTGAGAATGAATCAAGCTGAGGGCCCATTTTCCGAGTAATGGTTCGCTATTGTCAGACTGCACGTAGAACTTTGCTTTTATTCTTTCTATCATCACATACATTCATCATCGAGTCTGTATTACCCAGAATTGTGTGCTAATGCAGTTTTGAAACTGCTGATGTGAGAGGAGGATCTCAAAAAGAGGTGAATGGGTGTATTTGAGAGTTGCTTGGGCCCCAGATGTTTCACACACACACAATCACATTTTGTTTCCCAGCAGATATTTTGAATAGATACTTACACTAAATACCCCCCTGAATATGTGAACAATTGGTCATTTACTGGCAGAAGCAATACTATTTAAGGTTTTATAACTACCTCCCATATGTTTTGCTCTGATCCATTTATCATTTTGTCTTAAGGTGGTCTATAATACCCAGTGAAAGGAAGCATTAACATTCATCTCAATGACAGTTGCAGTGTTACATTATTCTTCAGAAATCATTCTAATATGTTGATTTGGTGCTCAAGAAACATTTCTTATCATTATTAATAGGGCTGCACATCTGATAATTCAGTTTCTGTATTTTTTCTTATTTGAATGCTATTTCAAGTAAGAATTGGTCCTATTGTCTATTGTCCTATTATTATTGGTGCTCATTATTATTGATCTTCTTCTTATTATTATTAATAATCTTCTTATACTGTTTTTTATTAATGTTCTTATTATTATTCTCTATATATATATATATATATACACAGGTCTCCTTTAAAACAGTCTGCAAAAGACATTTAAAAGTGCTCAAAGGGAGAAGTCTGAGAAGTTCCGAACCCAAGGATCATGAAAAAAAATTACCAAATTCTGAGTATACCCTTGGGACTTTCAGCTGACTTTGAGATGCAGATCTAGTACTATAACTATTTGTGCAAAAATGTAAAAGATTAGAAATACAAGAAGGTCATTTACCTAAAATTGCCTTCACAATAAATAATATAAGCAAATTTCTCCTATGACCAAGCCAAAGATTTGTATACAATACAGTAATGCATACATGACCCTGCGCCACAAACAAAGCGTAATGTTGCATGATAAACAATCTAATTTCCTAAGTAAATATGCAGCTGAATGCATATATAAAAGATCAATCAATTATAGATAAAAGGTATCCTGTAGTATTTTCTTTCAAGCCCAATAAGGGAAACATTTTTAAAACAAATAAAAGAATTGGCCTAAGCTTTTTCCACAAAGTTTCTACAAAAATATGAAACGTTGATAATAAGAAATGTTTCTTGAGCACCAAATCAGCATATTAGAATACTGTAGCTTTCCCAGGTTTTTAGGTTGCGATGAAGGTCCATGCAAGTCTTGCTTTTAGGTTACAAAGTTAAGACATGGTCCCCTATTTCCTGTAAACCACTGTAACTCAGTTTTGGCATATTTGAGCTCACCAGCTCATTAAGGTACCAAAATCACTCCTTTAGGGAGAAGTATCTCTATGTCCGAGCTCACTCCTCTCCAACATTCTGCCTCCACGCTAAATCTTTTCCTCTATGCATTAGGAGTGATATAAAACACAAAGGCTGAGTACACGGATGACAGTCAGGTCAGTGCCTGAGAGGGGCTCGTATGTCAGCGTGCCGAGATTGGCTCCAGATGCCGTGAAATGTATTACAGACCAACAGTGGCTTTGTAATGTGAACGTGTGGGATGAGAGCTCTCTGTGAGAGCCACATGCTTCCCTTTTGATATGGGCGGCAGACGTATGCCTGGGCCCCATGTTAATTGCCTGCTCCATACGTGGTCTGAAGAACCTCTCAGAGCACAATAGGTAGGAGGACATGCTGTTGGCTGCTGGGTCTGTCCTAATAAACAGGTCTACTGCAGAAGATGAGAGATTTATGCTTCTCACGTAGTCAGACTTTTCACTTGAAGCAATAGGCTGGTCCTTATTGTAGCATATATTCTGGTTTGTTTTGATATTTAATTTAGGGGCAGGGTTATCTGAAATGGATTATACAGAAAACTTATCAATATAATATCAACACTCCTGCTAGTTTATGCTGTAGGATGTGACAATATTTGTCAGAACATTTGCTTCTATCTATTAAGCTTAAAGGGTTGGTTCACCCAAAAATTTTGTTACCAATTACTCACCCTCATGTTGTTCCACACCCGTACCTTCATTCATCTTCAGAACACAAATTAAGATATTTTTCATAAAATCTGATGGCTCAGTATGGCCTGCATTGACAGCAAGACAATTAACACTTTCAAAGGCCAGAAAGCTAAAGACGTATTTAAAACATTTAACCTTAATGTTATGAAGTGACAAAAATACTTTTTGTGCACCAAAAAAAAGACTTTATTCAACAATATCTAATGATGGGCGATTTCAAAACACTGCTTCATGAAGCTTCGAAGCTTTACGAATCTTTTTTTTTCAAATCAGTGGTTCGGAGTGCATATCAAACTGCCAAAGTCACGCCCCCCAGTGGTGAACCATTGAAATTTTTAAACACTTATGACGTAATGAAGCCTCGTTTACTGAAATCGCATGACTTTGGCAGTTTGATACACGCTCTGTTGATACACCCTCTGAACCACTGATTTGAAACAAAAGATTCGTAAAGCTTCGAAGCTTCATGAAGCGGTGTTTTGAAATCGCCAATCAGTAGATATTGTTGAATAAAGTCGTTATTTTGTTTTGTTTGGCGCACAAAAAGTATCCTTGTCGCTTCATAACATTAAAGGGTTAGTTCACCCAAAAATGGAAATTATGTTATTAATGACTCACCCTCATGTTGTTCCAAACCCGTAAGACCTCCGTTCATCTTCGGAACACAGTTTAAGATATTTTAGATTTAGTCCGAGAGCTTTCTGTCCCTCCATTGAAAATGTTTGTACGGTATACTGTCCATGTCCAGAAAGGTAATAAAAACATCATCAAAGTAGTCCATGTGACATCAGAGGGTCAGTTAGAATTTGTTGAAGCATCGAAAATACATTTTGACTTTATTCTCCTACTCTATTTTCCTTCCATCTATTTGTGTATTGTGATTTAAAAAAAAAAAAAAAAAAAAAAAAAATTCCTTGCTACGAGCACTACTGTCATAACTGTGACTTCACTCAGCACTTATGTACTGTTGTTCTCATGTTGATTTGATTGATTCTACTATTCTCATTTGTAAGTCGCTTTGGATAAAAGCATCTGCTAAATGACTAAATGTAAATGTAAATGTTTATTCAGCATTTTCTTCTCTTCCGGGTCCATTGTCAATCCGCGTTCACGACTCCGCAGTGACGCTGCTGACATGTTATCTGGTGCGCCCAAGCTTCGTTTACAGTCTGAGGGAGACGCACGCTGTAAACAAAACAACCTTCGCAAACATGTCTAAGGATTTTGACACAGAGGAAGACTTGCATTTTTTGGCTCAGCCATATTTATTTGAACCCGAGTACACGGACGAAGAATTAAGAGCGATGGAAGAAGCTCCTACACAGCAGCAACCGCTGTCACAAGCAGCGTCACTGCGGAGTCGTGAATGCGGATTGACAACAGACCCGGATGAGAAGACAATGCTGAATAAAGTCGTAGTTTTTGTTTTTTTTTGGACCAATATGTATTTTCGATGCTTCAACAAATTCTAACTAACCCACTGATGTCACATGGACTACTTTGATGATGTTTTTATTACCTTTCTGGACATGGACAGTATACCGTACATACATTTTCAATGGAGGGACAGAAAGCTCTCAGACTAAATCTAAAATATCTTAAACTGTGTTCCGAAGATGAACGGAGGTCTTATAGGTTTGGAACGACGTGAGGGTGAGTCATTAATGACATAATTTTCATTTTTGGGTGAACTAACCCTTTAAGGTTGAACCACTGTAGTCACATGAACTGTTTTAAATACGTCTTTTTGGGTGAACTAACCCTTTAAACTACTGCACTGTCAAACTCAATAAGTTCAAAATACTCAAAACATCTGAGGAAACTTATTACATCAAAACATTTAAGTAAACAAATAAACATCATAATGTTTATATAAGTAAATATCATATTATTAATTACATACAGTTCATTTACCTAAACATCACATTCAGATCTTGGTTAAATGTTATAAATAGCACATGCTATTATAACTATCAAAGAGACTGTCCTACTTGCAACTTGCATGTATATAATCAATAAAAACAACATACAGTGTACAGTATAGTCTTAAAAGTTTTGCAGCCCATCCTCAACCTAACCACAGGCTCTACTCTTCACCACAATGGTAACCCTACAAAACTAACATAACAGAACCCTCTGTAAATCCCAACATAACACAACATTAAACACTAACTTACAGTATGTCTCTCTATGTTAATCAAAAACACACAAAACAACACTTAATTTCAACATTTATTTTCCTTATACAGTCTAACATAAAGCATGCTGGGAATTAGAAATCTGCTGCAACTCAATCATAATAAGTTCCGCCTACTACAATCAAACTTTCATTATTATTTGAGTGAAATGAACTCATTTCATGTAATTTCACTGTTCAGTTTTATAGTGTTTATGTAACCAATGAACTCTTTCACCCTTCCAGCGATTAAATAGCGATTTTTTTTATACTTTTGTAAGTCTCAAGTTGTCATTATCTGTTTATTATAAAAATTATTGACTTAAACATCTTCAAATGTAACATTCCACAAATATTGTAACTCTATGATTCTATTTGGTTGTTTTCCCTATACGATGACCCTGTCTCGTTTAAAACATTAAAAAAACATTCCACAAACACTGCAGTTTGGCTTGTTCACATTTTTTATTGTAAACATATTTTAATATTTGATGCTTTTTGGCTAAATTGTATCATTACTTTTATTTATTATGGCATTTTTTTTTAAATCTTGTGCTCACAAAGGCTGCATTTATTTGATCAAAAATACATGTAATATTGTGAAATATTGTAATTTAAAATTTATTCCTGTGACGTAAAAGCTTAATTTTCAGCATCATTACTCATACAGTGATATCATTGATATTCTTGTAGACAGTAGGCATGAGGCAGCTATAGGTTTTGGAAAACATCTTTACAATAATCCATGCTGTATTCTAGGGTTAAGTGGAAAGTCAAGCTTGGTGGTTGGTAGATATGGCTCTTAATCAGTAAGCACACTGAGAGCCTCCAGATCAGCCATAATGAACGGCACACTAATTGGACTCTGGCAACCTCTGTCCTCATCTGGCTGCCCTTTATTATGTATGGGTGGAACAGGCAGGAGCCAGGAAGCCCACCACTTCAGAGCACACCGCAACACAAATAAAACTGCACTGATGAGATTAAGCAATTCAAGATGTGTGCGTGTACTTTTTTAGGCAAACAGTGAGAGAGAGACTGTTCCGCTCTTCCGTTGTTGTTGCGTCCGTTTGCCGGGTCCTTGCGTGCACACCTCGCACAAAACCACATGCATTATGCTCCATTCAGTAAACAGAGCTGTGTTGTTTTCATTGTGCCTTTATGTGTCACTCAATAAATAAACATTGTTTCCCATAACTATTATATGGGAAGGATAAATACACAAAGCTAATTAAAAATCTTTAGCCTTGGGACACTTCTCAGACGACGCTCAGTGATTCATTTTTTGAGTGAATCTTAATGCTGGATAGGAGAAAGAGTGGAAAATAAACATTAAAAAATGTGACTAAGACGTTAGACTGCTGACCAGATGAAACCTAATTGAATTTGAATTGTTAATTTTATGCACATGCACATTTCACTGATCCAAGCAAGCAACAATGTTTTTTGTCTGAATGTTTTTACAACATGTTGCATTTTGGCTGTAGTTAGGCAATGGCTATATACATATATACTAACTACAACCATATATATATATATATATATATATATATATATATATATATATATATATATAGATAGATAGATAGATAGATAGATAGATAGATAGATAGATAGATAGATAGATAGATAGATAGATAGATAGATAGATAGTAGGGGTGCAATGGTACAAAGAAGTCATAGTTCAGTACGTACCTCGGTTTTAGGGTCACGGTTCGATACGAGTTCGGTACAACAGCAACAAATGCCCAATGCTATGCTTGTGCAGAGATTAATTTTCTTTAACATGCTGTGACAATGGCAGATGCACAAAGTTCAATATTACATTTTTTCAAGAAATCATGGAAAAAGATGAGCAAGAAGGAGAAAAAGAACCTACTTCACCTTTCCAAGTGGGGACAGTGAGTGAAGAGGCACCTGAGTCTTCCTATTTCCAGGATACGAATATTTCATTACTGGACTGTAGTAGTGAGTCTTCCACCACACAAATTGGCACAAATTCCAATGATTTTGTCCTATTATAACAGCGGAAAACAACTTAAAAAATAATTTAAGATAAGAGTAAGACATCTTTCGAAATTATAAAGCATCTATTTTTTTTTTGTTTTGTATGCTTTTGAAAAATAAAGAAAACAAACAGGATGTTGCTTTCTGCCATTCCGGTTTCATTCCTTTCTGTGAAGTCAGTGGAGCGCGTCACAAAAATTAATTGAAACTCAGCAAAGCTAATAGCAAGCTCTTGTTAGCCATCTGAACTCTTGTTTTGGGTTGGTGCATAGATCGTCTCTTCTTCTTCTGCTCTTTTTCCTGTTGTGGCGGTTAGCAAACAGCATTGCATTACTGTGCGCACATGCCCCCTTATGGATTGGAGTGTGGATCACCTGTGACTGACTGTATTCGTCATCTGACTGTATGCATCGAACTGTGATGTCCGTACAATGATGGTTTGGGATGAATACAAGTACCGTTACACCCCTACACTGTAAAAAAAATCCCGTTGTTTCTACGGAAAAATACCGGCAGCTGTGGTTACCAGAACAATACTGTAAAAATGACATCAAACCGTAAACATACTTACGGAGTTACATGTGAATTTTACATTTTAAATATGTATATTTAACATTGGATTTCAGTACACTGTAAAAAAAATCCCAGTAAAATTTACGGTAAAATAACATATTTCATTAACTGATATAATGTTAATTTACCAACCTAATGAAGTACTAATATCTGTTTTGTATCTTTATAATACACTGACAATCACCAAACACAGTGGTGATAAGAGTCACATGATGAATCAAAGTTCATCACAAGCAGCTTTTCCACAAGCTGAGGAGGACAATACTAATATATAGAAGGAGCACACAGTGTCATTCACACACACACTAAACACCATCATGGTAACATGCATGAAATTTTAAAAATGCAATAAACATTAATTTAACAACATTAGATGTAACATAAAACCCTAATGTACATAACTGATTAGAAAAAAATGAGAAAAACTAAGAAGAAACAGAGTTATTTCAACAAAAATATATCAAATGTGAAGTGTCACGCAGGGAATTGTGGGAATGTCAATTTACGGTTTTTCACTGTAAATTTTACAATGAATTGTTATTTTTCACTTTCAAAAACTGTGAATTTAACGGTATTTTACCGTAAAATTACATTAAATGTACCGTTAGATCTATTACAGTTATTCACCGTATATAGTACGGAAACTTTCTGTAAACCAATTAACAGTTTTTCACCGCAACATATCATTTGTGGACCATTATCTTAACTTAAAACAAAGCCAAACAGACTTAGTTCAAAAATCTGTGACAATATGAAATTTTAGGGTACGTTTACACGACAATGATATGCTTAAAACAGAGAAGTTTTTCCTTTGAGTTTTCCGCGTACATACGACACCATTGTCTAATGATCCCCATTCACACGGTTCCGTGAAAATGACTATATATTCTGACTGTATTCTGCTGGCAGGCCATTAGATGGCGATGAAACACTACAGACTGAACGTGTGATGCGCATGTGCATGATGTCATCGCTTTCACAGATTTGCGTTTTTGTTGTTTACATGGAGACCGTTTTCAAAAACTTGCACTTTGAAACCCGTTTTCAAAAGTTTGCGTTTTCAGACCACCAAAACGCCAGTTTTTGTGTAAATGAATGGCCAAAACGCATAAAAAGTTTTCCTGTTTTTAGTTGCAAATGGATTCGTGTAAACAGCCCCTAAGAGAACCTTTCAGAATGGGAGACATTTTGAATGAAAATTTATAAACAACTTCTATGATAACATGTATTTTATTACTTTTCTTATAGAAAAAAAAAATACTGGAACTGCATATGAAAAAAGACATTAGTATTATTATTATTATTGTAATCTTTAAAAAACTTTTTTTTTGTTTTTACAGCATAGTTGTGCTAGCTGGGACTGGAGCCCAGAGTTCTGATACCCAGGCCACCATGGCTTTATAAGTTGGCTCTTATGGTGCTGTCTGGGATTTTGTTTTGCTACTGCTTAAACTGTTTCATTAGAAGACAATTCCTGTGTTTATGTTTCTTGGTTAGTGTGCATGTGCATTTGTTTGTAAAAAAGACCACTGTGTGGAGAGAGTACAGAGTTCAGTTCTGCTTTTTTTTAACATTAGTATGTCTGTCTCATTTTTAAGCCTGTCTGTCAACAGTCCGCTATGCTGACAGCACACTATAGATGCTGGAAATACGGTACAGTAAGTGCCTACAATTACCACTTACTGAAACGACACATCCATTCAGCCTTCAAAGGCTTTCGGGAATCCATTTACGTAGGATATTTTAAAATTTATCTTAGCTGTGTGATACAGAATGACGGACAAGCTTATCATGAGGAGAATAGCTTATAATTAAATACAATATGTTCAATTATTCATTCCATTACTTAAGTTTTAAGACATAGCCTATACATACAGATGAAGATGAAACAGATGGATACGAAAAGAAGCAGCGAAAAGATACTCTGGTGTTTTGTCATGTTTTCATCTTGCTTTTATCTCTTGTCCTTCATGATTGGTTTTAATAAATTCGCACTTTCAAATTTAAAGGCGCACTACAGTACTTTGGCTTCTCTATCACCATCTGTGGCTACGCGATCATCGCGTAAACGATTGGCCCTCTGGCTTGTCAATCACTGGCTTGTCAATCACTGCCATTACGTTCCTTGTGAGAGACGTGCACGGCTGCGCGCTCCAGTAACTTTCCACACTCCACAGGCACCGCATGCAATGTTTTTGTCAGGAGACAGGAGTAACAACTTGCAGATTATGAGTTACCTGCGGTGAGTCCGACATAATGAATCCACTAACACGACACAGCAAATGCCGGTGGTAAACACTTCATGTTCCAATACTCGTGCACGAGTTTTGGGAGGCGTTCCCTCGAAATGAGCTGTGAAGGAGGGGGTTGTTCTTATGCATACGCTCATTTCAAAAACTCAGTAACAGTCTTTGGTTTCTCAGTCGACGAAAAGATCCTCTGTAGCACCTTTAAGTTCTGTCATTATTTACTCATTTGACCCAATATTTCTGTGGTCTTTGTATTCTTTATTTGACAATTTATATGACAACACTGCATATATTGTCATTAGCTTAGCAGCATTTTAGCATTATTTATATACTATTATAGTATTTATTAATATTTTAATTTAGCAGTTTTCAGTGATTTTTCCATGTGCTTCACATTTTTTTTTTTTTTTTTTTTAATCTTTCTATTTTGCTTTAATTTATTTTATTTTTTTATTTCAGTTTTAGTCAATTTAGTACTTCAAATTAAACTTAAAAGTTTGAAACAATGTTTTTTTTTAAAGTTTGTTTTTCATCTAGTATTTATATTTTATTTATTTCACCTTTATTTCAATTAATGAAAACTATTTTAATAGTTTAGTTAACAATAACCACTGATTATATTAGAGTCAATAGTGATTCAAGTCTTCAAACATTCTGTTTGATTCACTTACATAGGTTATTTTGCTATTACATGGTGTTTTTGATACACAAAACACTTGCAGTCTAAGAGTTTATTCATAGCTAGTTTTTGTCTGGACCAAAAAAGATTGCATGCATTTAAAGGTGCTACAGAGGATCTTTTCATCGACTGAGAAACCAAAGACTGTTAGTGAGTTTTTGAAATGAGCGCATGCGTAAGAACAACCCCCCTCCTTCACAGCTCATTTCGAGGGAACGCCTCCCAAAACTCGTGCACGAGTATTGGAACACGAGTGTTTACCACCGGCATTTGCTGTGTCGTGTTAGTGGATTCATTATGTCGGACTCACCGCAGTAACTCATAATCTGCAGTTGTTACTCCTGTCTCCTGACAAAAACATTGCATGCGGCGCCTGTGGAGTGTGGAAAGTTACTGGAGCGCGCAGCCGCGCTCGTCTGTCACAAGGAACATCATGGCAGTGATTGACAAGCCAGAGGGTCAATCGATTGGCTTATGTTTTTAAGGCCCTACCTTGTCCACAGATGATGTATATTAATATTATTCCTTTCAGTGCACCTAATAAATAGTGTTTTACCAGTTAGTAAAGACAATTTCAAGTAATATTGCAAAAAAGTATAAAACAAAACATCCTCTGTAGCACCTTTAAGGCCCGTTCACTCCTAGATCGATAATTATAAAGATAACTATAACGATAACTATATTGTGTCCACTCACCAAAGAATGATAACGGTCTGTTTATCTGTGGTTTCAAAGTGTGTACAACATGTTTTTGCTGTTCTTGTTGCATTTACACAGCTTTAACCAGCAGATGTCCTCAGCATGCTATGTTTCGAGTGAATAGCTAGCGTAATCGATCTACTCTAAAAGTGAATTTAGCTGACAAAGTCAATATTGTGGTAGCTTTTTCTGGACCTCGGCAATTGACCCTTCGCAAAGACCCACCCCCCTTAGATACTGTTGCTTTGTCCTGACAAGCCATTGCGCTGTCACCCACACGCAGTGAAAAATACGGACACTGACAACACGTCAACAGACAAGACAGAGCAGGTTGCTTATGATATTAAACAAAGTCCCAGCTTTCAAATTATGTATTTTTTTTTAAGAAATTCAATGTGTCGTGACAGATTGCTATAGTGCCTCAGCTCAAACTGGCTTGTGAACCTGATCATCGCTTCCTACTAGTTAATTTATTGCATCAAATAAACATGAATGAACATGAGTAGGAATGTTGTTTCAAACGCGGAAAGATTTAAATACACACCATTTTTCTAGTTCAAGTCCATTGAGGTTATGCTGCGTTCACGTCACCTCATATTTACCGGATTCTTGAAATGACAACACGTGACGTTATATTCGGAGCTGTTCACGTCCTTTTGGTCTTTGGACTGGGAATTATGCGTTTCCATGGCACCACTATCAACGCCTAAATTAATCTACAGCAGTCAGGTGGTACAGTGGCCACGTGGTACATGTGGGAGCTTTCAGAAAACTCCCAGCTTACAAGCTGTAATTACGAGCTCTACGAGGACGTGAATGCTTTTTACAAGCTAGAATCTCGTAACTACAAGAATTACGAGGCCGCGTGAAGTCCTATAATCTTCTAACTCCTGACTGCTTTGTCGGACAAAATGGAGGATTCGGCGTTATGATTGGTTAGATCGCTTGTCAATCAAACTCCATAACTGTGTAGGGTCAATTAACTTCTCTGCAATGTGTCTGCCATTTTAAATGCTCGAGCCCTTAAATTAGAATGGATTCTGATTGGCTGTCAGTGTTTTATTGTTCAACAACTGGAAAAAATTGTTCTGAAAGTGATCCCAAAGATAACGTTTCTCTGTATCGGGACAGTGCTATTCTTTAAATTTAGAATGATTTTTAGAACTATATCTTTATCGTTATCTTTTATAGTTATTGTTCTTGGTGTGAACAGGCCTTTAGTCCTGGTTTGCTTAGCGGTCACACTGTCATTTTTAACAGTAAACCTAAAGATATACAATAATAAAAAATTAAAAAAAAAACAGCTTTTATGACTTATATTTTGTGACAGAACTTACTGAAACAATACTGTGTGCTGGGCTAAATAAGCTTGTAAATATACTCATTAAATTCATCCATTGTACACACAAATGAAGATGTGCTGCAAATACACAGCGGTTCCGACGCCTGTACTGAACTGTAATGGGCAACATAGCTTTTGCATGAAGAACTTAGGTATGTTTGAGCATTTTGTCCTTTTTAGGGTTGCATCTTGTGATATCACATTCTGTTTTTGGTTCATTTAGATGTCTTTGGTCCATTAGTTTGAAAAAGGTGGGTCTTGAGTTCACTTGTTTGGTGCGCACCAAGGTTCGAATGGCACCGTTCACACTTATTCAAATGAACCGCACTAACAGAGCAATCGCACCAAAGTTCGCTTTTATCAAACCAAACCTGCCAAGTGTGAACACACCCTAACATGTACAGATAGTAGAGGAAATTTTTTTATCCTTGCATACTTTTATCCTTGCATACATAATAAAAGCATCAGTACCCTTTATCAGCTAATGTCAAATAAAGTCTATACAGGTCAATAATTGTGGAACAACAATGAGGAATGTGTATGTAATATGTAATATGCATATCTAACTTCAGTTCAACACCATTAGAATTGGTCAGGAGTCAGTTTGAGGATATTATGCATGGAAAACCAGTTTGCAAAGAACTGTTCTTGGTGTAAATATGTCAAGTAAAACCTTTATCTTCCTCTTTAACAGGGTGTGAACTGTGGCCTAGCAGGGTGACCTCTCAATGGAAAAACCATTTCCAGCTCAGTCGCTGCTGTTTGTCCCTCTCACATGCAGATAACCAATCATTTTCCATCCTGTTTTCATTGCTAGCAGTTTATGTATGAGACAACGATAACATTTGATGGTTTGTGTGTAATGTTTGTAAGTTCAGGGTATCATGTTTGACTGTGATGGTCAGGTTTGTTTACACATGTGCAAGTATGGTTTCTTGGCTTTATTTTAGCGAGATTTGAAAATGGTTTCTTATCAAAGGTGTGGTCAGAGCAGTGCAATATTTTTGTCAAAAGTAACCGGTGAAATGTAATTTGTGGCCAGTGTGCATAGTTTGTGTGGCAACCCAAACACAAAGTAACCTAAAAGCATATTTCAGCGATGTTTACCGTATAGAATTCAAAGTGGTCTTTATGTTTTAGTCCAGCTGAGTGGAAACAGACATGGCTCTGGGTTATGGAAAAAGAGATTGTGTTTTGGATGACTGTCAAAATATTATCAATCAATATGACCAATCTAAATATTTTTCTCCCACATTGTACATCTGTCTCTCTCTGTGTTATGCTGATATGCCTACTGTGCTGACCCGACGTCCAGATAAAAGCCCACGACACACAAACAGATCACTTCCCAGACTCAATACTGAACCCACGGCTCAGAGAGGTTCTATAATCTCAGACAGTGCTGTAACCAGTGGGATGTAATTAAAGCACCTCAAGCGGCGCACAAACGCAGCTCCTCTGGAGTTGAAGACATTGTCCATGTGGTGCCTTAGGTTTTATTTTTTGCATGCAGGGAAAATATGCAGGCCACAGTTGGACTCTTTCATGTTTCATGACTCAGATAAAAAAATCTGAACCAGAGATTCAGTTTTTCATCATATTGTTTCCATTCAAATCTTTCCAAATGCATTGTTATCCAAGTAGTATGTTAAGAAGTTGACCACAAGACCATTATACGCCATTCATTTTTCACTTGCGTGTGTATTGTATATATCGCTTACATTATCATTCTTACAATCCAGCTAAAACAATGGGTAATGTTGCAGTTTCTTATATCTTTATTTTTTGCAACTCCAAATTTTATGAGGCTCTGTATATTTTTGCAATATGTGGAATATGAAGGTATGAATCACATGAATTTTTTTTTTCCGGACTGATAAACATAAATAAATCACCCCCAAACTATAGGTTAGGGGACCTGAACATAATTCTGTGCCCAGGGGCTCAACATTTGGTGCTTCGCCCCTGGTCACAAGTAATACAGTCCTCTCTGTAGCTATATGGAGATGTATATGGAGCATTTTACTACAGTGCGAATGTGGCAATTGTTGTCATAGTAATGGTGCTTGGTCCGCAAGTTTCCAACCAAACTGTAGCTGAGCATGTCTTATGAAAGCCGTAATTATTTCTTGTACTATATTCAGCAAAGTTTAGCATGTTTGGCAGTATTTTCTCACAATTTTTGTGTTGTAAAAATGTATCATTTAAGCTTTTATATTTAAGACGGAGAATCAAGGGAGCAAAGACAGAAAAAGAGAGTAGGAGAAGGAGAGAGAGAGTATATTTTGTCCACACTCAGTGGTAAATCAGCAGTCAGTAAACTGGGCCAGTTCTATTGTTGGTGCCTTGCAGCAGAAAACAGAGTCACTCCTCACATTAGTATTCAGGACTGGACTCATTACAATTCAGACAGTTTTCTTGCTTTCTACATGTCTGCCTGTACACTATAAATGAATTTCTAACTTTACAAAACCTAGTTATCACAGATCTAATGAATAAACTCTGAATTTAGCACAGGTTTGCACTGTCTGCAACATTCGTTGCAGCTCAAATATTGACCTGAAATAATTAGCTGAATACTACTTATTTGATCTCAATAGCCTCCCTTTTATCAGACACTTTTGGTACCAGCCAGAATAAATAAAACATAAGGGGTGACAAATATGCCTGAAAATAGGTATAATTCTCACTCGGCCAACAAAGCATAAACAAAAAAGTACTTAGTGCACCTTTAAATCATTAATAGTCAACCTGCAAACTACAGATGTGCAGGTGTTTGGTTATTTTAAAGCTCGTAAATGACTATCTGAAAGTATTCGGAAAAGGCTGATTTTATTTCCTATGTGGGAAAGGGAAGCTTTTAAATGCTACATGCCCTTGGCAAACTATTCCTCATGTAATGCTTTTAATGTAATGGGTCTTAGGACGGGAAGTTGTAAGTTACCAAAGGCAATTCTGTGAGGTGCTAAATTCTGCATTAGACTTGTATTTCTTCATGATAAACTGCCAAAAAAAAAACCAAAAAAACACCCTGAGCATCTCTGTGAAGAGCTGTCTTATATCTCAGGCATCAGTGTTGACAGCAAACAGAGCCTTAATGTGCAATAATGTGTTTTCTAAAAGCAATTTTAGGCACTCTTTTTCTTTCTTTTATACATACAGCGAGGTCAGCATGAGTTTACATTTATGTTCTTAGCAGATGCTTTCTGACCAAAGTGACTTAAAATAAAGTGCACAAATCATGTTAATGGCTATTTCCATGACAGATAATTGCCATTCATGTGATTTGTGCACTTCATTGTAAGTCGCTGTAGCGTCACAGGCTGGTTAATCTCAAGGTCTCGGCTCACAGAACACACCATTACCTGCCAACACCTGCTGTCTCTCTCTTCCCGGACTCTTTACCCCATGAAAGTTCAGTCCACATTCACTCTAATGCATAATGCATTATCTTTTTGCCCTTTAAAAAACTCCCCAAACACATCTTTATTAGCCGTGTACTGAATACAACAAAACTACTTTCACTATTTCACTTTCACAGCCAGATATCTGGGTGTCTTGCAGTTAATATCGATCTCTAGTCATCAAAGTTTAATACATTGAATCTTTTCTGATTCTGTGATATCTTCTGTGATATGAAGCTTTTTTGTTTGCTTTTGAAGTAGAAGTTACTGAACTTTTCCTTGTTGCCTAAATTATTACTCTGAATGTAATTGCAAGTTACCTGTAGTTTCGTGTTTTTGCAGTTTTATGCTTCAACCACAGATGGTGATAAGGAGGCCAAATTGTTGTTCGTCACAGAACATTACGGCTGTGTCTGAAATTGCACACTGTCTGAGCCTGTACTTCTTTTGATTAAGTAATTACTTTTTGACAATTAAAAAAGTACACTATGATTCTATATTGTATGAATGTGTGTAATCCGGACACACTACATTTGCCATGTTTTCATTGTCATGTGACCTACCAGCATCACAAATCCTTTCCTGTGGCTTCATGGGATAGTAAAGTGCCTATCGGTTGCGCACTTCAGAATCTTTCCGGAAGTAGTAGGTCATCAAGGTCTTGTGTTTTATGAATAATGTGAAATACTACTCTTTTCACATATTATTTTTTTGTCTACTATATTGTAGGAACTAGGAAGTATGCAATTTAGTTCCTGAACGATTTGAATCACATTGTCTTTGTTCTCTCAAAGATCCAAAAAAAGATCTGGGACAGTGATTATAATGGTTGGTACCCATCTGCTACATAAAACAAGATCTCGTTAACCCTTTGACGCGTAAGATCCATAGACTGTGGTACGATCACACCGGTGTGATCAGTCTTGGCTGGCCCCAGGAGCGTACGATCACACCGGTGTGATTAGAACGTTAAGTGCATCGCGTGATCAACTGCCAAATTCGAATGTGCGTGCGCGCTTTGGCTGGCGCTAAACCAGAGACGGACGCGCGCAGCACTTTTCATATATTACATATATGCAGTGTTTTCAACCAAATAATGTTTATTTTAGGTTTCAGACATTTAAATACACATGAGTACTAACAAAACAATATATTTAGAGGTTGTAAAATACACAATGATGTCTATAGAAGTCTATTATAATTAGACGACACGTTTTATTCATATCAGATACACATTGTGAAAGTAACTTTATAGCTTACTTTATTCTTCCCCAGTTCACCGACTCACTTAGTTTCATGTATTTCGGAAGAAGTGGATAAATTCACGGGTTGTAAATCCAACAGATCCGATTCTCTGTTGCGGCGCCCATAGCGCATATGGCTCGTTATAAAGGTGTTTAAACACCAAAACACATCCACTTGCACATATTTGGCAATCGGAATATTAGATATTTCATGCTATAGTTAACAAATTTGTAAATATTTTGAATAAAAAAGGAAAAATTAAATGAAAGCAGATCATCATTCATACAGTGCTGCGGTGTAACAAACAATGAGGCGTCACCATGGAAACCATAAAGTGACACGTTCTAAATAACGGTCGCCTTAAAAAAAAACTCACGCTGGGGGCTCAGACAGAATATTTTAAACTTACGTATAATTTGTGTTGTGTATACTTCACTACGCAATTTCTTGCTGACTTGAGTTGTTACCATTTTAATCGGGTTTTACAGACTCAATCTTTGGATCTTGTTTAGCAAATTAAATATTTATTAATGTTTTTTTTTGTTCATTTGAGCTACAATTTTTGCAGCAGCCAAATTCCCCTAACACATCCAAATATGCAATCTTTGATCATATTCCAAATTAGGAAATCATTATAAAGTTACAGATAAATTATGAAAACCATAAATGAGACTTCAAGTTGTCACGTGACACATGCGATGAAAAAAATATTCATGAACAGCCCATCACTACCTATTGGAGCATATTAGTGCGATTCACCATCCAATTTAAAATGTATTGAAAAGCACTCTTCAAGATATGGAAAAGCCTTTTTTTTTCCTTTTTTCTTTTTTTTTTTTCGAAAGTGAATGCCCATAGTTATGCAACTAAATATTCTTCTGTAGAGTAAAACTTGCTTGCTATCCGCTTGTTAAGTCGTGACGTAAGGAACGCCGTTTCCGGGTCCAACCCTCTACTGTTTCACTTGAGAATGCCATCGACGTCCGTTTATGAGTGCTATTTATTCATTTTAAACATCAATCATTTAAAAAAAGTTAAACATTTTAAATTCTTACAGTGTACACAACAGTCTCCATGCTCACAGCGTCACAGATATTAATATTTTAACAATTTATAAAAGATGAATCATTGTCTGGCCATCTGGAATTTTGGTATGGAGATAAAGGTTATAATTATATATTTTTTGTAGTATTACACCACATCATGTATGTATATTAGCATCATTTGTTGTTTTCTTGTGGTATGGGATACGTTAGGACCCGGAAGCGCTGCCGCGTGACGTCAGACTTAACAACCGGATAGTGATTATAGATTCATGAGCCAATTCTTTTGAGTCAGTTCTTTTATAATGAATTTGGTCAAACCGGTTCATATCTGAATGATTCATTTGTGAAGCCTGTTTGAAGGAGAATGTTTGTTTAAAATCCTTATTCAATAATCAAAAACTAAAAGTATAGGAATAATAACAGAAATTAATGTGGGAGTCTGACAGAAGAAAGATTCTAATATGGGTTTAAAATGACATGAGAGTGAGTAAATGATGACAGATTTTTATTTTTCAATTAACATTCTTTCAGACTTGTTTGTTTTCTGTCAGTGTTTATATCTTATCCTGTAAAGCGTTCCAACAAAATATGCTCTGCTATCAGTTGTGTCCGGACAAGTGTGCGTGTGTCGTACAAAGAGCAGTAGTACGCCTGAATGCTCTGTCTGTGGTCTAGAGGATGATTCAGCTTTCCATGTGGATCCTCTGCCAGACACATTAGCTTCAATCTGCTGGGAATCTCATCACATGCTTCTTGGCTTTATGATGGCATGCTGCTCATCAGAACCAGCGCTGCTCCACTGCTGGTTGTAAAAACCTTCATCAAAAGGGGTTGAGTCTAGAAACATCCCTCATACCTCTGTAGACGCTCTGTTGAAGAGTCTGTCATGTTGTCAGCGACAGTTCAAAGGGGGCCAAAGCCTGGATATGCTGGAATGATTGATGGGAAGGTTTGATTGATCCTTGTTGCTGAGCGGTATGTGCAGCAACCAAAGCTGTCAATCATTTTTTATCATCAAAAAAGTTTTTTGGCTACGAGAGTATTATGAAATGTTGACAATTGTTCACCATTAACATGCTTGAAATGATCCTGTCATCACCAATAAACAACTGTACATTAATTAAGTTAATGCTTTTTCTATGGAAAGGAGGAGCTTAACATATATTTGCATAAAGGTGTATTGCTGTAATATCAATTAATTTAATGAGGCTCAGCTAAATGTTTTTCCTGCAATGTATTAGTTGGACGTTTATGTTGTTCTATTGTTTAAATGTTATACTTATGAAGGCTCTATGAACATTCTGAAAATATTTTTTCCCATAATGTTTGGAAAATTATAAAAAGGAATGTTCCCTTAAAATTTGCATAACCAACCCCCCCCCCCCCCCCCAAAAAAAAGTTTAAAACATTTTAAAACATTTTAAACATTTTAAAATATAAATCATATGTCACCAGAGAGAAACCTGTCTTTTTCACAAGAATTAAGCATTGCGAGGTCAAAAAAAATTATTTATTTTTAAATGAAACAGATGAATTGTTCACAATAAGATCATTAACATGCATTAAGAAAATACACAGGGTGAATTTTCATTTCATGCCCACTTTAAGGACCACATAAAATGGTGTCATGAACTGGTTTGAAGGGCAAGTGCTTGTCTTATTTATTGTTTGTCAGAATGTATTGCTAATATGCATATTTTGTTTCCAGAATAGAAATACTGAACAATATAAATGTGTATATTTTCTCATTTTAGCCATATAATAGCATATATGTTGATCAAACCTTACAGATATTAAAATCTGAAATTGGTGCTACATGACAAGGGAAAACAGAAGAGCTATGGTGTTCCTTTTTTGCCAAAAACTTTGACTAACATAATTCACTTTTGATTTTGGCACCACCTCTCTGTTGTTCTGACAGTCCATGAGTGTGAATACAAAAATGTGGTAGTTCGTTCTGTAGGTTTAACAAAAGCCCTGGAGCTGTCAAAATCCAGCAGGTGACACAAGATTATGCATTTTGCATCATCTGGCAGACGTTTGCTGAAAAATAAACAGGGATATCTGGGTGCAGGCAACACAGAGATAGAGTTCTCATTGTTCATTTACATATACTACCGACACTGTAACAATACAAATCTAGTTGAAAATCTGTAAAAGCTACAAAACTCCCATTTCTATTTCATGGCTTTGTAACTGTTTGATTTTTCCCACAAACAACGACCTATAAACCATGCTAGCCTATAAATAGAAATTTAGATAACTTAATTATTCCAAATGTCTTGCAGCCACCCTCTCTCGGTCCTAGACTTGAAGGTCAACACCAGTGAGTCTGTTGACCCACTTTTAGATACCAGAAGGAGCGCCTGGCCAATGACTGAAAGGCATTCTGCAGCGCGCCATCTGCGCACATGGATAGGTCAAATGTCAGCATGCCTTCTGAATCACACCTGGGGAAATTTTTAAAGTGTGATGGATTAGAGAGAATTGCTTAAACCATACATTTGGAGACCATCATAGTGCATGGACTGAAGATACTCTCATCAATGTTAAAAACAAAAAAAATACTTTATTTACTTACATATATACATGTTCCTGGTCTTACTGTGCACAATTCATCACTGGACATTATTCCAAAGAAAAAAAACATAAAAACTTTTGACAGTTTGTTGGGCTGAAAACAACTTTCCTTTTCAGCTGACATCACCAATCCCTCTTATTTTTCAATCAAACCATCATTCATGTATGTAAAATCCACTTTTCAAGATCCATAATTTCCCGACAGTTTAAATCAAGTCCCACCTTACTTTTTCTCATTGAACGTCCTGTTTAAGTCGGAAATGTATCACATTGTGAAGTAAAATGGGTTGTGAATGCCAGTTGACTTTGAAAACATGCTCTACTTGGATATTTGACTGATATGTGAGGAAAAAATATGTGAGGGTATGGAAGAAAGGTTTATTTGAGTGATTTGAGAGTTTTGAGTGTGGAAAAACTGTGCAACGTGGTTATTTGATTATGTAAATCAGATGTGGGAAAGCCATTGGATGCGGAGAGAAACTATGGTGGGCGGCTGGAACTGGCCTGTTGTGGGGAACAGGCCTCCATCCAAGCCTCTTAATGACAGTCATTGACCCCCTTCTGTCTAAGACTGTTTGAGAGTAAAGCCACAAAAATGCATACATTCCTACATTCATACAGGATAAACAGATGGGAAATTGAAGATATTCTCCTGCAAAAGGTAGGATCTTTTACCTGATACCATGAGGAAGCAATCATTTACGCCCTGGAATGTCCTTACACATAAATTCATGTAGACATGAGCCTGGAGAAAGGTTATCTCTAATCTTCTGTTGTTATTCCACTGATGTTCTGGGTTAGATTTTGTATTACGTTCTTCTGTTGCTCATGCCGTTCATCCGTTCATTCTTTATCGCACTTCTGTGAGTAATCTGAGATTTCCATCTCTGCTGGAAATAACCTTAACTACTTCTGATGTGCTGTGAATATGTGCAGGTGCAGGTACTCAAGCGTAAAATACTGATACTTTGTGCTTTATGGGCATGAAACACTTACGCCAACTCGCATAATATAGACTAGTGGATCTTTTCCAAATACAGAATTCATTCATACTTCACATCACACGTCTTCGAGACCATAGATGCTCAGTAGGGAACTTGCAAAACAACTTCTTTTTTTGCCCAGATAAGGTTACCAAAGTCAAAATCATGTGACTGGAAATGTTAAAGTTATTCATCCGTGACTCATTCAGTCCAGATTTGTCAAAGTCAATCTTGAGTTTAATCATTGAAAGACATCCAAAAGGCCTCAGTTTTCCAACTTGTTGGAGGTCGCAATGCAATTATTCACTTGAGTTCATTATTATTGGGTATGCATGATGTTTGAAATCAAAATGTAAAATGATTAGCTATATAAGGTACTATATGTCCATTTTCGTGGTATTGGCTGTTTACGGCCTGTTGACTTACAACCTTCTTGCGCATGAATGACTTTCACTTTCATATAAATGCCTCACTAATGACATTTTTTAATTATGCAGAACCCTTCTCCATAATTAGTCTGTTATTGAAATTTTTTTAATGCTACTCTACTGAATTCAGCATTATCTTCTGAGTTTTAAAAATGGTCTTGCTAAAGGTCTGCTTATTTTTTGGCCAGGGAAAACTCTATATCTCTAAACATTGATGGGAAGTTAATAATAAAAAAAAAATATATGAAATTAAGACACTTACAGCCCATGGTTCCAAGCTTACCAAGCCTTCAACCATAAATGAGTAATGAAGGAGTAAATGTTATCAATCACAAATGTCACTCTTTCTAATCTCATAGTGACAAAAACACCACCCAGGTTCTCCAATCCATCACCACATGTTCCTACATGAAATCATTCTGCCTTGAAATGAAATGGCACGCTAATTTCACTTATGTGGCTGAAGGCTAAGTTAAGAAACTGTTTTTAACTGTAGACATGTGATCTTGTGGTCTTCCTCGTGGCTGTTATCTATTAAATATAACAGTTGCATGGGTACAGAGGGGGTGAAGCTTTGAAAAGAGGAGGATATAAAGTCCAAAGAGAGTACAAACCGTAAAGGGATGGTTTCACTTTTTTTTAACTTTAGTTAGTGTGTAATGTTGCTGCTTGAGCATAAACAATATCTGCAAAGTTACAGCGCTGAAAGTTCAATGCATATGGTTCAATGTCTTATAAGGTTATGGCAGTTTAATGCCTACAATTACGACCGGTTTGGACTTCAACAAGCTTCTTTCCGGGTTGGTGACATCATAAATCCTGCAATTAACATAAACCCTGCCCATGGGAACAAACAACAAAGTGGGCGCGGCCATGTCGCGCAGCATTATGGAAGTGGGCAAAACAGCCTTGTACTGCAGCACAAGTCTGTCAATTTTCCATCTTCAAAACAAAAATATGTGAACAAGATGCAAGTTTTGGGCACTTGTGATCAATATACAGCACCTGCAGTGATTTCAATCACTAAAAACAGCGGGACGATTTTTTAAAAAAAGCTAACGTGAAAAACACTAGGGTGGGTTGCACCAATAAGGATTAAATTAAGCAAAGTTTAACACTAATACAAGGATTTGTTGATCTGGGTTTTATTTTAAATCGAGTTGTGTTGCACCACTTAATTTTAAACACAGATTAATTATGCAGAAAGACCATCAGAATTAACCCTTAAATGCATGACTGTTTCGCCAATCATTCTTACATATTCGGGTCTTTATCGACCCGGATCTATATATAACACGGAAGGATCTCTACCTGTCGTGATAATATAAAACTCCTCTGATATTAAAGTAACAATTACAGAAGAATAAAATAAATCATATTTTGTTACCTTTTGGAGCTTGAAAGGGCTCCGTTTGAGGAGATGTTTTATGCCATCACCACTGTCCTCGTCAGAGCTCATTTCCCAGTAAATTCAGCAAATAATGGGCTAGTTTTATGTTTGAGATCATGAATATGAGCCCATTTGCGATCTCAAACATATTCTCAGAACTATATCATTTTCATCATCTTCAAAATCAATATTTCGATCTCTTTCGAACAGCTTCACCAGATCCATCCAGTAACAGTTACAGTCATATTTGATTGCGTTCAGTACTTGCTCTGCAGTAAATCGCTGAGCCATTTAATGTTTTTCTTATTATTTCGTTTTCTGTCTAAATGAGTCATCACATTGTGCATCAAACATTGCCACCTTGTGGAATAAAGGTGAATTGCACTTATTCTGTCATCTAAGATTCAATTATTGTTGTGCAGAAAAAATATATGTACACTCACACACACCTCGGGTCCTTTGCGACCCTATACAATTTTTACAAAAAATTAATACAAAAATAGGCATTCTTTTATAATTTTATGATTTTTTTCTTGTTATATTCTTTATAATGAATTGATTGAGGAATACCAAGAAGGTGGATGTCTAACTTTAAAAAAATGAACGAGGAGGAGGGTAGTCAATGACGTCCCGGGTCACTAAAGACCCTAGGTATGCATTTAAGGGTTAAAGGGCTGATCAAGCAGCATAGGCAGAGGGTGAACCGACACCAGGCTAAAGAATCCTAGTTGAACCCACTCTTAAAGTGCCTTAATGTAATAAAACATTGATATTAAAAGATCAAATTCAGTTGAACCCTTTTTGATGAAGCATACTATATACAGGAGCCCAGAATATGAACGCAACACTTTTTCTTTATAATGGTTTTCGATGGGAAAAAATGCTTAACGAGAAACTTTGTGTTACATTAATATTCTGTGTTCAGTTGTTTGCCTGTACAAAGTATGCATAATCAATAAGGTGTATATTGAATTTGGTCTTTTAATATCTCTATCTTACTGCATTAGATCTTACTACAAACCTGGTAAAAACTACTGGCAGGCAATGGAGGAAAGCATTGCTTTGCCCACCAGGGAGGCGTTCCCCTCAGAGCGTGACGTCACATGAGAACTATCAATAGATAATAGAACCCATTATAATCAGTGATATTGTCTACACTGGATGCGGCGTGGAAGACAGCTTCTAGAATCTACACGAGTTCAATGCTGGATTTGCACCAAGGCTATTACTGAAAGATGAAGCAGTTTGTTTTATTGTTTGTATATGTCTTTTAAATGTATTATGTTGCTATTTTTTTTGGTTGCATCAAGGACGTAAACAAAGACCAATGCGTTTTTACTTCGCTAGCCAGTTAGCTAAATTCTATTGCATACTTCTCCAACAAACACCAACAAACGTCTATGTTCATAGACAAACAGTTGTTCATGCTATAAATTAAATGATACCTTTACAAAAAGGCTACTACTCAGTCATGTATTTAGCTACAGTAAAGCTTCAATCAGGATAAAACTGTATATTAAAAGCTAACAAACAGCAGTAACATTCACAGGTGACAGCATATCTAAACACTTTGACACAAATACAAACGGAAATACTTACCATTCATAAACGTCCTTTAAAAACCATGCTTGTAGAGGTTCTGCTTGACCCTCTTCATCATTACTGCTATCTGGGTCTGATTTGGGCTCAATTTGATATGACAATATAGACGCCATTATTTACATTTCCACCGAAGCACATGTAACAACTAATGGTAAGGGGCGTGACGTTTCCGGACGCTTCAGCGAATCACAATACATTGGGCCAGCTAACCAATCTGAGCACATTGCATATTTTGGAGGGAGTAGAATCAGGAAGTCAAACTGGCCGTTCAAATGACAATGGAAACAGCGGTGTAGAATAAAGGTAAAATATTTGAAAAATACAGCGTTTTTTTTTTTTTTTTTCAACAAAGCATAAAGACTAAAGTTAAGTTAAACTACGCCCCATAAACACAATCAAGTTTAGAAAAAAAACTGTGAACCACCCCTTTAAAATAATCCAATACATTATATTTAAAAATAAATAACTAAGAATATGTTGTAGTCGTAAATTCATACATTTAGTCCTCTGATTTGATTATATTGTATCACTGAATTATTCACCCAACAGATTAATTTCAGTTTTGGGGTGAATAATTGAACCATTCTGTCAACTGAGTTTAGGCAAAGCAAGGCAATTTTATTTGTATAGCACATTTCATACACAATAGTAATTCAAAGTGCTTTACATAAAAAAGAATAATAAAAATAGAACATAAGGAATAGAAATAACAGTAAAAACAGAGAATTTTGCTATCTGGATGGAAGAGCTAGGAAGTCTCAGGGAGTTTGTTGTTGTTGTTGTTGTTGTTGTCCATCAGAGTGGATCTAAACGGATCTATCCATCAGAGCAGATCAGAATGGATCTTCCTCACACTACAGGACTGCTACCTGTTAAGGCATTTCAAACTGATAAACACAGTTTCAATCTCCCCTTTTGCCAAGGCACCTCAAACTGCACCACACAGCCCTAATCCCCCTTCCGGAGATATCTTATCTATGCAACGCAGTTCAAATTTCCCCTTTGGAAATTTCCCCCTTTGGAAAGTGTCCTGACTGTAATCCAGAGATATCTTAACCATGCACTACAGCTTAAATTTCCCATGGTTTGTCCTCTTATCCAAATTTACCAAATTTTAACCTAATCACTTTCTTCCTAATTCTCCCAGCTCTTTCAACCAGACAGCAATATTTAAAATGCATTAAAAGTCAGAATAACAAGATGATACATAAAAGATATAAAATACATTAAAAATGAAAATAAAAACAGGAAAAGGAATTAAAAGAATAAAAAGATAATACGTATAAAATAAAGTGCAAACAGTTCGGACATAGCACAGTGCTCAATCAGCAAATGCATAGATAAAAAGATGTGTTTTGAGTCTGGATTTGAATGTGGCTACTGTTGGAGCACACCTGATCTCTTCTGGAAGCTGGTTCCAGCTGCGGCTGGCGTAACAGCTAAAAGCAGACTCTCCTTGCTTTGAGTGAACCCTTGGTATTTCTAAATGACTTGATCCTGATGATCTGAGTGATCTGTTAGGTTTATATTCTATGAGCATATCTGTAATGTATTGAGGTCCTAGACCATTGAGTGATTTATAAACAAGTAACAGTACTTTAAAATCAATTCTAAATGCAACTGGAAGCCAGTGCAAGGACCTGAGGACTGGTGTGATGTGTTCATATTTTCGGGTTCTGCTCAGAATCCTGGCAGCAGCGTTCTGTACGAGCTGCAGCTGTCTTATGGTCTTTTTGGGAAGACCAGTGAGGAGCCCATTACAATAATCCACCCGGCTGGTGATGAAAGCATGAACAAGTTTCTCTAAGTCTTGACTGGAGACAAAGCATCTAATTCTTGCAATATTTTTGAGATGATAATATGCTGATTTAGTTATTGTCTTTACATGGCTACTGAAACTCAGGTCTGACTCCAAAATCACACCAAGATTCCTGACTTGATTTTTAGTTGTTTGACCCCTAGAGTGAAGGTACAAGTTTAGACACATCCAATTTTTAATTTCATCAATGCATTGGCACAGGGAGTCAATGGGGCTGTAGTCGTTAGGTGATAGGGCTAGGTAAATCTGGTGTCATCTGCATAGCTGTGATATGCAATTTGGTTCTTTCTCATTATTTGGCTCAGTGGCAGCATATATAGGTTGAACAGGAGGGGTGCAAGAATTGAACCTTGAGGGACTCCGCATGTCATGGATGTCCACTCAGACTTATGGTCACCGATACTCACATAATAACCTCTCCCTTCTAAGTATGACCTGAACCATTTAAGGACCATCCCAGAAAGCCCAACCCAGTTTTCCAGCCTGTCAAGAAGAATGTTGTGATCGACAGTGTCAAACGCAGCACTGAGATCGAGTAGAACCAGCACTGATAATTTACCTGAATCTGTTAAGGCGAATATCATTTAGTATCTTTATGAGTGCTGTCTCTGTGCTGTGATGCGGTCGGAAACCAGATTGAAAGTTGTCAAAGTATCCATTCAAGCTTAAGAACTTGTTCAGCTGATTGAAAACAACTTTTTCAATGATCTTGCCCATGAAAGGAAGATTTGAGATTGGCCTGTAGTTGCTCAATATGGTGTTATCCAGATTGCTCTTTTTCAGGAGGGGCTTGACAACTGCAGTTTTCAGGGATTTTGGAAAAGTCCCAGAGAGAAGTGAGGCATTTACCACTTCTAGGAGATCTGCTTCTAAACAGTTAAACACACTTTTGAAAAAAGATGTGGGAAGTGTGTCAAGGGCGCAGGTTGATATTTTAAGGTGCTGTACTGTTTCTTCCAAAATTTTACCATCAATTGCTTCGAAAACATCAATTGCTTTATTCAACAAAGCACTTATATTGTGTTTCTTGGAGATTCACAATGATTTATTCTGCTGTAATTTTGTGCCTGTGACATAACTGTGTCTGAGACGCACTCAGTATTAACAGCTTCTTTCTTTAAATTATAAATTAAAGCAATATTGGGCCATCTGATTATTATGATTGGCTGTTCAGCTACTGCCACCTGCTGGTACGGAAAGGCATTTCATCTTACGCAGGCGCAGAACGGATGTGCTACTTGGCCGTCGGCTGTGGAGCGTCGGTTTGGTGTGTCAGGGCAACTTTAGACCCAGACGCTGCCGACGTGAGCCAACCCCACAGTCTGCCTTCGTCGCCACTAGTTCGTTGGCGTTGGCTTGGTGTGTTCCTACCTTTAAAATAGCTTGAATGTAACTCTACACCTTTGTCTCATTTATTATACATGGGTCTATGAATATGCTAATTAGCCCCGCCTCCAATCACTCACACATGCTCACTTATTGAGGTAAATGCTGCACAATTTCGCTTTTTACAATGCCAGACACATAACGGTAATTAATATGATTAGCCTTTTGCTAATCCACATTATCAAACAGCTAATAATGTGTTGCTAATGTTACACAAACTGTGTTCCTGTTCGTGAGTCAGACAGCTGCCTTCTAACAATCAGTATCCTTAGAAACGCTTTGAACACCTTAACGGCAGTGGAGAAAGGCATATAGTTCATCATAACGTCGTTATATACATCATACACCCACTATATTGCCAAATCTATCCGATTTTTTATATCAACAGAAAAAATATATCGAGATATATTCTCTAGACTCTCCTGCTTCAGAGCGGTCATGGTTAACGATATGCTAAAGCCTGCCAGAACGTTGACATGATTGGTTACAAGGTACAGTGGGTATGGAACGTATTCAGACCCCCTTAAATTTTTCACTCTTTGTTATATTGCAGCCATTTGCTAAAATCATTTAAGTTCATTTTTTTCCTCATTAATGTACACACACCCCATATTGACAGAAAAACACAGAATTGTTGACATTTTTGCAGATTTATTAAAAAAGAAAAACTGAAATATCACATGGTCCTAAGTATTCAGACCCTTTGCTGTGACACTCATATATTTATATATATTTACATACATATCTGTCCATTTCTTCTGATCATCCTTGAGATGGTTCTACACCTTCATTTGAGTCCAGCTGTGTTTGATTATACTGATTGGACTTGATTAGGAAAGCCACACACCTGTCTATATAAGACCTTACAGCTCACAGTGCATGCCAGAGCAAATGAGAATCATGAGGTCAAAGGAACTGCCTGAAGAGCTCAGAGACAGAATTGTGGCAAGGCACAGATCTGGCCAAGGTTACAAAAAAGTTTCTGCTGCACTTAAGGTTCCTAAGAGCACAGTGGCCTCCATAATCCTTAAATGGAAGACGTTTGGGACGACCAGAACCATTCCTAGAGCTGGCCATCCGGCCAAACTGAGCTATCGGGGGAGAAGAGCCTTGGTGAGAGAGGTAAAGAAGAACCCAAAGATCACTGTGGCTGAGCTCCAGAGATGCAGTCAGGAGATGGGAGAAAGTTGTAGAAAGTCAACCATCACTGCAGCCCTCCACAAGTCGGGGCTTTATGGCAGAGTGGCCCGACGGAAGCCTCTCCTCAGTGCAAGACACATGAAAGCCCGCATGGAGTTTGCTAAAAAACACCTGAAGGACTCCAAGATGGTGAGAATTAAGATTCTCTGGTGTGATGAGACCAAGATAGAACTTTTTGGCCTTAATTCTAAACGGTATGTGTGGAGAAAACCAGGCACTGCTCATCACCTGTCCAATACAGTCCCAACAGTGAAGCATGGTGGTGGCAGCATCATGCTGTGGGGGTTCAGCTGCAGGGACAGGATGACTGGTTGCAATCGAGGGAAAGATGAATGCGGCCAAGTACAGGGATATCCTGGATGAAAACCTTCTCCAGAGTGCTCAGGACCTCAGACTGGGCCGAAGGTTTACCTTCCAACAAGACAATGACTCTAAGCACGCAGCTAAAATAAGTGGCTTCACAACAACTCCGTGACTGTTCTTGAATGGCCCAGCCAGAGCCCTGACTTAAACCCAATTGAGCATCTCTGGAGAGACCTAAAAATGGCTGTCCACCAACGTTTACCATCTAACCTGACAGAACTGGAGAGGATCTGCAAAGAGGAATGGCAGAGGATCCCCAAATCCAGGTGTGAAAAACTTGTTGCATCTTTCCCAAAAAGACTCATGGCTGTATTAGATCAAAAGGGTGCTTCTACTAAATACTGAGCAAAGGGTCTGAATACTTAGGACCATGTGATATTTCAGTTTTTCTTTTTTAATAAATCTGCAAAAATGTCAACAATTCTGTGTTTTTCTGTCAATATGGGGTTCTGTGTGTACATTAATGAGGGGAAAAAAATGAACTTAAATGATTTTAGCAAATGGCTGCAATATAACAAAGAGTGAAAAATTTAAGGGGGTCTGAATACTTTCCGTACCCACTGTAGTTTATGACGTCAGAAACAACAGCGATTTCAAACCGCAGGTTTTTTCACTGCAGTTTTAAACAGAAAATACTCAGTTATGGTGTTGACTTGTGAATTTGCACATGGTTTGTCTTAAAGCATATTAAAAACACCACATAGACATATAAACAACATTAAAAACTTGATTTTCACAACAGGGGGACTTAAAAAAAACTTTCTGAACTGAAAATTTCTTTATCTATTAAACAAAGGCTAATTTCTTTAAATTTTGGAACATATTTATGAAGCATATAATGTGTTAAAAAGTGCTGGTTGTAAATGTAAGTAGCTATAGGCAAATGAGTTTAAAACCCATATGTAAATAGCAGGCTTTATGTTCACTTTAGAGTAATGGAGGTTTTTCCCACACAGGAAACAGATTATTAGAAAATCATACAAATTTGACATTGACAAATGACATGCACAAATAATACATGTACAAGAGGGATTACACCTATTTCATATACAGGAATTTGATATTATACTTTAGGTAATGACATTTCAGCATGCTATAAAACCCACATCAAATTTACATGGTCTATAAGTCTTCATAATCTTGAATTGTTATCCATAAGCAAACAGATATGTACTTAGGCTTTTGAGCTCTTTATTGTGTACTCAATCCATTTATACCTTCAAATGTGAAGTTTGCCATGTAATTTGCTGCTGCCACTGCTCTGCATATAAATTTGAGGGGCCATGTACTTTAAGCTTACTTTTTCTGATCTAAAAGAGATTGTGGGATTTGAGACTTTGCTTAAATTTGTAGGTCTTAGTTTAACTACTGCTCTTATCGACGTAGAATTATCACAGTGACAGGAATTCTGAGGTTTCCGTGTATGGGAGGCAAACAAAAATTGTTAGCAGATCTGATTGTGTATAGGATCTGGGAATTTGGGAAACGTACAACCTTCTAATTTTGAAACATTGTAAAAATACTAAATTATACACTGTAATGCTTATGAAAACTTTTCGTTTGTGAAAATGAAATACAATATAGTTAGCATTATAAATATAAAATACTCTTTTAGTGCTGTGTGCACAGAATTATCTCAAATTAAGCCATGTGGTCAGGAAGGAGTCAATGGTAATTATAGTCTCAGAAAAAAAACAAATGGTTGTCTAGTGGCACACCCATTTCTACAAGACAATTTCAGTGAAAATCCACCAAATGTATGAGTTACAAAGGGTCAGTTCCTGTGATTCCATCAGTTCTGTAATAGATTACATCATAGTGTCCTGCTGTTCTGTGAATGGCCACATTGAAGCCTGTCTAGGTAGCCTGGGTCTTGCTATTGAACTAGAATTACATCAATATTCACTGGACCATAGAGCACTCTTTGTGTCCTTCGCAAGTACAAGATTGATTCTTTCTCTCTTCCTCTGTTTCTTTTCTTCAATTTCTCAAGTCTTCAAAGGAATCCAAATACTCCCTGCTGTTTGAAGAAAGCAGTACATATTACCAATAAAGCCTGCTTAAACTGTATGGCTGCTGCTAAATGAAAAATGTATGTAGGTGGAAGACCTGATTATAGGAGCGATACATTTGCAATGACAGTGTTTCTCCACTTTTGCCAAAGACAATGGCATGTGTTCTGAATGTGGGCCCTCTACTGGATGTTTTAAAATTCACCTCATTTAGGATTGCAAGTATACAGACTTGATAGACTCCCATGTATTACTATTAGTAGTACTGTTAGTACTATACTATTGGTAGTAGTTGTTATCATCATTATGTCTGTTGTTATATTTTATAATGAGGGAAGAACAATGTGGATCTTACCCCAAGGGTCTATTTTTATAATTTTACTTCAAAATAAAAACTACAACTTTTACTCCAAAAACACTGATGTGTTCCCAAATCCCTCATTAACAAATAGACACAAAAAACTTTCAAAATCAACATAATACAATGTCGTAGATCACTATTTTCCAGAGACACAAAATTAGATCAGTTAACCTCAAAACTGTTTCGACTGACTAAATCTCACAAATGTTGATATTCAGATGAAATGACAAAATTAAAAATAGCGTATCCATTCATCAAAAGTGCTGAGATGAGATCTTTCCCAGGGGGGCATCTTACCCCAATCTACAAATAACTGACCTGGTTTTGACAAAAGCTGAGTGCTATAAAATAAATTAATCAACTGAAGAGCTGAGTGCTATAAACTCAAATCATTATGGTTGCAGATCTAAAATAATAGATTTCAATTCTTTCAACTGGACACATTTGCTTCACGTTCAAGTGTGACAATGTGTCAAAATATCCATTTCATTTTGTGCCTTAATGATCTGCTGATTTCTCAGCTCTCACCAGATGTCTGAAATAATGAGATCTGCATAATGACAAAATGACTCCCTTTTGAATTTTCACTCTTGTCTAGGATGCACTTTTAGCACATTTTAAATTTACACTGCTATATTTATCATTAATTGCTGTTAACACCATAGCAAATTAAAACTGAGACACGAGCAATTATGTTACATGCAAAGCTCTTACTGTCATGCTTTTATTTTACTGTAAAAAAAAAAATCCTGTTAAATTTTAAGTACGAAAAACTCAGTTGTGGTTGCCAGAAAATCACTGTAAAAAATGATGGTGACAATGTTTCCGGCATTTGGTGCTTTTATATTTTACAGTTCATCACTTCTATCATTAACTGACATCATAGCAAACCTTATCAACTGAAATCTACTTCGAACCTGAAAACATACTGATAAGCACCATAATAATAGAGGTGGTGTATTATGAACATGATGAATCAAAGTTCATCCTGTCTCTTGCCATAAACCATCACCCATACAAATAAAAAGTGCATGTACACGACAAACACCACCAGAGTAACAAACAACACTACACCATAATAATGCAATAAACAACATAAAATGCATTAAATGAAAAATATGAGCAAATATAACACAGATGACAAGATGAATATTGATATTCATCAGACATTTTACTTTTTTTAAAGGTCTTCAAAGGGAGTTCATCCAAAAATTACAATTTTGGGTAACACTTTATTTTACAGTGTCATTGTTACATATGTTACATGCAGTTACTATAGTAATAACTATAAATTATGCATAATTACATGCAAATAACTGTAAACCAAACCCCAATCCTAACCCTATAAGTACATGTAGTTACTTAATATTACTCAGTACAATTACAGTGTAACAAAGACACTTTAAAATGAAGTATAACCCAATTTTTTCATCATTTACTCTTACTTATTACCAAAGAAGATATTTTAAAGAATTTTGGAAATCAAACAGTTTTGACTTCTATAGTAGGAAAAAAAACACTATGCAAGTCAATGGCTACCGTCAACTGTCTGGTTACCAACATTACTTAAAATATCTTCTTTGGTGTTCAACAGACGACAGAAACTCATACAGGTTTGGAACAACTTGAGGGTGAGCAAGTGATGACAAAATATTACTTTTTCGGGTGAACTATCCCTTTAATACAGTGAAGAGTGCTAAAGGCGCCAAAGGCCATTTGTATTGCACGAAATGGCTGATTTATTTCAATAATGGAACTGAATTATGGTACTTAAAAATCAACACCCCCAAATAGTATTGTTCAAAATGTTTAATTTCACTAAATAGGTTCATTTTATGCTAGAAAAGTGACTCAAACATTGTGTAAACATTTTATAATGCGCGCAATAGAGGGTTAAGTCAGACCGTGTGTGTGTGTGTGTGTGTGTGTGTGTGTGTGTGTATACACATACCCAGGAGGAGGGGTTCTGCGCACGCGCACTGGAGCCAGTAACCACACGCGGCTCAATCACGACATTTATTCGGCGTCCACTATGCATCATCTCAACACTCTCGGTGTAAGGACGCCCAAACACAGTAGACCGTACTGTAAATACTACACGTGCCCCATCCACTCTACCTTACAGGATTCTTTCCGCAAATAACATGGGTTAAGAGGAGGATGTCTGGATAATTCATTTCAACACTTTGCAAGGATGGGGACTCGGATATTGTTTTTTGGCAGAGGCATTTTGACAAAGACGAAGAGAGAAATCAAAGAAGGGCTTTAATATCATCCCTCTACTCTTTCATTTCCTTTCCTTCTTTTCTTTTTGAGAGATGATCGCAGAGTTGGTGTGCAGCGCCGTGGCACTGCTCCTGTATGTCAACACACTGGACGCCGATTTCTGCTACGATGACAGGTATGCCAATGAATGAATCGGATACATCTGCACGTTCTTGATCATCCTAGTGAGTTCAGCGGTTTCATAGCAACCGGAGAAGGTTGAGCCGAATGTAGTAGCGGCGCTTTTGTTCTTTTGATTCTGTTACATGTTGCGACAACGCAGGGAATGGCGGCGCGAGCATGACAACTGTCAGCAGATAAACAGAGCCAGTCTTGCAAGTTTGAAACACTCAGTGTTGTGCTGTTTTTTTTTTTGCAATGTGCTCAAGGACGCGAATCACGTGCTATCTATTTGTGTTTGTGGGGAAAGTAATGCTGCCCGAGAATATCACAATCTGCTCGTTAATTTATAACTGGGAAATTGTCCGCCCGAGGGGACTGATCCTCGTAATTTAGGATTAGAGTCAGACGGTGATATTTAGGAATGGGAATTATACGTCCGGTTCCGTTTATGATCCTTTTAATACTTTTGAGGAAGAAATAGCCTAAATTTCAATTCTTATTGCATGCGATCCTTGGCGCGTGCTTACTGCATTCTTTTACCAAATTGATACGATGATTTCAGATTTCTACAAAACAGATAGGCTATAACAAATGCGAAATAAAAATAAAAAGTGTCACTTTTAGTGACTTTTCAATTACTTTTTTTTAAGAAATGGGACAATTGCGATCAGTTAGAACTAAATTTATAGGCTATATTAAATGATATTAGCCTACTAAAACAAATATGTGACAACATATTTCGTTCATTCATAAAATACAACTGTTTACACATTGTCATATCAAAAACCTTAAGTCTCACAAGCCATAAGTACAGTTTCAGACATTACGAACGTAGGATATCAGTGAGCGAGTCAGATTAATTCAGTAACCACTCCGACTGATTCTTACGTGTTTTTGATTCCCTAAAAGGAGCCGACTCATTATTTGTTTGGGAATTGGACTGTACCGGTGTTGTGTCGAAGTCTGCTCCCCTATGTTTCCTATGGACTGTCTAAAACTAACACTAATTCTGACCCCATACCAGTAGCCTAACCTATGGGAAACAGGGGGGACAGACTTCGACGTAAGACCGGTCGCAAGGCATGTTTTTGATTCATTAAGAAGAACCGACTTATGAACCAGAACGTCATGAAAATATCATAAATATCTGTTTCCACTTCCCAAACCTAGTAATATTAAATATGTATTGTTAAACAAATAACTCAACATTTGGTCCAGCCACTTGTTTTTTATGAGTGGCAAAGCCAAATATCCATAAACTCACATAGGGAGAACAGTAGCTCTTCATAATCTATTCACCCTTGCACCCCATGGGGATGACACATTTATTTTCCTAAGTAGCGTTAGGGCAAGTTATAATAACATTAAAGAAACCTAGAGCTGCACGACAGTTACGCACAGTTGAGAAGCAATAATCCAGAGAGCAATCAAGCGATGAACACGTTAACTGTCTCCAATTGTGAAATTAATGTGTCTCCAGGGTTAGATTCCTAAATTTACAGTGACTAAATCATTTAATTAGACGCATAACAGCTTTCTTATGCTATACGAACCATAGGCTAACCGTGTTTTTCTTTCTTAGCGCACATGACTGTCTCAGAAATGTGTGAAATCTTTAAAAATGGGGTCCATCGTTTTCCTCAGGTCGCCAAGACATGCATTTCTAATTCTTTTTACTCATAACATAGCTGAGCAAGTACAGTCCTCTGGGCAATAATACCAAAGTACCAGTTACTACTTGTGTAGCAGTATGCAGATTGTGCACTGTATATAGGTATTGTTGTGTAAGGTGCAGTCTGCGCAGATTTTTCAAGCAGTGTTTTTTAAAATGCCTCATGTTTATAATTAGTAGCAGGCATCATTTAAAAACTAAAATGACATTTTATCTCACAGCGTTCCCTGAGGTGGAAAGAGCACAGAAATAAGTGTCAGGCCGGTCCTGGGCAGTGTTACACACCCTGTGCTAGTTATCGTTTAATTTGCGCTGAGAAAGAGCAGATGTGACATGTTGGAGCCTTTTTTTGAATTCTGATATCACGTATGTAAACGAGAACCGTCTCCTAAATCACTGCACTGACCTCTGTTATTGAACCACAGGCTTGTGAGGACCAGCATTGGTAACATTTAAGAGAGCACTATCAGATATCCCTAGTCGTATAAGGGCTTTATTAAATACGGGAGGTTGGCATTTGATTTTGGAGCATAATAAAAGCGTTGAGGAATGGAGGTTATGATTTTTAATGTGGAGGCAGGAAACGGAGCACTTAGCAAAGTGGTTCTGCACATATATATTGCAACCAGAGTAATGCACAAAACACTCGCTTCAAAATGCTGGCTAAAAAGCTGAAAAATGTGAAATTTTGATGGCAAAGGCAGCATGAATTATATGTCTGGTCACTTTTTAGGCATGACATGTAGCTCCATTTTCAGGCAACTCACGGCTGTTTCGTGTTGGAAGACGTTTTTAACAGGAATTATTGTCTTAAGGATTATAACAGAATTCTAAGTGAAAAAACATTTCACTCCTGATTTAAATAAGTTGACTTTTAAAAGTGCGTCTGTGTCTCTTTGTATTGTGGCTTTGTATATGATGCATGCACTGTTAAATCCATTTCTGAAAAGACAAAGTTGCTGTAAATCTAAATGGAAATTGTCCATCTAATAATATGAGAAATAACTACTACATTTTCTATTGCTTCCTCATTAAAAACTTCAGCTGCTTCCTCCACCGTTATCCGTGAACTGTTTGCACTGTAGTGACATACCATCACTCAGGTCTATTAGACGTTCAGTAAGCAAGACTTTAGTGCTGTGTGTCCCAGCGTTCCCCACGGAGCTCTCCGTATCTGGTCTCTGTCTCCAAATCACACTCGACCCTGACACCTGCGCCGCTGAGTGGAGGCCATAACTTGTGGAGCTCATATCGGTGATGCCATAATCCCCACACCCAGAGCAGAGATGGAGAAAAGAGTGGATAGATGCCAGGGCTGAGTTATGGCCTCATCTCCGTGGCCTGCTGTGAACCTGTCCAGAGGCCTGATAGATGAACTCGCATGAGGAATCGTCGTCATTCACCTGAAATTGAGGGCAAACCCATTGCCGTTTCAAGTTCTTGCAGGCTGTATTTATTTGGGGTTTGTGGTTTTGGAAAGGAGAAGGCTTTGAATTGGATGGAGTTCCTAAAATGGCAAATTTTTCTTTTTTCCTCTTTCATGTCATATAGCATCGGATAAGTTTTGACTACTTCCTCCATAAGTACTTCTGAAGACAGCATGAAATGACATTTGCAATGTATTTATCTTCTATAATGTGACGTTTTTCACTTTAAAAGAATGTGGAGCTGAAAATAATGTAGAATGGGATTTGTTTGGACCGTGAAAAGTGGACAATGGTAGACTATGATATTGGTTAATAATATTTTTACCCTTTCTGTGCATCCTTGGCTGTGTAAGCATTATTATTTATTTAAATTTTGTATGTATATGGGTCAATGACGTGACGGGTAATTTTTTTTTTTTGTCCAAAGGCCTTAATAATGAAAACAAAGATATGACATCCAAAGTGTGTAAGGTAGCACAACCAGATCTCTTTTATTGAATCCAAAAGGTTTTAATTATGTTTTGCTACATATAAAGGTATTTTAAAGATTTTGAAATGTCAAAAGGTCATTCGGTTTAACCGTCCAAAGGCCAATACAGCCACTTCATACATGATTAAAATAACTTAAAATGTAATAAATGTATATATTTTTTATTCTGGCATGATTTTTATACCATTTTGCATTATGTGTAGAAGTTGTTGCATTATGAGAATGAATGTCCGGAAAAAAATGAATTTCATTGATGTCATTCGGAGTCAAGTCATGCGGTCAGTATCATGTTACATCATTCAGACACTTGCAAATGGTCATGAAGCAAAGTAACTAACTCTCTTTTAACTATTTGAAAAATTCATGTTTTCACTTGCTCATACGCATGTCCCGAAACATCAGGTCATTCGGTACAACCGCTGTAAAACATGGAAAATGTTGTAATATTGTAAAAACTTGTACTAAATGTAAAATGTTTGATTGTCCTTATGTTAGCTAGCTAGATATCAGCCTGTTAGCATTGTTTGAAAATACTGTCATTCGGTATAACCAAAAGTGTCATTCGGTAAAACCGAAGTTTTGGACTTTTTTTGACGACAAATTTGTTCATCTTGTAAAAAAATGTCAAAAGCAGTGTTAATTGATTATAAAAACCACATAATTTCATTGCTAACACTTAATAAAACTTCAAAATTAATTATATCTCCATTGCTTTTTTTACACTTTTAAAAACCTTATTCGTCAATGACCCATACAGTATATGTATAAATACTTGCGAGACTGACCTTGTATCGAGATGATCTAAAATATTGATACCAGATGTTTAAACTAGTAATTTACTTGATTAATGCTAAAAATGAACTGACAGCTCTCATTCAGACAGAGATTTAATATTGACAGAAACAGCATTATATATTGCAATACTATATTCAACACTGTAAAGGTACATAGCTATGTGACATTTATTATAATGGGTTTGTGTATATTAAGTTCACTTAAATTCTGTTCTTTTTTAAAAAAAAAAAAGCCTTTTAAATGTTAAAAATGATGGCATGCAATTATACTGTAATGATGAATTGGCTATAATTATTAATTTCATCAGAATTTGTAAAAAGATCAATTTAAATAGAAACATCAGTAGCAGTATTGGTATTGGTGATACTTGCTTTCATTCATAGTACTTAGTAAAAAGATGAAACGAATACATAAAACATACTGTCTTTGTTGTTTCTTATTTTGTTTCTACATTATTTATTTTTTTTAGATGTGATATAATTACTGAAAAATGTGATTGTGATTAATTATTTTTTAATCGATTAACAATACAAAATATTGTTTTAAAAGTGTGCTTCAAAAAAAAAAAAAAAGCATTTCTTTGGTGCTTTTATCTTTATGCGGTAAGAACTAAATGTCATATTAAACCTCGCCACTGACTCTCCATTAAGCAGTTTTCCGAATGGTTCTGCTGGTAGTTTAGTTACCAAGCCTGTTTAGCTGAGGCTGCAGGGATGAGCTGTTGTGCGCTTTAAATAGTCTGCGCTGTTGGTTTGGGTTTTGTGGTGCTGTCTGGCTCTGTTCTCCTCAGGCGCTGCTGGAGTGTCCACCCTGTGGATCCGACCGCACACTTTGGCTCTGTGGTGATGTCGAGATCCAAGGGCGGCAACCCAGACTCGGAGCATCTCTCTCCTCAATCCGTCCATCCCAGCGGTACCCTGTAATTATATCGGAGAGAGAAAAATTAGAGCTAGAGACACACTACAGCTCACACCACCCCTACATGGCCCCCTTTTAATCCTCCAACAGCTCAGTCCAGATGGTCATGTTTGCAAAGCATTGTGGGTGTTTCTCTTTTTTTTTATTTTTTTGTTACTCCTCTTCTGTACTTTTGTTTTAGAAGGATTCATGGGGAGTTTGATGTAGACATCAGCATTCCAGATGACTACAATTATGCCATTGACTCAAAGAGTCCCTTGCGAGAACGCGCTCGGATCATTGGCGTATTGTGGTCAAGTGCGATGTGTCTGTTCGTACTTCAGTCAGACACTGTAGAGACTCTTTGTTCGTTAGTCTGTTGTGTTTGCTGCATTGCTCTTTATTAATTAGTGCAATGTGTTTCCTTGCGAGACTTGTAAATGGTTGACTTCTATGCTAAGAACTTTTGGGATAAGATTAAAACTAAGGCTCATCAATTTTTATGCACAGACAGTGCAAAACTACACCAAGTGCGTGCCAGTGGCTTGCGAGTTTAAGAGACTTCAAGCTGTGGGTTAAGTCATATAACTTCAGGGAGTATTTTGGCACATCCAAAATGAGGGAAACGTATTGCCTCATCTTTTGGTTTGAGTAGAGATGTCATAAAATAAAACACCAGATTGAACAGCCACCTGTGCCATTTCACTTAAAGCTGCATGTGAAACAGCTGCATTCGCTTTCACAGCATTATAAATATTTTTGCTTTAAGTTCATAATGGCGTGACAGTGGTCTGCCATTGCATGGGTGTATAGATGGAATCGGAGCCCAAAGTTAACACGGTCATAGAGGCAAATGCTAGTTAAATTGGGTTTGGTCAGCAACCTGTAACCAGTTGGCTTGTAACTTTATTAGGAACCGCTACATAACTGGTGTAAGTCATGACATGCGTGAATCGACTCTGACATACAAACTGTCTACTAAAGAAAAGATCTGTGACGCATGTGTTTTATGACAATCTCGGTGGAATTAATTTAGCAAGATTTAATGTCGATTTAAAAGAAAAATGTTTTATAGTATTTGCTTTTTTCTCGGTAAAACATCTGATATTTCGATCGTCACAAATATTTAAAGGAAAAAACAGCTAATTTTTTTATATAAATATAATATATATTATATTTCACTCTTAAAGGTGCCCTAGAATTAAAAATTGAATTTATCTTGGCATAGTTGAATAACAAAAGTTCAGTACATGGAAATGACATACAGTGAGTCTCAAACACCATTGTTTCCTCCTCCTTATATAAATCTCATTTGTTTAAAAGACCTCTGAAGAACAGGTGAATTTCAACATAACACCGACTGTTACGTAACAGTTGGGATCATTAATATGTATGCCCCCAATATTTGCATATGCCAGCCCATGTTCAAGGCATTAGACAAGGGCAGCCAGTATTAACGTCTGGATCTGTGCACAGCTGAATCATCAGACTAGGTAAGCAAGCAAGGACAATAGCGAAAAATGGCAGATGGAGCAATAATAACTGACATGATCCATGATATCATGATATTTTTAGTGATATTTGTAAACTGTCTTTCTAAATGTTTCGTTAGCATGTTGCTAATGTACTGTTAAATGTGGTTAAAGTTACCGTCGTTTCTTACTGTATTCACGGAGACAAGAGCCGTCATTATTTTCATTATTAAACACTTGCAGTCTGTATAATTCATAAACACAACTTCATTCTTTATAAATCTCTCCAACAGTGTAGCATTAGCCGTTAGCCACGGAGCACTATCAAACTCATTCAGAATCAAATGTAAACATCTAAATAAATACAATACTCACATAATCCGATGTATGCATGCAGCATGCATGACAAACACTTTGTAAAGATCCATTTTGATGGTTATATTAGCAGTGTGAACTTTGTTTATGCAATGATAGAGTCGAGAGCTCGGGAGGGGGCGGAGAGCGTGAGCAATTAAAGGGGCCGCAGCCTGAATCGGCGCATTTATAATTATGCCCCAAAATAGGCTTATAAAAAAATAATTTAAAAAAAATCTATAGGGTATTTTGAGCTGAAACTTCACAGACGCATTCAGGGGACACCTTAGACTTATATTACATCTTGTAAAAAAACGTTCGATGGCACCTTTAAAAATAAAGGTTCTTCACTGGTATTGATGGTTCCATGAAGAACATTTAACATCCATAGAACCTTTCCATTGCACAAAAGGTTTCCAAAGCCTTGAAGTTATACATTTTATTAGTATATTGCAAAAGTGTAAATTAGTGTATTGCTAGACTGGAAAACAGTGTTGTTACTGCCCTCAGAAACACCTGGATTTGCACAGGATTGTAGACTAATAGTTGTGGATTGTATAGGAGTTTTTGTTCTCTGAGAGGATCCTCTTGACCATTCTCTCTGTGACGTATTCTAACCTCTGAGTTCTGGGTCAGCGGCCTTCTGACAAACCACAAACACTATTAAACACAACCCGCTCTACTGTAGTTGTGGGGTTTCAGTGTCTCTCGCTGAGTAATCTGACTAACAATTACTACGGCCATGACCTCGTAAGGTCGACCTTCTCAGGGCTGTAACCTCAGACCAACCATTTCTCCAATTTACTGCAGTCCTGCTGTGGTTTAAACTGACTGAAAAACACCATTCTGTATGTCTTGGATAGAAATACCAGTGCAGATGTGTATTCTGAAATGTTCTGTAAAGGCATGCAGCCTGAAAATTAGGACTGGTATCTCCAGCTACATCACAGTATCACAATCAGAGTGAATTTGAGGAATCACCTTCAATCTCTCTCACACTTTTGTGCATAGAAACAACTTTGTAGATGACCTTCTACTTGAAATATATGAGATATAACAAAATGTCAATGTAGGGATCCAAAGTATCAGTGATATATTTTGCAACAAATATATTTTTTGATGAATTGGTATCTTCACCCTTTTTAAAAATCTGGGATGAAGTTGGAATTGGAACAAAAGCAGTTTTCAGTATTTGTACATGGTTTACTAGAATATATGCCTCAGAAATTGCTAGTAAATTTCACAAATAATTACAAAGAAATGACAAGTAACACATTGAATTAAACATGAAATGTACTGTACAAATGCATGGTATACAAAAATGCAAGTGATGGCGCCAACACTGATCCCAGTGGGTTAAAGTTGAAAGACTTAAAAATTTAGTAAATAATGTTTTCTTGTAAATTAGATTTTTTTTGTTGTTGTTGGAAAACATACTTCAAAACTTAACATTAAATTTTACAGTGCATAGCTATTAAGCATCTGATCAAAGCTCTGTATTCCTTCCTCAAAATTATGCTTTACTATGATTAATAATTTGCAAATTACTTCTTTATAGACATCAAACATTAGAGAAAACTATTATCTTGTATTTTTTTTTAAAGCAACAGCTAAAATACTTAAATCATGCAGGTGCCTCTTGATAACCATGTCCATTGTCCAGATGGCGTCTAGACTGAAACGTCGGGATTGGGAGCAAGCCGAGGTTTTTCCCCTCTCTACTCAATCGTCTTGGTAAGCAGCAGAGGGGGGCTCTCCCTCCAGCTTGATTACTGAAGTGAAGCTTTGTCAGAACAGACTGAAATTGGATGGCCGTCATCCCACTCCATTGGCTCTCTGAGGGAGCTTCTCTCTGTGATTGCCAGGGCAGATGATTGTCATTTGTGATGTGCGAGCCGAAATGAACTGCAGGCCAGTGCGGCCTGACCCATCGCTGCCCATGGGGCTCTAAAAAGGGCTGTTGGTCACAGCTGATGGCCTTTCAGGCCTTCTAAATCAGACAGGCCTGGACAGGCCGTAATCAGGGCTGAAAGAGGGAGGCCATATGTACGGCAGGTTTACTGCACAGTAGAAGACTGCAGTGCAGATTAACTTTATTGGACATGCTGTAGGATCGCATGGCTACCTCCGCAATCGTGCTGCGTCTTTGTGGCTGTCATTTAATTAAAACCTAACAGATTATCTGTCTAGATTCATTATTTTGGCTGCCGCCTTTCTGCCCCCTTCAATTATTGAACTAATCACGTTAGCCACTAATTAAGTTAGCATTAAGCCTACTTATAAACTGTACGCAAATGACTAGAGTCCTGTTCTCACCTTTGTCCAAGGGTTACAAAAAAAATAAAATAATAATAATAACAAAGAATACCACGGATACATTATTATTATTATTATTATTTTGAATGTTCCGCTTTTATATATATATATATATATAATATATATGACCGCTTCACCCAGTGCTACTGTGTATCACTACATGAATCACCTTCGATAATGCAACGCGACTCTTAGCAACGTAAACTTGTTTGTGATCTACGGCTCTGTCTATTATTGCAGCCCCATTTGAAAGCTTACTGTATTATTGTAGCGGTAACTAGGGAACCAGCTATTACTGACGAAAGAGATCGAGTGAGTGAGTTTATTACCTGCATTTAGATTTATCGCCCATTTTCCTAATCAGGTCAGACCCATGTAATCATAATAAAAAATCTGTTTAAATGTCCGATGTCTTATCTTGTCCTTTTAACAGTTGAGGGGTTTTCCCGTGACTGACAGTGCTAGTCAAAGCATTTGTCAGTTGCGTCTTGTTCCGTGTTCACAACAATTCAGTCATTTCAATGTAAAAGTCTTCGCTACTGACTGACACACTCATAAAGACAGCGTCGCACCAAACAACGCCCTTCAGCCGTGACTTATTCACGATACAGCACAGCCTCTGATACCTTATTGCTTACATACACTCACAACAGTTCTTTCTGGTTCTCGAATCTGATTGGCTGAGAGCCGTGCGATTATTCCAGTGATAACAGCACTACTTTTTACCGTTTGTATCTCTCCACTTGAAGTGACTGTCATGGCGGCCAAGCAAATCCACTGTATTTTTTTTTTTTTTTTTTTACAAATACTACACTTGTAGTACCACAAACTTTTTTTTTAGGTGATAATGTAGTTGTTTACACCTGAAATATGTGACTCATATTTAATCATAGCGACTACTTTACAATTTGTTAAGACGTTTTCGGAGATGCGAGCTCCAGGCCGTCAGCGGCTGTTCAGCCGTTCGTAAGTAATGTCAAAATTGACAGTTAAATAAATTAATTTAAAAAAAGTACGGAAGTCACAACTAAAGTGAAGCAAAACTTCACTTTCAGCAAAGTTCATAAACAATGTAAATACAAAGACACTTTAGTTCTGTTTTACTCTTTCATAGTTTTTGTGTACCTTTCAATATAAGAGCTGTATTTTTGTTTTTTTCAGGCTGTGTCTGAGCAGCAGAAATATAATATCATATCACGGTTCAAGTCAAAGTCACACATTAGAGACGAGAATGAACTTGCAAAAGAATAAACCACAATTTTATTTGTGAATTATTGTGCTCATGCTTCAGGGGATACTTAGATGGAAGCAATTCCACAAAATGTTGATGTAATTTTACCTCCTGATCATTACACACAGATCTCAAATAATTTCCTTTAATTTCACTAGATTGGTAATAGACGGAGACAAGAGCTTTGATTTAGAGCTAATGTTCTTGATGCATCTAATGCCATGTTCCTGTCCTGTGCCGGCCTGCCTTCATTTTAATAGGATTAGCAGTGCCCTGTGGATTGTGGGGGGGGTGCTGTGTCAGTAAAGCATCTGATCCATTTGAAGCACAAAACCCCCCCTGTTGCTAGCGTCTATGGAGGATGCTATAGTGCACTTAAAAAAATAAAGCAAGCCTCTCTTTTCTTTGGTCTACCTTCTAGTGTCTCCTGTGCAGCGTCTGTGCCTGCAGAGGAAGCTGGGACATGACCTGGCCAAGAAGCTTTTGTGCTTTGTGGAGAGCTGTGTGGTCTCTATTCACTCTTCTGCCTGTGCACACCATTAGCGCTCAATGATGAGAAATAAGCCTCAGTTGTGTTGCCTGTTGGCTCAAATGAACAATGAAGTGCTTGCTTTTTTTTTTTTTTTTTTTTTTCTTCTTGGAACAGGGAATGGATGCATTGCCTTTGTGTATCAACCTGTCAGAAATGATCTGATCATCCCTGCAAACGTGTACGTGCCAGGACACACATCTTCCGCTGAAGACCAGAGCATTATTTAGTTTTTTTCTGTTTTTTTTTTTTACTGTATAGGGTATAGTCAGCTTTTTTTACTTCGTTTATTGGATTAATTGGAATTGGAAATAATTATATGAAATCTGAATATGTAAATCTGAATATATAGTTATAAGCCTGAATATATAGATACAAATCTGAATATATATAGTTATAAATGCAAATAGGCCTATATAGTTGTAACTATATATGGGTCATTAACGAATAAGGTTTTTAAAAGTGTAAATAAAACATAATGGAGATATAATTACTTTTTAAGTTTTATTAAGTGTTAACAATGAGATTATGTGGTTTTTATAATCAGTTAACACTGCCCGTGTTTTTTTTTTTTTTTGTTGTTGTTTGTTTTTACAAGATGGATCTGTCACCAAAAAAGTCATTCGTTTTAATCAAAATTTAAGATTTACCGAACAACACTTTTGGTTATACCGAATGACAATATTTTCAAACAACGCTAACAGGCTTATAGCTATCTAGCAAAAGGACAGTCAAACATTTTATATTTAGTATGTTTTTAAAATATTTAAACATTTTCCATATTTTATAGCGGTTGTACTGAATGACCTGATGTTTCAGGATTTATATGAGCAAGTAAAAACATGCATTTTTCAAATAGTTAAGAGAGAGTCTGTAACTTTGCTTCATGACCATGTGGCCATTTGCAGGTGTCTGAATGATGTCACATCCTGTCACATGATATTGACTGCATGACTTGATCCAAAATGGTACCTTTATGTTGGTTACTCCGAGTGACATCAGTGAAATTCATTTTTCTGGACATTATTTCTCATAACAAAGCAATGATTTCTACCATTTTTAATACCATTTTGCACTATGTTGATATATGATGTTATATAAAAAAAAATATATACATTTTATTAAATTTTAACATATATTTTAATCTCAAAAAAGGGCTGTACTGGACATTGGATGGTTAAACCGAATGACCTTTTGACACTTCAAAATCTTTAAAATACCTTTATATTTAACAAAATATAATTAAAACCTTTTGGATTCAATAAAAGAGATCTGGTTGTACTACCTTGCATACTATGGATGTCATATCTTTGTTTTTTATTATTATTAATTTAAGGCCTTTGGACAGAAAAATGACCCGTCATGTCATTGACCCAAATTCATTAATATATTAAAATTTGTATCTATATATTCAGACTTATACGCACACATACAACATGCACATTTATTTAAAATACATTGAATTATTAAAGATCATACCAGTATTAGATCATATTACCATATTATTTTTTTAATTGTTGCATTTACTGCTTTGTATAAGAAGCAGTGAATTGTAAATCATTTTACGGGGCCTTTCAGTAATTCAAAAAGTATTCCCTCTTTATGTCTTTTTATAGATCTTTAAATATTTGCACAAATCTTGTAATGCATTTATGCAAAGTCAACAGATGATGTTGTTTTTGGCTCAGGCTCAGTAAAGTTTTCATTTCTCTAAGGTTTCTGTTCCACAGTTCCTTTTATACACTGATCTTATCATTGAGATTACCTTTGATTCAGCAATCCTGTGGCCGGCTTTGCAAGCCAGAGATGACTTTGCCAACCTCATGTAAGCAAACTAGGGCATGTGAGCCGTCTGCTTTCCATATCTGACATCATGCCAGATGGGCAGTGCCCATTTGGTTTCTTACAGAGATCAGGGAGATAGGAGGATTAGTTTCTGGTATTTATTAATAAAGGCTTTAGAATATGATGTAAAGTCCAAATAGTATGATTAGCATGGGACGTTCTTGTGTACAGGCACACTCTGGTTTTCTGTATCTCTAGTAGACAGGTGTTTTATTTAAAATAACATAATTTGTGGTTTAATTCACCCCCAAATTGAGGGGTGTTTACGTGACAGTGTTTTCAATTAAAAAACATTTAAAAAATGCGTTTTGGCCGTTTATGAAGTTTTGAGGGCCTGAAAACGCAAACTTTGAAAATGGGTTTCAAAGTGCACGTTTTTGAAAATGATAACATTATCGCCTCTGTAAACTACAAAAATGCAAATTTGAAAATGGTGATGTCATGCCCGTGCGTGTTAACTGTTCCGTCTATAGGCGCGTAGTGTTTCTTTACAAAGTGACATCGCCAACTACTGGCCTGGCGTGCATACTACAGTGTTTTTAGTTGCTTTTGTGGATCCATGTGGATGGGGATCTTGATTTTGACAATGGTGTCATCTGTACAGGAAAAATCAAAGGATGCTGTCATTTTTTTGCCCACCTTCATGTCTTTGCAAACTTGTATGACTTTCTTTCTTCAATGGAAAAAAACGTTTTGTCACAAATGTTTAGCTGCTCTTTTGAAAGTCAGTGGTTACTGATGAACAATAAAACCATGCTGAAAGTGTCATAAAATAACATGTCCTCTGATTCAATATGACAGCTTTGCGTGAAGCAGCAGTTCTCAAATCTCATTGGCATTTGATTCAAATTTGCCATGACGGTCATGAAATATGCGAGAACCTGTGAAGTTTGATGTCACTGATGAATGGGATTTGAGAGCTGTGGCAGAGGGAAAGATTTGGTGAGTGAATGATGATGAAATTGCCATTTTATTGGTGAATAATTCATTTAAATTAATTTAGTTTGTGTTTCTATGTCTGTAATAATTTCCTTTTAAAGTGTATGTCAGCATGATGTATATAACTGATGACAGTCCAAATGTAAAGCTTATAGAGAGTAGTTTGTGTGCCTTCACATTGCTGTCTGCATATGGTCTCTCAGTTTGACACTGAGAAGTTGTTAATTGGCCCCATGGAGGACGTGTCTGAATGTTTAATGCAGCACTTGCTGTTTGTCATCAGTTTTGTCTTTCAACATCCATCTGACATCAAACTTCTGTTATCTGTGATACCGATATCAGTCTCTGAGGAGACCAAGACAGCCTGCACTGCTTTTTTTTTTTTTTAGTTTTGTTACATTTTCAGTAGAAATGAGAGGAGGGAGCAAATCAAACCCAGCAGCAGCAGTCACTGAGGCTTCCTTTGGCTGTGAGTGATCGCATAGAACATCTTGGAGGTTGAGTCATTGCTTTTCGAACAACGTTCATGTTGTCTTACGTCCAAGTTATCTCTTCTGTCATCACTGTAATGCATATAAACATCTCTAGCTCTGACATCGGCAGCAATATGGCAGGGAAGGGCATTTGTAGAGTAGTTTATGGGATAGAATGGATTTGGGTTGTCAGAACACTGTAATTTTAGTAGTCAATACCAATACAAGTGAAATTGCCTCTATACCAATGTAAGAGGGTTAAAATATATACACTACTGGTCAAAAGTTTGAGGTCCGTAAGATTTTAAATTCTTTTGCAAACCAATGTTGCATTTATTTGATTGAAATTTACATTAAAAACATTCAAATATTATTACAATAATAAGATATGTGTTTTCTGTTTTAATGTATTTTAAAATGCATTTTCCCCTTTTGAAGCTGAGTTTTCAGCAGCCATTACTTCAGTCTTCAATGTCAAATGATCCTTCAGAAATATTTCTAATATTCCAAATTGGTGCCCAAGAAACATTTCTTTTCTAAGTGTTGAAAACAATTGTGCTGCCAATAATACAGTAAAGATCAGAGACACAAATTTCAAACAATGGAAAACAATGGAACAAAGATAAAAAAAAATGACGTAAACCGTGATTGAAGTTGATTTTTCAGGAAGTCCTGCTATCTTTCTGGAGATTATTGTAATATAATATTTTGCAATACTATTGCTACTGTATATAATAGATGCACACCATTATTTGCATTGTGCTTAGCTTGACCTTACATATTCAAACCATTCAGACTTGCTTGACCGTTGATCATTACATTTTTATTATTTTAGTGTCAACTAACTTTTGACATTCTTAGACCGGATACTATTCCAACATCCACTGTTTGTGCTGAACTCTGAATAAAAGGCCTATTTCAGGTTTATCCTGCCAATTTTTATACTTCTCACACTAAAAATAATAGTATTAGTGATAATACCAGTCTTAAAACCAAATGGAAATCTGTCATGTTGTGTATCCACAATGCTTTACTGTGAAAAGATGTCCAGTCAGGCATTCCTCTAGATAAAGAAATGCTTTTGTGTATTGTGTATGTTGCAGGGCATTGATCTTGAGTAAACGGAACTACGGGAAGTTTTCCCTTGCTCTTGAACTCACGCACTGTTTAGTTTGCCCAGTGGGACATCAGGCAGAGTGGGGTCTTCCTTTCCTGGATGGGGGAGTTAGTGGAGGTTTATTTTTGGGTCTCAAAGGAAATTTAGCTTTTGAGAGAATACATATGTCTTTTTGACAGGTTGGCCACTGATCCTGCCACAAAAGTAAGTGTAATTCAACATTCTTGCTTCTTCTAAATATATCTCAGATTTGAAAAAAGCCTTTTGTAGTCTAGAAAAGACTCTGGAAGCATTATTGGTCAAAGACTCTAGCTCAGTCTAAAAGTGTGTTTAGATTTAAGTGTTCAAAGAATAACAAACTTAGAGCTGAAGAAACGCCCTTGATGACTTGGTGGGGATTTTTTACATAATCAATAAGTAGATCCTCATAAGGAGTCTGGACCACCAGATGTAGCCCACCAGCTTCACTGCCAACATGTTGAAAATGTCAACATGTCTAATTAAAACCATTACAAATGATGCGGACCCTCTTCAGCTAATCGAAGATGTTTGCTTTTGCGTGATTGACTGCTATAAAAGTTTGAGGCCCATGTCAATGGTTCTCATCAGAGAGACAAACACAATAACTTTAAAGTTTCCATCTTCTCATCAAGGGCTTAAATAGAGGAACTGTTTGGAAACTCTCAATTGTACTGGCCTGTCACTGTCTGTGATTGATTTTGTTGAACCTTGTGGTAAGGTTCAACATTACACAAGGTTTTTTTTTTTTTTTTTTTTTTTTTTTTGAAAGATTTCCCATGATCCTTCTGTTTGAACATGCAAATAATCCAAATGTTTTAGTATAAAGGCTAAACCACATATATATATGTGTTAGATTTGTATAGATTTTTCAATGCAATACTTTTTCCCCCATTATTTTATTTTTTTGTATTTTATTTTATTTTGAAGAAGATGGGGGAACAGGGTCAAAATGTTTTGAAATCAGGTTCTGAACTTATTTCATCTGCACACCACTAAGCTACAGCTCTGGCTCGCTCATGTTTCTAAAGGTCAGAAATCCAAACATCTAATGCAGTAATGGAAGTCACTCTGTCAAGATGAGATGTGGCTTCCTGGTAATGCAGTTTGTCTGTGATGGACAGAACTGGATGTGTCTCGAGTCACATCTTAAAGCATTTTGTGTCATATTACAGCATTACCAGTTCATAGCAAACCCATGCATGGACTGCAAAAGCACTTTTCACATTTATTACAAGAAGCATTGATGAAAAGCTCGGCAGATTCAGATTTTTATGTAAGCATTGTTTGTAGATGAAATAAAATGACATCATCTGTTGGTTGTAGCATCTACTTTCCAGCCCTAAATGATATATAAACGTAATGTGTCTGGGAAAGGCATCTTTCCCGCGCACTGTGTCTGGGGAACGGTTTGTGTTTGTGTATGCATGTGGGTGTGTTAATTGTCTCTGTGATTAATAATGGTTGTCTGTAGTAAGATGAATTGGCAGGCTCCTGCCCTCAAATGTTTGTTGGCGAAATCTATATTTAATTGCACAGTAATGGCCTGAAATGAAAAAAAGAGATCTCTGGTAATCATGAACTTAGATTGAAATGTAATCACATCTTGTTCCTAGCTTCATAAGGCAATTAGCCAAAAAATAGGTTTTGTTAAGAAAAGAAAGACCAATTTGGTCTCGCAAGCCTAAGACGACATGTTTCCATTGGGCGTTGCTTAGTGATGCCCATGCTCAAATGGAGCTTAAGAACTGGGTGGTTTCTTTCCGACCACATTACACTGACCTTGAATTCATCAGTTTATCCCAGTTGCATCCCCTGTATCTTCTGCTGATGTCATCAAGAGGCAACAAAATGGTGTTTTCAGAATTTTTTTTTTTTTGTTGCTTTTTTTCTTCTTGAGGGCAATGAGTCAATTCCTCCCAAAAATGGATTCTTTCATTCTGAAATGTCCAATGAAGGGCCTAACAGCTCTGCGTGGTGAATGAGTCTATTGCTTTTTTTCCAACCTACTGAGTTCTAGAAGAGCATTAAATAGGGAATTTTTTAATCATTGCATTAAATCTTTTATGTCAGTTCACCAAAAAGAATTGTTCGCTGTTTGCTAATTTAATCCGTGAATCTTTCTGTAGGTTACATTATTACATTGCTAGGTAATGACGCGTTAGTATCTTTTTGAGTATTAAAGGGAGAGTTCACCCAAAAATTAAAGTTATTCCATGATTTACTCACCCTCAAGCCATCCTAGGTGTATATGACTATCTTCTTTCAGACGAACTCAATCGGAAATGTATTTAAAAATATCCTTGCCTTTGCAACCATTATAATGGTAGTGAATGGGGGGGGGGGCGTGTTTTGAAACCAAAATTAAATGCATCCATCCATCATAAAACAATAATCCATACGACTCCAGGGGGTTAATAAAGGCTTTCTTTTTGTAAAAAAAATATCCATATTTAAAACTAATTCTAATTTAACTAGCTTCCGTCAGACGACCGTACGCATACTGCGCAAGTTGACTTGCGGCAAATGAGTAACCCTCATGTGATGTATGACGCAGGATGTAGGAGTATCGTAAGCTTAGACGCCTCTCGTGATTTAAACAAATAGGGCTGGGCAACAAACTGAAGCTCTTCTTCTATTATATTGAAATCCTCTGACATTTCTCTTTAAAATTTCTCGTTTTAGACTTCTAATTTATGACCGGTGTTTTGCTTTGCTCTATCCTCCGCGCTTCCGCGTTTGTCATTGCATCATGCATCGGGTCAGAGTTCACTTTTCCACTTCAAATCAATACATACGGCCATTGCCGAAAGCTAGTTATTTTACTTTATACAGTTTTAAATATGGATATTTTTCTTACAAAAACCCATCAATTTGATTCAGAAGTCCTTTATTAAACCCCTGGAGCCATAATGGATTATTTTTATGATGGATGGATGCATTTATTTTGGGCTTCAAAACATGCCCCTGTTCACTACCATTATAAATCTTGGGAGAACCAGGATATTTTTAAATATATCTTGTGTTCGTCTGAAAGAAGATGGCTTGAGGGTGAGTAAATCATGAGAATTTTCATTTTTGGGTCAACTATCCCTTTAAGAGTGATTGATTCACTCAACAGATTCTTTCAAACACAGTTGTTCAAGACCAAAATGTATTCAGCTATAGGAAAATGTGGATTTTATCCAATTGAAATCAAATGGATAGTGAAAGCTAGTAGTTCACTAACTGAATGGTGCCATATGGTTTGTAACATTGACAAAATAGAAAATGGTTTCATTATTCTTTCGAATAACATACCAGAAGGTCCATTTTTGAGTTTAGAGCACTGAATTTGGGTTTAGGTCATAGTCAGAGTTTAAAAAGCTAATATGTTATCTTAATCCTAAAATTACTTTGCACTTCACACATTTTGACACTATTCAGGCTTCTTATATTTGTTTTTTTAAGCCACCCTATTTCTAGCTTGTCATTCAATGCATTCAACTATAATTATTACATTAATCTTGCCTTCTTGGGTTGAATGTTCATTTCACAGCCAATGTTAAAATTAATCTTCCAGAGCTGCCGCACAGTGTCTAAACGCACGTTATCAGCTCCATTATAAATTAATTCTGGTAATTATCTATCAGTTCTGCATTCAGACATCCGTTGCATTAGTCTGGTTAAACATGATCTAATCTGGAAAGCAGCCATTAAACAAAGATTATCTTGCTTTGTATGAATAGAATATTTACATTTGAGAGAACAATACAAACCCTCCGTTTCTTACTGCCGGAGTCACGCTGATGGCTTGTCCGGCACTGTGGCTGGCTGCACATTTTTCCATTCTTTCTTTCACCCAAGTGGGCACGTTCAAGTCGACGTTCCATTCACTTTGAAGTATCGCAAGTTAAATTGGATAGTGTCTGCGCAGCATAAAGTGCACTCAAGAATTATTTGTCTTACTTAGACCGTATCTGATTTATAGCGGAAAGATCCATTTGAAATAGCAGTTCCCTCTGAAATCTATAACCTCAGAACCCACGGAGGCGCTTGGCTTTTCATAGGGTTTGGTTTCAGCTCATGTAATGGTTGTCGTTGGTTAATATCACAGTTTAAGCTCTGTTTAAATGCTTTAATCATCCATTGGTCAGGATTGTCTTTCTTTTGGGTCTGGTCTTGACAGGGCTACTTGGCATCTACTCAGGTTGATTTGGCTTAAGTAATATTTTGCTGTTCTTTCAAATTGTACTTTCAAACTGAAGGTACTTTAACCAAAAGGATTCACCCTTTACATAATGGAAAACATGTAATACCAGCACATCTATGGAGCCCCGAAGGGACCTTTGCAAAAATAAAAATAAAAACATACGAACATGTGCATGCGCATGAGAAGCTTTTTGCATGCTCACAAGAAACTGTTGTGTGTAAGTCTGTATATTTTTATTTTTATTTTTATTTTTGCAAAGGTCCTGTCAGGGACCAATCAATGTAAGTGAGAAAAAAAATATTATTTAGAACAAATTTACCAATATATACATGGTGTATACATTTCAGTTCCCAAATTGTTTCTTTAATTTGCAAGTAAATGAAGGCAACAACATCTAAATGTAATTTTGGGGAGTGCTTAATAAGCAGTAGTGAAATAGCGGCAGCTGTTACGGGCTCAGACTTTAACGATAAACCAGATTAAAGGTTAAATCCCCATAGTGGCAACTTGTCTGAGACTGAAAAAACCTTCAATCTCTCCTGTGATTTTTTTTTTTACGCTCGCACACCATGGAGGGCTTACGTTTCATAATTGTGTTTATAATGGGAGAAAAACAACACGAGAAACATCTTGATTATCTTTGCCACAGGGTTCTGTCTGTTGGAACAGGCTGAACTATAACTGAAACCTGTTGTGTAATGCTATTACATTCACAGGAGAATGTTGCTTGGAAACATATTTGTTGAAATTAAAACTTCTTGTTGAGCTTGAAATCCTGCATGAAGATGCTGGCTTGAGATGGGAATGTGTCATGAACATATAGTGTGGCATATATGCATATAGCTTATATATAATATAGCTTATAGCTTAAAGTTAAATGTAATTTGGGTTGTCACAAATACTGAAATGTCACTATACCTTTCCCAAAGAAGTTGTATGATTCTCTCCAGTTTTTATACCAAAAATTGCCATTGAAATGGTCATTCTTTCGCTCTTGCTTTTACTTTCACTCTTTAATAAATTAATTATGACCTGTTTTTCATGGCATCTTGAATACCAAAGTACTGAAACTACATCGCTACAAAACACTGTTATACGTTTTGATGTTCATGATATTATTGGTCAGTAATCAATATGTGATTTTATAAGTTGTAGCTTTTGTGAGAAGTCAAGTCAAGTCAAGTCAAATTTATTTATATAGCGCTTTTACAATTGGTAATTGTTTCAAAGCAGCTTTACATATTAGAAGCACAGAAAAAAAAAGGGAAGTGGTTAAAAATAAGCTGTACAAACAAGCGTGGTAATATGTAACATATACAAGATGGTGCTACATTAAGCCAATGTCGGCTGACTCCCAGGGGTGGAAAAAACCCCCTAGGAGAAAACCCAGCGTGGGAGAAAAGTCCTAGGAGGGAAAAAACCCCTTGGAAGATATATATAATATATGTAAATGGATATGGAGATCAAAATCTGAATTATACATTTTTATTATAGAGATTAACAATAGATTATATATATATATTTGTAAGCGGATACGGGGATTTAAAAATCTATGCAGCCAGAACTGGATCTGTAGGCCCATTGTCTCCTGGGCTGCGTTGTAGTCAGGTCCAGACACAGGTTCTCCATCTGATCTGGATACGGCCTGGATCCAGCACCCGGAAAACCTCGGGATAAGCAGAGAGACAGATATTAGCGTAGATGCCATTCTTATTCTGATGTACAGGTATATCTAGTGTTATAGGAAATGTTCTCGGTTCCGGCCGACCTAATTATTGCAGCGTAACAATCCTTTAACGGATTTGAAAAATGTTAATGTATTGATAATGTGTTATGTGTATGCAAGAGCAAAGAGATGTGTTTTTAGTCTAGATTTAAACTGACAGAGTGTGTCTGCTTCCCGAACAATGCTAGGAAGATTGTTCCAGAGTTTAGGTGCTAAATAGGAAAAGGATCTGCCGCCTTCAGTTGATTTTGATATTCTGGGTATTATCAACTGGCCTGAATTCTGAGATCGCAATAAACGTGAAGGAGAAAAATGAAACATTCCTACAGTTTTGCAAAGGCTAATACTGTCTTTCTCCAGGGGTATATTGAGAAGAGCTATTGGATTTAGTCAGACCAGGACAAGCTTTTCCAGCTGTGAGAAATGAATGTAAGGTTGACAAGCCCCTTCCATGAAAGTTCTGCATCTTGCCTTGAAATTCCCTGGTCACTATTTGAGTCCTTCACTTACAATCCTACTCTTTCTTTTGTTTCTCTTTCCCTCCCACTGTTTGAAGTCATTTAGTGTCCATCTACAGAGAGCATCAGGGATTATATGCAGAAATTCTGACAAACTCAAAGTTGAAGCAGTCTAATAAGCTCAGACCTTTAGCACTCTCAGAAAGCTCTGCTAGAGTGCTCTAGATTAGATAGTAGGTGGCTACTGGCTTGGTGTCTGCATTTATAGTCCTACTGAGACAAATGGGAGGAGGATGATGTTGATGTAGATGTTGATTGACAGAGCTTGACCTCTGGCTGACTTTGAAATGGACACCTTCATTTGTTTGCAACTTAGGGTGCGTTCACACTTGTTGTTCGGTTCGTTTGGTTCATTTGGTCCGGACCAAAGAAGAAAAAAAAAAAACATTTAGTCCTGGTCCGATTAGCGTTCAGATTGGCAATTTTATCACCGAACCAAAAGATACCGAACCTTAAGGCATAGGGATACATTCACAACGTGATTGGTCGGATTTTATGACGTATTGTCTATTTTGAGACGGAACTTACCGAACATCCAAAACAATGCTGTTTTCTGAGGTAAATGCGCTTGTTGTGTGTACGTAGCGGGGCATAGCCTGCATGTGATGGTATTTTGGCCAGCTGGAAACTCGTGAAGAGCTTATAAAATGTGCAAAGTGGTCAAAACAGCGGCGGGAATCCATCTGTAATACACGCAAATGATCTGCTGCGTGGAGACGCGCGTCTGATGCCTGTGATGGGCAAACTCGCGTCTATGACGAGAAAAACCGACATGCATGAGGATTCTTTAAATTTTAGGGTCTCGTCTTCCTGTTTTTGGTTCGTTTACATGTCTTTGGTCCGTGTTGAGTTCATATATCATTCGAACCGCACCAGGTTCGTTTGGAAGCGGACCAAGACCCATCTTTTCAGCGGTCTCGGTCCGCTTGTTTGGTGCGCACCAGGGTTCGGATGGCAGCATTCACATATGTTCAAATGAACCGCACTAACCGAGCAATCGCACCAGGGTTCGTTTTAATCGAACCAAACATGACAAGTGTGAACGCACCCTTAGTTACTAGGGATAGGAATCATACGGAATTTAAAGACTCTGGTTTTGATCCCTCTTCCACTTGATCATTCTGGTTCCTTAGTGACACAAAATTTGGTGTTTTTAGGAAAACAAATTTGAAAAAATATTTCTTCTGACCTAAACCCTTCTTTTGGAGTATTGTCTGTGAGCAGTGTGTCGTATTGAGATTGCATAAATGTAATCTAAAATAATACATGCTGATCATCATGACAACAGTAGTATTTCAAGCCCTGCTGCACTGCTGCAGTGGTGCATCTGAAGTGACATTGGAAAACATGGAAGTCCTTTTGATTCCTTTTTATTTTCAAATAAAAATGGCCTGTCTGTGACTGATTTTTTTAGACTACTGGCTAGTTGCTGTAATTTCCAAACTATCTCTGTGTCCAGATTTATTTGATGTTAACTCTTTCATTTAACTGCACATTTGAGGTAGTTTTGTGGCTTGTCACTATTGTATGAAGATAGTATTTTGTATGGGGAATTACGGGGTTTGGCAATCCTATCATGTCGATAATAGGTAGTTGTAGGGAAAAATATATTTTTGACACCATCTTTCAGCTCTCCTTTGCTATTACGCCTTCAGCTCTGAGCGGATTTATGGTTATTCACAGTCAGTGGTTCAAAAGTGTAATATAAGCCAGTCATTGTCATTTCAGAAGAGCACTGATAAACGTCTTGAGCATCTAACAAAGTATTGTGCCAAGTCTTGATTCTGCATACTTATTTATGGTTTGTAGAGACATTTTCAATTGCATGTTCATACGTTCTAAATAAGCAGTCCCCGAAAAGTGGCATTATTGTGCAGTTGTAACATAAGAAGGATCGTTGGACCCATTAGGATGTGTTTGTGGTGAGAGCTTGGCATGGAACATTGACTCGACCAACCAATAAAACCAATGCTACTTTCATGTCAAACAGCTATTTGCCTCAACATTGATTCCCAACTTTTAGCTAGCTATAAACTGCAAAATGTGCTGATTTCTAAAGTTTCTAGATTGTGCTTTTTCTTGGGATGGGGATTATTTTGACTCAAATCGGTATGTTGAGACAAACCGCAAAGTGTCCATCCTGTGCATTCACATCCGCTGCGAGAATTCAAAAGACTGTTTATTTTGGTTGATTCAAAGCTGTTTAGATTCTTTGTGTCATTTTATTGGATCAGTGGTAAAAATGTCTATTGTTTCAAAGTATGTGCCTTTTCTAGGGATGATTCATGTGGCTAAATGGTGCATTTTGGCCGCTACTAGGTCATTGCTGAGGAAAAGTACATCCATTAGTTGCTGACTTGGACGGTAGCCAGTGGTGAGCGGTCCTTTAGGCCTTTGCACTCTATATTGATCAAAGGAGGTCATCGCCATCACTGTTCCCAATAAACGCTTGGACTCGGGCATTCTGTCCATTGTCCTCCATTACCTAATTGGATAGGATGAATCAATGGCAGCGGAGCTGAAATCGGCCAGATTAGTTCCTGTCCGTTCTGCCGGTATTGGCTCTGATTGTGCGTGAGGTGACGGATGCAGAGGCCATCAATGCAGCAGAATAATTAAGGCGCTGTCTGTGTTCTAACCCACTTTAACTGTGATTGGCCTGCCTGGGGCAAACCATCTCCTGGCCGGCCTTCAGAGAGAGTGTTTCTCAAAGACACAAAAACACTTTCAAATGAATGTTGAAGGACAACATCCCTATTTGTCCAACAGGCCGACAGCAATGCTGAGGACAGGGCTGGTAATTACAAAGGATCGCTGTAGTGGATCCAACTGAGCTTTTAATGGCAGCTAAATGACACATCCGTTTTTTGCATGTTCAATGTGGAGGTCTACAAACTGTCGGGTTTTGGGACATATATGGGTCATTTCAGGTTTGCAATTTTGTAATTAATGAACTAATTTCAGGGCAAAAATAAAAACAAAAGAGTTGGGAATGCTTTATAACATGCCACAATTTGTAGTTTGTGAGTTTTTGAAGTTTGTGAAGCCTTGAGAAGCCTGAAACTTGAGTCGGCACTCGTTAAATTACCTCATGTCTCAAAGCACATAATATTTTAATAATAATGAACGTAAACGACTTAAACGGATAGTTCACCCAAAAATTTAAATTCTGTCATCTTTTTTCTATCAAGTTGTTCCAAACTTGTATGAGTTTCTTTCTTCTGTTGAACACAAAAGAAGATGCTTTGAAGAGTGTTGGTAACCAGACAGTTGACGTATTTTTTTGTTCATATTATGGGAGTCAATGGCTACCGTCAACTGTCTGGCTACCAAAATTCTTTAAAGGTGCTCTGAGTGATCCTGGGTGGGTGTAACTTCCTGTTGACGTTCGAAGTGTTGTCAAACAAAACAGAGGCTAGCTAGACCTTCCCTCCTCGTCCTCCTCCTCCTCCTCCTCCCCCTCCCCTCTGTGCTTCCTGAAACAGTCATGAACGCGCATTTAAAATCATTCTTGTCAGTTATTGGCTGGAGCATGTTTATTATGTTTCGTGGTCCAGGCTGCACCAGTTTGTTTTTATTGCCATTTTTGGAGCTTGTGGCGACTACAGAGACTGCGTTTTTTTTATAGTGTGTTCAGGGGACAGGCAGCTAGCGGATAGTGAGGAGATGTTTGCTGTATGTGACAAAAAATGTGTTGGCCTAAAAACGTGTGACATCACTTAGAGCACCTTTAAAATATCTTCTATATTATATCTTCTATCTAATTTCGAGCTACAGGCAAAACAAGTGAAAAATGTCAATTTCAGTCAAAATTGAGGTTTTCACAAAAATGAGTTCATTAAGCTCTCGTGTAGTGATCCCAATGCTCCAAATAACAATTAAACATCTAAAAGTATCTTTATTTGTACAATTTTCTGAGAGGAGTACCTTTCCCTTCTCCATGAAAAATGGCATTTTTCTTTTCTCTCTTCTCGACAACTGGCGCTTCACTCAGCAAAAATTTGGTATCATTGTAAAGCGCAGCATTCCAACTTTGTGAATATTCATAGCGCATTCTCAATGACATGAGTCTGAACCAATGAAATGTGATTTTCAAACTCATGCTGATGTAAGCAAAACGGTCTTACTCGCGTTGAGTGATAGATTCGAAGATTTCAGCATCTCAGACAGCACGCAATCCCGATATACACAGAATTACAGTATTTCAAAAAAAAAAAAAACTGCCTTGGCGAGTATTTACACAAATATTATCTTAAGTGAACGTTTGGTAAACTTTTGGGGAAAAAACATCCGATGTGTAACATCTTATATTAGATCCGTTTGGTACAGTAGATCTTAATATAAGGCTGTCTGTTTCATTAATGTTAATCAAACAATTGTGGAATCATGGAAAAAAGTTGAATATGTATAAATATATATTTTTCCTATAGATATGGGTTTTGACTTGGTTTGTGCCAAATTTGGTGGTATTACCAGGGATTTTAAGGTAGGTTGCTAGCTTATTTTGTTTTGGAACCTTCAGAAAACTTAAACTCGAAGTTTCTCAAAATTGACTCTGCTGACTTCAGTTACTGAGCTACACCTTTTTTCCTTTTTGAAAATTTGCTCTTTGTGACTCATTTTGCCAGCGCGGGTCACATATATAAAATATCATATCATGAGATTTTATTTTAATAGTTGTGTGATCATGTAAATTATAATGAAAAACATGCTAGTCATGTTTTTGGGACGTTTCTGTTTCTAATTGAATTTTTTTTTATGTTTAAGTTATCTTTTTCTCAAATTTGTCACTTTGTATTTCTCTATTCAGCATAAATGCAATCCCAACTGAATGTTGTTCATTCTTTTGATCCTTTTTGCAAAGGCGGCTTATGCTGTTTGCTGCTTTAAGTAAAATGCATGGGTCACCGCAAACAGTGGTGGTCCCTCTGTATGCGATTTGATGGCTGTGTTTCATAAGTGATATGATAGTTTCTGAAAGCTGACAGTATTGAAAATGATCTGAAGCTGGTGGATAAAGTGCTTTCACACGGTGGCTAGTGTTACAACTGGAGAGTCCATATACAGTATCTGCACAGCCAATTTGCTTTTTGTAACCATAAGTGCAGTGTACTTTATAACTGTTTGCAGTCATGACCAAACTTGTACATAGTCTTGGTGGTGGTTTGAGCATTGCTAGGTGGAGAATATGCTTCTCCTGAAGATGCATGAAAACAGCATGTCACTTTGAATTTTCATTCTACTCAAAGCTAATCTTGTAAAGTAGCTGGTTTTCCAGGAGAAGAGTCTATAACAGTCAAGATAGTTGTCAAGTGTGAGGTATTTCTGAGTGTTTAAGGGTTTTATTCTTAAGTAGACTAAAATAAGGAACTGTTAAAGCAGCTGCTTTCTTGGAACAAAACCGATCCAAATCCTATGTTTTCACGCACTGAGCCTTACCATACCTGGCAACGTCGCCTTCCAGCAATAACACTCACAGCCAAAACAGGGTTTGGTCAATTGCACCTACACTTTTCAAATCATAAAATCTCTATATGTGTATTATTCTTTGGGTTTAAGAAGTCCTGAGCCAGGGAAAGGGAGGAGAAGAGATGAGAGGGGACGAGGAAGTAGAAATAATACTCTGCTTTGCACCTCATAAAGAATGGAGCTTGCATGTGAAGTAGGGTTATCCACAATTCTAGCTCACTCATCTGCTCTGAGTGTTGTTTGAAGTGATAAAGACTTACGAGAGGAGCACAAATCTTCCACACGCTCGCAGCTCTTCACCACCTATTAAAGTAAAAACACCTGTTTGTTGGTCAGGATGCCCATTGGAGTATTAAAAGGGAACTTTCATGGAAAACTTTAGAAAGAGTTTAATTTACTATGCAGAATTACTCAGTTTAAGTTAAATATGATTGGATAAAAAGACAAAATAGTGTTGTCTTGGCTGTATGCATGTAGAAACAAACAGAGTTGTCAGTTATAATCAGTAACTAGTTGGGTACTGGGTACTGAATTAACATGTGACTTGCTTATTAACTTGATATTTATTTTGTGGCAGGTTGTGGGTCAATGTTGATGCAAAATCAGCTTTTGAACAAACAGAACATTATTTGTTCAATTAAACACGTATACATTACACTTACGTAATGAATGGAATAGCCCCTAAGCCATCAATACAAACGGGGATCTAATCAGTAAGCAATAAAAAAAGTCAAATAACAGTAACAAGAACATCAATTGAAATTAAGGACAGAAACATCTGCAAAACGGCTATTATAAACAGAAACTAATAACAATTAAAAACGCACTATATAAGACAGCTGTGTATAATGGGAAAATGACTACCACAGCTGATGCCACGAAATGAAAATGTGCAAGAGTTTTTAAATGGTATTTAAAAACATAAAAAATGTTACAAATGAATATTGTATTGTTTAATATTCGTATTTATTGCTATTTAGTACTTGGGTCATTGACGAATAAGGTTTACAAGATGGGCAAAATTTGTCACCAAAAAAGTCATTCGGTTTAACTAAAATTTCGGTTTTACCGAATTTTGGTTATACCGAATGATGATATTTTCAAACAATGCTAACAGGCTGATATCTAGCTAGCAAAAGGACTATCAAACATTTTATATTTAGATCAAGTTTTTAAAATATTACTACATTTTCCATGTTTTATAGCGGTTGTACCGAATGACCTGATGTTTTGGGACATGCGTACAAGCAAGTGAAAACATGAATTTTTAAAATGGTTAGAAGAGAGGTAAATACTTTGCTTCACAACCGTGTGGTCCTTTGTAGGTGTCTGAATGATGTCATATGATATTGACCGCATGACTTGATCCAAAATAGTCCCTTTATTTTGGTTACTCCGAATGACATCAATGAAATTCATTTTTCTGGACATTTTTTCTCATAACAAAGCAATGACGTCTACACATAATTTTAATACCATTTTGCACTATGTTGATATATGATGTTATAAAATCATGCCAGGTTAAAAAATATATACATTTATTACATTTTAAGATATTTTAATCACAAATGAAATGGCTGTATTAGCCTTTGGACGGTTAAACCGAATGATCTTTTGACACTTCAAAAACTTTAAAATACCTTTATATGTAGCAAAATATAATTAAAACCTTTTGGATTCAATAGTTGTACTTCCTTACATACTTTTGGATGTCATATCTTTGTTTTTTATTATTATTTGGACAAAAAAAAAATTAATCATGTCATTGACCCACTTACTTTCCTTTTTTAGCGTTTTATCACGTTTAATGGTGATGTTTTTATTAGTGTGCTGAAAGTTGTCAGTTTACATGGTAAAACTGTAGGAAAACATATTTATAGCGTCTTCAACCTATTTAAATCACCACCGTTATAGCCATAAACGTCCTTGGGTTTTTTTTGCATACATTTTTACTTGCGTCTTGACACCACTGCATTTTGTACCATTCGAATGTGCTCAACCTAGCTATTTGTTAAACACCTAAAAGTCATCCAAGTTGGTTCAGATGAACCTGAAACCAGTCTAATTTTTCAGGGCTTCCATCACCTTTTAGTGTATAACTTTATGAGGATGGATAAGATTCCTTGCTGCAAAAACCAAATTATGTTAGCAACACCATTTCAGCTTGACTTTATCAATCTGATTTTGACTTAAGCACCATCTTTTAGCAGTTCTTTTACTGTGGTAGAGTGAAAACAGAGAGTTTTGGGTATGTTTTACCTCTGCTGTTGCCATAGCCCAGACTTTGGCAGGAAGACAGAGCGATGCAGGACATTATGTGCTGAGATTAGCTGCATTCGGCCACAAATCCCAAATGCTTGTGGCCGCTGAGCAGAGCTGAATGTGCGTACTGTGTGAGGTTTTAACCCACTTTGCGTGACTTGAATATTTAATAAGAGTTAAGCTCTAGGAATGCGCACACTCGATCGGACTCCCCTGGTCTTGCTTCTGTTTTCTCTTTCTCTTTCTCTTTCCCCTCTCTTATTTAATCATTCTACAGAGGCATGGGGGAAACACCCCATATGCTGAAGTGCTGATTTATTTCATTCAGTGCATTAATGGAATAGAATACATGGGTGGCAACAGATGTCATGCTTCTAAAAGAGTGTATCTGTGCTCTTTATATGTCTTAATCTGAACTTGTTTATTTTTGCAGTACGGGTGGAGTGTAGTTAGACCACGGAAGCTATTCTCTCGACTAGTCTCTTGGAAAAAAAAAAAAAAAAGATATAATCTTGTTTAGTACATGGTGAGGCTCTTTGCAGCTTTTAAATAAAATTGCCCTGCATCATATTTGCTGAATGAAATCCAGTATTTGTTTCTTACTAATTTTGGTGTTCTGATTCCAAAACAGTGTCTGTTTTGCTCTATCACATAACACTTTTTTCCCAAAATATGATGCGCCTTATATAGCATTTTTGCTTTCGACAACCATTTGTAAGGTGAAGAAGTCTTGTATCATCCCTTAATCACCAGAAGAACTGCCACAAAGGCATGATTCCTGTCTTCCTCTAAGCCAGGTTACAACTATTTGTTCAATTCTCAGCCATTTTTTACATGTTTGTCATTATTTTATGCCTAATCCTGATTTCAATATTAGAACTATGGCCAGTGACAAGAAAATACAAACATAACCATGGATTCTGCTACATCTGTTGGTGTTTTACTACATCCAAGTACTGACAAAAATTATAGATTTTGTCCAAAAAAAGCTTCATTATTTATAAACTTGTGTTTATGTAAAGTTCTTTTACATTAAAGGTGCCATCGAACATTTTTTTACAAGATGTAATATAAGTCTAAGGTGTACCCTGAATGTGTCTGTGAAGTTTCAGCTCAAAATACCCCATAGATTTTTTTTTTATTCATTTTTTTAACTGCCTATTTTGGGGCATCATTAAATATGAGCCGATTTATTCTGCACGGGCCTTTAATTCTCGTGCTCTCCACCCACGGAGCTCGCGCTTGCCTTGAACAGAGCATAAACAAAGTTTACACAGCTAATATAACCCTCAAATGTATGCGTCGGATTATGTGAGTATTGTATACTGTTATATTGTTTACATTTGATTCTGAATGAATTTGAGGCTGTGCTCCGTGACTAACGGCTAATGCTACACTGTTGGAGAGATTTATAAAGAATGAAGTTGTGTTTATGAATTATACAGACTGCAAGTGTTTAATAATGAAAATAGCGACGGCTCTTGTCTCCGTGAATACAGTAAGAAACAATGGTAACTTTAACCACATTTAACAGTACATTAGCAACATGTTACCGAAACATTTACGAGACAATTTACAAATATCACTAAAAATATCATGTAATCATGGATCATGTCAGTTATTATCGCTCCATCTGCCATTTTTCGCTCTTGTTCTTGCTTGCTTACCTAGTCTGTTGATTCGGCTGTGCTGCTCCAGACGTTACTGCCTGCCCTTGTCTAATGCATTTCATAATGTTGGAAACATGGGCTGGCATATGCAAATATTGGGGGCGTACACCCCGACTGTTACGTAACAGTCGGTGTTATGTTGAGATTCGCCTGTTCTTCGGAGGTCTTTTAAACAAATGAGATTTATATAAGAAGGAGGAAACAATGGAGTCTGAAATTCACTGTATGTCATTTCCATGTACTGAACTCTTGTTATTTAACTATGCCAAGATAAATTCAATTTTTAATTCTAGGGCACCTTTAAATTGAGTGTTTGAACATATTTCCCACTCCTTTGCAGATATGTTGGTGTAATTTGAAAATTCTTTGTTCTTATTTTGTGAAAAAGCTGTAGGCTACTTGATGGAAAGATTTGTTGCTATTTTTTGAACTCTGCTTCATCAAAGGCCTTCTTGCAAATCAACAGAATTTTTTTCAAATGCAGGGCTGTATAATTAATGTAACATTCTTGAATGTATTCTAAATGTTTTTTCAACCACTATCGTCATTGTTCCCTCAGCTGTATCTGTGATCATTCTTGATCACAAGACCCATATGGGATTATCCCGATTAACCTGACAGAGCGCTGTGGAAGGCACTGAAGTGCCTCCACACATCCTGCTGAGGGAGGCTTAACCTCTGTACCTAGAGAGAGTGTCGCATTGGGTGATCTGCACATAGATCAAGACTCTTTGTTAAGCTGTGTGATGCAACACAGTGTAAAGACATTCGACATTGAACCGGTAAATCTCTTTGCCTGACTCTCAGACTTAATGTCATCTGTGTGTCAGTTGTCACGATTTGTGTTCTTTTCTATTCTTTTAGGCAAGGTTTTAGTGCCGAGTCTGTTTGACGTCAGAGTTTGGTTCATAAAGCTCAGGTTTGGACCGCTCAGTTCACTCTGTTTTCCTCATTTGAACTTTAAGATGACCTTTAAACTTTCCATTCAAATTTGAACAATCTAGAAAGGCAGAAGCAATAAGAAATATTGGGTTCAAGTCCTGGGTTGAGTTGTTTGGTTCCTTGTCTGCTTTTACTTGAGGACATCTATATAGTCTATAGATCTTTTACATTAAGTAGGTGAATTTTCTTCCTTTTTTTCTCCCCCAGACTTTTGACTTAGTTGTCATCTTTATGATCTCCATTTTATCCATACTGGTGGCTTTACATATTTGGTTAAGCAGTCATTCTTTCCATTTATTGTCTAATTAACCTTGATAAGTCTGGTTGAGAGGGTTTTCTTTGACCTGAGCTTAACCCCTCAAATCAGATCACACTGAGCAATAATAAACACTCATCCAGTCACATATTGACCTCATTGGACTGATTGACACACACTAAATTATGCTTGACATGCTTTGATTTGCATTGCAAACATCTGAACGTCACCATCTTCCAAACATCTCTTTGACATGTTAGTCCTTCGGGTGTCTATTTCTTTCATTTTATATATTTAATTCTGTCCTTTCGATTAAGTGTTGGCTTGCTATCGTATATATGTTTCTGCATTTTGCTTTAAAGAACTGTCAAGATTTCTTGGAAAGATTTTTATAGGTATGATTAAGTTTTTTGTTTTGTTTTTTGCATTTCTTGGCACTAATTTTGGGTGAAAACTTTGCTTGACAGGTGTTCCAATCCAAAAGTCTTTACATCTTTTATTTGTCATTTTGCATGCCTAGATTTTGTATTGGCCTTGGATATAAGTATATGCTGGAAAAGCTGGGTTGACAGTGACATATTAGGAAGAAAAATCTTCTACATTAGTCTATCTTAATATTTAATAACGTTTTGTCTGTCTCTGGGCTCAACATACAGCAGTGGTCTTTTTGACAGGAGGAAATCCACTGGAGCAAGTTTGCTACAGTTCTGAATTATTTATTTTATTATTATTATTTAATAGAAATAAATTACTTATGACTTATAGAAATAAGTTACTTATGAAGAATCTAAACAGGATGCACAATATATTGCTAACAGTTTATCACCCTATATTTTCTGGTTTTATAATGAGAATTTTAGAATTTACTGGTATCAGTTGGTATTGGATACTTAATTGTGCTTGCTCATTTCCCTCATATTTCTACATTTGTGTCCCTGGACCACAAAACCAGTCATAAGGGTCACGTTTTGGAAATTGAGATGTATACATCACCTGAAAGCTGAATAAATAAGTTTTCCATTGATGTATGGTTTGATAGGATGATATTTGCTCGAGATACAACTATTTGAAAATCTAGAATCTTAAGGGCACAGAAAAATCAAAATATTGAGAAACTTTAAAGTTGTTCAACAACTTTAAAGTTGAACAACTTTAAAGTTGTTCAAACGAAGTCCTTAGCAATGCATATCCACTCACAAAAATTATATTAAATTATATATTTATGGTAGGAAATTTACAAATGTCTTCATGGAACATAATCTTTACTTAATAATATCCTAATGGCATAAAAAAGTCAATAGTTTTGACCCATACAATGTATTGTTGGCTATTGCTACAAATATACCAGTGCGACTTATGACTGGTTTTGTGGTCCAGGGTCACATTTAGGTTATTTAGACGTAGGTGGGATATTGAAGTCAGCATGAAAGGAAAGTTGAGAAATTAATGTCTTTTCTTCTTCCCTATTGTGATGTGATCTGAGTGAAACATCTTCTTGAACAAGAAAAAAGTAGGGCAGGACTTGATTTTGTCCATCGAGAATTGACTGGATCGTTTGCCCAAAAAACACATCATTAGAGAAGAGATGTCACTGCAAGTGTCACTGCAAAATACTGATTTGTCACATTTGATTTCATTTCGACTTTAAATAAATAAATAACATGTAAAGTTAATGTTCAAAACTTCAATAATTTTATAATTCTGCTAACAAATCTACTGTTTACTATGTTTTGTTTCCTAGATTCAGCATTTAAAACAACTGATTTTAGTATTTTATTTATTTTAGACAAAATCAAATATCATTTTAATTATGCCATTTATCATTTATGGGTCATAAAATAATTTATTGCTTAAAAAATATCATTCAGAATTTAATATCAATGCATAACGCAGACGCATTAAAGGTGATGTAAGTGCAGGAGCGTGGTGTTAAATGCAAGGACAAGGCTGACAGGTGAGAGTCTTATCCTGTGTCCCTAATGAGAGGAAGTTGTGTGTAATTATCATCGGCAGTGACGGAAATGTGCAGAGGATCTCCAGAAAGGCTTTGATGCGGTAACCTGCAGGAGATTACTCGCAGACGCTATCTGTTTCCCAGACTCGCAAACAACGTGTGCCTATAAAACAGACTTTTACCCGACCTGACAAGACTGTGCAATGTTATGTGCCTATAAAAAGAGCTCGAACCAAACCCAAACTAGGCGCAGAGCACATGATGTGTTTTATTCATTTGTTCGTTGTGATGAGAACGTGCCTTTGTGGTGACATGACGATTAGGTCTGTGCTGAAGTCTAGCAATGTATGCACAAACAAACAAAAACACATCTTGAATTCAAGTTGCTTTTTTCGCGCAAGTTGAACATATCAGTGACACTTTTTGTCATATGGAAGTTTTTTCTGGGAGGTTTGTTCTCTTTTTTTTCTGCATTTGGGAAGCCACCCCACTGTGTAGTTTATGTCCTTACTTTATGAGTTTGCATCTGTAATGTCCCGGAGAGAATTTACTGCGACAGATTCCTAGAGGGTGAACAGGCCCGCTTCCCAGCCCTAGTCCCAGACCTCCCAGTCCATGTTTAATAGGGGTGCTTCATACAGGTGGTCTGGAAGTCACAAACTGTATTGTTTTAAACAAATTTATTAGCTCTGACAGTTGTGTAAAATTCTTCCTCTACTATTGCTTTACCCCGTCGAGATTTTACTGCATCAGAAGTGCTTCCTGATAACGATCATAATACTGTATACTTCAGTAGATGTAAGGTGTTTTAAATTGCATGCTTTGTTTTTACACAAGGCTCTCATCTACAGTACAGCTGGAAGACGGACATTCATAAAAACACTTTTAATTGCTACCAGTAGTTGGCTGTCCAGCTTTCCAAGGCTCAGCGTACAGCGTTCATGCCATCACGCAGTGAAATAACGTCTGGTACGAGAAGCTGTAGCATTTTTTTTTTCTTGTGCTTTGGCTTATTTTATGAGAAGTGAGAGAGAAAATGACCAAATCCATAGATTTTTTTTTTTTTTCTTTCAACACTAACATTTAAAGGGTTATTAATTACTCACCCTCATGTCGTTCCACACCCGTAGGACCTTTGTTCATCTTCGGAACACAAAGTAAGATATTTTTCATAAAATCTGGTGGCTCAGTAAGGCCTCTATTGACAGCAAGTTAATTTACACTTTCAATGCCCAGAAAGCTACTAAAGACATATTTAAAACGGTTCATGTGACTACAGTGGTTCAACCTTAATGTTATGAAGCGACGAGAATACTTTTTATGCGCCAAAAAAACAAAATAACGACTTTATTCAACAATATCTAGTGAGGGGCGATTTCAAAACACTGCTTCATGAAGCTTCGAAGCTTTACGAATGTTTTGTTTCGAATCAGTGGTTCGGATCGTGAAAGTCACGTGATTTTAGTAAACGAGGCTTCGTTACATCATAAGTGTTTCGAAATTTCAATGGTTCAATTTCAATGCGCTCCGAACCACTGATTCGAAACAAAAGATTCGTAAAGCTCGAAGCTTCATGAAGCAATGTTTTGAAATCTCCCATCACTAGATATTGTTGAATAAAGTCATTATTTTGTCTTTTTGGCACACAAAATGTAGTTGGTTGAACCACTATGGTCACATGAACCGTTTTAAATTTATCTTTAGTACCTTTCTGGGTGTTTGAAAGTGTAAATTAACTTGCTGTCAATGAAGGCCTCACTGAGCCATTGGATTTTATCAAAAATCTCTTAATTTGTGTTCCGAAGATGAACGAAGGTCTTACGGGTGTGGAACAACATGAGGACGAGTAATACGTAATACAAAACGATTTTTGGGTGAACTAACCCTTTAAGAAGCACTTCGTAAACCTTCATATATTGGTTTTCACTGGTATGTTGAGTATCAAATCCTTATCAGTTGGTTATATAACAAACTATACAAGGGATATTTTGAGAGTGAGTAAAGTGAATTTTGAGGAAATGACAGGCACATTTCCATCAAATAAGGAGTCTGGTGTATGTTTGTGCCTTGATGTGGTTCCAGAACTTCAACAGCAAGAAATTCTTGTGCTCTTTGCTCTTTAAACTTGGCCCCTCATGTCATTTTGATTTAAAATGTGGTAAACGTATCCACATGAAAGCACCGCTGGGTTGCAGTTAGTTGTCAGTGCACTGTTAGAAACTTTTCGATAAGTCACTCTTTCAAGCTGGCAGTCGTCTCAATGCCTGTTATTTTGGAAACGCTGATTTTTGCAGTGATGTGCTTTTTATATGCAGTGCCAATGGATGCTGCTCATTATGTTTTTTTTTCAGGAATGCAGTGCATTTGGTTCACATGGCATTTCCAAACCTAATGTGGTTGCCAGGGTGTTATGGATTGTTGCTAGGTGGTTGCTTTTTGGAAAGTCTTTAACCATACTTTAAATATGAACAATAGTGATAGTGAAGCTTACCTTTTTCTTACAGGGTTAGTTCACCCAAAAACTACTCACCCTCATGTTGTTCCACACCCGTAAGACCTTTGTTCATCTTCAGAACACATATTAAGATATTTTTGATGAAATCCAAGGTTTTTTTATCCTCCATAAAAAGCAACATAATTACCATCATTCAAGGTCCAGAAAAGTAAGTAAAGACATTGTTAAAATAGTCAACGTGACTACAATGGATCAAACTTAAAGGGATAGTTCACCCAAAAATGAAAATTTACCCCCAGCGCATCCAAGATGTAGGTGTCTTTGTTTCTTCAGTAGAACACAAATAATGATTTTTAACTCCAACCGTTGCCGTCTGTCAGATAAATAATGCTAGTGGATGGGAACTTCTACTGTAAGAGTAAATAAAATTTGCATAGACAACTCCAAATGAAACCCTGCGGCTCGTGACGACACATTGATGTCCTAAGACACAAAACGATCGGTTTGTGCAAGAAACCGAACAGTATTTATATAATTTTTTACCTCTAATACACCACTATGTCCAATGGCATTCATCACTCGATTCGTGAGGTCTGATCGCGCTCTGACACCGACAGTGATGTCTCGCGCATATACTTCAATGAGAGCGAGACATCACTGCCGTTGTCAGAGCGCGATCAGACCTCACGAATCGAGTGATGAATGCCGTTGGACATAGTGGTGTTTTAGAGGTAAAAAATGATATAAATACTGTTCGGTTTCTCGCACAAACCGATCGTTTCGTGTCTAAGGACATCAATGTGTCGTCTCGAGCCGCAGGGTTTAATTTGGAATTTGTCTGTCGTGTTTTATTTACTCTTATAGTCCAAGTTCCCGCTGACCTGCATTATACCACTGACAGACGGCAGCGGTTGCAGTTAAAAATCATCATTTGTGTTCTACTGAAGAAACAAAGACACCTACATCTTGGATGCTCTGGGGGTAAGCAGATAAACATCAAATTTTCATTTTTGGGTGAACTATCCCTTTAATGTTATGAAGTGATGAGAATACTTTTTGTGCGAAAAACATAAAACAAAAATAACGACTTTATTCAACAATTTCTTTTCTACCCTGTCAGTCTCGTACACAGTTGACGCAGTGAAAGCAGTGCAGCACTTCCATGTTTACGTCTGAACTGCGGCTTTTTGGAAGAACTAGCCCTTTAAGGGGCCGTTTACATGACAGCGTTTTCAACTGAATATGGAAAACTTTTAATGATTTTTGTCTGTTCATTTACATGACAACAGCTTTTTGGGGGCCTGAAAATGCAAGCTTTTGAAAATGGGTTTTAAAGTGCAAATTTATAAAAACAATACCATTATCGTTCCCATGTAAGTAAAAAAACAAAACAAAAAAAACGCAAATTTGTGCAAACGGCGATGTCATGTGAATGCGTATTACGTGTTCAGTTTGTAGGTGCTGTTACTTTACAAAGTGACATCGCCAACTACTGGCCTGTCATGCGTAATACAGTGTTTTTAGTTGTTTTTACGGATCTGTGTGAACGAGGATTGTTTTGACAGTGTTGTCGTCTGTACGTGGAAAAAAAAAAACAGTAAAAAATTCTGTTTTTAGTACATTATGTAAACATACCCTAAAATTCCTGTCATACTATGCTTTTTATTTTTATTTTATTTTATTTTTTGGGGGGGAGAATGGTTTAGTTTAATTATTGTAATGGCATTTAACGAGAAATTTGACTAGCTTGCTTCTTTGTCTGTCTCTCCTTCTCATAAAATAATTACGAGCCTATGATGTCACTTCACCCATGTAGTGCTTCTTTAAAAGGCCCGTTCATGTGGCACCCTGGAAAGCCTTTTATCGCTGAGAGCCTTTGAATTGTTTCTGGTGGTGCTTTCTAGGTCACTGTGTCATTTGTTGTTCTTGCTCTCCTGTGTTTTTAAAAAAAGAGGGTTAACCTAGAGGGGGGATGGGCAAAATGTGCCAGTAGGGTTTTTTCTTGTCTAGTTGGCCAAGCCCACTCAACCCCCCAAAAGCAGGCATCAATCTCAGCAGCTTGACCCAGAAACACACCTCTTTCTCAGTTGCTAAGCAATTAGAATCCACGATGAACAATTAGCCTGAATTAAAGATCATTTAGGAACATTTTGTTAACTACGTACTAGCGTTAGTATGCTCTCAAGCTGGGCGATACAGCCTTTTAAGCGATAATAGACAGAGGTGTATAGTATATATTTTCCAGTGTTTTTTTTTTTTTTTTTCTTCAGTGTTTCATGAATGGTATGTTTTTAATATTTCACTTAATAAAAAAGTTCATATTTGATATATATTGTTTTTCTACATCTTCTGTTGTTTTTTGTGAACCACTTGATTTATTTTCATCCCAGTAATTTTATTAACTGGAGATTATACCTTTTGAATAACATGACCTTTTCTCCCATGAGGTCTCGGTACATAAATATATTATCTTGCATTTTTACTTGACTTGCACAGAATGCATTTATCAACCTATACAGATAACTTTTCACAGACCGTGTTGTGGAATGATGTTCCCCCAATCACAATCCTCCTTGTACCAAGATGTTTATGAATTCCTGATCAGAGCATTGCTTCTGCAGGTTATCTGAATTCTTTACTAAACAAAATTCCTGCTGAAGTTATAAAGTGCTGGGAAGATTAAATAAGCCTTTCTTATCCAAGCGCTTTAAGCTCTCTAATAAGAAGAGGTAATGTTTCATGATGTTTCACTGTAGCTTGGCTCAGCTCGAACGTTTCTTTGCCTGAGCTCTCAGATAAGATAATCTAATGTTTAGACAGCTTAAGCAATAGATTGTGCAGTGGTTAGATGTGGCTGTCAACACTAATTGTCTTCGTGCTGAACATTTGTATCCCTGGAGTGATAAATCTGGTTAAGTTCATAATTCCCTTTCAGTTTCTTTAGTTTCTTTTGTTTTTGTAATTTTTTTTGTTAGTGGTGTTTGTCAAGGCTAGTATTATTAGTGCTATATTTATGATTATAGGGGTTTAGAACAGACTCCTCACCCCAAGTTTTACATTTTGGTTCATAATTTGTCCAGCACTAATTGTTCTACTATATGCCTCAGCTTGTTCGCCTTGAGATGTACATGTTTTGTACTTGTTTAATTAGTGTAATGGCATTTAACGAGAAATTTGACTAGCTCGCCTTGAGATGTACTTGTTTTGTAAGCAATGGACTATCAATTTTCAATTTGCACCTGCTATGATGATACTAATATTAATACTATATATATATATCTATATCTATATCTATATCTATATCTATATATATATATCTATATATATATATATATATATATATATATATATATATATATATATATATATATATATATATATATTGGTTTAAAAGTGAATAATATACAATCCGTTGACAAATAAACACTACTGCTTCTATATTTTCACCACCATTTTATTGCAGAATGGGATGGGCTGCTTGTATTTCCCACATTCAGAACAAATGCCCTCAAGCTGGTCTCCATGCTAGTAAACACCCCAGACACATGGTCTTCTGTCAGCGGTGGTAACGGGCTGATGACATCTGTGTACGTCTGTTTATGTTCACAGTACTGCCTGTTGCACGTATAGTTGACTGCGAACGGCGTTCAAGAGGAAGTGCAAGGCTGTTATCTCAGAGCTAGTTTAGTCACCATCCTTCACACCTTCCTTCCTGCATGACACTTCATCCTCTGCCGCTGACATGCACACGCACTAACACTTTGACCCTAATTCTTCAAGAGGAGCTTTCCTGGGTTGTGCCTTGTGACCTTATTCTGCGCATGGCCAGGATGGGAAAAGCAGCGACAGCCTGACGTACACTGATGCAGCTGTTAAGAACGTGTTTGAAGATGTTTGGTCTGAGCCAATTCAGACCAAATCTGTTTTATTTTGCTTTAATATAAGTCTCTGGTTTCTCCAGAAGGTGTCTGTGAGGTTTCAGCTCAAAATACCCTTACAGATCATTTATTATAGCTTGTCAAATTTGCCTCTATTTGGGTGTGAGATAAAACACGCTGTTTTTGTGTGTGTCCCTTTAAATGCAAATGAGCTGCTGCTCCCAGCTGCTTTCCAGAAGAGGGCGGAGCTTTAACAGCTCACGCTTCGGTTGCTCAACAACAACAAAGCTGGAGAATCTCACGCAGCCAAAATGACAATTGTCAGTAACGGTGTTCAGCCTTACATTGTTCAAACCGGAGTCGGACACTGATGGAGAGACTAGTGGATTTATTTATGTAGTTGCTGTGGAGTCGATTCAACTCATTGACTAGCATGTGGCATCATGTTAATCTTTTGTGCAAATCCAGCGTTGAATTGACCATCTTTTTGTGAAGCAGTGTGGCGTAAAATGACGGCATTGTAACAACACTCTACTACAACAAATCTTCCTCTTCTCTAAAGCAGCCCAACATGGCCTTGCCCCCTTTGTTGTGTGTTCTTGGGGGCAGGGTTTATGTAAATTTTATGGTTAGTGACATCACTAACCCTAAAATTTACATAAACCCTGCCCCCGAGAACACGCAACAGCGATGTCACTAACCCAGGAAGAAGCTTGTTGTAGTCCCTACCAGCCATTTGTTGTAGTCCTTAAACCAAAGACTATAGAATAACACAAGACGCGTCACTTGTATTGTTTTGAATGGGAGAAAGTGTAACACGCAATATGGTGGAATAAGTCCCTCCTTCTAAATAAGAGCCAATCGCCGACTGGTAAAGTCATCGCGTCACTTCAGCGGCCGTTAGAATCACCAGTTTCTATAGAAACAGTCAGATGCGTGCCTCCGAAGAGACGCTCATTTAGGTCTGCGCATGCGCATTAGCTTGATCCAGCCTGAAAAATAAAATAAAAAATAATTTTTTTTTGTCATGATTCGAGCGTTTAGAAACTAAATTTATGAGCCGGTTGTTGTTCGATTTCATTGGTGATTTCAAATATGAAATTTAATCATAAGGTTGGTGAACAGTTTTGGAGAATTTGATGTTTCCCCATTCAAACAGATTGCATGATGCCCAGGATGCCCGAGAGACGTTTCAAAGATGGCCGCCGAGTGAAATGACTTGTCTTAAAGGGACTTTGCTTAAACAGAGAATTCTTTAAAAGAAAATATTTCCCTTCACATTGAACTTTGAGAGTCCTAACTTTGTAGAGGTTGTTTATAACAGCAACATTACACACTAACAAAAGTTAAAAAAGTGAAATCGTAATCAACCACCCCTTTTAACAAAATGTCAGCTGCATTCATCAGAAACTGATTCAAATGAGAACTGACTTGAGTTCGCACCTTTTGAACCTCTTTAAGCCCCAAATAATATTATTTAATGCAGGAAAGTTTTGGCAGAAGTAACTGTTGAGCAGCCACAAAGGTCCTCTGACCTCAAACGGTGTAACACTAGAAGCTTAACGTGTTTGAGCAGTGCTTTCTGACAGGCATTTCTTAAAATTTAGATTTGTTTCGATTTCTCTTACATAAAAAAAGAAAACATTATATTTGCCATTACTTCCAACAGAAAGGAACACATTTCAGATTTTCAGTACTTGTTCTGGCTAGTCAAATGGATCTGTTTAGTTGCTCTTCTATATTTGTATGGTAATCTGTGATGGTTTGAGTTTTGTTTGGAGGGTTCACCAGGGTTGTACAAAAGTCATAATTGAAGAATTGGCTCCCATTTAATTGATGAATGTGAATTAGCCACACCCCACAGAAAATTTAATTCACCAAGTAATGCATTTTGGCGAATGTTATCTGTCTCTACCTTCTCACTATATTTCATGTGTCATTTACATAAGGCAAACTCTGACTGGTTTACTGGTAGACTCTAGTCAACTAGTAAAAATGATTAGTTTTGCTAGCCCTATGATAGTCTATTCCCGTTTTCTCTCTCCATTCTCCATGTTGCCACCTGGAACCGCTTTCCTCTCCCCTGAGGTATTTTGAAGTGCCTGCATATTGCGACGCATTCAATAGCCTCCTCAGTGACGATGAATGGGCTTAACTATTGTTTCTCAGGGCTTTTCTTAGTTATATGCCCTATTTACCCACCGAGGGAGCTTCCGTTGTCTCGTAGGCATGGGGAATAGTCAAGCTGTTATTGGTTGAGTAATGGACCACACATGATCGAAGCTCGCACTGTTCCTCTATTGCCGTGCCTTCAAGTGTGGGCAGAGGAGCACCTCTCCTTCTCCGCCTCTCCCTTGTTCTCACTCTCCGCCGCCAGTTGAGAGCCTCAGTTGTTTCTTTGTGTCATCCATTCATAGGGTTGGTGTATTGGGCAGAGCTGAGCCTGGTTCTTTGTCCTTAACGTTGGGAGGACCCTCCCTCAACCCCCTCCCCTAATCTTTCTGCTCTCCATCTACAATCCAACAATAGACCACTAGCAAGCATCTCAGACATGCCATGAATGTTAGTTCCCTTTTGTTGGTTTTCGTTTGCCCTGATTGAGCAGTGAAAAGTAGGCATTTTAATTTTAGACATTGACGCTCAAGGTTTCGTCTCATGTCTGAGAGTTGTCTGCAGTCTGAAATTTTATCTTTCTCTTTGTAAAGCCTTGACGCGTAGCATTCTTATATATTATGTACAACCATTGGAGCTCAAGCATTTCTATTGCTTAAACAGCAATGGCAAGGTCATAGTGTAATTCCCAGAGAATGCATAAACTCATCAAATTTATACACTGAATTCAATGCAAGGTGCTTTGGTTGAAAGCGTATGCCAAATACATAACTGTAATTTAAAATTTAAATTTTTTTTAGTTATACATTTTTTTATCTGAATTTCTAAGTGGATTGTTGAAATGTTGAAATGAGTATAAAGTTATAATGTCCTATTTTGCTTCTGTAGAAAAAAAAATGTTTTACTGAAATTGGTAACTCATCGTTTTGAACTATTCATTGAAAGAATTATCTAATAATATTACATTGAATCTTTTGAATTCATTAAAAAGAGCGACTCATAAGACATTTTGTATGTAAGTGTACTCCATAGAATCATGCTTCTTGGCATTATTTTGCCATTTATTATTTTTTTTATTGTATCGCAGACAGCAAACTCGCATCCAAAACTTGCTAAAAAACGATTTTCTTTAGCTGTGGCTCTGAAGATTCAGCAGCGGGAGAGCTTTTGTAGGACAGGGAGAACATTTTCTCAATTCCCAATGTCAATTGACTACAGAAGTGCATAATGATGCATCAAGTGTAGGTCAGTCCCGGAGCTATATTTTCAGTGTTTATGTGTAATGAAAGGAGCCCGACCTTCTTCAGATGGTTGCCATAATCACATCTGCTGTTCTGCAACATAATATACACCACTTAGTTTCATATTTTTTTCCTGACTTGTGTTTCAATCATAATTCCTCATACATGTGAAGGTCATTTTCTGGTTAAAACAAAGAGCCGTTTGACGTGTTGGCAAATTCCTTCTCTTGTCTCGCATCGTTGGGGTCTGTAGTAATGTCTTTAACGACTGTGGACCTAGTTGCTATTTTCCGCATCTGTAAAGTTCACACAAGTCACGTTTTTATAAATTTTGTGCAAACTTAACAACAACTGACTTGAATTTATGCATTGTCTAGTAAACATGCAGTTTTTATTAGTGCAAAAGTTTTATTACTTGTTTGCTGGCCTGCATCAACAGAAATATTAACGGATGTATTGAAAGTTTTCTGGAGTTATGAAAGTAATCCATTTTCAGGTTGATTTCCCTCAAAAGTATAAACAGATGGCTGTGATGATTTCAAAACTTTGCTTTGGTTGAGAGTCCCTTCCGGCGCAATAATTGGCTTGAGTTTGGGGGCGTGACTAACTGTTTGCGTGAAAAATTGCAGACGGAGGTAGTGTTTGGGGAAACATATTTCATGTTTTTACGATTCCATTTGGTGCTGCTGGTAGTACAGAATTGACACTGTCACTTTAATTTGGATTGATGACAATCTGTGCGTGTAAACAGTCACTGATTAGGATGTTTATGAAAGACCTCTTTTATGAACTTTTTCAAAATAATCTCACGCATAAGCAGCACAGAAAACCTCTTCTCATGCACAAGGCTGTTGCTAATCAGGAAATACATTTTGTTTGAAGACTTCAAAGACGCACATTTGACAATGGGGAAATGGCCTCCTCCTGACGAATGTTTGTGCCTCTTTGCAGAGGAAATGAAAACACCTCTGGAACGCACTTTCAGCTTTAGGTTCATGCTCGTACGTCCTGTCATCTGGAGGAATGTAGTAAGCGATTTGTCAAGAAGGCCTCATCTGAAGTGCTGACTTCCCCAATACCTCAGTTTTATTTTAAACAAATGGTTTCTGTCATCATAATTTTAGCAAAGTCAATCATGCACATTTTAGCCATAGCTGTGGCGTGTGTTTTAGCTCCTTGTGGGTCAGTAATGTATTGTGTATTAGGTCTTTTTCCACATTAACGACAGTATAATGCAGTTATAATGACGAGTGCGTGGTGTGCCACTGGCCTCATTCAAGGTGAGGTATTTGCTATAGCCTGTCTGTTTGGATTTGATTCCAGAAGACGGTGGAGTTTTGGCTCAGAATGGTATTGACTGATGGATTGTACTCTGAGTATTCCTCTGTTTCTCTGTCTCAGGCAGTGAGGAGGAGGGCAGGGTACATGAAATTTTAGCTTTTTTCTGATGGGTTTTCCCTCGGCGTGGTCGGCTTCAGACGTGCACTGAAGATCTCTGGGGTTCTGATTCATTGAAACCATATGATGAACCAAATATTTTTGAAAGCATCCCAAGCTGTGAAATCTGCTAGCTATTTTTTAAATGATTTAGAATTAATAAGTCTTGGGTGGTAATTGGTAACTCAAGCTTGAAGTTTAGTGATGCTTGGACTTGAACTGATGTCTTTCCTTTGCAGTCCAACGATGATTGAAAAGTCAATTGCGAAATCAAAAGGCTGTAAAACAGAATTGCTTACCAGGATGGTGGTGTGGTTTCTGTGATTTTGTGACTATAAAGTCTAAAATGCGTAAATGAGCTCCTTTACAAAAATGCAAATTGACACCATGTGGAAGACAAAGCATTTAAAAACAGTTAAGTGGCTGGTTGGGTTCCTTTTAAGAATGTTTACGGGATCACCAGACGCTTTCGTCTCACGCAATAGCACCGCTAAATATATTTTGGTAACTTTCGAATTAATGTCACGCCTTAAGGGGAAAGATTTTGTTGTATTTCATTTTATTGCAAACTTTTCCACCCCTCATTTTCCTTCCAGCCACTAATTTAAGAAAATTCTTAGTTTGTTTAAAAAGTCAAAGGCCAGTCTGCGTTGAATGAAGTGATTTGGATTAGTTTTCCGGATGCTTCATCAGGGATTCTTGCTTTTCGCTCTTGTGTGAGAAAATAATTTAATGGTGATATATTTAACTTTTTGAATATTTCCTGCTTCTATAAGATTTAATATTTAATAGTGTATTAGTATTAGTATTAGTATTATTGAAAGACATTATTATCATTATTATTATATAATAAAACTGGGAAATATTTAAAAAAGTTAATTACATCATTAAATCAATGTCATTAACATCATTAAATTATATTTCAGCCTTTGTGATAAATTCTTTAAATGAGAATCACCTTTAAATGATAAATTCTATTTTTAAATATGTAAAATATAAAAAAAAATATATATATATATATATATATAATATATATATATATATATATATATATATAGATAAATAGAATATATATATATATATATATATATATATATATATATATATATATATATATATATATATATATATATATATATATATATATATATATATATATATATATATATATATATAGATAAAAAAGGATTATATTACCCAATATTTGTGGTAATATAATGGTATCACGTATAAAGTATCACTATGTTAGTTTAGCAGCATGCTATCATAAAATTCTATTGAATTCGTCGAGCCTATTTGTTTTTGCTTATGTAGAGCATTGTAGATCCCTCACTTTTAAGGTTGCATGACTGTTAAGATAATGCCTATGTAGGTAGCAAGGCAGCTCACTAAGTTTTGGAACATAGCTGTTATGTCTTATGTTTTGCACAGAATGCATTAATGGACATACAGAGAGGATAATGCGTTCCGTCCGTTGCAGGAAGGGGGTGGGGTCAAAGTCAAGGTCTCATCATGTATGTGCTGTGGGGGGTCATCTGTGATTTCATTTACAGGACACACACACAGGACAGTCAACATATGTACCTTCAATTATGAGCAAGCCCCCTGATGTGCAGCTAATAACTTGTGCAATTGAACAAGTGGCATCTGTGATAACAGTGTGATTGTGTCTAATGAGATCACACTGTGCGCCACCATGAACAATCCTCTGTGATTGTCTATAATTAATGTGGAACATGTGGAATCATGCATGGAAGTGTGCTTTGTGCTCCACTGAGCTCATTAACAAAGGGAATTGTTGTATGGTTGCAGGACAGTGGAATTGAGATAGTTGTTGGGATGCATTGTAATTAAGAAGATTATTCATGAATTTGGCAGTGTTAATTTCGTTGACGAAATAGTTTTTTTTTTTTAAATACGACGGCTTTCTTCCACGATGGGGTTTGGCGTGACGGCATTTGTTTCCAGACAGACTGTTAGCGACACACAGGTCTCCCGGACATCCTGTAGAAATCAACCAACCAGATGACGACTTTGAAAATCCTAACGTGTTTCCAGTTAAGTGTGCCATATGCATCAGATGATCAGTCAGAGGTCCTCGTGGGCGTTACGTCTGAGGCTGAGACTATGTACCACCTGACTGCTGCAGATTCATTTTGGCGTTGATGGTGTTGCCGTAGAAATGCATAATTCTCAGAGAATGAGAACAGCTCCAAGTACGAACTTCATAGGATGCCGTCTCTTATTTATGATACTTTTGGTGTTGGACGCAGCAAAAGCTTGTTGCTTTGGTTCCAGGAGGAGCTGTTAAAGGCGGCTGCTGTTTGTTTACAGCGCTCAGTGACCATGTACAACTCTGCATAGCCTCACAGAACGCGCTGATGACGTGTGATGTCTGCGCGAGCAGGGTGTGCGGACGGATGCAAATACATAGGTTGACTGGCATGTAAGACATCCTATTATTGCATTCGGGCCAAATGGAATGATTGGACGAACATTTTTTGGCCCTGAGACTTCCACAGAAGATATATGTACATATTTTTATATATTTAGACCACTTCTATCATTGATTGCTTTCAGGACATGAAGAGATTTTTAACCAGTATAACAAAAAGTGTTTATAAAAAGCATTTCCTACCCTATCTTTATTAACGTACAATTGCTGCATGTTTTATAAAACGTTTAAAAATGTCAAAGTCTGTGAGAATGGGGAAAAAAGGGATAAATTGGATAAATTTCACATTTGTAAACCATGCATAGAAAAGCACCAAGAAATTTACAGTACAATATAGGGCTCGACAGGAAGGCACGATGGCATCGGGACAGTTGAAAGAACTGACAAAAAGTTTATCATGTATTTGCATGTGTTTGGCCAATTTTAAAATGTTTATGAATTATTTTTACCATTGAATTCGTCCCATTTTAGACTGTTTTAAGATAGACTGATCATTTTAAATGGTTCGTCTGGAGAAAAACGGCAACTTGTAAGGTATTAAGTATCCTTTATTTTAGTTTTAATTTGATTGCATGCATTAAAATTAACTTCTAACGTTGTCAACAAACAAACAAACATTGTCAGGAACTGTTGCACCAAATTAAACTTGCAGCATAAGTGTTTTTTTTTTTTTTTTTTTTTTTTTGGTAACTTTTCTTTCATTCATGGACTACTGATTTTCCAAAAAAAAAAAAAAAAAAAACCTCTGAAATACCATTCATTCTTGAGGGAAAAAAATGAAAGTATAAATCATGCACATCACAGATCACCCTAGAGGTCTTTGAGCTGTAGTCAGCCGCCTCCTAGATTGATTTGCGATCATGGCCTCTAGGTGATAGATTACCTGTTGTCCTCCAAAAGGCCGAGGTAATCAGTATCCCTTCCAGCAGATCAGACATATGATGAACAAAGGTTTTTGGGGTCACGATAGAGTAGTAGACCTGGAATAGCCATATGCAGCAGGCAAAAAAAAAGTATTATGGTCTGAAGCCATTGGGAGCTGTGTGTGGGTGGCAAAGTGGTTTTGGCTGCCAATATTTTACTGAAGATGCTCAGATTTGGTCGGTTGAGTTGCTGGCATTCACGGTCGTTGTGCTGTGCTCTTAACTGTAGTGAGTCTTGGCTAACCAATAGCGTGCCATGGCCTGGCACAGCTCGTTTGCTGGTATGCCTCATAAAACAGGACTGCATCACATACAAGCAGGCACTCCAACCCACAACTGCAGAACATCCGCCACGTGTCCGTAGACCAGGAGTCTGTGCGCTCCAGTGGAAGAAGCAAAGCCAAGTCAAAATGCAAATGGCAATTCATTTTATTCCTTTCTCAAAGTATTTCTGATGATTATTGTCTACAATGCAGATGTTCTTTTTGAAAATTTCAGACATTTGCCAGACTATTGCACATAGAAAGCCAAGATACCCCGCTGACAAGGCAACAACAGAGAATGTTGCTGGCACACACCAGTCCAGAAATGAAAGGGGGAAAAAATTCTTAGGAAGAAAAGGGAAAATAAAAGCCTGCTCAGTGGTCGCAATATATTCGCTCCCATCTGAAGAGTTTTTGTGTGTGGATCTCCTCGGGTATACATTCCCATCCCTGTAGCACATGTTCCTCTCTGCATTCTTTCAGCTGGTTCTCATCCATCCAATGTCATTCTCCTCATTTTCCTTCCCACGTGCTCCTGTGGGTCAACGAGAGCCGCACGAATGATAAACCCATCCCATCGGTGGTCGGGATGGGCCTTGCAGTCAAACACAACGAGCAGGCCGCCCACTCTCTCGCTCCATGGGAAGACAAAGAAGCTCCACAAACATGCAGGAACAAAGTCCAGCTAATTTATTGCACTCCGGCCAGAGGGACTCGAGCCGTGACAAACAGCCTCCTGTTGAGAGGCCTGTGTACCGTGGCCAGAGAGTGGGATGAGTATTCAGACCTGGGTCAAACTCTGGATAAAACAAAGGCTCTTTCATTTACCAGGGGATTCATAGAGCATGACACATTTGGCAGATTAGGCTAATTGATATTGGATGGATGACATTTTGTATCCATTGTTGCAGCTAAGTAGTATTTGACAAAGCTTATCCTGAGGGATTTGAAAAACTGGTTATCATTGTTGGGGAGTAACTAAAATATGTAGTAGCAGTCTACAGTAGCTCATCTGTTTTCAAAACATTGCAGTAGCAATATTTTTTTGTTATTTTGTTTGATATATTTTTATTTTTATGCATTTTTGAATATTTCATTTATTATTATTATTACAGAAATTTCACTGTATTTTGATGCAGTTTGACAAGTATAGATCATAATCAAATCTCAATTATACTAGTTTAAAGGATTGATAGCCCTGTAAATAATGTGAATTGAAAAAATATTGACCCATTTAGTGGCTTAAGTGTAGTTTACTGTTTAGCTACCTACCTACATTTTCAAATGAATGGCTTTACTGGAGTTTAACTATAAGGAATGATGAGTAGCTTGGCGAATTACATTTTCAAAGAATTTTTGATAACACAGGTTGAGGGTGATCCATTATTAAAGAGTGGCATAGGAGTTTTTTTTTTTTGTATTTTCTAAGGTTTAAGGACCAGGTGCCGTATGCAATAAACCCTGAAATTAAAAGATTTCAACTGCAGGTCGGCAGCATGTGTGCGAGTCTCTCATGTAGTTCAACAGTACATTTGTTTTAACAATCTATTTGATGACTATTCCGAAAATCTCTGTTCAGCACATTTGTAACCTTTATGCAAGATGTATCTTGTGTCAACACTGATGCCAAACAGGTGGCTTAGTTTGCAGTCTGAAGTGCTGACCGGGAGGACTGCACTTGCCGCTTTATGATCCACAGGAAATGAACTAAGCTCCAAAGTTTTTACCTGATACAGTACAAAGCTTGCACACCTCTGTGAACAATGGTTCGTGCAAGATCTTGCATGATATTGCTTAAACTCTGGCTCAAATACTTTTTTTTTTTTTTTTTTTGGTCTATTTTGGCTTTTGTTAGGGCTGTCAAATGACTAATCGCGATTAATCGCATACAAAATAAAAGTTTGGGTTTGCCTAATATATGTGTGAGTACTGTGTGTAATTAATATGTATATAGAAATACACACAAATTAATGTATATATTTAAGAGAAATATGTTATTTATGTACAAAATATTTTTAGTTATATATAATATAAATTATATAAAAATATAAATAAATAAATATTCTTGTAAATATTTCTCAAATATATACATGAACGTGTTTGTATTTATATAAACATAGTAATTACACACAGTACACCCACATTTATTAGGCAAACTCAAACTTTTTTTTGTATGCGATTAATCGCGATTAATCGTTTGACAGCCCTAGTTCTTATTAATACTAGTGTAAATATAAGAATCCATTTAGTGGTTTGCCATGTAGGGCACAAGTCACATTTTGAGCAGTTTAGCCTTTTCCTATTTCTTTTAAAGATACATTATGTGACTTTTGGCCCTTTAGCAGTTCAAAAATTAAAACTGCACAGTTGGTCCTATCGTATGCCCTCGGATTTACAAGACTTTAAAATACAGGCGTGTTCTTAAATTGGCTTTCATGCCGCCTTGTGATAAGCGCTGACCCCTAAAATGCTCTTCTTTTTTCCCCCCTTGTGTCCAGACATTTCTTTTGGGTTTAATAGAGCATCTTCCTACAGATGTTCCACTGAAAGTCCTTCTGGAAAGTCTGTTACCATCCATGAAAGTGTTATAGAGCAGATGTGTAGGGTGTAACTTATTTTCTCTGATCGCTTTTTACCAAAGCTGCTCATACTTTGTATATAGTTGTGTGCTATTTACAGCAGATATTCTGCACACAGGAAGTGGAGAAAGGAATGGCTCTTCTCCTTTTTCTTCTTTATTTTCTGCAGTATTTTGTATTTTTGTACGTTATTCTACAATTACACATTTGTTTTTCAACTGAAACACAAGTTTAATTTTGACTTGAACCGTGTTCTTTTTGTTGTCTTGCATGCACTGATATTTTTCTTTCAGGAAATGCATATCTAATTAGTTGTTTATATAATAAATATAATATAATATAAATTATATAAAAATATAAATAAATAAATATTCTTGTAAATATTTCTCAAATATATACATGAACGTGTTTGTATTTATATAAACATAGTAATTACACATAGTACACCCACATTTATTAGGCAAACTCAAACTTTTATTTTGTATGCGATTAATCGCGATTAATCGTTTGACAGCCCTAGTTCTTATTAATACTAGTGTAAATATAAGAATCCATTTAGTGCATATCTAATTAGTTGTTTATATAATATAATATAATATAATAATTTGCTGTTATCTAATTACAAGAGTTCAATTGCAGCATAATATTCCTCTATTGTAATAGTGAGTCTTTTAAAGCTGTTTTTCTCAAGAGGGGTGGCATGATATAATGAAATATGGTGGTCGCTTTTTCGCCATGCTAATTTAGTGAGAGGTTCACAGAACCATGTGCTGAGTGTGCTTTTTTCCCCTCTTTTTTTTTTTTTTTTTTTTTGTTGTTGTCAATAAGGCCTAAATGGAAATGGCGCTTTCATTGATTTGCCATTAGTGGACAATTGATTCATTCATGCCCATGAAAAAGTTAAAGTGGGTGCTGATGTGTGCATATTATTTTTTTGAAAATGGTTCAAAGCTACAGTACCTTTTGAAAGTGTCATAAAATGAATAATGCTTGAAATGTATAATATATTTTTTTTTTTTTTTTATTTGACGGGTGATTTTTTTTTTTTTTTTTTTTTTTTTTTTTTTCACAAGAGGGAAAAGTCCACACCCATTCTCTTTTTGCTCTGGCATGGTTGTAAACCAGATAATGTGGCTATTGTGGCATTTAGATCAACAATGTCCAGCCATGACCATGTTGATTTCATGGTGACCCGAGATGGTTTGTTCTGTCTGCAGAGCCCCCGACCCTTTCAGTGTATGTCTGCTTCACTATTTGTTGAACCCACTCTGTCTGACCCTAATTCAATAATACACCAGCTGACATTTTGACTAACTTGCCAGACTGACATATTGAAATAAATTGACTTAGTTTACCATGGTATCGATTTTGTGTTGTTTAACAACGAAGTTCAAAGTGTCAAATCTATTAGTTAATATCTCAAGAGAGCACTTTGTACCTCACTCATTCCTCGACATTTTTTAGCACGTAAATGCATTTTGTGACTTTGAAATGTCAATAGTTTATTTTTCTTTCCAGGCATATGAATTAATTTGTAATGCCAGCGTTTATAAGATTAGCCTGGTGAAATATCTTTTCACCTCCATAATCTGCCATGTATAAATTATTTATGCAAATAGATTTTATGTCCCCAGTTTCTCGGAAGCTGTGATGGCGTTATTTCAGGTTGATCTTAAGAAAGATTGACATAAAGAAAGTAAGACTGACCAAAGAAAATGATAATTTTATTATAATGAAAGATTGACCAAAAGAAAGAATGCATGAAAGTAGGGCTGGGCGATAAATCGATTTTATCGATTAACTCGAATTTGACGTTAAGGGCGATTTGTTTTTAATGAAAATCGGTTTTCTCTTTAACTTCCACCACCGGCTCTCCCCTTAGGCTTCCGTAGTTCAGAGTGGGCTCGCCCTCCCCCCGCTTACCTTACAGTCAGCCGCACACAGACAACATGGCAGGTAACAGCGCAGAGCTCCTTCCAAAGAAAGGCACCGTTTCATCCGTTGTTTGGAATGGACTATATGCACGGAGCGTTCTTTAGAACTTCCGCATTAATATAAGCCAGCTCGAAAACTTCCGGTGAGATGTCATTTGCTGGTGTGTTGAGCATCAGTAGTGTAATACTTAGTTTATAATCAGATTATAGTCACTTAAATAGGCATAGCATCAATTTAGTTATTCAAACATAACACGCATACAAAATAAATAAATAAGGACGTACCTCAGTATTCCTCCTCGGCTAAATTCAATTCGACCATCAGTTTTCACACTTTTATGTGAAAAAAAAAGCTTCAAAAATTAAATATTTATTGTACACTTTAGTTAGATTCATTTAATAAAATGTGTTTTTATAAGAGTGCTGAAATCATTGATCTTGCGCTGCATTGACTGACAGCTGCTGTGATTACAAGGTAAAAGTGCGGTATCACTTCCTGTTTAATTAATTCACCATAAAAGTTATTGTTTTTCTTAAGTTTTGTAAGTATTTCATACTTCACATTGACAAAATATATTTGTAAACCTAGTTACTTTATAATGTTTAACATTTAGTCAAAAACAAAGTGAAAAACGATTAGAGGTACTTTGCCGCCACCTGCTGGTTAAAGTGGTAATATTGTCTTTTTTATTTTTAAATAAGTGTTTTCTATCAAATGATGAATTTACTATATTTTTAAACGATCGGTTTTACAATGGGGACAATCTCAGAAGGATGGACAAGTAATGTTTGTGGTCATCATAAACTGCATAAGCGAAAATCTGAACAAAATAAAGAGTACATTTGTTTTGAGCAATTTCTTTGTCGGTTGTTGTTTGTTTTTAAATAGAAAAAAAAAATCGATTAAAATCGAAAATCGGGTTTGGTGTGAAAAAATCGGAGATTTTTTTTTTAAGTCATATCGCCCAGCCCTACATGAAAGAGAGACTGAAAGAAAGAGAGGGTTAAAGAATGAAAGACATTTGTACTTTTTGAGTTACCCGGCATGGAAGGTGTTTCCTCAACAGTTCAGTCCTTTATTCTGACAAATTAATTGATTTTCCTCTCTTTATAGCCTATACAGCTTTTCTTCATGAAACTACACAAAGGAACAAGGCTGCTGTCCCTGAGAGCTCTTCTCGCATAAGCACCACATAAGGGGAAGGTATTCTGTTATTGACCTGCAGGCATTCTCATGGGAAGAAACCTTAGACAAAAGCCCAGGCAGGAGAGCAGAGTGGACAGACCGGACAGCCTCTCTGTAGGCACACTCAAAATATGACTGCGGCCCTTTCAGACACTGAAGCCGGGTGATGACACATACTTGGCAGACCGAAAAACACATCTCCCTACTGCCTGTGTCTTTCCCCCCCACTTTTCACTTGCTGGCACAAATAGAAAACAATTGTGCATTGTCTAAAACTTTCAGAAGAATATCTAAAACCATTTTTTGACTTTCAGAGAAGTTGTTTAGGGAGCTTTAAGTTAAAAAGTATAGACCCTGGATGTACTTGTGTTATAAGAACACTTGTTGACATTCATGCACTTTGGCAGAAAGAATTTACCATGTGCTCTAAGCAAATCATGCGTCGAGACGAAGTATCCGTCCGACAATCCACGGAATATAATTGCACTGTAGTTAGTCACTTCTTGCTTTTGATTCCAGAGACCAGACACTTTGTATGGTTTGTTTTGCTTTTGGCTCGAATTATCAGCCTTTGTTTTGGATCTAGCAAAGCTGTACTTGTCCGAAAACATTGAGGTCACAGCCTGCTATCGACACTGCAGCATTTAAGTTCCTCTCATGGCCGCAGAGCTAAATCTTGCTCCCAGTCTGAGGGAACTGGGTTCTAGATTACACAGGACTTATTTTGGATTTCACTTCTCATTAAAGCTGCGGTCATCTAAAACGTAACAACGTACCAGTCACGGCAAGGATAGAGTGATAAGCAAACATGCTTTGACAGATGTGGTCACAGTATCCCCGGCATGCTGATTGGACTCTAGATGAAGCAAAGTGGCCAGTTTCGGGATCGCGTGATACCACTGGTCCCCTGAGAGTTGTCTAGAGTAAGAATGTGCTCCTGCATATAAAAAAGCTTCTACTGAACTCCTATCCCTGTCTACATCCTCTACAGGCAAGAAGTATCAACCCATGCCAGAGATTAACTTTCACGTTATTTGTCTCACTAACACCAATTAGAATCATTCTAGGGAGTCAGACTTCCTCGGGGTGCTGTCAAGCCAAATCAGGCAGTGGCTCAAGAATTCATGTACTTCGTCATACAATCCGAGAGCCTCCGCTGTTCCTGATCTTCAGTTCCAATCCAGCACTAGAGCTCCAAGTGTTCCTTTCTGATTCACACTTAATGCGAAATCCGATCTCCGAAGCCCCTGCCTGCTGCCTCTGGCAGAGTCTGTTGTCTTGTCTGAGCTGCTTGGTGTCGAGTCTTCAGGCCATGGTGTTTGTTTTCTCTGGCTTGCCAAAGTATCCAGTAAATTGGCAACTCCTTCCAATTGATTCAGAGGTGTAATTGAACCACAGTGGCTCTCGTGTACCCCTTTGTTTGGAAGGATGACGATCTAATTTGATGAATGGTTTGTAGAAAATAAAGAAGGTATACCTTGGGGAAGGGGGAGGGATCAGGAAAGTCTGCCAAGACAATGAATTATTCGAAGTCAAGGCAGAGATTTTAAATGTGTCTGATGATGGAGAGCTTTATCTCATGGAGAAATGTAGTTCTCGATGCATCTGTTTTTCTTGTGGACTCTTACAAAGTAATGGCCGCAATTTCAAGCGCGTCTTGTCAAAAATTTCCCCCAAGACTTCAAAGAAGCTGAAACATGTCTTGAACTACTTCTTTTTGGCAGTTTAGTCTTTTATAACATCTTCTCACTTTTCTTACTTCCATCTGTTCTCATGGGCAAGGAGTAGACGGGTGTTTGCTGCTGGCAACTGTGCAAGTGTGCTAGCTAGTAGCAAATGATAAAAGACTTTGGCTCTACAGCCAGGGATCCATTGCTCTTTTTGCGTCATATCTTTCTCTTGTAAACATGTTTCCATTAAACCTTTTGTCTCCATCCTGTGTTAATTACACGTTCTTGGCGCCATTGCTCTGAAGACTGATTATTCTGTCGCTTAGACGGTCCGTTATCACACTTATTTCCCGTTGCATGTTTTAATTACAGCTTATGTCATTGCTTGCGCTCTCTAAGGAGACTAATTACACTCGACAGTTCAACACCATCTTCATGTGTGCAGCCGTATATTCACGATCACAGGGGGTAGAGGGTGTTTGTTTCACAGCAAGATACCACCGCCTAGGGTTTGAATGACATGGATTTTGGCACGGATGAGTGCATATGGAATAACGTAACTGCCTAGTTGCTTTGTTTACACGTGTTTGTGTTGTTTGTTTCCTTGAGGGCTCTCTCAGTCTTGTTGGGCGGTGCGACGCAGGCAGACAACGTGGGCACAATATGCGTCTATGGCCTCCAGAGCATATCCCGCCCTGCCTCCTCCTGTTCCCTGCAAAACTCTACTCTTTTATGAGGCCTTCTTCAGACATATTTAGAGTCCCAAAGCCTTCTCCCAGGGAGTAAATGGAACATTTCTCCTTCCAGTCACTCTTTTCTTGCATTTTTCATTCCCCTAAGCTTTTTCGTTTCTTTTTGTCTTAGAGTTTCTTTCTGGCACAGTCGGATTGTTTGATTGACAGACATTTGGTACCACTTCATGCTTGCTTATGGCTAAATGGAGGTCCCTGTTTATCTATTGATCATTTATTTATTTTTGGTCAAGGGTGCAGTACATGTTCCTCAGTTTCTAAACTGAGGAAAGTCAGAACTCAATGTAAGGTATTCTCACACATTGATTTGCAGTTTCTAGGGTTCTTTATGATCCCCACGAACAGTTAAATCATATCAGTAGTCGTTCATTTAAGAGATTAGTCGACTAATTGCGCGTAAATATTAATAACCCATATAAATCATAATAATGAGCCTTTAGTCGCCAATACACATGCATAAAGCTTATCACAGTGTACCGGCAAACATAATGATTATGAATGTGGCGTGAACAGACTGAGACTGTGTGAACATTTTAATAATTTATTGATAAACTAGTGTTTTGTGTGTTTTCAACTGCAGAGATGGTCAACAATGCTGAATATTTGTTTTAGATTTGAGTTGGTTAATTTAAAAGTAGACATTTCAAGCCTTCCATAGATATAGTTCTCATGTCTGTGAGGCCAAGTATATGCTGAGTTTGTTAGTTTTTGTGACGCACTCAAGTTCACTTGAGATCGAGATGGTAGAAAGCTCTTCCTGTTTGCTTTCATTATTTTACAAAATCACAACACTTTTATACGTTTTACACGTTTTGTTGTTATTGTGAGTTTACAGAAATAAAAGCAAACCATTTACAGTTTCGAATGTTGGAATATTCTTATCTGTATGGCCAAAAATGGCAGAGTATTTTAAGATAAATGCAAGTGCCTCATGCAGTAAGCGTGCTCTCCACACAAACAGTTGGATATATTTCAAATAATAGCACACGTTTATCTAAGTTAAAGGGTTAGTTCACCCAAAAATGAAAATTATGTCATTAATGACTCACCCTCATGTCATTCCAAACCCGTAAGACCTCCGTTCATCTTCGGAACACAGTTTAAGATATTTTAGATTTAGTCCGAGAGCTTTCTGTCCCTCCATTGAAAATGTATGTACGGTATACTGTCCATGTCCAGAAAGGTAATAAAAACATCATCAAAGTAGTCCATGTGACATCAGTTGGGTTAGTTAGAAGTTTTTGAAGCATCTAAAATACATTTTGGTACCAAAATTAACAAAAACTATGACTTTATTCAGCATTGTATTCTCTTCCGGGTCTGTTGTATATCCGCCTTCACTCCACAGTGACACTGCTGCTTGCTTCTTTCTTGTTTTACGGCGGTTGGCATCCAGCTTATTGGTGCATTACCGCCCCCTTCTGCCCCGGACAGTGACATGATTAGGACATTCGCGACATGCACACCTACGCACCATTTTAAAAAATATAGCAATACCAAAATACAAACAATGTAGAATAGCTTGAATACAGCGTGCGTCTCCCTCAGACTGTAAACGAAGCTCAGGCGCACTAGATAACACGTCATCAGCGTCACTGTCCGGAGCAGAAGGGAGCGGTAATGCACCAATAAGTTGGATGCCAACCGCCGTAAAACAGGAAAGTTTTTGGACCAAAATGTATTTTCGATGCTTCAAAAACTTCTAACTAACCCACTGATGTCACATGGACTACTTTGATGGTGTTTTTATTACCTTTCTGGACATGGACAGTATACCGTACATACATTTTCAATGGAGGGACAGAAAGCTCTCGGACTAAATCTAAAATATCTTAAACTGTGTTCTGAAGATGAACGGAGGTCTTACGGGTTTGGAACGACATGAGGGTGAGTCATTAATGACATAATTTTCATTTTTGGGTGAACTAACCCTTTAATGTTAGAGCGAGCGGACATGTAAAGTTGCTACTACTTAAATGTTTCAAGTGATAAGTCATATTTATGAATGATAGATGAATGTTTGGATTTATTGATCTGTCCCTCACGGACTGCGTGATTTCGCCACTTCCTGTGGAGGTTTTATTTTCTGCGACTAACCTGACTAATACCAATTTTGGTCGACTGAGCCTCTTCTCGTTGACTATCAGGGGGCAGCCCTATAAAACTGCATAAATCAATTGTTATAAAATAGTTTTTAATGTTTTTTTCTTTTTGACTCTTAAAAATGTGATTATGGTTTTATTGTTCATTATAAAAATTGGCAGTAAATCTATACACAAAGACAGAAGCAGCAGTTTGCTATATGACAAATGACTTTTTGAAAGATTACATGCAGGGCTTACATGCAGAGTTCTATTTTCACACATTGTCTCACGCCTGTGATGTGTGTGTTTTAGTCATTCCCGCTCGTGATCTTTTGTCAAGAAGACTGCTGTGTTAGGACTCAAGGCCTTTAGCAAGTGAAGGAGCTCATACAATAACAGAACAAGCGATGTGGCATGAGGACTAACTCAACCTTCACTCTTCAAACCAATGTCCTTAAGTGCGCTGTAGCGAATTAATTGACAGGTTTGATAATAATTCTGTTAATGTCTTTTGACTGTATTTGTATCACCGACTCTTTCTTTTTCCTCACACAGCCGTGCTATCAAGACCAACCAGGACCTTCTCCCTGAAACGCCTTGGATCAACATCTTCTACGATGACTTCTGGGGAACACTTCTCACCCACAGCGGTAGCCATAAGTCCTATCGCCCACTCTGCACGCTCTCCTTTCGACTCAACTATGCCCTGGGTGCCTTAGATCCCTGGGGTTACCACCTGGTCAATGTGGTTCTACACTGCGCGACGACTGCCCTGTTCTCTAGCCTCTCAAGCCTGCTGCTGGGGTCGGGTTGCTGGAGCCTGCTGGCTGGGCTTCTCTTTGCCGCTCACCCCATCCATACCGAGGCCGTGGCGGGCATCGTGGGCCGAGCCGACGTGGGAGCCGCCCTCTTCTTCCTTCTGGCCCTGCGCTGCTACATATGCCACTGTACCCCGAGGACGAGCGGAGCCCACGGGCGAAGCTGGACGTGGTTCTTGGGCACCTTGGCATGTGCTTCCTTCAGCATGCTCTGGAAGGAACAAGGCGTGACGGTGCTGGCTGTGGCTGCCATGTATGATGTGTTTGTCTTCCACAGGTTTAAGCTGCAGCAGGTTCCTGCTCTCTTCCAGAAGGTAAACAGCCTTTATCTGCCATTTAGAAAACCAGCTGTGTGTTTTTCTTTTTTCTTTTTTTTTTTTATGCATCTATTTGATTTCCTAAACTCTTGCAGTGGCCCGGCGAACTGTGGATAGTGCATGTGTGTGCTGGTGGATAATTTGTATAAACATTCATGTGTAGTGTTTGCTTTCCATCAGGATAAAATTTGGAAAACATTTTGGCATGTATGTTCAACCGAGTGAACCGTAACAAACTGTACGGTGTTTTTTTTTTTTCCTTCTTCATAATGGACTAGAAAAATGCAAGAGCCAAGGGCAATCAAAGGAAAATTGGTGTTTGTTTGGTGTATTTACATACATGCATCTGGCCAGAGATGTTTGTGTTTTCACTTGGCAGCACATGACGATCTGTAATTACACTAAAACGTTTCTGCACCACATCAAATTTCGGTTACCTTATTGAATCTATGTTCACTGCCCTGATTTGGAGTTTGCTGAAAGCTAGCTCTTTAAATTTCAATGACCCGTTCTGCTTTCTCAAACTACCGTTCATCTGAACCCGACACGGGTGAAGTCAGTCCCCTGTAAACTCCTGTTTTTAATGAACCCTTTATAATTGGAAAATTTTCAAGTGAGGCCGGAAAGACCTGGCTTACGTTCTGAAATTGTTTTATTAACGGTCAGAGTGAAATCGTAACGAATGCTCCTTTAATGACGTCTAATGATGTGGATGTATTGTGTTTACATGAGAATGGTAATTAGCGCAGTGATCGCTCATAAACAGTAGAAGTCAGAGTGTGTGCGTAACGAGGTATGGCAGAGAAAGCTGGACAGGGAAATCGATGATATTAGAAGGATTGCACACAACAGTGCCCTGCTCCTTAGTGCAGATCTCTGTTCTTCAAGCACCCGACTATCAGGTCGACTTTTCCTCAACCCTGGCTTGTCAAAAGGATTTACCGTCAACTGTCAGAATGCAGTGACATTCGTAACCCCCAGCCAATCAGTGCAAAACTATATTGACGTGTGCACAAATGTGACTAGGAATTAGAGACCCATTGAACTCTCATGCCAGACTGTAGATTTTTTCCCCTAAATGTTCATTCATGCATCCATGTTTATCAGAAATAAAAAAAGGATGGAAATTCATCAGATATTTAAAATATTTGGTCACAATAAGTACCACATTGATTATTGGTGATATTACAGATTTTTTTTTTGCAACTGTTGATAGTTGATATGTTGGTTGATTTTGGATATATTTAATTGTCCGTGCTTATTTCCTATATTTTTTTTACATTTAGATTACCATTGTCATCATTTACCGCTTACTTAAAGGTGATAGAGAGGATTTTTTCGTCGACTGAGAATCCAAAGACTGTTACTGAGTTTTTGAAATGAGCGCATGCGTAAGAACAACCCCCTCCTTCACATTTCAAGAGAACGCCTCCCAAAACTCGTGCACGAGTGTTGGAACATGAGTGTTTACCACCGGCATTCACTGTGTTGTGTTTTTTGGATTCATTATGTCGGACTCACCGCAGGTAACTCATAATCTGCAGTTGTTACTCCTGTCTCCTGACAAAAACATTGCATGCGGCGCCTGTGGAGTGTGGAAAGTTACTGGAGCGCGCAGCCTCGCTCGTCTCTCACAAGGAACGTCACGGCAGTGATTGACAAGCCAGAGGGCCAATTGGCTGATGTTTTTAAGGCCCTACCTCGTGCACAGATGATGTATATTAATATTATTACTTTCAGTGCACCTAATAAATAGTCTTTTATCAGTTAGTAAAGACAGTTTCAAGTAATATTGCAAAAATGTATATAACAAAACATCCTCTTTAGCACCTTTAAATAACACTGTTAAATGTAATCTTTAGCAGATCTCAACATAAATATACATTTTTCATACCTAAATTCTTTTGCGTGTAATTTTTAGTGATATTTTTTTTTTTATCTATTATATCTACTACTATTTTTATATCTAAAATAGTATAGAAATTCAAATGTCTGCCATTTATCGTTTATCATCCATAACATGAAAATAATAATTGATCTTCTAGGGCTGGACGATTAATAGCCTAAAATCAAAACCTCAATTAATCCTTAAATGCATGACTGTTTCGCCAGTCATTCTTACATATTCGGGTCTTTATCGACCCAGATCTATATCTAACAGGGAAGGATCTCTACCTGTCGTGATAATACAAAACTCCTCTGATATTAGAGTAACAATTACAGAAGAATAAAATAAATCGTATTTTGTTACCTTTTGGAGCTTGAAAGGGCTCCGTTTGAGCAGATGTTTATTGCCATCATCACTGTCCTCGTCAGAGCTCATTTCCCAGTAAATTCAGCAAATAATGGGCTAGTTTTATGTTTGAGGTCACGAATATGAGCCCATTCGCGATCTCAGACATATTCTCAGAACTATATAATTTTCAACATTTTCAAAATCAATATTTCGATCGCTAACAGCTTCACCAGATCAATCCAGTGACAGTTACAGTCATGTTTGATTGCGTTTAGTACTTGCTCTGCAGTAAATCAATGAGACCATTTCATGTTTCTCTTATTATTTCGTTTTCTGTCTAAATGAGTCGTCACTTCAGCATTGTGTTTCAGACATTGCCACCTTGTGGAATAAAGGCGAATTGTGACCCTATACAATTTTAATAGGCATTCTTTTACAATTTTATGATTTTTTCTTTGTTGTATTCTTTATAATGAATTGATTGAGGAATACCAAGAAGGTTGATGTCTAACTTTAAAAAATGAACGAGGAGGAGGGTAGTGAATGACGTCCCGGGTCACTAAAGACCCAATGTATGCATTTAAGGGTTAATTGAACATTTTACCTTGATTACGATTAATGAACGATTATTTTGTTTCTGGGTTTTTTTTCCATAGTTCACTTACAAGGTTTGTACTGTAAATTTACTTGACTTTTAAAGGTGGGATATTTTTTCCTTTTGAAAGAGTGATCTGACATAACAGCTCACTTTCAGCAGTTATTTTATCTATGGATTGTAACATTTCTTACAGATTTCTGCTCGTAAATCAGATACAGATAAATTAGGAGTGTACCTTTTACCATATGTTTTGGAGTATTGCCATAATATTGTATTGTGAGTTCAGTATCGTGATAAGTATCGAATCGTGACATGAGGGTATCATTATACCCCTATTCCGTAGTGCAGTCAGGTTCCCAAAATTTTTAGAGTGGCATACCACCTGAGGCATTTCACATTCTTTTGCATACCCCCTCTCATCCACTTATAAAATTGTGCGTCTGTATATTAAATGGATGTTTCCATCAACTTCCATGACCTATGGCTAACAGTTTAGATAGAGAATTTATTTCAATTAGCTTATTCAGTTCAAATGCATTTAAAGGTGCCCTAGAACTTTTTTTTTAAAAGATGTAATATAAGTCTAAGGTGTCCCCTGAATGTGTCTGTGAAGTTTCAGCTCAAAATACCCCATAGATTTTTTTTAATTCATTTTTTTAACTGCCTATTTTGGGGCATCATTATAAATGAGCCGATTCAGGGTGTGTGGCCCTTTAAATGCTGACGCTCCCCGCCCACGGAGCTCGCGCTTGCCTTAAACAACATAAAAAAAAGTTCAAACAGCTAATATAACCCTCAAAATGGATCTTTACAGAGTGTTCGTCATGCAGCATGTCTAATCGCGTAAGTACAGTGTTTATTTTGATGTTTACATTGATTCTGAATGAGTTTGAGGCTGTCCTCCGTGGCTAACGGCTAATGCTACACTGTTGGCGAGATTTATAAAGAATGAAGTTGTGTTTATGCATTATACAGACTTAGATGGTAACTTTAACCACATTTAACAGTACATTAGCAACATGCTAACGAAACATTTAGAAAGACAATTTACAATTATCACTAAAAATATCATGTTATCATGGATCATGTCAGTTATTATTGCTCCATCTGCCATTTTTCGCTATTGTCCTTGCTTGCTTACCTAGTCTGATGATTCGGCTGTGCAGAGATCCAGATGTGTAATCCCTTTCATAATGTTGGGAACATGGGCTGGCATATGCAAATATTGGGGGTGTACACCCCGACTGTTACGTAACAGTCGGTGTTATGTTGAGATTCGCCTGTTCTTCGGAGGTCTTTTAAACAAATGAGATTTATATAAGAAGGAGGAAACAATGGAGTTTGAGACTCACTGTATGTCATTTCCATGTACTGAACTCTTGTTATTTAACTATGCCAATATAAATTCATTTTTTGAATCTAGGGCACCTTTAACGTAATATTGTGTTTGAGAAAAATGTGGTCATACTGAAAAAAAGAGGCAAATTAAGCCCTTAAAAAGTTTATTTCTAACAATGATGTACATGTTTGTATCATTTGTGTTCATAAGTGTATTTTGGACCAGCATGGCTTTTCATCACAATGGCTTGTGACATCTCAAAGAGCTGTGATGCTGTCTGCCTTTGGCTTATTCATAGACTACAGCAGACAGGCCCTCTAATGGCATGGCACATCACATCAGCCCGGGAAGCCTGGCCTATAGGTGACAAAAGAGCATGATCTCTCATATCTGACAGCTCTTGACCATCTCCCCATCAATCATCAGCTCTTCTATTAGCCCAGCTGTGTCATTTTTTAACTATATTAAGCCATACAGTAGAAATGCTCTGCAGTGTGCCAGGAGAGCATTCGCTCGTCCGCGAAGCCATGTGCTTCGAATATCCTTCCCGCATCAGGCCCCGGCTGTGTTTTCACATTGCTGTCATCTGGTTCAACAGTCTTAGCATGTTGTCAGCGGCAAATAATTCCAGATTTTCTTCTTTGAGGAGAGACCGTGTCACTCTGACTTATGACAGCTTAACATAAAGTAGAGTCGAAGGGGAAGCCAGAATTACTTTGTAAACACACACGCATCAAGGCGTCTACGATCCGCAAGCCCAAGGACAAATACCTCTCATCTGCCAGGCTGCAGTGCGGCAATAATTCCAGAGATGAAAGCTGGATGGGTTTTAGTGAGGAGACAAACTGCTTCCTACATCCAAGGGCCCGAAGACTCATTTGACATAATGAGACGATAAACTAAATATGAGGGAGTAAACTCAAAAACACCAACGTTTAGATGTTCAAGCGCATCCGTCAGTGTGGCAGAATAAACACGTCTATAATTTTCTCTGCGTTGCACTTTTGGTGTGATATGTCTGTGGGCTTGGTTAATGTGAGAGGCACAGAGAAATATTAATGGCCGTTCATCGTCCGTCCATAATAAATGTGCAGGCGTGTATGGGAATAGCGACGTGATCGTAAATTTGGGATACTTATCTGATTGCGGTATGCAGTTTATGACATCATCTCATAGCTTTATATCGATGCTAAATCAGGATGTCTGGTATAAGTAAATGCTTCCTGGGCAGCTGGTCTGGACTCAGGGCGATCACTTATGGAAATGCATTAAATTCAATCATCTCAAGTTTAAGAGGGTCTGGTCATTGTGAGGCTTCTAAACTGCATTAAAGTGTTTTTTAGAATCTCTCTGGACTGTTCAGGATACTCAATTTATTTCCAATCTTCTCTAACTTGAATTTGTAGTTATGTTATACGAGTAAAAACCGCAGTGTTTTGATGTGCTTATTACGCATTAGTATGGTTTAGTCGAAATGGATGCCACATTTAATTTGATGCGAGTAAAAATAAGGCTAAAAGGAACATAAATTCAGTCCGTTTAATATGTGGTACTGTCTGTAGTGTTTTAGTGTTTTTTAAGATTAGATGTAAGAGGGTGTCAATGACAGCAGGTTAATGACAGCAATAAATGAACTATTCAACATCAGCAAATACATGTTCATCCAAAAGTGACCAATATAAATAAATGAGAAAAATATTAAGAACCGATGTGGTACTGATATGGTACTGACATATCATGCATCTCTATCCCTAAATTATGCACATTTCCAGCTTTGAAATTCACCTGGCTCTTGTGAAATAATTTTGAGAGATGTATTACCTGAGCTGGATTTGGTAACACTGGCATGGCTATTTTTCTTCTGCAAATTCAAAAATGGCAATCAAAATAGACTTCCAAGCTTATAACTTCTAATATAATTTTTTATCCCCTTAACATGTAACCCATGTCACAAAGTCTTTTTCCATATCGTTGTAATCATTCACATACTAATGCTCTTTTGCCTAAATCAGAGTGTAATGGTCTGGCTGCACATTCCTCACACCTCTGCTGTCTCATTGCTGTAATGATAGCCAGACAGACGTATCAGCTGTGAATGCATAATGAGCTTTTTCTCTCTTTCCATTAGAGCTGTGATTCCATTACCCCTGAAAACAGTTGCGCTTTTCTGTTTTTGTGGCTGTATTATGGTTTTGTTGTTGAGAAAAATCATGCTCAAGGAAATCAAGACATGTCTTGGGTCGCATTTTACTTCTACACTACGGGCATGTAATTTAAAAGGCACCTATTATGCCCCTTTTTACAAGATGTAAAATAAGTCTCTGATGTCTCCAGAGTGTGTATGTGAGTTTTAGTTCAAAATACCAAACAGATCATTTTTTATAGCATGTTAAAATTGCCAGTTTTGGGCGGTGAGCAAAAACTAGCCGTTTTGTGTGTGTCCCTTTAAATGCAAATGAGCTGCTGCTACCAGCCCACTTTCAAGAAGAGGCTGGAGCTTCAAGAGCTCATGCAACAAACAAACAGGACAATGTCAAGCACTGAAAATGTCCAAAACTGTCAATAATGGTGTTCATTTGGAACCGGAGTCAGACAATGATGCCTACAGAGCCAGAGAATATATGCTGCTATATATATATGGAGACAGAACAGGTATAGTTTAGTTTATAAGTTATGTTGTCATCTTGTAATGAAGTGTATTTTTATCATTGTGGGGTGGTTGTGTTCACACACTGCCAACACACATTTATGTCCAAACACCACGTTCAAGTGAATTTCTGACTACAGTCAAGAACAGGCTGTTTTCGCGCATGTGCCTTTAAAGGTGCCCTAGAACTTTTTTTTTTAAAAGATGTAATATAAGTCTAAGGTGTCCCCTGAATGTGTCTGTGAAGTTTCAGCTCAAAATACCCCATAGATTTTTTTTAATTCATTTTTTTAACTGCCTATTTTGGGGCATAATTAGGAATGAGTTGATTCAGGGTGTGTGGCCCTTTAATTCTCGTGCTCCACGCCCCAAGAGCTCGCGCTTGCCTTAAACAACATAAAAAAATTCAAACAGATAATATAACCCTCAAAATGGATCTTTACAAAGTGTTCGTCATGCAGCATGTCTAATCGCGTAAGTACAGTGTTTATTTTGATGTTTACATTGATTCTGAATGAGTTTGATAGTGCTCCGTGGCTAACGGCTAATGCTACACTGTTGGAGAGATTTATAAAGAATGTGTGTTTATGAATTACACAGACTGCAAGTGTTTAAAAATGAAAATAGCGACGGCTCTTGTCTCCATGAATACAGTAAGAAACGATGGTAACTTTAACCACATTTAACAGTACATTAGCAACATGCTAACGAAACATTTAGAATCATGTAGTTATTATTGCTCCATCTGCCATTTTTTGCTATTGTCCTTGCTTGCTTCACAAAGCTGTGCACATCCAGGCGTTAATACTGGCTGCCCTTGTGTAATGCCTTGAATGGGCTGGCATATCATATTATCATGAATCGGTGTTATGTTGAGATTCGCCTGTTCTTCGGAGGTCTTTTAAACAAATAGATTTATATAAGGAGGAAACAATATTGCTCCATGTCTTTTCTGACACTCTTGTTTTTTTGCAAGGTAAATTATTGAATCTAAGGCACCTTTAAATGCTTGCTGCCCCGCCCCCTGCTTAGGTCCTGCCCTCAGTTTCTCTGCCAAAGTCTGATGATTCAGCTGCTGTGCCCCGCCCCCTGTCTATGATGTTACAGTGTTACAGTGATTTCAATGTTACAGAAATCGTATGTGTATATTAGATCTGTGGCACATTCCCGTCAAAAATAATACTAATCCATTGCGTTCGCTCAGATGTCAGTAAGTGAAGACTGTTATGTTCACTCTTACATCCAACAACAAAACATCTCAATTACTTACCAGATATCGTTGTCACTACAGTTGCTTGAGCGTGGAGAAAATGGCGGACAGCGTACAACTCGCTGAGGGCGGAAACTATAGTAATACAGTACTGTCAGTCAGTGGGCGTGGGCGGGGCATGAGTAATGTGACGTCATCTAATGAGATGCTTTGGTTTAATGGGGTTTAAAAAAAAAAGCAGTGGATGGATTTTTATCATTGTAGGGTGGTTGTGTTCACACACTGCCAACACACATTTATATCCAAACACCTTGTAAAAGTGGATTTTGCATAATAGGTTACCTTTAACATCGAGTGAGCGATTTGTACACTTTCTACATCTGCAGCACATCCGTGTGGCACCCATTTAGTGCTCCATGTGGGATATTTGGCTCAAACAATTGATTCCAAAAGAGTTAGACAATGTATGTTGAGTTAAACAATTCAATTTTATTTATGCTGAACTATTTTATTGAATACTTTGCAGTGTTGTAAAAATAAGTGTATTATCAAACGTGTAATCAGTACTTTTCGCAGTGCATTAGAATGCTAGAATTTGTCTAAAATCTTAAATTCATCATGAAATGAAAATGGACAATTCTTGTTTTTTTTTAAATGGAAAATTGCAGTATTTATTATAAATTATTTATCCTTGCACATTATTATTATAGATTATTATAGATTATAGATTCAGTCATAATACTTCACCTCCCTCTTGCAGCGACATCTCTTCTCTTCTCTGATGACGGGGCAACCTGTCACTCACATGAGATCACAGCAACATCAACCACCTAATCAATTCCCAAAGGACAAAATCAAGTCCCACCCTACATTTTTTTTTTCTTGTTCAAGAAGCAGTTTGCACTCGCTGTTTCAAATACTTCACAATAGGGAATAAAAGACTAATCGCAACTTCCGTTTCATGCAGACTTTAAGAGGCAGCATATGATCAGGCTGTGTACATTTTGAAACCTGTGATGCCTAAAATGCAGTTTAGGTAGGCAGTTCACTATAGTTTGCACATGCATATGAACATGAGAAGGAGAGGGAATGAGTTAAGTGCATAAGCACATGTTGAGTTAACAGGGAGCTGCGCTTTAAGCGCCTTTGGCAGCGTCTCCCACCAAAGCTCTTGGGGGATTTTTATTAAGAGTCCTGGTAGAGCTCTAGGATGCTTTTGGTCATTGCTCACCCTTTTAAAAAAAACCCTCCATGCTCACAGGCAATCAAAGTGTGCTTGCTGAGATGTTTTACATTTTATACTCACAGATTGACGCAGATTTTCAAACTTTATCTGTAACCCTTAGTCTAAAACGAAATGAATTTTTTAGAGCAGGTCAAATCTGCATTACTATGAATGTAGGTTTTTAAAATCTAGCTCTCACGTATAACATTGTTGGCACTGGCTGATATTGCGTTTATGGTGTAATCAGTTTATCTTTATGTGGAAAATGCCGTTTTATTAGCTCATTTTCTGGAACAAGTTAATAGGCTCATTTTCAGTTACAGATACTGAAGTTAGATACAATTAGCACAGCACGTTTGGCATACACACCTTTCAGAATGAGATCACAATGTTTATTCATCAGCATTAAGCTGTAAAATGTCTTTCCTGAGGACTTGGCAATTTTACTGTTTTTCCACAATACAAACCGCATTGTTGGTAAGCTAATAAGGTAAATGTGTTTTGTGACAGAATTTTGCATGGCTTTGTGCTGTACAAGGGAAAAGTTGTTTATCAGTTGTTTATCATTTTATTTAAGATTAATTAGGACATCAATTCAATAACAATCTAGACAGTAGTAAATAAGTGTTATTTATATAAGGGTAAATGACGTGGCGGGTCATTTTTTTGTCCAAAGGCCTTAATAATAATAAAAAACAAAGATATAATCTCCAAAGTATGTAAGGTAGTACAACTAGACCTATTTTATTGAATCCAAAAAGTTTTAATTATATTTTGCTATATAGTAAGGTATTTGAAAGATTTTGAAGTGTCAAAAGTTAATTCGTTTAACCGTCCAAATGCCAATACAGCCATTTCATTTGTGATTAAAATATTTTAAAATGTAATAAATGTATATATTTTTTATTCTGGCATGATTTTATAACATCATATATCAACATGGTATTAAAATTATGTGTAGAATGTCCCAAATTATGAAAATTAATTAATGTCAATAATTTCATTGATTTCATTCGGAGTAACCAATATTAAGGGACCTTTTTTCGATCAAGTCATGCGGTCAATATCATGTGACAGGATGTGACATCATTCAGACACCTGCAAAGAAAAGTAACTAACTCTCTTTTATATATTTGAATAATTCATGTTTTCACTTGCTCATACGCATGTCCCGAAACATCAGGTCATTCGGTACAACCGCTATAAAACATGGAAAATGTTGTAATATTTTAAAAACTTGTACTAAATATAAAATGTTTGATTGTCCTTTTGCTAGCTAGATAGATATCAGCCTGTTAGCATTGTTTGAAGATATCGTCATTCGGTATAACCAAAAGTGTCATTCGGTAAAACCGAATTTTTGGTTAAACCGAATGACTTTTTTGGTGACAAATTTTGTCCATCTTGTAAAAAATGACAAAAGCACTGTTAATTAATTATAAAAACCACAATCTCATTGTTAACACTTAATAAAACTTCAAAATTAATTACATTTCCATTATGTTTTTTACACTATAAAAAAACTTATTCATCAATGACCCATAAATAAAGTATGCATTGGCAGTATGTGAAATAATGGGTGATATAAACAAACATTAAAAATTCCATTTCCACCGCACAAGAAATAGTAGTAAATCGCAATCATGATATGACACGAAAATTCAGAATTATTACTTTATTTTTTTTTTTTTATAATTGACTTTTTGTTATTATTTTGACTTTAGTATCTTATAATTTTGGCTTCATATCTCTATGATTTATCAACCATGCTTTTTTCTTATGTGTCAGAAATGGGCTTCCATAATGCATAGGAAAAAATATGTCTAACTACATATATACCACAATATACATGTTTTTATTGAAAAGAGATTCTAAAACCACTAAAAACATCAATGAACATTTTGACTTCGGTACCCAAAGTAAAAGCCACGAGAGTTGTGCTTTAATGCAGCATGTTTTTACCATCGTTTTCCTATAAGAGCAATGTGGTATTCGATAAGTCGAGTGGTTTTACTGAGTGGGTGGTTGAGTTCGGAGGAAGCCCTGGTATGTCAATGAAGCATGTGTTAAGTTCAGCTCTGGGTGTGGGTGGCTGTGTTTAAAGGAACAGGTGTGAATTTATTACATGGCTTTGTGTGTACACACGGTCACGTATGCACACTCACACAGATGGCATGTGTATGCTCTAATGCCTTCTGTTAGTGTATGATGAAGTGATGCCTTGTAGGCATGACCCCATACAAGAACACCTGCCCACCAGGAGCACATTTATATCACTATATTGCTGCTTCAAGAATCAAAATGGCTGCAAACTGAATTCTTTTTCCTATTGTTGTCTTTTTTTCTGGTCTCTTTTCACAATAGATGGGAATTTGAATTAAGGAAGATGCTAAGCTCTCTCTATGAATTAAAAGAATCTGCTGTGTCGTTGAGGTCAGCGCAAGCGGTGACCCTGCTGTGCATTCGAGCATATCACCCTTTGCCCTCGCTCTTTCTTACTTCTTTTAAAAGAGCACAGCAATATCCGTGACATTTCAGAGATAGTAATTCAGAGATGAACACAATGTGTGAAGGACCCAAATCCATTTTGGTTTCTCTAACACACAGGAAACAGATCTGCATAAAAGGGTGGAGTCTAAGACTACAGGGGGCATTTTGCTCTCCAGTGCCACCTTGTGCCCGCTTCACATTGTTTGGACTCATCTGTACAAGAAATTAAACATCAGTTTATTTTTAATAACTCTATTTTAATGAACATCAATTGTTTTTTGGTAAGAGAGTACTTTGGTTTTTGTTAACAGTGGCATATCTATCTATCTATCTATCTATCTAGAGAAAGTGATAGATAGAAAGAAAAAGAAAGGAGAAAGAGAGAGAAAGTGAAAGAAAGAAAAAGTGAAAGAAAGAAAAAATTGAAAGATTTTTTTAAAAAAAAAACAATAATCTAAAATATTTGTTAGATGGATGGATGGATGGATGGATGGATGGATGGATGGATGGATGGATGGATGGATGGATGGATGGATGGATGGATGGATGGATGGATAAAAATATCTTATTTAAATAAAAAATATTTTAGTTAATTGTTTTGTTTTAAACAAAATTTCTTTCTTTCTTTCTTTCTTTCTTTCTTTCTTTCTTTCTTTCTTTCTTTCTTTCTTTCTTTCTTTCTTTCTTTCTTTCTTTCTTTCTTTCTTTCTTTCTTTCTTTCTTTCTTTCTTTCTTTCTTTCTTTCTTTCTTTCTTTCTTTCTTTCTTTCTTTCTTTCTTTCAATACATTTTAAGTTCACAAAAAATATTTTTTTAATATCGTGTCACCAGATTCTTTGCAATACACAGCCAAAATGTTTATATAATATTCCTTTTTTTATTGAAAAAGTATTGAAAAATATAGAGCTTTAGAAAATGTATTCAAAAATATGAGTCAGACAAAGCAGTTCAATACATTTCAGTTAAAAATTGCTCAAACCCCTGCTCAAAAAAAGATCTTATGGTGTAAACAGAAGGTTTTGAGATAGTACAAAAAGTATTTCTTTTGTGCATGTGAAAATGTATCCTGTATCATTGCCTTTTCCTTGTCTGATTTAATTTATGTGTTCTCAGCTTCGCGGAGAGGTGTGTGAAGTGTTTCAAGGCTTCAGGGTTTTGTTTTTCCCAGAGTTATACATAAGAGAGCTTAGATCCAATGATCTGTCATGCATCCTCTATATATAGTGCTCTGTGGTTAGTGTGTGTGCGCGGGTCTCTCCTCTGCTGTCTACCCTCAGACTTGAGTTAATGCAGCCTGGAAACACGAGACTCACTCTCCCACACAGCCACACAGCAGCGGTGATGATCCACTGATAATTTGGAGATATCTGGTATGATGAAGATGATCATGTGAAGTTGATTGGTTTTGGCTGACCTAGATATCTGACATGCTTGCTTCACCTTTGAATGAACTCATTTAGTGTTGCAATAAACACACAGTATACAAGCAATTTGTTTTGGAATATCTTTGTTTAGGTTTTTGTATTATAAAAAAACTAAATAATCAAAATCCAGTGTTTGCAAACCCAAGATTTTAATTAGTTCTGGTTCTCGAATCTGTTTGGTTGAGAGCCTTTTCCATGTGATATTCCACTAATATCACATGGTAACCATTTCACAATTCGTGTCACTCCGCTTGTTCCTGCCCGAAAACCAATGATAATTTTACAAATACTACTGTTATTGTGTCACGGAATGTAGTTTTAAGATTTTTTTTTAGGTGAGAATGTAGTTATTTATACCTCAAATATGCAATTTATTTAAACATGGGGACTATTTGAAATTTTGTTTAGACGTTTTCGGACATGTGAGCTCCAGACCGTCAGCAGCCGTTCGGCGCTCATACTCGCTGAGAACAGCTTTATCGCGGCCAGTGCTTCAGGAATTTGCCGCTGGCTCTTATGTACTAGATAAGGGATATAATTCATTTTTGGTATATCAAATTACAGTCTTTAATCTTATTAATCTATTACATGTTCCAGACCAAATCGATTTGGTTAAAGGCAAAGCTAAGTTTCATAACTTTATATTTTTATTTAACTTAAATCCTGTCCTAACTAGAGCGCTGCTTTTGTCTAAAGGGTCTGCTAGTGACTGATTTCGATTTCAGTGAAAGTTACATTATTAAGCCATTAGGTAGTGGCAAAGACTGTATTTATGAGTGAGTCAGAAGCAAAGACTTTTATATTAAAAGGGTCTGAAACAATGTTGTAAACAAGGACATTATTTTTTACTTAAGCTTTTATTTACTTTTACTTATAAGGTGTTAAACAACACCTTTATAAGCCACAAATCATATGTCAAGTTTTAGTTGAAATCCGATGGCTCTGTGAGGCCTCCATAGGGAGCAATGACATTTCCTGTCTCAAGATCCATAAAGGTACTAAACACATATTTAAATTGGTTCATGTGAGTACAGTGGCTCAATATTAATATTATAAAGTGACGAGAATATTTTTGTTGCGGCAAAAAAACAAAATAACGATTATTTAGTGATGGCCGATTTCAAAACACTGCTTCATGAAGCATCGGAGCATAAATTAATCAGTGTATCGAATCTGCTGTTCGGAGCGCCAAAGTCACGTGATTTCAGCCGTTGGCAGTTTGACACACAATCCGAATCATGATTCGATACACTGATTCATTTGTGCTCCGAAGCTTCCTGAAGCAGTGTTTTGAAATCGGCCATCACTAAATAAGTCGTTATTTTGGTTTTTTTTGGTGCTCCAAAAATATTTTTGTCGCTTTATAATATTAATATTGAGCCACTGTACTCACATGAACCGATTTAAATATGTTTTTAGTACCTTTATGGATCTTGAGAGAGGAAATGTCATTGCTCCCTATGAAGGCCTCACGGAGCCATCGGATTTGAACTAAAATATCTTAACTGTATACTAAGACAAAGATATCGCTTTACTCATTCAAACTGATTTTTATCATGAATATAAGATTGACCTGAAGAATAAATTCTATATCAGATGCAGGTAATACACTCACTTGGCCTATCTCTCCTTCATAATACTCTACTCTACATAATACAATAACTTTCAATGAACCAACTCGGTGTTCCTTCGTTGCTAGTTCTAAAGTGACGTTTTATTGAAAACAACACAAAAAAAATTAAAAATAAAGTGACATTTTAGAATAAGTAACAGAGACTTGAGCTCATCTGTTAAAATATATATATATATAATAGAGAGAGAGATATCCACACCTAAGGTTTGCAGTGAAGACTAAAGAAAAACATAATGAGCTACAGCTTTTTATCTCTTATCGGAAGAGTATTTTATTAATCTAATGACAGCAAATAAATTACTTGCAGATTAGCTCACTTTATTGTTTCTGCTCGTAATTTCTCACTCCCTAATTATCAATTAGCATTATGCTCAGCCGATTCACCCACTCATGTAATTACTCATTCATCGAGCAGAGCATCTGGAGGTCAAAATTAGATTTGCATCCTACCTCTGAAAACTTGCAATGAATCAAGGCTATGTATGTTGATGTGATGTTTGCTAAGGAATGTTTCTGTCTGTTTCTGCATGCTCCGCAAATAGTGTTGGTCCTTTAAAGGCCAGCTCCCATACGGAGCGTCTTCCTCGTGCGCCTGAAGATGCATCGTACTCTAGAGAGTGCTGCCATTTTGCATTTCTTGCTTCAGCTAAATGGCACGATCATTGAACCATGCATCCATTTGGCTGCATTCAAGGGAAACGTTCAGAGATGGCACTTTTGTTTGCTGCTTTTAGGAATTTGCTAATATGCTGCATTTTTGTATCATTTTATTTATTTTTTTTTTCCCTGAAATACACTTATAATGTTAGTCCAGGTTCTTACACAACTAAAACCATAATGTTGTTTTACATGACAATTTCTACCTTACCTTTAAAGGGTTAGTTCACCCAAAAAACTAACCCTTTAAGACAAATGGATGATGTATAAATTGGTGATATATATATATATATATATATATATATATATATATATATATATATATATATATATATATATATATATATATATAAATTGGACATTCATACTGTAATTGTAATTGGCACATTGTTAATTGGCCAAACAGACACTCATTAGCTTAATAATTGATTAATTCTGTAGTTAGTAGAAATCAACCATGATGAATTATAAATTACCATTTTGTGTGGCTTAATTTCCATAAAATCATCTGGGTGAGGAGGAAGTGTAGATTCTGTAAGTTAGAGTATATCTACATAGTAAATGGAACTATTTTATTTCAAATGGAGAAAAATAAATCCCTTTATTTGATGTCACCCTTTATTACAAAGACCCTCATCACTGCAGCAGAAATGAGCTCTCTGTAAATTTCTGAAACCATCTATGTTCTAACTTAAGAGAATGATGAATATGTAAATGGAAATGTTTCACTGAATAATTTCTAAAGGTTTGGAGTGAGATCTCTTAGGTGGTTGGTACATACTGTAGGACTCTTTCTCCACCGATCTCTGTGCTATAGGCTTCTCACTAATTTCTATAAAACCAAGAGGGAGACGAGAAATATGAATTCATGTTAATTATCATAACAAAGAGGCAGTTTAAGCAGTGTGATTAATAATCTCAGGGGCGTCTGCGGGGTAACTCCACTTTCTCATTTCACATGTGTATATTTTATTTATTTGCATGATGCTGTACAGCTGTTTTTTCTAATCTTCTTTAACCAATTCTTTTATTTTCTCTAGTTCTCACAGCATTATTACAGTCTTAGTTTTGTGTCCATTTACAATGTGGATGATGGCTTGCATTTGTAGCACTATATTAACGTTTACAACAAGGACGTATCTAAAAGAGGAAGCATCTTTTTCTTTTTTTACGAATTGGACTGATTCAGTTATGAAGTTCAGCTGACTCGATTCAATCGCAGCCGTAAACATCTCATATTAAGTGCCCTAGATTCAAAATTTGAATTTACCTTGGCATAGTTGAATAACAAGAGTTCAGTTCATGGAAAAGACATACATTGAGTTTCAAACTCCATTGCTTTCTCTTTCTTATGTAAATCTCATTTGTTTAAAAGACTTCCGGAAAACACACGGATCTCAACATAACACCGACTGTTACGTAACAGTCGGGGTGTACGCCCCAATATTTGCATATGCCAGCCCATGTTCCCAACATTATGAAAGGCATTAGACAAGGGCAGCCAGTAACGTCTGGATCTGCACAGGTGAATCAACAGACTAGGTAAGCAAGAACAACAGCGAAAATGGCAGATGGAGCAATAATAACTGACATGATCCATGATAGCATGATATTTTTAGTGATATTTGTAAATTGTCTATCTAAATGTTTCGTTAGCATGTTGCTAATGTACTGTTAAATTTGGTTAAAGTTACCATCGTTTCTTACTGTATTCACGGAGACAAGAGAGCCGATTTTCATTTTTAAACACTTGCAGTCTGTATAATTCATAAACACAACTTCATTCTTTATAAATCTCTCCAACAGTGTAGCATTAGCCGTTAGCCACGGAGCACAGCCTCAAACTCATAGAGAATCAAATATAAACATCAAAATAAATACTTTACTCACATAATTCGAAGCATGCATGACGAACATCTTGTAAAGATCCATTTGAGGGTTATATTAGCTGTGTGAACTTTGTAAATGTGCTGTAATATAATTGAGAGCTCGTGTGGCAGGGAGCACGCGAATTAAAGGGGTGGCGCGCTGAAAAAATCAGTGCATAGTTAATGATGCCCCAAAATAGGCAGTTAAAAAAATTAATTTAAAAAAATCTATGGGGTATTTTGAGCTGAAACTTCAGACACATTCAGGGGACACCTTAGACTTATATTACATCTTGTGAAAAAGCATTCTTGGGCACCTTTAAGTCAACAAATTCAGATTGGCTGGGTCCTATCCTATTAAGGGGTCCTATTATGTTTTTGTTTTTTTTACAGCTTTCTTTACTACATAATGTTGCTGTTTGAGCATGAAAAAAGGTCTGCAAAGTTACAAAGTCCAGTCCAAAGGGAGTTATTCACTATATCAGTAAGCACTGTTTCTGAACTCCCTGAAAGGCCTGATTATAGTCTTGAGTTTTCTTCTGGGAGCATACATCACACAATTCCTCATTTAAATAATTCCCACAAAGGCATACGCAAAAAAAAGTGAGGCCTGGTCGAGTTACATTACCGAAACACGCTCGAACACGGTTGACCAATCGCAAAACACACTGGTCCAACCGACCAATCAGAGCACATCGCACTTTTCGGAAGGAGCTTCATAGAGAATTACTGACAGACTCGGAAGAGAGGTGCTGCAACAAAGTTAAATATGTTACAAATATATATTTTATTTTGAACATTCAAGCATGAAAACCTATTCTCGTAGACCCCAAATACAAAATCAAGGCATAATAGGTCCCCTTTAGAAATTTGCTGGGAGCACTCAATCTCAGTTTGCATTGCAACATTTCCTTTTTACAGAGTATTTTTCTGTATTTTGTGAGAAATCTTGGTCCATTTCTTTGTTGTACCACATTGGAATTATTAAATGCTGCTGCAGAACCATGAAGCATACTCATGACATGAATGCTAATATTGTTTAGAGTGGAACGGCTCCATTTTTCAATAATGTCAGAGTTGGTTGCCACTTCAGCAGTGCTTCAGCACTGTGATGTTGTTTTGTACTGAAGAGCTGTCATTTTGATTTAGCTATAATTCAGCTGCATTGTGGTACATACAACAAAATGAGAAGAATGTGAGATGAATATTGTTTCTTAGAAGCCTGAACACATACAGAAGTCAAAGAAATAGATAACACAACCCTCAATGGAAAGTGCTCAGCTTTTGTATTTTTTCTTAATAGTTTAAATGTAACAAAACCCCTAACAAGATAAGATGCTTAGAGAAAAGCCAAGAATACAGGAAAACACCAACAACCAAAAAAAGCTGTAAAAGTTCGTAATATTCCCACACTCTACTTCCAATAATACTTTCTCCCTCTTTTTTTTCTCTGTTTGTTTCTCTCTGTATCTTTTTGGCAGACATTTGCCCACAGAAGCAGGATCTCTTTTTTCTTCTCACTGATTTTAATTTCCAAATATAGTGTTTTTTCAGTGCAGGCAGGGACTAGTTGGGATTAGTTGTCTCCTGAGGATTTTAGGTACATTTGTGTTGCACAGTTGTACGCAATGATTTTAATCCTGTACGAATCAAACATGGCTGTTAGTGTTTTGTTTTGTTTTTTTTATCTCTCACACAGTCCTAGGTAAATGTGACAGAGTCACATTTTGGTTCATTCAGGAGTCCTCATGTTACCCCTTCTTCTTCATAGGAACACCTTTAGTTTCTCTATTATATATTTTTTAATGAGACATAGATGATCCTTTTCAAATAATTATTTTTTTGGTTGCAGATTCATTATTGATTTAGAGATTTTTGCCAGTTTTCTGGGTAATGATTCTCACATTAATGAATCCCTTTCCATTATTAAATACAGTAATGTTATAATTGAATCATGTTATTTCAGTGGTTTCATGGCCCATTTAAAATAGTTAGAAGTGCAATTTACATATCTGAAGTTATATATTGACCCTTAATTTCTATACAAAATACTAGTTAGTGAAAGATAGTTCACAAAAATGAATATTTTGTCATTTACTCACCCCCATGCTGTTCCAAACCTATATGACCTGCTTTTTTTTTCCCATATTAGTGAATGTAAACGGTGAACACAGCTGCCTGTGGTCTCCATATACTTCAATTGTATTTGAAAAAGGCAGTCGTAAATGGTTAATAATGAGAAAATTGTCAGATTAAGTCTCTTTTTGTGTCTCAAAGGAGTCTCAGAGGCAGGAGTCTTTGTACTGTAAGCCCTAATGTAAACTGTGGGCCGAAGTAAGCCTTTGTTTGGGTTGTAGTTGCTGACTGGTTAATTTATTGTTGCCTGTCCCCTCCGGTCCAGCGCTGGTCTGGCTGAAGATGGAGTGTGGTGTTCAGGAATCCATAATTTCCTTAGAAAGGCTTTTAAAGCAATGTCTTATGGGAACTTATAGCATTTTCTTCAAAGATTCAGGTTCGTTATATGTACTTAGTGCTGAGAAACATTTGCTGGAAGCATAGAACACAGTATGACCTCAAGGTGGCCACATACATGTACACAAACAGGCTGCCATATACCACAGCTTGTCGAATGGCACTCAATCACGTCCATCGTGTTTTCTTTGGTCAAGCGCAGCCAATGCAAACATGCCCTGGATTTGCTATATGTTGATGCAGCAACAAGGATGGAAGGCTGGAAACTCAGCAAGTTCAAACATTGTAACCTACCCAGCAGAATCACAAGTCATGTTCGTTTCAGATTATTAGTTTCGGAGAGCAGTGCTGACGGTGCACCGGAGGTCTCACTCGGCACCACAGCCCATCCAAACTCTGCCATGGTGAAAGTGACAAGTTGTGAAACTGCAAAAGCTGCAAAAACCCTGAAAGTAGTTTTACCAGAGGAGATAAGTTTAGTTAAACTGATGTTTCTTATACTTATTTCTTAGTTTTCTCTTTATTTTGGGCTGTGTTTCATCTTACTCTGTTCCTCTGAGAAATCTAATTTGATCCAGATTGGAATGTCTGTGATTGTGCTATAAATATTTTGTACACTTCTCATTTATTTTGACCTTTGTTGTTCCTCACCTTAATTAATTCCTTCTTTTAATTAAATACGTAATGTTTTAATTATATTAAATCACATTCATGCACAGAGTATGTGATCTTTCTTAAATTTAACTTTGAAAAAAAAATAGTTCTCCTAAAAATTCAAATTCTTTCATCTCATTTACTCAATGTTATTCCACACCTGTATGACTTTCTTTCTTGTGTGGAACGTAATAGAAGATATATCGAAAGTTTAAGAGGTCCAAAGCAACACTGGACCCCAATGACTTTCATTGTATGAACAGAAACGGAAACTCTTTTGTATTCTACAGAAGAAAGTGGTATATTTTAACTCAAGTGCTGTTTTAAAACCTAGTCCAGTCTGGATATATGGCTTAATATGGTAGAGAGTGGAAATTTAAGTGGCAAAGTTTTTTGCAGAAAATTCTCCTTGACCTTAGTGACCTCTAAAAGGGATGAATCAGTATCTTGTAACTGCCGCGGAGGATTGTGGACACGCACAGGCTCACCGAACCGTTCAGGCTAAATAAACAGCAGCGATTTAGGAAGCAGAAGTTTATGCTAGGAGGTCTCTCTGTGGCTGCACTCAATAAATTTTTCACAGGGAGCAATTTTGAGTTTGAATGGATTGAGGTTTTCTCAATCTCATCACTTTATTTACGTTTCAGATTTTCCTCTTTTGTGGTCGAGCTTCATATTTTTGGCGAATGGTGATGCATAGCTGCAAGGCATTTCTTTTGGCTACCTTGGAAAGCTCTAATACATTGGCGTGTAGGCCTAAAAATCCATCAAATGTCATTCTTCCCTGTCTGTGATCGAAACGGACTGCTGACCTGGCTGAAATACAGAGAGCAGTTTAGAAAGCAAGCAAACCCAAGGCCAAACTCATTTCATCTTCAAGTTTCTGATCCCCTTTGTGTTTTTCACAGTTATGGCCTTGCTAGGTAATAAATGTCTCTCTTTATTTGTTAAATATAAAGTTTCATTTTCACATCAGCTCGAGGTAGAGCTCTGTGTGAGTCTATACCTGCAATCCAAAGATTATTACTTTCTCATGATAAATGTTTTTCATATCCTAATCATCCATTATTATTTTCTCATTCTTTTGCAAGTACTGCATTTCTTTTCTGCTTAGCCATCCAATGCAAGGCAAAAATGAACCCATATATTCACCTTGAGAATTTAGAAATCTGTTATCAATTTATTTATGAAGTTTGTTACGCTTGGCATATCAGTAGTGCCAGCTTATCTGAGCACATTCCTTTTTGAGCTGAAATGATTACTGTAGGACTATGACCATCTGGAACATTGGCACATCTTCAGGTTTGGAAATCTTCAAACGTCCAACTAACCAAGGCCAAACATTGTTATATATATATTTATATTTTTGTAAAATTACTTTAGAAGCCCATTTTAATTGTAATTCTGTTCCTTTTATAGTTATCATTTAAACATAATAGCTCCGACATGTAGCACGTTTGTGCTTCAGGCGACCTGAGTTTGAGTCCCGCTTCAGAGATCTTTCCTAATAAATAAATATTAAAGTCCCCCTGTAGTTAATATTTTTATCCCTTAAAACTCATCTTTGATCACCAAAATGACGTGTTTTTTCTTGTGAAAAAAAAAATTCTTCATGCCTTAAAGTAGTTTGAATGTAACTCTAAACCCTTGCTTCATTTAGTATACGCGGATCTATGAATATGCTAATTAGCCCCACCTCTACTCACACGAGCTCAGAGATCCACTCGGTCAACTTACTGAGGTAAACACAACACAATTGTATCGCCTTCTACAACGTCGGACACATAACGGTAATTAATATGATTAGCCTTTTGCTAATACGTTATCAAAAAGCTAAGAATGTGTTGCTAACCATATTTCCCGCTTGCGAGTCGGACAGCTATCTTATAAAAATAAGTATCTTTAGAACCTTTGAACACCTTAGAACGGCAGTGGAGAAAGGCATATAGTTCATCATAACATTGTAATTTACATCATACACCCGCCATATTGTTAAATCTACCCGATTTTTCATATCAACAGAAAAATATATACCAGAATAAGCTTCTCTTAAGACTCTCCTGCTTCAGATCGGTCATAGTTAATGATATGCTAAAGCTGAAACGTTGACGTGATTGGTTACATGGTAGTGTGTGATGTCAGAAACGCCAGTGATTTCAAACCATGTTTTTGAAACTGTTTAAATCACTGCAGTTTTAAAGAGAAAATATTCAGCAATGGTGTTGAGTTTATGAATTTGCACATGGTTTGTCTTAAAGCATATTAAAACACCACATAGACACATAAACAACATTAAAAACTTGATTTTCACCACAGGGGGACTTGAAATATTTTCTGATTAAAACAATAATATTAAATGTTGAATCTATGGAAGAGGATTAGGGCCAAGCAATAATAAAAAAATAAAACCATCTTGAGATTAAACTTGTTAAATTACGAGAAAAAACTCATTAAATTCCGAGAAAAATGTCGAAATAAAATGTTGAGAATAAACTTGTTAAATTACGAGAAAAAACTTGTTAAATTTCAAGAAAAAAGTCGAGATAAAATGTTGAGAATAAAGTCATTAAATTACGAGAACAAATTTGTTAAATTATGAGAAAAATGTTGTTAAATTTCGAGAAAAAAGTCGAGATAAAATGTTGAGAATAAACTCATTAAATTATGAGGAAAAAAGTCGTTAAATTACAAGAACAAATTCGTTAAATTACGAATTTGTTCTCATAATTTAACAACTTTTTTCTCGTAATTTAATGACTTTATTCTCATAATTTAACGAATTTGTTCTCATAATCTAACAACTTTTTTCTCGTAATTTAATGACTTTATTCTCAACATTTTATCTCGACTTTTTTCTCGAAATTTAACGAGTTTTTTCTCGTAATTTAATGAGTTTATTCTCAACATTTTATTTCGACTTTTTTCTTGAAATTTAACGAGTTTTTTCTCGTAATTTAACGAGTTTATTCTCAACATTTTATTTCGATTTTTTTTTCTCAAAATTTAACGAGTTTTTTCTCGTAATTTAACGAGTTTATTCTCAACATTTTATCTCGACTTTTTTCTCTAAATTTAACAAGTTTTTTCTCGTAATTTAACGAGTTTATTCTCAACATTTTATCTTCATTTTTGTTTTTTTTTCACGTTTTTTCTCGTAATTTTCTCGAGTTTATTCTTTTTTTTTTTTTTTTTTTTTTTTTTTTTTTTTTTTTCTCGAAATTTAACAAGTTTTTTCTCGTAATTTAACGAGTTTATTCTCAACATTTTATCTCGAATTTTTTTTTTTTTCTCGAAATTTAACAAGTTTTTTCTCGTAATTTAATAAGTTTATTCTCAACATTTTATTTCAACTTTTTTCTTGAAATTTAACACGTTTTTTCTCGTAATTTAACGAGTTTATTCTCAACATTTTATCTCGATTTTTTTTTCTCAAAATTTTACGAGTTTTTTTCTCGTAATTTAACGAGTTTATTCTCAACATTTTATCTCGATTTTTTTTTTTTTTTTTTCTCGTAATTTAATGAGTTTATTCTCAACATTTTATTTCGACTTTTTTCTCGAAATTTAACAACTTTAATCTCAAGATGGTTTTATTTTTTTATTATTGTTTGCCCCCAATCCTCTTCCGTATAAATGAAAGGGGAAAAAATCTTTTTTTTTTTTTTTTTTTTTCCAGAGGAACTTTGTGTATGAGAACCTCTGTTATGACAGGACAATCATCTTAAACCTTAAATAAGAGCACTCTAAAATAGCTGATTAGAGAAAGTGGAAGTAGAAAGAAAATATTCAGTAGTTGAAAATTGATAAAGCATCTTTAATTGTACATACAAAATTCAAATCTGAACAAATTATGGGCCTAAAGATTACATGAATTCTTGCTGTTTCAGGGAGAGAGTGAGACAGGGAAACTTCATGTATATCGTACAAAGATTTAAAACATAAATAGACATGTCAAGTAGTAGAAAATATGTATTATGCAGTATTTTGTTGATATTACTCATGGCAAGCTCTGATTTCCTAGAGACACACAGAGATGGCGATGCGGCTATTATTTGCATTTATGTGTTCATTTCGTTCATTTCTTTCACACTCATTCACTTCACACACTCATTGCATAGTTTTATGTATAATACCGTGCTGTGCCATCCTCAGCCTATGCTCAGCCATTATCCAGTAAACACGAGGAATGACTGAGTCTGCCGAATATTTTTCCTATTATTTGGTAAATTTCGTTATTCGTTTTGAAGCCATTATCCGTGCCTTTCCGAATAAGGTTCCTTTCCAAGTTCCTCTGCTGATAGTTGTGGCTCATGGAGAATTTTCTGAGACATAATAAGGCTCTGGCATCATATCACCTGCTCTTTGTGCTTAAAGATAATTCCAAAGATGTTTTTCCCATCATATTTTTCATTAGACAAAACGATGCAATCGTTATTGGTTGTCTGTGGTATGATTTCAAACGGTACATGGTATCTCAATTTCAGCCTGTCTTTCTTTGTTGTGTGTAATCTCATGTTGTGTGACATTTCAATCCCTCAGTTTAATTTATTTATCTTATCTCAGCTTCTGCTTTAATAAATGTCACAGTTTATCTGAGTGTAATTCCAGTGTCCATTTGCTGCTGCTTTTCTTGTTGGACAGTATGTTGAGCCACAGTGCTCATGTGCTCGCTATGAGTTCCCATGAATTTTTTGTCCTATCCTGGGGTCTTTATTACAACTTACAACTTTATTAGAAAACCTTTTTATTTAATTTGGTCACTTAGTCTTATCCTCCTGATTTTGACCCATAGCTCTCATGCAGAATATAGTCATTTTCTGTCACTCTTTTCTGTCTCAAATCTATAATTTTCAAGATATTTTACCTTAAGATTATGAATGTTACACATAGAACAGTTTCATGTATTAAAGTATGCCGTAGGGTCGGACAATGGCTTCATAAATTTTTAATGGAGGTGCTTGGAGGTTTGTTGTCTGAGGCTGAGCTAAGTAAATCATCTTCTGTAGCTCTACACTTGTCTTCAGGCCCAAAGTTGCAGATTCATGTGAAAAGTCTCATTAAGAACAGTGGATTATTAAGTGCGGATCCCGATGGCTTTTATCCATTGAGACTGCTCTCACCAAATCCCTCTTGGTTACAGCCAATTTACTCATGAAGGAAAATCAAATATTTAACACTTCCCAATTCTATCAATCATGTAGGCTAAATCCAAGAGTGATGAGGCATGCGTTAGCACTCGGGAACTGGAAACACTGACAGATTTTCAGAAAAATTCCTTACTCTGAAACTTTGAGGAAAGCTCAAAATACACTGCTAGAAGTGCAGTCTGGACATAATATGAGAGCGGCTTGTTGGTTTAAGTGAATTTTAAAAGCTAAATCCTCATATGGCATCTTGGCTGATGGGCTGTTTTTTCTTGATCCGTTTATAACTGTGCTCAAAGCAGTAAATATTCAGCTTGTTGAAGTTGAATTACAAATCTCACGGGGTGTTCGCGCTGAGAGAATGGCTTAGATGTTTTCCAGTCATGTGCATTTTATTTGTTTGAGAGGCTGGGCATTGGAGGACTTTGATTTAGGTTGTAGCATACCTGTGAATGGAGTTAATAAGCATTCTAATTCATTTATTTATTTTTTAATTTATTTTATAGTTATGGTGTTATCGGCATTTAAAACCTCCAAGCATGTATTAATAATTTCCTTACTGAATTTGGTCCCACTTTATATTAAGTGGCCTTAACTACTATGTACTTACATTTAAATTAATCATTTGATACAATGCACTTATTGTGTACATACATGTTTTTACATTGTACTTATATTTTAAAAACACCTGCATGTAATTATATCTGTAATTAATTTCTGTAATTACATTCATAATTACACTGTTGACCCATCCCTTAACCCTTACCCCTACCCTTAAACCTACCCATACCACCAAACCTTTCCCTAACCTTACCCGTATCCACCTCAATAGCAGCAAAAGTGTTTTGCAATTCAATATGAACCCAATAAGTACATTGTACTTATTTTTTGATGTAAGTACATAGTAGTTAAGGCCACTTAATATAAAGTGGGACCCTGAATTTTTTTTTCATTGCATATTTTAAGAGCTACATCAAGGCATATTGCTTGGCTTTTGAATATTAAATCTATATAAATACATTGGAAACGCAAAAAAAAAAAAAAAAAAAATCATGAATCGTTGTTATAATGTGCTTAAGGACTTAAACTTAATCCACATTAAGATCTCTTACCAGCAGATATTATTAGTAGTAGTAGTAGTATATTTTTCAAGTAATCAGTATTAAGTAATTAATTGTGCATTCTTATTTATATTGTACATTTTTATTTATTTATTAACAAAAAAATCTATTTTAAATGCACATTTTAGCATTAATTTTAAATTATTTTTTTAATGTTTTTGTTTTATTATTTCTAGTACTGTATATAATTTTAGTAGCAGCCATGAAAAAAGTAATAACAAAAATAATTACTGGCTAATTGTTATTGACCATTTTTTTTTTATTATTATTTAGTTAGTTAGTTTTGACTACACACATAGTTGAGAAAAAAAAAGAGTAAAAAGTTTTTTTTCTTTTTTTTTTTTCTTTTTACCTTTCTCATTCAATAAATCTCAGAAAATAGAAAAAATGCATTTTCGCGGCAGAACCCAGAGCTTACTGAATTTTTGGCAAGCTGCTTTTTATCCCAAATGTCCTGGAAAAATTGCTGCCAAAAATTATTCTCTTTTGTTCACTTTTCTTTTGAATTGGTCTGTTGTGTGCTTTATCTCCATGGATGTTATCCTCATATGCCTGTTTCTAGTAGTTTAATTTCAAACTGATGGAGAGAAACTGACAATAGGAGGAAGGGAGAAAGCCTGCATCCCTCCTACCGGGCAGTGTTAAACCACTTATTTCAAGACAAACTGGATTAGAGAGAAAAAAAGAAAAAAAAAGACAAAAGCTAAATTCCACATTGGGCTGGAGAAGGCCTGACATTGAAAACAGGGTCTGCATTATGAAGATGGACACTTTTATGCATTTGTTTATGTGGGAGATGATGGAGATAGAGCCAAGCACTAAAATCCCTCTCCGTCTATAACTGGTGGTCGTTCTCTAAGGGTCTAGTGTTATCAGATTTTGTTCTGCCTTTATAGATGGTTTTCTGCCTTCCTGTCTTATTCTATTCCCCTGTTCAATCTCATCTCTAGAGAATTAAATGACGTTACAGGGAAATGAACATTGTGTGCATAGAATTGATTTTTTATTTTTTTTTGTACTATTTGATAGTGCTTCAAGTCCATTATTTTATGGTGACACGTCTCTGCATAGACATGTAAATAGCAACGCCTTCAGCGTGCACATATGGATGCGGTTAGGACTGCTGTGTGTTACGCAGTGCTAGATACTAGCCAGACTAGAAGTGACAATTGCTGTTTGTCAGATGGACAGGTAGTGTGAATAAGAGTTTTACTATGTGTTTGTGTTCTTAAACTCTCTTTTCTGATTTTTCCACACAGCCTGAGGATGTTTTCGCTTAGTTAAACACAGCCACATTTAGCCCAGCATTGTGCATCAGTTGGAAAAAGGGAAATGCATTCCTGCTCTCTCAAATAAAGTGTCTTGTTGTGAGAATTGGAGAGATTTTTTTCCCAACAGGAAAAGTCAACATGAAATTTTACTTTAGTAATATGACTTATACCATGGTTTGTCTGAATACTTGATTCTGATTGGTTGGAAGGTGTGCAATAAAACCGTTTAATGCACAGGTAGTTCCAAGTCAGTTTAATCACTATTCCGTCTTAATTGCTACTCTAAGATTGCTACTCTCATTGAAGCAGAGATCATGCTGCACACACAGAACAGGAGCACAGAATCTTGTCACTTTCCTATTAACTTCACTACTGAATGGCTACATTATATTACTCAGCAAGGTGGTTGTAACATCACTGTATTTGAAGTAATTAAACTCACAGCTTCATTGCTTGTAGAAACGCTGCACAGTTAATTCACACAGACACACATCTCTCTCTCTTTCTCTCTCTCTCTCTCTCGATAGGCTAATTCATTCAAATATATGCTATAATAAAATCAAATAAATGTAACCTTACCACACTACTTTATCTCTGTGACTGATTTAAAGCAGACAGAATGCTAGTTCTAATGAATGGAAGCTGACAAAAAATATAAATTTTAAAGCATTTTAAATTTAACACTGAAAATATCAATGACAGCTTTAAAGGGTTAGTTCACCCAAAAATGAAAATTCTGTCATTTATTACTTACCCTCATGCGGTTCCACAACCGTAAGACCTTCGTTAATCTTTGGAACCCAAATTAAGATATTTTAGTTCAAATCCGATGGCTCTGTGAGGCCTGCATAGGGAGCAATGACACTTCCTCTCTCAAAATCCATAAAGGTACTAAAAACATATTTAAATCGGTTCATGTGAGTGCAGCGGTTCAATATTAATATTATAAGGCGACGAAAATATTTTTGGAGCACCAAAAAAAACCAAAATAACAACTTATTTAGTGATGGCCGATTTCAAAACACTGGAGCACAAATGAATCAGTGTATCGAATCATGATTCGGATCGTGTGTCAAACTGCCAATGGCTGAAATCACGTGACTTTGGCGCTCCGAACAGCTGATTCGATACACTGATTAATTTATGCTCCGATGCTTTATGAAGCAGTGTTTTGAAATCGGCCATCACTAAATAATCGTTATTTTGTTTTTTTGCCGCAACAAAAATATTCTCGTCGCTTTATAATATTAATATTGAGCCACTGTACTCACATGAACCAATTTAAATATGTGTTTAGTACCTTTATGGATCTTGAGACAGGAAATGTCATTGCTCCCTATGGAGGCCTCACAGAGCCATCGGATTTCAACTAAAATATCTTAATTTGTGTTCCGAAGATTAACGAAGGTCTTATGGGTGTGGAATGGCATGAGGGTAAGTAATAAATGACAGAATTTTCATTTTTGGGTGAACTAGCCCTTTAACTTGTCAATGCTGGCAAATGATCATGGTATAAGCAAGATAATCCACGGCTAGCTGTACATTAAGCGGTTTGAAAGCACTCTGCCTCCCGTCGGGTGGTTCTTTGCCTCTGTGTCGTGCATTAAAATAGTTTAATGCACAGAGTGTCAGGATATTTCAGAGTGACAGGATATTTAATGAGAAAAAAGGTACGGAACTTGTTTTTATCCTTTGGGATACACTCAGGGTTCAAAAGAGTTTTAAGAGTGTATGACTGAATTAATTGGGATTCATGGAAAGTGGGCTTTAGACTCAAGTGCAGGTTTTCTAAAACAATGCATATATAGCTATAAATTGGTTAACGTTATCCTGTAGTTTGTGCTGGCATTATCACATGAATGAATAAAGGAAAGGGAAATGGAAATTAAGTTTGCTTTTCTTAGGAATAATGTACTGCTCGTGTTCAGTAAGATCTGTGTGTTTAAAATGTAAACTGGTTCCATTTTGATTTAATTTTGGCATGCATGAGATCACAAAAATCATGTTGTTTTTTTTTTTTTTTTTGTCCTGAGTGGACTTTAATCCTGTTATCAGCATGATCACAGAGGGTTTTTTTCACAGCCTACCTGACTGAAAGAGCTCATTAATATGCAAGTCATTTCAGGTCATTATTATGCGATTCTTTTGTCTTCTCAGGTGAGAATCACCCATTATTCATGACTATTCACGCCTCCATGCATACTGTGTTTCTTGACAAAAAGTGTCGTAGAAAATGTAAATCTGTCTATTGTTTTATATGAAGGAGTAGGAAGGATAATTTTTACTTCATTCTGAAGCAAAAACTCTAGTCTACAACCTCCAATACCCAGAAGTCTTTTGAACACAGATTTAATATATATTTTTTTTGGCCTTATTTCAGTGACTTAAGTTTTTTGTTTTTTCAATAACCACGCATAAACATTATTCCTTCAAAAATACAAACATGTACATACATGTTCCTCACATATTATTGTAGCCTAATTTGTGCTGAATACAGTGTAATGACACTTTTGTCATTAATATGTTTATGAACAACTGAAAAAAGCACAAATGTCAGGGCATGTCAAAACTTCTCCAGGGCCCCAAAAATCCTCAGACCCCTGGGGGTTAATACATTCCGCATCCATCATTATACGTATATTAAAGCAAAACGGCATATTGAGCAAGAAATAATTTTGGCCGGAACTTGGTTTTATACTTTTTTCAGCAAAAATTGTGTCAGCATAAAAGATGTCAGAAAGGTATTAAGTTATACAGAAAGTGTGAGAAAGTGATTACGTTTGCATGAAATATTGTATATAAAAAAAAAAATTAAACTATTTTTCCTCACAATAATGTGCTCCGATGAATTATACACAAGACCAGGAACCAGTGTTATTGTATTAAATTCTTAGTACTTTTGTTTGTGCCTGTTTTTATTATTTATGTACAGTATGTATGTATGTATGCATGTATGTAACTTAAACTTAAACAGTACACACACAAACAGAGAGAAAGATTCAAACCTACGCAAATCCCAGGGTCTATGTGTTTTGGCTCTGAACCTGCAAGTGCTAAAACCCATGCTGGTTCTTGAGAGCCTGCGCAGTCCCAAACCTGCAGCCGCCTCATAAATCCAGCGAGAATCCTGTGTGCAAGCATTCACACTCCCCCGTGACCTCACTGACACATCTTCAGCCTCCGCTAGAGCTCCACAATCTGTCTCACTCTCTCCATCTCACCCCCACTGGGCTTAAGCTCCGTTAGACCACAGCTAATATGTATAGAGTTGAGTTTTTATATATTTATATGTATGCGTGCAAGAAATTATATTTACAGGCTTTTCGTGAGGTTGGCTGACAGGGTTATATGGAGTTCAGTAATTCGCATGTACGTGCACTAAAATGACAGATGCGTCCCCATCACCATACTTATTTGCAGTGATTTATACCTGTTGAAAAGTATGAATTTCTCTCATACTTTCATCTGTTTGAATTCACAGTCCTTCAGTGCTAGATGAAGATGGTAATACATCAACCCAAAGCTCTCCCGGCCCCTATAAAAATCCCGTATCAACATTCAGGAGAGAAGTGTCATTAGATGTGAAGACATTTTGAAAGCCTTTGCCTGCAATGAATTCTTTGACTCCAAGAATGTAATTATGTCTATATGCTGTGTGATTGTCGCTCTCTTGTGTAGTTCATTAATTAGGGACATGAACTGCCTCTGAGATGTGGTGAAGTATGTGAGGACTTGCAAGTGTAACCAAGGAAATACCAGTACTTGCAAGGCAGCAAAAAATGTAGCTAGAGTTATATCCAGTTTTACGACTTTGATTTTTGGCATAAATAAAATGCCACATCAAAACCGCCGTTGATGTTATCATGACTGTCAGCAAACATCTTGTTATCATGAAACTCGGCAAGCATCTTGTTTTCAGTCAGCTGTTCCCGAGAAGCAACTAATTGTCTTCACATAGTGAACTACAGATATCTGAAGAGGTATAAGAAAAGAAGTTCTATGCAAATATGTGCAAATATTACAGTGACCTCATCACTTAGTTAAATTTTGAATGCTTTTATGGGAATGTAAATGGGACATTTTTTTAGATTTTAAGGTATAAAGTTTATAAAAACCATATAAAAAAGCAAGACTTATTATAAAAAAATTATCTATAAAACAAAGTTTAAAGGTGCCCTCGAATGAAAACTTTAGTTTATCTTGGCATAGTTAAATAACAAGGGTTCAGTACATGGAAATGACATACAGTGAATCTCAAACTCCATTGTTTCCTCCTTCTTATATAAATCTCATTTGTTTAAAAGACCTCCGAAGAACAGGCGAATCTCAACATAACACCAACTGTTACGTAACAGTCGGGGTGTACGCCCCCAATATTTGCATATGCCAGCCCATGATCGAGGCATTACACAAGGGCAGCCAGTATTAACGTCTGGATGTGCACAACCAAATCATCAGACTAGGTAAGCAAGCAAGAACAATAGCGAAAAATGGCAGATGGAGCAATAATAACTGACATGATCCATGATAACATGATATTTTTTGTGATATTTGTAAACTGTCTTTCTAAATGTTTCATTAGCATGTTACTAATGTACTGTTAAATGTGGTTAAAGTTACCATCGGTTATTACTGTATTCACGGAGACAAGAGAGCCGTCGCTATTTTCATTTTTAAACACTTGCAGTCTGTATAATTCATAAACACAACTTCATTCTTTATAAATCTCTCCAACAGTGTAGCATTAGCCGTTAGCCACGGAGCACAGCCTCAAACTCATTCAAAATCAGAAGTAAACAATATAACAGTATACAATACTCACATAATCCGACGCATGCATGCCGCATGCATGACGAACACTTTGTAAAGATCCATTTTGAGGGTTATATTAGCTGTGTAAACTTTGTTAAAGCACTGTTTAAGGCAAGCGCGAGCTCTGTGGGCAGAGAGCACGGGATTTAAAGGGGCCGCAGCATAAAATCGGCGCGTTTATAATGATGCCCCAAAATAGGCAGTTAAAAAAATTAATAAAAAAAATCTATGGAGTATTTTGAGCTGAAACTTCACAGACACATTCAGGGGACACCTTAGACTTATATTACATCTTTTAAAAACATAATCTAGGGCACCTTTAAATAGACATATGATCACTTTATGCTGAACATACAGACTTTATTTAAATTTTATTTTGTAGATCATTTCAGTGTTAGGTATGCTCTTATTATTTTTTTGCTCTTTTTTTTTTTTTTTTTTTTTTTTGGTAAAAATATTTTAATTACATGCATAAAATTGCTAGAGCTGGGTATTTTCACCGATTTCCAATGGATTTAGCGTCAACAATAGTGCCCAAAACATCATTAGATTTAGCTTTTGATTTTTATAAATATTTAGATATTTTTATATTATTAGATTTATTATTATATTATTTATTTCACTTTTTTTTTGTGGAAAAAAAAGTATCATATGTGTTGACGCACACCGCTGAAAAAGACATGGATTGAAAGATTGATTTGGTTATTTATGAATCGATACTAAAATGTTTAAATGAAAATGATTTCTAAAAACTGCTATTTTTTGGCCAAACTCTACTTACTGCAGTAGTTTGTTCTTCTAATTTTTTCTAGTAATCTGTCTACAGTATATTCTTCTTTTTTTTTTTTTTTTTTTTTTTAATGATGTGGGCAGTTGTAACCTTCATACCACTGCAGTTTGGGTTCTAAGCTGCAGAACCTGGATACAGTTCTGTATTTCTCTTCAGTCAGACAGTTCCGCTTGGCCTCTGTAGCCTGCCGCTTCAAGACCCCTGTGGGACCTCCCGTTTACGACCTCTTCCCTTCAGCCTACAGTTCACTCCGCTGGGATATGTGCGTTCCACCTGAAACAGCCAGCCATACTGTATGCATGAAATCAAAACACCTTCAGATCTTATCGATATTTTATCATGTTAACCATTTTTAATCCTGTAAATGTTTCTTGTGTGTAATACCTTAATCATTTTATACATGTTCAAGCTATTGTTGTAGTTAGTTGTACTGCTTATTCATCTTTCGGGATCATTAATGCACACATCATGCCTTCGGTCAGTAAACTTAAACAGATGTCACAGGAACTAAGAGACACAGGTGGTTAACTTGATGTTGTCCCGGGCTTTAATTGGTGACAGATTGATATCTTACAGACATTGAGACTGTACTGCAAAATAAAAGAGCTAAAAAATTTTGCTGCAAGGTTTTTCTTTCTTTTTATTTATTCATTTGATTTATTTACTTATTCTGTCACACCTGAAAGTACATTTCTAAAAAGACTAGTTATTGTATTTTTAATTTATTTTTTAAGCCTCTCTGATGGCATGTGGTCACACATTCAGAGCCTGTCAGGACTTATGGTAAAAGTTACGTCATTTGGGATATGCTCTATACATCTGCGCTACATAACATGATTACATGAGCCTGTTACAGACGTTTCCCCTGTGACTAATAATGTGATCTTTGTCTAAAGCAGAGATGACCAAAAACAGGACAAAAAAAATCAATATTGTATAGAACAGCTGGACATTAATGCTGAACATATACTCTCATATCATTCTGTTAGTGAGTCAGCAGGGAGGAAAAAAATTCTCTAAGTTACAATAAATGGTGTCTTGGACTGACAAAATTCTTCACAAATAACCTTTAGGGGGAATGCTTTGTTAATACTTCCCAAGTTAATCTTTAATATAAGCATTTTCCAGATGTACTGTACATAACATCTTTTAACTGCGATGAAAATGAAAAATCTGCCATTTGCTCGCATTGTTCCAACTCTATGGAATACAAAAGGAGATTTATACTGGTGTTTTCCATATATTGAAAGTGAATGGAGGCAAATGCTAGTAAGTTCTAAAACTGACAAAAAAAAAAAGTACTATAAAACTAGTATAAAAATAGGCTATATATTTAAAATAGGCTCATAAGGCTCAATATTTTGAAACTGAGATTTATACATCACACGAAAGCTGAATAAATATTGATGTATGGTTTGTTAGGATAGGACAATATTTGGCCGAGATACAACTATTTGAAAATCTGAAATCTGAGGGTGCAAAAAAATCTAAATACTGAGAAAATGGCCTTTAAAGTTGTCCAAATGAAGTCCTTAGCAATGCATATCCACTGACAAAAATAAGTTTTGATACATTTACAATAGAAATTTGCAAAATATCTCCATGGAACATGATCTTTTCTTAATACCCTAATTTTGACCCATACAATGTATTTTTGGCTATTGCTACAAATATACCTGTGCGACTTATGATTGGTTTTGTGGTCCAGAGTCACATATAGCATATTGCCAGCTGAAAAAGAGCTCAAAAATCATTTGCAGTTCTGTGTTGCATTGTTTAACTTATGAAACATGCATTTGTCATCATTGATACCAAAAGTGAAGATTTTCAGCAAATAACGACTAAAATATTCTCTCAAATTTTCATATGGTTTCATTTAGCTTTGAATTTGACTTACAAGTCATATGATATCTGTGATTCAACTGTGTCTGTTCTCATTCACTTTCATTGTATTGGAATTAACAGTGTTAACATCCTGCCCAACATTTCCGTTTGTGTTCTGCAGAAGAAAGAAAGTCAGGTTTGGAACGACACGAGAGTGCGTAAACATTCATTTTTGGGTGAACTATCCCTTTAATGGCGATTGACGAGGCCTTGAAGTGATCATTTGTGTGTTTGTTTGCCTTCCATGTCGAATGAGTTCCGTGTTTAGAGGAAGTCATAAAATTGCTTGAGGGTGTCCTCGATCCAAAATCAACATGAAAAAGAAGGCGTACTGAACTCTGCAGCTGCTCTACTGGGAACCATACAATATTATCCCCCCTTTTACTTAACGTGTAAAATATTCAAACACTCCATAAATACTCTGAAATCATTTTCATGCTGGAGTGTTTAATATCAGCACTGCGGTATGATGGATTGGCACCTTTATGAGGCCATATCTTGTTTATTTTATAAAGTCTGTAAAAGCCGGCTGTACGAGACAGAGATAAATGCGGCGCTGCCTTGTGCTGTGACGTCAAGCTGTACTCGCTGACCAGCAGTCAGTGACGCTACGTTTATTATTCTGGCCTCTCTGAAAAATGTGGAAAATGTGTGTCTAGATTTGGCCAACAGTTTTAAATTGTTTGCAGTGACTGGAGATGCAAAGGTCTGATTCTTGTTAACCATCACAGGCCTCGCAAGGATTGATGTCACGATGAAACCGTAGCGTGTGCATGCGGTACAGTATGTATTGAATAACACTTAAAACTCCAACAAATTGCTCATAAGGGTTGCTTGTCTTCCAGATTGCACTGCAGTGTTTATTTTTCCAATCTCAATTTACTTACTGTTGGATCTGCTGCTTTTTTTCTTAATTTTTATTTCATATTTAATGCCGTTGGAAAGATTTGACTTATTGGTCACTCTTGGTGTTGATTTACTAACAAGACCTTGTCCAGACTTGAGCTCAAGGGTTTGAAGTCATACAGAAAAAAAAAAAAGATTCTGCAGGGTCCTTTTTGAAATGTTCCAGTCAGTTTGTTCACATCTATTTTTTGTTTTCCCTGCAGAAATTGCCTCCTATGATTTATTTAATCAATTGAATGTAATTTTGTGCACTCATCTAGGTTGTTTTGTCTGTTTTTGTCTCTCAGAAGAAGAACCTGCACCTGCTGTTGAGCGTGTTCCTGCTGGGCTTCTGGGGCATCATCCTTCTGGCTTGCCGTCTTTACTGGATGGGCAACAAACCTCCAAACTTCTCCAACTCGGACAACCCTGCAGCAGATTGTCCCTGTTTCCTGACTAGAACGCTAACGTTCTTTTTCCTTCCCGCCATGAACGTTTGGCTCCTCCTGTGCCCTGACATGCTAAGTTTTGATTGGTCAATGGATGCCCTGCCTCTTCTGAGGAGCATTGCAGATTGGCGAAACCTCCACACCGTTGCCTTCTACGTCTCGCTTCTGACGCTGGCGTGGTTTGGTCTTCGCCAAACCCAACCAAAAGTAAGGAGACCAACGGAAAAGCCCATAATGTAGCAAACGGGAAGTCCACGAACGGACACAGTTGTAGCTCTGATTATGAAAACTCGACTTTTTACTCAAACTCAGTGCACGTGAATGGAACAAACGGCACTGCAAAACACTATTCGTCATCTTTACCCACCACAGAGAGTTTGGTGGTCTTCTCATTGGGTCTACTGGCCATTCCCTTTCTGCCTGCCACCAACCTGTTCTTCTATGTGGGCTTCGTGGTGGCAGAACGAGTACTGTACATCCCTAGTATGGGCTTCTGCCTGTTGGTAGCAGTGGGGATGAGAGCTTTATACATTCGATTGAGGAGAAAGTCCTCTAGAACTTTGGTTCTAGGCTGCTCTGCTGCCCTGGTCCTTCTCTTTGGGATTAAGACAGTGTTGAGGAACCGTGACTGGCAGAACGAGGAGATGCTATACAAGTCAGGAATATCTGTGAACCCTGCTAAAGGTAATTTTAATATAGTCCAAGTATAGTCCAGTTTCATGTTTTTTCTACCTAGCTTTTGTTCTCTACTTTTACCATATATATATATATATATATATATATATATATATATATATATATATATATATATATATATATATATATATATATAATATACCATCAGCATATTGGCTATAACATGAAAAAGGCTGATATAACAAACCAATGGTTTTATTAACTGAGTCAATAAATCTGAGTCGTAAAAAGTCTGTTGGCAAAATCCAACGGTTTTCTATGGCTAACTAAATACTTGCCAGAACAAAATGAAATCTGTGCAAAATACGGCAGGGCTCTTCAATAAGGACCTCCCAGGGTCAGCGTGAATCACGCTTGGGACAATTGAACTGAGCAAAACTATCACTGTCGCTTGTATAACAGTATATTGGATCCGTGCAACTCTTAAAGTGACAGCAGCCTAATATTCCTGCTGCCTGCATTTTAAAGAGTTAGTTCACCCAAAAACCATTCATCTTCAGAACACAAATTAAGATATTTTTGATAAGATTTTTTTTTTTTTTATCTCCCATAGAACGCAAAAAAATTACTACGTTTAAGGTTCAGAAAAGTAGTAAAGACATCGTAGATGATTAAAAAAAAAAAACTCTGGGATTTCATCAAAAATATCTTAATTTGTGTTCTGAAGATGAACGAAGGTCTTGCAGGTTTGGAATGACATGAGGGTGAGTACTTAATAACAAATTTCATTTTTGGGTGAACTAACCCTTTAATGTTAATCAAACAACAAAAGACAAAAAATCGCTTACTGTTCTTGACTAAATAACTTTATTAAGGATTAATATGTATTTAACTTATACAGTGAAGAATATGCATTATTTTACATTTGTTTACCTAAAAACTACTGTTAAACCTACCTAAAAAGCACTTATTTAATATGTATATTTGTTCTGGTGTATTTATGTTGGCCTGCTGAATGTTAAATGGATCCAATCCATGTTCATTAGAAATTATTTGATCATGCAGCAATAAACTAGCAAGTAGCATGTGATTGTGAACTTTGCTAATTTAAAATATGATCAAAACACTATTTATTTTAATGACAAAACTTCAAATAAGAGAGCAAGTGACAAATATCGGTATCGGAATCGGCCAATAATTGTTTGTTAAAATCGGTATCGGCCCAAAAAAATCCTATCGGTGCATCCCTAATATTATAATTATTCAAAGATGATATTATCACTATCAGAAGCTTTCGAAATTGTTCTCTATTCCAGTGTTATTTTAGTATCATTGAGATTATAGTTTGTATTAAAATTTTGAATTCGTTTTTTATATATATATATCCCATTATCTAGTAATTTTTTGTTTTTATTAATTTTTATTTTAGCTGTAGTTATTTTAGTACATAAACTAAAGTTAAACTAAATGAACATGAGCAATTTTGCCATGGTCACTAGCTAAAATACAATAAGTTTACTTTTTTAAATATATTTTTATTATATTTCAATAGACTAATATTTTATTTTGTGTAACAAAAATGTTTTTTATGGTTTTAATTTTAGTTGACTATAATAACCCTGCTCCGTTCAGACCATAATTCTAGTTTATTCAGCCATGTTGCAGTATTTAGTTACCCATAGTCAAGTTCTCATCCATCAACTGTACAACAACCAGGAGACTGTAAGTGTTTCTTGACGGGGTGAAAGCAGGATGTGTTGCAATCATTTATTTCCCCAAAATAAATAAATGCTACTGCAAACCAAAAATGGCAGTTGTTCATCATAAAAAGTTTTGAGGTTTGAGGTTTTTTAAGCATCTCTTCATTTCTGTACTACTTTTAGAGTTTAGTGGTCTATTTCTCAAAGATTTTAATTTAAATATAAAACATGCATTTATATTTTTTTAACTAAGTGATATTGGCATTTACGAAGTGTAAAAAAACAAAACCACGAATGCCTTTTAAAGTGCTAATTTCCATTAACATTACTTATTTTATTATGAGCAAGAGATCTAATACATTAGAATCATTTAGAAGTTCCCTCAGTTTATCAATCACATGGATTCATGCATCAAATTCATTTTGTGTGTGGAGGAGAACCACTGAACTGTTAAATTATCATTCTCTCTGATTGAATTAATCTATTACCGACAGCCCGTTATCTTTATTTGCTAAATCTCTCAAATTGATTATTACAATTTCATTTAAATCATTTATCAAGGCAGTCTGCATCAATATGACTTTGTAATTACCTCCCCGTGATCCAATTTTACAGGCTATGGCACTCTCATCCCTTTTCATGGCACAGATACTATGCATGGGTAGCATCTAAGATTGAATTATTTTAATGTAATTTACTTTTTCCCCCCTTGTTTGTGCCTCTTGTAAGCAGTATTAACCTTTTTGTGAATTTCAATTTCTGTATTCAGATCACTGCATTTGTGCCTTGGAAGCACAAAACATTTTCATAAAATTTCACAATGTTGCACTATAACCTAACCGTGACCAAAATGCAACAGTCTGGAGACCACATCAAAGATTAAACCAATAATCTAACAAAGAAATTACATGTGATTTACATGGATTACCTGAAAAAAATGTACCACACTGTAACATGCATGTTATCTAAATACGTTTTTTATAGAACCATATTAAAATGTTGTGTAAAAAATGTGGAAATGCCTCCCTGGTGCGATTTTATGTTAAAACATCTTTTTATAATCAATAAAACAAAAGATATACAAATAAAAAATATATTATTATTATTCAATTATTTTAAGTTTAAGGGTTTTTTTTTGTTATTGCATACTTACCTAGTCTTTTTTTTCCGAGGGGAAAAAACTAGTGTTTTTAGTATTTTGTAGGTTGTTTGTCCATTGATTTCAGATATGTGTAGACTCATTTTTTTATTCTATTAATTTAAATTGGTTTTATTCTCCTTCCTCAGCCTGGGGTAACTTGGGAAATGTCCTCAAGAACCAGGGAAAAGTGGCGGAGGCCGAGCGAGCCTACAGGAATGCTCTGTACTACCGGAGGAACATGGCTGACATGTTGTATAACCTGTGAGTGAGAAAACTTCCTCCTCGCGGCAGACTCTATCGATCTGTCCTATTAAACCTGAGGAAATCTCCTGAGAGGCCAGCAACTAAGACTGTCCCCAGATTCATCAGCCTTCCAGAGGATGGTGACAGGGACCCCCAAGACACATTAACCCCCATAGTCAGGGCATGAAGGCACTTAATACATAATTCATACACCGCACACGTTTGGGCTATTCAGTTATCCATATAAATCAGTGAGAATGGGAATCCTTAGGCACCTCACAATTCGATTTGGCTTTAATTCAGAGAGTCGTGATGTGATTACAAACCGATTCTTGATGCATCTCAATTTTTCAACAAGCGCATACGTACATGCTTGAGATTAGCGTGACGGGTTTTGCACACTGCGTCCCACTGCATGGGACGTTTTCCTGCAAATGCTTTTACAATAAACAGTGTTATATTATTTATATTATTGATTATCAATAAAATAAGAAAGTAAATATTAATTATTAATAATTTAAAACGTTTTATATTCTGATTTCTAATTTTATTTATAAAAAGAATCATTTGAAAATCCATCATAGGGCATTTGGGTTTTCCTCCAGCCTCCTCAAATGTTAGTTTTTATTCTCTGAAAGTTGATTTCATAGTCATGTAACTCACATATCATTGAACAAACTATATGTATAATTGAAGTGACTATAATGGTTTCCATGACCTTTTTCCTTTTTTGTCAATTTTAATTGAAGGTTTAGTTCACCCAAAAATGAAAATGATGTCATTAATTACTCACTCTCATGTTGTTCCAAACCCATAAGACCTTCGTTCGTCTTTGGAACACAAATTAAGATATTTTTGATCTGTGAGCTCTCTGGCTTCCGATAGACTGCAAGTCTAAGTGGTTTTCAAGGCCCAAAAAGGTAGTTAAGACATCATTAAAATAGTCCATGTGACTACAGTGGTTCAACCTTAAAGGTGCCCTAGAATTAAAAATTGAATTTATCTTGGTATAGTTAAATAACAAGAGTTCAGTACATGGAAATGACATACAGTCAAACACTGTTGTTTCCTCCTTCTTATATAAATCTAATTTGTTTAAAAGACCTCCAGACGAACAGGCGAATCTCAACATAACACAGACTGTTACGTAACAGTCGGGATCATCAATATGTACGCCCCCAATATTTGCATATGCCAGCTCATGTTCAAGGCATTAGACAAGGGCAGCCAGTATTAACGTCTGGATCTGTGCACAGCTGAATCATCAGACTAGGTAAGCAAGCAAGGACAATAGCGAAAAATGGCAGATGGAGCAATAATAACTGACATGATCGATGATTACATGATATTTTTAGTGATATTTGTAAATTGTTCTTTCTAAATGTTTCGTTAGCATGTTGCTAATGTACTGTTAAATGTGGATTAAAGTTACCATTGTTTCTTACTGTATTCAGGAGACAAGAGCCGTCGCTACTTCAGTTTTTAAACACTTGCAGTCTGTATAATGCATAAACACAACTTCATTCTTTATAAATCTCTCCAACAGTGTGTAATGTTAGCTTTAGCCACGGAGCACAGCCTCAAAGCTCATTCAGAATCAAATGTAAACATCCAAATAAATGCCATACTTATGCGATTAGACATGCTGCATGACGAATACTTTGTAAAGAACAATTTTGAGGGTTATATTAGCTGTGTGAACTTTATTTATGCTGTTAAAGGCAAGAGCGAGCTCCGTGGGCGGGGAGCGTGAGCATTTAAAGGGGCCGCAGCCTAAATCGGCTCATATTTAATGATGCCCCAAAATAGGCAGTTAAGACGTTCTGCGGCACCTTTAATGTTATGAAGTGACTAAAATACCTCTTGTGTACAAAAAAATCAAACAAAAATAACGACTTTATTCAACAATTTCTTCTCTGCCATGTCAGTCTCCTACACTGTTAACGTAGTAAACACAGTGCAGTGCTTCCGTGTTCTACGTCCGAACGCCGACTCGTTATTTTTTTGTTTACACTGTGTTTGTTGAATAAAGTCGTTATTTTTGTTTTCTCGTTGCTTCATAACCACTGGTTGAACCACTGTAGTCACTTAGACTATTTTAACAATGTCTTTACTACCTTTCTGGGCCTTGAAAGAGGTAATAATGTTGCAGTCTATTGGAGGTCAGAAAGTTCTCGGATTTCATCAAAAATATCTTAAATTGTGTTCCAAAGATGAACGAAGATCTTACAGGTTTGGAACGACACAAGGGTGAGTAATTAATGACAGAATTTTCATTTTTGAGTGAAATAACCCTTTAATTGTGTTGCCCATACTTTGACACTGTTCTTGTTTTGTTTTTTTTCCCTTGTATGCAGGGGTCTGTTGCTCCAAGAAAACAATAGATTCTCAGAGGCTCTCCACTACTATAAGCTGGCCATTGGAAGCAGGCCAACGCTGGCTTGTAAGTACAGCTCCTCTTTTTATTAACAATTTCAAGCCTTCTCAGTCTTTACCGTGTCCAGGCAACTACAAATTGAAAGGTCTGTGTGGACCTGTGTGTGTGTGCATGTTCGTGCTCGGATGAAATCCAGCATTAAATAAGTATTGATTATTCACACGCCTAAACAGTTTCTCTGTTTCCACTCTTGTCAAGGAATGATAGACATTTGATTTGATTTCAACAGGGGGGAAAAAAATCAATCCTTTCATTCTATCTGGCAAATATGATGCATTTGGTTGGCCCATATCCAAATGAAATGAATATGCTATTTTTGTCCAATTTTAAGGTTTCTCATAGAATTTCCCATGTGGTTTTTAGTGTCATGGGAGGAAATTATTGCTGCTCTGCTTAAATTAGTAGATTGGCCAGGGAGAAAATCATTATGACGTGCAGAGGGGCCTTGGGATTTTTAAGTAGAAGTTTTGCTTTACAAAAGAATGAGACATTTTGTGCAACATTTAAGACTACCTTTTTTCAGAATGAACTAACTGGTCAGCCAGTGTATATTTAGGCTAGTTTGTGAGACGTCTGTAATAGATATGTAATAGTGTGAGATCAGAGCCTTCAGTAGAGTGATGGATGTCTACTTTTCCTGATTCCTTGCTGCATGAGGCATGATGGATTGTCCCGTCCTGTGCTGTAAACTCATTTGTATCTGTGGTTCTGTGTGTATATATGGTCTATTAAGAGCATCAGAATTAAGCCTGCAGCTGGAGTGGATATTCCCCTGCTGACTTAGAGTTGATTCTGGCTGGGAGGATAGTGAATATGTATTGGCACCTTATCGACTAGACTGCAGGCCGCTGATCTGCATAAATCAACTAGTTCATTCCACTAGCCCCAGTGGAGGTCTTTCTTTGAGCCTCAATAAGCCTCATTACCTTTTGCACCGATATTCACCTTTTTTTCCTCTCTCATTCAGCCGCCTACTTGAACACAGGAATTGTCCTGATGAACCAGGGCCGTCTAGAGGAGGCCAAGCGAACTTTTGTCACTTGTGCCGATATCCCAGATGAAAACCTGAAGGATCCTCATGCACACAAGAGCTCAGTCACCAGCTGCCTGTATAACCTCGGAAAGCTTCTTCATGAACAGGGTCACCAAGAGGTGAGTTGATCTTGGCACGATAAAGGAATAATTCACCTAAAAATGAAAATTCTGTCATCATTTATTCACCCTCAAGTAGTTGCAAACCTGTGTGAATTTTTTTGTTCTAATGAACACAAAGAAAGATATTTGGTAGAATGTCAAAAACCAAACAGATCTCGCCCCCCCATTGACAACCATAGTACTTATTTTTCCTACTACTATGGTAGTCAATGGGGGGCGAGATCTGTTTGGTTACTGACATTCTTTACCAAATATCTTCCTTTGTGAACCTGATATATTTTTACCATCAATTTTTCTCACCATAAAAATAACCACAGAAGCTGGCATGGCAACAAACAAACAAGCAAACAAACACACCAAATCTGATAGAATGAAATTACATGGAAGTGTAAAGTCTTGACCCATTTTTGCACCACAGTTTTTCATTTTCAGACCAATGCTTTTAATGATAAGTGTTTGATTTCTGAACTTTTTCAAACAGGTTTCCCAGGACACACACAAAAAAAGTAACCCTGAATTTCAGACTCTGTGTAAAGAAATATTAAAATGACAGAATGTATAGGCTTTTAGTTTGAATGCTTCCTTATGCTAATAGTTGTGGCTTTTTATTGAATTAATGGTGTAATCCATTTTTAGGAGAGAATAAAGCCATATCGAGATAAAATGTTGGTATATAAAGAAGCGTTAAATTTCGAGAAAAAAGTCGAGATAAAATGTTGAGAATAAAGTCATTAAATTACGAGAAAAAAGTCGTTAAATTTCGAGAAAAAAGTCGAGATAAAAGTTTGAGAATAAAGTCATTAAATTACGAGAAAAAAGTCGTTAAATTTCGAGAAAAAAGTCGAGATAAAATGTTGAGAATAAAGTCTTTATAATATGATGGGTAAGTTACGAGAAAAAAGTCGTTAAATTTCGAGGAAAAAGTCGAGATAAAATGTTGAGAATAAAGTCGTTAAATTTCGAGAAAAAAGTCGAGAAAAAATGTTGAGAATAAAGTCATTAAATTATGAGAAAAAAGTCGTTAAATTTCGAGAAAAAAGTCGAGATAAAATGTTGAGAATAAAGTCATTAAATTACGAGAAAAAAGTCGTTAAATTTCGAGAAAAAAGTCGAGATAAAATGTTGAGAATAAAGTCGTTAAATTTCGAGAAAAAAGTCGAGAAAAAATGTTGAGAATAAAGTCATTAAATTATGAGAAAAAAGTCGTTAAATTTCGAGAAAAAAGTCGAGATAAAATGTTGAGAATAAAGTCATTAAATTACGAGAAAAAAGTCGTTAAATTTCGAGAAAAAAGTCGAGATAAAATGTTGAGAATAAAGTCGTTAAATTTCGAGAAAAAAGTCGAGATAAAAAGTTGAGAATAAAGTCATTAAATTACGAGAAAAAAGTCGTTAAATTTCGAGAAAAAAGTCGAGATAAAATGTTGAGAATAAAGTCATTAAATTACGAGAAAAAAGTCGTTAAATTTCGAGAAAAAAGTCGAGATAAAATGTTGAGAATAAAGTCATTAAATTACGAGAAAAAAGTCGTTAAATTACAAGAAAAAAGTTGAGATAAAATGTTGAGAATAAAGTCGTTAAATTTCGAGAAAAAAGTTGAGATAAAAGTTGAGAATAAAGTCATTAAATACGAGAAAAAAGTCGAGAAAAAAGTCGAGATAAAATGTTGAGAATGTCATTAAATTACGAGAAAAAAGTCGTTAAATTTCGAGAAAAAAGTCGAGATAAAATGTTGAGAATAAAGTCATTAAATTACGAGAAAAAAGTCGTTAAATTTCGAGAAAAAAGTCGAGATAAAATGTTGAGAATAAAGTCATTAAATTACGAGAAAAAAGTCGTTAAATTTCGAGAAAAAAGTCGAGATAAAATGTTGAGAATAAAGTCATTAAATTACGAGAAAAAAGTCGTTAAATGTTTGTGGTCAGTAAGATTTTTTAAAATGTTTTTGAAAGATAAAATGTTGAGAATAAAGTCTTTCATAATAAAAATTTTAAAAAGTCGTTAAATTTCGAGAAAAAAGTCGAGATAAAATGTTGAGAATAAAGTCATTAAATTACGAGAAAAAATTAATTAATGTTTTTTTTTTGTTTGTTTGTTTTTTACGAGATAAAATGTTGAGAATAAAGTCATTAAATTACGAGAAAAAAGTCGTTAAATTTCGAGAAAAAAGTCGAGATAAAATGTTGAGAATAAAGTCATTAAATTACGAGAAAAAAGTCGTTAAATTTCGAGAAAAAAGTCGAGATAAAATGTTGAGAATAAAGTCATTAAATTCGAGAAAAAAGTCGAGAAAAAAGTCGAGATAAAGTTAAATTTCGAGAAAAAAGTCGAGATAAAATGTTGAGAATAAAGTCGTTAAATTTTCGAGAAAAAAGTCGTTAAATTTCGAGAAAAAAGTCGAGATAAAAAAATGTTGAGTCGTTAAATTTCGAGAAAAAAGTCGAGAAAAAAGTCGTTAAATTTCGAGAAAAAAGTCGAGATAAAATGTTGAGAATAAAGTCATTAAATTACGAGAAAAAAGTCGTTAAATTTCGAGAAAAAAGTCGAGAAAAATGTTGAGAATAAAGTCGTTAAATTTCGAGAAAAAAGTCGAATAAAAAGTTGAGAATAAAGTCATTAAATTACGAGAAAAAAGTCGTTAAATTTCGAGAAAAAAGTCGAGATAAAATGTTGAGAATAAAGTCATTAAATTACGAGAAAAAAGTCGTTAAATTTCGAGAAAAAAGTCGAGATAAAATGTTGAGAATAAAGTCATTAAATTACGAGAAAAAAGTCGTTAAATTACAAGAAAAAAGTTGAGATAAAATGTTGAGAATAAAGTCGTTAAATTTCGAGAAAAAAGTTGAGATAAAAAGTTGAGAATAAAGTCATTAAATTACGAGAAAAAAGTCGTTAAATTTCGAGAAAAAAGTCGAGATAAAATGTTGAGAATAAAGTCATTAAATTAAGAGAAAAAAGTCGTTAAATTTCGAGAAAAAAGTCGAGATAAAATGTTGAGAATAAAGTCATTAAATTACGAGAAAAAAGTCGTTAAATTTCGAGAAAAAAGTCGAGATAAAATGTTGAGAATAAAGTCATTAAATTACGAGAAAAAAGTCGTTAAATTACAAGAAAAAAGTTGAGATAAAATGTTGAGAATAAAGTCATTAAATTACGAGAAAAAAGTCGTTAAATTACGAGAATAAATTCGTTAAATTATGAGAAAAAATGTCGTTAAATTTCGAGAAAAAAGTCGAGATAAAATGTTGAGAATAAACTCATTAAATTATGAGAATAAACTCATTAAATTATGAGAATAAAGTCATTAAATTCATTAAATTACGAGAAAAAAGTCGTAATTTAACAAATTTGTTCTCGTAATTTAACGACTTTTTTCTCATAATTTAATGAGTTTATTCTCAACATTTTATCTCGACTTTTTTCTCGTAATTTAACGACTTTTTTCTCGTAATTTAACGAATTTGTTCTCGTAATTTAATGAGTTTATTCTCAACATTTTATCTCGACTTTTTTCTCGAAATTTAACGACATTTTTCTCATAATTTAACGAATTTGTTCTCGTAATTTAATGACTTTTTTCTCGTAATTTAATGCCTTTATTCTCAACATTTTATCTCGACTTTTTTTCTCGAAATTTAACGAGTTTTTTTCTTGTAATTTAACGAGTTTATTCTCAACATTTTATCTTGACTTTTTTCTTGAAATTTAACGACTTTTTTCTCGTAATTTAATGAGTTTATTCTCAACATTTTATCTCGACTTTTTTCTTGAAATTTAACGACTTTTTTCTCGTAATTTAATGACTTTATTCTCAACATTTTATCTCGACTTTTTTCTCGAAATTTAACAACTTTAATCTCGAGATGGTTTTATTTTTTTATTATTCGCTTGGCCCTAATCCTCTTCCGTAGTTTTTGACCGCAATCGCATACTTTTTTTTTCAGGATTCTTTGATTAATAGAAAGTACAAAATAACTGCATTTTATTTGAAAATAGAAATCTTTTGTAACATTACACATCTTTACTGTCACTTTTGATTATTTTAATGCATCCTTACTGAATAAAACTATTAATTTCTTTAAAAATATATATATAAAAAATAAGTGAATGTAATATTGTTGCAGTGTCTTGTTTCTAGGTTGATTGTTTTCTGTGTTGTAAGACTTTAAGATATCTACAAAATAATAAAATATACAAGATAAGCTAGTTAAGCTGTCAACAAGATATTTAAATATATTTCAATGCAAATCAGTATTTCATGTCCATATACAGTATTTATTTGGTAAGCATTTATGTAGTAAGTTGGATAATGTACAGTCAGCAGGTCATTATTGCAAAATAAACCCCTTCAGGGTGATACAAACCCTCAGTGTCTGGTTTATTTTGTGATAAAGACTTGACTTGGCTGTACATTATCCCTGACAATACTGTAACTCCATATTGTGTTTCTATCTTGTCTCACAACAGTGGGTCTGTAATTGTATTGGTGCTTTTTCTCATGAACCCATTTCCAAAGCTTTCTTTGATCTATAAAATTGATTCCGTCAGCTTGAGTCAACAGCTTCACAAACAAGATAAGTTAGAAGCTACGACAAAGAGAGCGTGAGAATAATTTTGCCATTTTATTTAAAGCATGGGAGCAAACTGTTGGATTTTAATATCTTATGCAACACATTTACCAACCCACAGCTTGCAGTCTTTCCCTCCCATCTCATTTTCTCACAATTATCTTCTCATAACTGTATTTTTTTTTCCTTTCCCTGTTTGTTTCTCCCCAAGCTCATTTATGTTCACTTGTCTTTTTTGTGTTCTTGTGTTTGTTTTGCACTGTTTCAACTATATCGAGCTCATTTTAACAGCCAAAATCGTCAGCTGTCTTTTCTGACCAACTAAGCCAAATACAACTGGATTCAGGAAATCAGATTGTGGCGAAATGTTAAACAATCCTTTTAAATGGCTAAATAGACCAACATGTTTTTTGTTTTTGTTTTTTTCTATTTTGTTTTCATTCAAAATAGGGGTAGATAACTTTTTTCGTTTTTGGGAAGAACTCTCTTATGCTGAGCAAGGCAGCATTTATTTGATCAAAAATACAGTAAAACAGTAACATTGTGAAATATTTATTACAATTTAAAATACCTCTTTTCTGTTTTAATATATATATATATATATATATATATATATATATATATATATATATATATATATATATATATATATATATATTTGAAATGTAATTTATTCCTGTCATTGCAAAGCTGTTAGGACTCTTTAGAAACAATATTTCTATTGCACAAAACAAATGATTGGAGTGACGAATGAGTAATTGTGTTTGTGTAAGATTTGCTAAATGAGTAACGAGTTGTGTTTTTTCAAAATCATAAGGGTTTTCCAAAGCAATATTCATGTTAATTTACAAACATGTCGAGAGTTTAGTGTGATGATATAATTCTGAACTGTGATTAGTGATGTCGTGGAGTTTTTTTTAACAATAATAACTGAAAATTCCAGAGATATTTGACTTGAGGCTGTTTTAATGACCCACGTGTCCTATATTTGACACCAACACGACACAGACAGACTTGTATTCAGACTGGCGGGTCATGTGAAACCCCAGTGTAGTCACGTACCCTTGCTTATGTTATTTTTGCTCCAATTACATTACATTAACAATGTTTAGGCTGTGTTATCTCAGTAAAGTAGCTGTGATTCACTCTTCTGTAATAATCTGTCTGAGAGGAGCGTGTGTGTTATTGCAGATGGGTGGGAGCTTGAGGCTGGCTGAGGTATTAGATGATGTTTAAAGGATAGGAGTGTGTGTTTATACTTGTGTCAGAAGGAGTCGGCTTTTACCTCTAGATTTATAAGAGTAGGTGTTGGCGCTAAGACAGGCATAGCTTTGAGTTGCTGAGCTGAAGACCAGAGAGGCACAGTATTTTTAGAGTAGTACGCATAGTATTTATTTATTTTATTTATTTTTTTACACATAGTGTTTTTTTATTTGAAATTAATTGTTAATCCTTTAATTGATCTATTTACATTTTTAAAGCATGCTTTAATTTGTTTTGCTCATTATGTATGTACAATTTTTATATAGCTTTTTCTGCTCTGTCCAAAATTAACACTGATGAAGAACCTAGTGCAAGTAAATATTTGTATTTTATAGACCTTATTTACCAGAGAAACAAGCGCGCCGCCATCTTTATAAAATTGTCTTTGAACTTCCGTTTTGCGGTAGCTCTGTTCATTTCTATGGGATCACTGTCAAAGAATAATTATTTGTTTAAGTGGATTTACTTGTTGTAGAGTTAATGAAAGTTATCATGAGCATTGTTATGTTTAAAGCAGATGTCTTAACAAATGTCAGTAGATCGGGAAGATTTTAAAATGAGCAGTTCATTCATAAATGTAATATCGCTGTGGAAATACAAACCGGAAGTCAAAAGACAACGAGCGCAACGCTGAAAAGGGGCGGGGCTATATAAGGTCTATACAAAAGTTGTCTTTCGTTTCTTTTTTAACTTTCTATTCATCATGCATCATATTAGGTCATGAAACATATTCAAATAATTTCTCAAATTATCTAATATAAATAATCTAATGTAATCTAATAAATATTTAAATATCTGCTGGTCAGTAAACAATCATAGGGCCCTATAATTTCCGTGATCACGGAATCGCAAACGGAATCGTGGAATCCATTCATAAAAACGGAATTTACTATATCACGCGGAATGTCATGGAATTTGTCAAATTGTTGATGAATGAATTAAAAGCAGGTCAGTACACTTAAATTGAAATTCGCGATATAGACTAGTGTGTGTGAATATTAAACCGCAAAAAGACTATTTAAACATGAATCCTGCATGCCTGTGTGTCTCTGAAATGAATGATGCGGAAGCGCAGTTTCATTTACCTCACACCGCCTCACACACACACTCGCGCGGGCGCAAGCACGCTGAAGCACATGCGACGCTCGCGGTGTTTTCGTCCTCTGTCGCCTCACTATATGAACGCACGAATTCGTCTCCAGAGCTGCTCTGAAAGTCACTTCATCAGCATTTAACGTTAACCGCTTCGTTTGAGAAAACTACCGTCATAAACACAGAGAAACTCAAAGCTCTAGGCAAACCGTCAAAATAAAAGTTCGATTTAACTTGACAGAAACATATTACTGTTGTACAGTAGAATTTAGATAAATTAATTTAACAATAAATTATTAAAATATATTTTTAAACAATCTCAGTGTTTCTTCCATGTTTTAATTTTAACAGTAAAGCTCTGTTGTGCAGAACATTGTTTGTTTGACAAAAAGTTTAATTTCATGATTAAAAGATAAATTAAATGGTATGCGTTCATTTGAATGTATATTTTTAATTAATAAATATTGTTGTTTTTAAGAATTCAATTTTAGTAGACATGCTATTTGATTATTAAAATGGAATTAAACCATTAAAATTTGAGGGGAAAGAATAAAACGTTTATCATAGGGCCATAAAAATTTTTTTTTGAGGGGAAAGAATTTATTAAATTGTTGGTAAATTGGACAAGATTCATTATTTCAATTAATTAGACATGCTTTTTGATTACTAAAATTTAATTGAACAATTAAAATGGAGTCAAAAAATAAATAAAACAGAAAAAACGGAAATCCAGAAAAATTAAAATGGAATTTTAGGAAAAAATAAAACGGAATATGGGAAAAAATAAAACGGATATACTGTAGGGCCCTACAATCACCGGCTTAATGTTGGTTTCACTCGGGGCACATTTTATATAAACGGACAATGGCTCAAGTATCACATTTCATCGAGTGTCAGACTTTTTGTGGGTCGTTTTCAGTTGACTGCCTCTATATTCGCTATGGGATAAACCACTGCGAGGGGGGGTGGTTATGTGCTTCCTTAACTTCTGACATGTTGACCTGACCTCTGTCTCCTCCCTTCACAGGAGAGGCCTACATGAGGCTGAACAAACTGACAGAGGCAGAACACTGGTATAAGGAATCTCTCCGATCCAAACCAGACCATATACCTGCACACCTCACTTACGGCAAGCTCCTGGCTATGACGGTAAATCTCACACTCTAATGAACACCAAACGAATAAGGGGTTGAGTTACCTAGTTATTAAAGAGGTCATATTATGCCCTTTTGCAAAGTCTTGATTTTGTTTTTGGGGTCTACTAGAGTAGGTTTTCATGCTTGAATGTTCAAAAAAACACATTTTTTTCCACATATTTTATATTATTGCAGCACCTCTCTACCCAGACTGTCTGTAACACTTTGTTTAGCTTCTGTCTCTGTGAAGCCCCTCCTTCTGAAAAACACAGTGTGCTCTGATTGGTTGGCTGAACCAGTGTTGTGGGTGGTCAACTGCTTCACGTGTTTCAGAAATGTCATGTCCCTTACATTGACTGCAAGTTTCAACTTCTCAAGTGTAAACACTAACACTTAGACATGTCAACAACACACTACTAAAGCAAGTTGGAATTATTTACATGAGGAATACTGTGACATGTACGTTCCCGGAAAAAACTCAAGAAACTGTGCTGACTGATATAGAGTGGACTTTGTGCTTTGTAACTTTTTCATGCTCAAACAGCAACATTATATATACTCAAGAAAGTTAAACGTAAAATGAATGCTGATAGTTTATCCAAAAATGAAAATTATGTGGTCCCACTTTATATTAAGTGGCCTTAACTACTATGTACTTACATCAAAAAATAAGTACAATGTACTTATTGGGTTCATATCGAATTGCAAAACACTTTTTCTGCTATTGAAGTGGGATACGGGTAAGGTTAGGGAAAGCTTTGGTGGTATGGGTAGGTTTAAGGGTAGGGGTAAGGGTTAAGGGATGGGTCAACAGTGTAATTATAAATGTAATTGCAGAAATTAATTACAGATGTAATTACATGCAGGTGTTTTTCAAATATAAGTACAATGTAAAAACATGTATGTACACAATAAGTGCATTGTATCAAATTATTAATTTAAATGTAAGTACATAGTAGTTAAGGCCACTTAATATAAAGTGGGACCAATTCTGTCATTATTTACTATCCCTCATTTTGTTCTGTATGACATTAATTAAACTGTGGAACATGAGGAGAAATTTTGAATAACTGTTTTTGTCCATATAATAAGTCAAAGGGTTCCCAAACAACATTTAACCAAGACAAAAAACACTGAGACATCAGATAAATGACCAATGAGTAACTCAATAAACATCCTTATCTGGAAGACACAATTCTCTCATTAAACGTTAAATACCCTTTAGGCATTGAGCTTGAGCACACATTGACTTTCTGTAAGAGAATATACCACTATATAAAGAAACCTTTTTCATCTATAAATCTAAACTGAGATGAAGTCCCTTAAGACCAAAGGCATTCTTTCTTTCTCTCTCATCTTAAAACTTAAAACCGAAAAACTGATTTAGCTAAAAAAAACAGAGGACCGGATTACTCGCACATATGCCCTGGTTCTGAATTCACTCAGCAGAAATCCGTGTGGACAGATATGAGAGAAGATGTGTTAAAAAGGGCTGAGGGGAGGCAATTGTTCTGAGAGTTTACCTGTGTCTGTCTCCTTTCATTTCTACTCTGGCCATATGGTCCACTTCAGGCCTTTTTCATCCACGAGGCCACCACCAGCTGATTATGTAAAGAAAATACAGGCTGTCTTAATTTACCATCTTTGAAAGCTCAGCAGACAGTACAAGGAAAGCAGTGTGTTTTTGAAAGAGGGATTGGTGCTGAGGGGTTCTAGCAGAAATGGAGCTTCACAATTAGGCTAGGATGGCAAGAAAATCAAATGAGAAATGTGATGGAATCTCCACTGCTTAGTCGTGTTGTTTAAAGTCAACACACTTGAATAGCAGTTGAACATGTTCCAGGCATGTTAAGCTGTGGTGCTCATTTTGGAAATGTTGGTTCAAATCAAGCCTGCGTTGTGTCCACAAGGGTCCCTCTCTACATTTTTCCTGTCCTCTGTCTTCTTTCACTAAAATGAGGCAAAAAGGCTGACGGTGAAGCTAAAATGTCTATATACTTTATTTAAATACATAGCAGGATCAGAATATATTCTGAATAGATAGCTTGTACCAAAACTGACTTTTCAAATATGGGTTAAAAAAAAAAAAAAAAACCTTTTGGTTAAAGTTATTTTTATAAAACTCCATAAACAATTTAGGTTAACCAAACATTTCTGTCAGTTGCATCATTTCACATAGCCAAGAATAAATGATGTGAGATCAAAGGGCTCTGTCTTTCTGTCCCACTCTCCCTCTTTGACATCCCTTTCTTTGTCAGCTGACTAAAACCCCCAAGACAATCTGTCCTCACACATCCCAATCCAGGGACTAACACTAGAGGCCTGCACTCCCGCGGGACCAGATGCAACAGAGTGTGCGCGGGACAAGATTTGATGGGCGAGTGCGGGCAGTAAAACACTTGTGTGTGCAGGTTGCGGGAGATTAAAATGATTTGCGGGAAATATCTAAAAATAAAATATCCAAAAACAAATAAATTGTTATTTGTCTATTGCACAAGAGCAATTAAAGTAAAATAAAAATGATTTACATGTGCAACCATAGGCGGAGAGTGTGTAAAGCTGGGCAAGCCTGCTGTTGCTTCGGATTACTTTTACAGGGAAAAACTGCCCATAACTGCTGGTCTAGGTCCAGTTTTGTCCATAATAATAGCATATGGGCGAAACAGAATTGGCAAGCGATCCAGCGCGTATCTGTGTTGGCGCTATGGTTTCCATTTACACATTTTTTTGCAGAGTTGAGCAATGTAGCCAATCATAGACAGGTCTGTTGATTTCTTAAACTCAATGGCCAATCAGAGGTGTTTAAGTTAGAATCCACTCATCTCTCAAAACACCGAATGTGATTTTTCAAAATAGTATAATAGTTTATAACAATAACAATAACAAACAACCCTAACAATTGCCTTATCTATATCAATAGACATGTGAGATTAAAGCATTAAAGCCCCCCACCAATCCGACCGGCCCACCTGGAATATCATTTGGCCCACCTTTCATCTCATATCTGGAGCCGGGCCTGTTAATATACATCATCTGTGCACGAGGTAGGGCCTTAAAAACATCAGCCAATCGTTTACGCGATCATCGCGTAAACGATTGGCCCTCTGGCTTGTCAATCACTGCCATGACGTTCCTTGTGAGAGACGTGCGCGGCTGCGCGCTCCAGTAACTTTCCACACTCTACAGGCGCCGCATGCAATGTTTTTGTCAGGAGACAGGAGTAACAACTGCAGATTATGAGTTACCTGCGGTGAGTCCGACATAATGAATCCGCTAACACGACACAGCGAATGCCGGTGGTAAACATTCGTGTTCCAGTACTCGTGCACGAGTTTTGGGAGGCGTTCCCTCGAAATGAGCTGTGAAGGAGGGGGGCTGTTCTTACGCATGCGCTCATTTCAAAAACTCACTAACAGTCTTTGGTTTCTCAGTCGACGAAAAGATCCTCTGTAGCACCTTTAACTAAAATGAGTGATAGCTTTTTAGTGATTATAAAGGGAGTGCTCTTTGCTCGCTTTCTCCCATACCAAATCACGCATGCAGTAGCCTATACTTGCTTTTCTGTTTAAATAACTGTGGTTTGTGAATGTAGATGCTTTAATAACAAATAATTTATCAGGAGTGTTTATGCTAGGTGGGCTAACTTGAAAATATTTCATAGAAATTTCATGGACATCCTGAAAATATCTATGTATACTTTTACCTGCGGGCTTTTGCGGGCAGGAGAAGGAAAAAATGAATGTTGCGGGTGGGAGAAGGTAACATATTTTTGCAGGGGCGGGACTGAAAAATCCATCCCGTGCATCCATCCTTAACTCAAACTTTAACCAAAGAAAGCAAGTAAACTACACAAACTTTCTGAATGAAGCCATTTGGAGAGGCCAGAACAAAGTCAGTCCACCAGAGACAGTCAATCCATCACAGAACCGCACTGCTGTGATGAAACTCACTCGAGTGAAAGCAAATTCAAAAGGTGTTGTCTTGACTTTAGAGCCGTATTGATTTTGAACAAAGTTTTTGACTCAAAGCTTTCAGGTCTTTGCGGTTTCTGCTTGCTTGATGCAGAAGCAGAGTAAAACATGAGTACCCATAATCCTTCGGTTGAAAATAAAGCTTTCTCAGGGGTGAGGGGAACCTGGGCTGTGATTCGATCAGTTCACTGACCTTGAACAAACTTGAATAGTTGAGAGGGCAATACATTCAGTCTTTGTTTGTTGGTTCCCCTTATGTACATATTGTGGTTTTGTAAGTGCAACTTTTTGTAATTTTAAATGGCAACATTTATTATTACTTGGGTTGTCAATTAAATTAAAGTTGGAATTGATTTAATTATGTGATATGCAAATTCATTAAATTAAATGCATATATCAGAAATGAAAGTAATACAAGCTTGAACTACTCTGATGATTTCCTATAGATACAATTGGAATGAATTATAAGTCATTGCTTTAATTTATAGCTTTTTAATTAATTACACTAAATTAAAGCATTAAATTGGTAGCCTTAAATTTGTAATAGCCCTTTAAAATGGGTTTAGATAATACAACATATTCATATCCCCAGTGCTTTCGGTCTTCTTAAAAACAGTAATATTTGAAAAATTATTACATTTATATTTACTATTTTAATATATTTTAAAATGTTATTTATTCCTGTAATGCAAAGCTGAATTTTCAGCATCATTACTCCAGTATTCAGTGTCACATGATCCTTCAGAAATCATTCTGTGTGAATTTAGCATTCAAGAAACATTTCTTGTTATCAATTCCTAAAACAGTGCTGATTTTTGTGAAATGTTTTTGTGAATGGATGGAATATTCAAAAGAACAGCATTTATTTGAAATAGAATTTTTTGTAATAATGTAAAACTGTTACTTTTGTCAATCTTCTTAACGTCATTAATTAATCTAAAAATGTACATTTAACGATAAGGAATTGTTCATTCAGTCAGCATCACATTGTCCCAGACACCATTTCCAGGTGGGGACAGGGAAATCTTCACTGTCAGGGGTCGAAAGGAGGAGACATGAAACTCAGTCCTTTCCCCTGCTGTGCTGACCTTCCCTGACCTCCCTTCACAAACTCACCGGGTCAAAGAGCCCAACCCCAGGGATCCGCACGTGTGTGTGTGTGTGTTATGAGTGCTTCAGCTGCGTTATTGGATTCTCTCATTTCCGTCGCTAATCAGGCTCAGAATCCGTTCGAGAACACCTCTGAGACGTTGGAACAGCAGTGTGTCTGTTGTGTCTCTGATGTCATGCTCAGATTAAGGGGTCAGGGGGTCCAGCTGAGAGGGGCGTGTGTATGTTCAGAGGAAAGGGGGTGAAGCAGGATATTGCTTTAGAGTGATAACACGAGCTCGGCGGGTGACACTGACATGTGTTTGTCAGGAACTTGATTAAGCACATCTTGATTCATATCCTTACTTATTCAAATAAGGACATGCGTCTTTTTCATATGAAACCGATCATATGTTTACCAATGAGCCAAAACATTTTGACCACCTGCCTAATATGCTGTTGGTGTGTTGCCAAAATAGCCCTGACCTTTAAACAGCAGATCCTTCAAGTCCTGTAGGTTGCGAGGTGGAGCCGCTGTGGATCAAACTTGTTGATCCAGCAAATCCTACAGATGCTCACTTAGATTTAGATCTGGGGAATTTGGAGGCCAAGTCAACACCAGAGGCCACTTCCACCAGGGAACACGATTTCCATGAAAGGGGGGTGTACCTGGTCTGCAAAAATGTTTAGGTAGGTGGCACATGTCAATTTTACATCCGCATGAATGGCCGGACTTTCCCTGCAGAACGTTTCCTGGTACCATCGCTTCTCCAGGTAAACGGCGTAAACGTACACATCTATTCATGTGATGTAAAAGAAAACGGGATTCATTAGAAAAGGTGACCTTTCTTCCACTGGTCCACCAAGGTCCAGTTCTGAGACTTGTGTGATAGCCTTTGTTTGCCTTCATGCATCGATGAGCCTTGGGTGCCCAACACCCTGTTGCCTTCTTAGACCACTCTTGGTAAATTCTCACCAATGCTGACTGGGAGCAACCCACAAGCCTTGCTGTTTCAGAGATTCTCTGACCCAGTCGCCTTGCCATAACAATTTGGCCCCTGTCAAAGTCACTCAAATCTTTATTCCTGACATTTCTCCTGCATCCAACATGTTGATTACGAGAACCGATTGTTTGTTTACCATCTAATCTACCCAGACCTTAAAGGTGCCCTAGAACTTTTTTTAAAAAGATGTAATGTAAGTCTGAGGTGTCCCCTGAATGTGTCTGTGAACTTTCAGCTCAAAATACCCCATAGATTTTTTTTTTATTCATTTTTTTTTATTCATTTTTTTAACTGCCTATTTTGGGGCATCATTATAAATGAGCTGATTCAGGGCTACTGGCCCTTTAATTCTCCTGCTCCACGCCCACGGAGCTCGCGCTTGCCTTGAACAGTGCATAAACAAAGTTTACACAGCTAATATAACCCTCAAATGGATCTTTACAAAGTGTTCGTCATGCATGCGGCATGCATGCTTCGGATTATGTGAGTATTGTATACTGTTATATTGTTTACATTGATTCTGAATGGATTTGAGGCTGTGTTCCGTGGCTAACGGCTAATGCTACACTGTTGGAGAGATTTATAAAGAATGAAGTTGTGTTTATGCATTATACAGACTGCAAGTGTTTAAAAATGAAAATAGCGACGGCTCTTGTCTCCGTGAATACAGTAATAATTGATGGTAACTTTAACCACATTTAACAGTACATTAGCAACATGCTAACAAAACATTTAGAAAGACAATTTACAAATATCACTAAAAATATCATGTTATCATGGATCATGTCATTTATTATTGCTCCATCTGCCGTTTTTTGTTATTGTTCTTGCTTGCTTACCTAGTCTGATTCACCTGTGCACAGATCCAGACGTTAACTGGCTGCCCTTGTCTAATGCCTTTCATAATGTTGGGAACATGGGCTGGCATATGCAAATATTGGGGGCGTACACCCCGACTGTTACGTAACAGTCGGTGTTATGTTGAGATTCGCCTGTTCTTCGGAGGTCTTTTAAACAAATGAGATTTATATAAGAAGGAGGAAACAATGGAGTTTGAGACTCACTGTATGTCATTTACATGTACTGAACTCTTGTTATTTGACTATGCCAAGATAAATTCAATTTTTCATTCGAGGGCACCTTTAATATGTGGCCTTGTTAGATGATGATCAATGATTTTGACTGGTGACTGGTCATATTGTTTTGGCTCATCAGTATACAATTCAATAATACACATCCCCTAAAGGGACCTTTGCAAAAAAAAAAATGTACAGACTTTCATGTGCGCACATTCGTATGTGCACGGGAAGTTTTTGTGTGCTCATGTGTTACAATTTCTGGTTTATGTGTACTATAATCTATTTCCTTTGTTCATCACTGCCATTTTACTATGAAGAAAACGAGAGTATGGATGTGCATGAATTATTTGCTCAATTTTGGCTTTCGTTAGGGCAGTATATCTCTAATATGACAGCCTTATGTCCGCTTTAACGCATTTTCTGTGGCGGCCAAGAAAGCGCGTTGTGAAATGTACTGATGGCGCAATATAGCTGTGTGAATTGTCCATTTCGCCAAGTTTAAGCGTCCATAAAAAAGACTGATACAGTAAAAAGTGCTCATAATTTGGCTTTCGTTAGAGCAGTAAGTCATATTTGACGGCCTTATGTCCGCTTTAACGAATTTAACTCTGTTGCGGAAATTAAGAAGCACAACGATTTTCAAAAATAATGAAGAAGAAGATGAAGAAATGTATCTTGAGCAAATCAGCATATTAGAATGATTTCCTCCTGCTGAAAATTCAGTTTTGCCATCACAGGAATAACATGTACTTTATTCTGCACCACTGCTCTAACCCTTTTTTTTTACCCATTGCATAAACTATAAAAGTCAAGTGTCCCAAGTGACTGTTTCCTTTATTTCTTTCACACTCTCGATATGGTGTAAGTTCACAAACATCCATGTCTAACATTAAACAGCACTGGCTGTATATAGTGTAGGCATCAATGTGAGTGCAATACATTGATTTAAAGTTACACATCTCTGCTTTGGGGATTTAAATTATACAGTGTAAATAAAAAATATATCACTGTTTTGCAGCTGGTCTGCAGATAACTTCATGCACTGTTAATCAAGTGAATCGTGAGAGCGTGCCATGATATCGCCCCTCAGACTGAAATCAGTATTGTTTAAAGGGTTAGTTCACCCAAAAATGAAAATTCTGTCATTGATAACTCGCCTTCATTTCATTCCTAACCTGTAAGACCTTCATTCATCTTTGGAACACAAATTAATATATTTTTGATGAAATCCGAATTTATTTTTTTGCACACAAAAACTATTCTCGTCACTTATAGACTATTTTAATGATTGTCTACCTTTCTGGGCCTTGAAAGTGGTAATAGCATTTCTGTCTATGGGGGATCAGAAATCTCTCGGATTTCATCAAAAATATCTTAATTTGTGTTCCGAAGATGAACGAAGGCCTTACGGGTTTGGAACGTCATGAAGGTGAGTAATTACTGACAGAATTTTCTTTTTTAAGTGAACTAACCTTTTAAGGTTTAAGATGCATTGGAGGTTTATTCACTTTTTATCACAATTCTCTGGAATAGGCCTACTTGATTCTGGTCAAATAGTTTAGTATAATGACTTCAAAATATTCTCTCGATTTTATCTCACATCATTCTAAAGTTACTTTCTTTATGCTTAGTAAAATGATTTCTTAAATCAATATTTCATGTTTGTTTGTTTCATATTTATTTGGTAAGTAGCTAAATAAGTTGAACAATTATATACATGCAAATTCCATTGCATTAACCATGAAATATTATTTTATTTTGTGTGATATTTTAGCTTTTTTATTATTATTGTATTTGCAAGATGTCTGTTAAATTTTAAAATTTAACATAAGGGTAATTCTTGGAATTATTCATGCTGTCAAAGTGTGCAATTATAGCAGCAGGCACTGGAATTGCTAAACACATTTCCTGTTGCTCCAGTGAACATTATACATCAGGTCAAAAATTATCAGGTTAAAAATGAAAAATGAAAGATTCCATGAATACCTCGCCCTGAAGAAATTCCTGATTATGATTTGTTTGTTTTTATTTCAGGGTCAGAAAACCGAAGCGGAGAAGTTCTTTCTCAAGGCGATCGAGCTCGATCCTACTAAAGGAAACTGCTATATGCATTATGGTTGGTAATGCTTTTAATCTCTCCTAAACGTGCACACATGGGCTGAAACGACATTAGCTAGTCATCCAGTAATGCAAAAATAATGAGGTCATATGAATTCAAACATTGCATCTGCTCTAGCTTTGCTGATGTAGTGAAATTTGTGAAATACTTTGGAGCGCCTTGTACGGTTTCACTAAACTCCGTATTGGCCGTAATTGTTCACGTTTAGCTTTTTAGCTGACATTAGTCTTGTAATTGAGGTTACGTTTGTAGGCTCTTTCACAGCAAGATAGATGTGACTGTTCAGGAAGTCATTGTTTAGCTGTTATCTGAAGCGTACCTTGTATACAGATGGGAAACGAAACCACCCACGCCTCAGCGAGCAAAGAGAGATAACGAGACCTTATTTCTCTAAGGAAAAAGCATACAAGTGTTCATGTGTGTCTGCATGAATGTGATTTAGCCAAATTATAGCCTACAGCCATTTTCTCCAACTAAGGCTCAGATTATTGGAGCTCAGTTTAATTATTAGGGTTTTTTTATCTTTTACAATATTTTTGTTTCATTTCAACATCTTTCTGAAATTATTACTGTGCATCACATCCTTATTTTTAGTGTTAATTTTTTATATAACCAGTTTTTGATGAAAATGTTTAAAGGTGCCCTGGAACCAGTTTTTACAAGATGTAATACAAGTCTAAGGTGTCCCCTGAATGTGTCTGTGAAGTTTCAGCTCAAAATACCTCATAGATTTTTTTAAATTAATTTTAAAGCATCATTAACTATGCACTGATTCAGGCTGCGGCCCCTTTAAATCACGCGCTTCCTGCCCCCCAAGCTCTCGACTATAATACAGTGCATAAACAAAGTTCACACAGCTAATATAACCCTCAAATGGATCTTTACAAGATGTTTGTCATGCATACTGCATGTATGCGTCGGATCATGTGAGTATAGTATTTATTTGGATGTTTACATTTGATTCTGAATGAGTTTGAGGCTATGCTTCATGGCTAAAGCTAACGTTACACACTGTTGGAGAGATTTATAAAGAATGAAGTTGTCTTTATGCATTATACAGACTGCAAGTGTTTAAAAATGAAAATAGCAATGGCTCTCTTGTCTCTGTGAATATAGTAATAAACGCTGGTAACTTTAACCACATTTAACAGTACATTAGCAATATGCTAACGAAACATTTATAAAGACAATTTACAAATATCACTAAAAATATCATGTAATCGTGGATCATGTCAGTTATTATCGCTCCATCTGCCATTTTTCTCTATTGTTCTTGCTTGCTTACCTAGTCTGATGATTCAGCTGTGCACAGATCCAGACGTTAATACTGGCTGCCCTTGTGTAATGCCTTGAACATGAGCTGGCATATGCAAATATTGGGGGCGTACATATTAATGATCCCGACTGTTACGTAACAGTCGGTGTTATGTTGAGATTTGTCTGTTTTTCGGAGGTCTTTTAAACAAATTAGATTTACTCAAGAAGGAGGAAGCAATGGTGTTTGAGACTCACTGTATGTCATTTCCATGAACTGAACTCTTGTTATTCAACTATGCCAAGGTAAATTCAATTTTTGATTCTAGGGCACCTTTAATCAAATTTTTGTCCTGTAATTTTCATTAATTTCAGTCCATTTTACTGTTATTAAAATGAAATGAAATGACATTTTAGTTGATTATAATGTTTTATCAACAGTATTTGTTTTAAATTTAAAGTAGTTTTAAATTTTATGTTAAAAAAAGTTTAATTATAATAGGATACATTTTTGTTTTATCTCGGCATTTGAGCCTTCCTAGTGTCGTTTTCCTTCAAATCCTAGATTTCCATAGTTAACCTGTCCCTGGATTCTCCCATGTATGGATTTAGTCCAGAAAAACACAGCATCACTGGCTAACCCCAACAATGTGTTTTCCACACAATTGCTGCCAAGGCATCTGCGTAATGTTATTTAGTACGTGTCTGATCAGACATCTTTTGAACACGTACTATCCAAAGGCCATAAGGATGATCTTCTATTTCCTTCTATTGTTCTCTGGTGTATAACCACCATCCTGAAGAACGTGCCTTCTTCTTTGTATTTTCCGTTTTGCATAATAGACAACATTGTCATTTACCACAGAAAAGATAAAAGAGAAAGATACTTAGAAATGAGCTGCTTTATGCCATATTTTTGCAATATTTGACATGCCTTAATTGATGACAATGTTTAAAGTGCCCCTAATATGAGATTATACATGTCTCTAATTTTGTTTTGGAGGTCTCCTACAATAGGTTTACATGCATCCAGAGTCAAAAAACTCTTTAGTTTTCTCATAATATACATTGCCGCATCATCTGTTGTTTCAGTTGTTTCAGTAATTGTTCAATAAAGGATTCAGTCTCTCCAAACCCCTCCCTTCCAAGAGTGTACTCTGCTCTGATTGGTCAGATCTGTTGCCCAGTTTGTTGTGATTGCTCTAAGGCTTACAGCGCATGTTGCAAATTAAACGGCCAGTACTGTATCTGAATTTCAGCTCTGAAGGCTTCCTTAACACTTGGATACAAAGTGATACGAACGGTAACAATGGCGTCGGTTTTACCGTATCAGTCCAACAGTAGCTGATCAAACAGAGCACAACTTGAGCAGGACGTTTCTATGTGGTTGAGGTTGTTTGCGGGCAGCCAATGAAAACCATAGACTGGCATTATCCAAAATTGTTACAAACCTACTGAAAGTAAGATTGGAATTACTAACCGCTAGTTTCAGGCAATTCAGAATCAGTTCTTTCTTTTGGGAGACAAGTAACACTTTGATCTTTGAAACTTTGCAGACATTTTACATTCACAAACAGTTACCTAAATACATAAAAAGGTAATATTCAATAAAAAGCATAATTGGGGCACTTTAAGCTTTCTTCCTTTGCATAACATAATTTCTTATGTTTCTACTTTGGTCCATTGCTATTTGGGAAAAAAATGTTTGGTTTTGGCCCAGCTTGTTCAGGAGTGTGGAGAGCCGCTTTGCCAAATAGCAACAGGCTGTTTATTCCACTTCGGTCTTGACCGATGCCTCTAGCAACGATACTGCAGAGGTTTTAGATCCCAGTCGGTCCCCTTTCCACAACCTTACAGGAGTAAGCGTTTAATTTGTCACGGAAACATGCCTATCGGAGAAATCTCAATTGGACAAATGGCCTGTCAGATGGTTTGCGCGGCGTGCGGCACCCTTGCTATCTCATGTTTCACAGAATCATTGAGAGGGCAGACCAAACTATCCGTTCCACAGCCAAAGGAAATATTTCACATTTGTCTTTCTGAGGGAGTAAAAGCAAATATAAAATGAAATTCCCCCTTTCCTTCCTCAGGTCAGTTCTTGCTGGAGGAGTCGCGGCTTTTGGAGGCTGCCGAAATGGCGGAGAAAGCCGCCCAGTTGGACAGTGAAGAATTTGATGTGGTTTTCAGTGCAGCTCACATGCTCAGGTGAGAAGGACACGCTAAATCCATATAGACAAAATTTTTTTACTATGATTAAATACGCTGGACAAAGCATAAAAGTTTCCTGTAACAGTCATATTGGTTTGGTTGGTTCGGTTGAATTGGAATGACAGGAAGCGGAATTTACTGAATTGTAATTTAAAGGAAATGTTCTTCCACCCATGGCCATAAAGCTGTTTCTCTGCAAGGTCAATGAAAACCTAGCCAAAATGTTCAAGCAAGGCTCTGTCATGTCTTGATAAACTTTATACAGTATTTATAGTTAACTAAAATTCATATACATTTTTTTTTTTTCTTTAAAGGTGCAATGTGTAAATTTTAGGAGGATCTATTGACAGAAATGCAATATATTATACATAACTATGTTTTCAGTGGTGTATAAAGACCTTACATAATGAACCGTTATGTTTTTATTACCTTAGAGTGAGCCATTTCTATCTACATACATACACCATGGGTCCCCTTACATGTTAAGTCGCCATTTTGCGCCAGCATGTTTCTACAGTAGCCCTAAATTGACAATCTGCTCTACAGAGCACATTTGCTTGACTGGCTTCTCTGCTTTCTCAGACGACGACATTTTTGTCCTGTGTTGACCACCGTAGCTTCTCTATATTGCTATTCGCAACCTCACTGTTAGATGTTGCTAAAATTTACACATTGCACCTTCCTAAATTTAAATTGCACTTCTGATTTGTTTACTTCCATAATAATAATTCAGTGCAAATCCAGAAATTGGACTGGAGTTTAAAGAGCCTAGTCTATTTAATTGTGAATGGTGCACAACCCTGTTTTTTACGATGAACAGTATTGGTACTGTGTTGCGTTGCCACTTTGATGTCCAATGTAAAATTTGAATCCTGGAGCAAAACCAGTTGAGAACCTCTGCATTAGAGGATGTTTTTTTCTATCTCTTTCTCCCTCTGTCTCTCTTTCTCTTACTCCTTCCACCTACCCATTTGTATAGATGCTTTCTTTCTATTCAAGTGCACCGCAGGACATGTAATGGAAAGCCTGCATTAATACCCTTGCCTCGAGGTTTCTGTTGAATACACTTCTCATAATTACTACATGGAGTTCACATGGTATATAGTTACACACTTCCTAAAAAGTATTATAGCTCTTCAGCAGATTTTGCATGGGGCTTTATGCTACATGAACACTTTGTTGTTAATTTCTGTCTTAGACCATATCCCCTGCCTTCATACTGGCTTGCGGTCCAACTTATTTGAAGATCAGGTTCCTAGTGTGTTTGTCTTGGAAGGACATGCAGAAGGGTCTCAGATGGGGGGCGAAATTGAGTGGGGTGGGGAAGTACGAGGCCGCTTCAGATGTGCAGCGTTTTCTTATGGCTCTCAGGGGCCCGTCTGCACCAACAAGTTTGCTTCCTTACTATCAGTTTCCTTGCCCTCTTCAAAGGAATGCTGGTTATTCTAAACCCCAGCCAAATTGTGTCACTGCCACTCTTCGTGAAGATTTACTACTGTACTTCCGAACAAGTTTTTCCATATTGTTGTTTGTTTGTCTGTGAAAGTATCATATTTAGTCAAGACTATTCATTATACATGCTGCACTTGTTTTATTTATTTATGCTTTTTTTAGTGTTTTTAGCTGCAATACTTTAAAACATTTATAAATGTATCTTCTTGGAGAGGACTTTAGCTTTCTGACAGTCTTAACAGTCCACAGCATGCTAAAACCCTCTCCTTCAAGTTGCGTTCTCTAAATTAATCTCCTTTAAAGCACCGCTTCTGTAACAAGTTTACCTCCTTCCACAATAAATTTTCTGTCTGATTTCAGACAAATTGCCTCCTGTGAGCATTGTTCCCATTATTTCCCTTAATCCATAGCTCTCCATTTGCTTGTGAGGATTTTTATAGCTTTGTACAATAAAAAGATACCATTGAAGCGCTCATGTAATGCAGTCTTAGATGGTTACATCAACAAGTCATGAATTATTTTATGCTTTTTCTCTGAAGGTTGGTGACCACTTTGGAATGATATAATGAGCATTTTATATTATATGCGGTGGGATGGAGAAACAGTTTTGGTTGCCAGAAATTAAACATTTGTGTTATTGTATTTTGAAGGTTTAGATCTGACATAGGGAGGTCCAGTTGATGCGGTCTTTTAGATTTTCACCATATATTGCAGTTGTGGTCATGGAGACCAACCGAGTCCTAATACTGTTGGGTTTTTACTCTTTGTTAATGGTGGTCACTTTTCAACTGGGAATTCTTTGTCCCTGCAGACAATCAAGCCATGTTTTATTGCATGCATGTGAATGTGAAAATTACACTGACTCGTCGTTTAGGAGGAAAGGATTGTAAAACAGAATTGTGGATTGTGAACAGTAAAGCATGGTTCTGCTTAAATGCTTAAGTCCACTGTTAAGAATAAGTATTCCCATAGATTTTTATGTTACTTTTTTTTTTGTCTTTAGATTTTAAAGTTAACATATCATTTTTACCCTTGTATGTTCAAGAAAGGTCAGGCCGTTAGGGAAAATTCAAGGTTTAAGAAGGAAGATAAATCATAAATTTTTCAAAATGGATATATCTTTAAAGGTGCCGTAGAACGTGTTTTCAAAAGATGTAATATAAGTCTAAGGTGTCCCCTGAATGTGTCTGTGAAGTTTCAGCTCAAAATACCCCATAGATTTTTTTTTTATTCATTTTTTTAACTGCCTATTTTGGGGCATCATTAAATATGTGCCGATTCAGGCTGCGGCCCCTTTAAATTCTCGTGCTCCCCTGGCTAATGCTACACTGTTGGAGTGATTTATAAAAAATGAAGTTGTGTTTTTCGCTATTGTCCTTGCTTGCTTACAGTCTGATGATTCAGCTGTGCACAGATCCAGATGTTAATACTGGCTGCCCTTGTCTAATGCCTTGAACATGAGCTGGCATATGCAAATATTGGGGGCGTACATATTAATGATCCCGACTGTTGTGTAACAGTGTTATGTTGAGATTCGCCTGTTCTTCGGAGGTCTTTTAAACAAATGAGATTTATATAAGAAGGAAACAATGGAGTTTGAGACTCACTGTATGTCATTTCCATGTACTGAACTCTTGTTATTCAACTATGCCAAGGTAAATTCAATTTTTAATTGTAGGGCACCTTTAAACTTTTAAATCAAGGCAGCTGTATATTTTAAGACTCATTTATACTGCATAAGAAAAAAATAAATAACGGCAATGCAAAAAAGTCATCTTTTATAATGTTCAGTGTACTAAATAATTTAATATTTTAAATGATTAGAAAATATTGTCATTAATTCAATAATTGTTCATTTAAAAAAATTCAAAGCAACATTATTTTAATTTTTTTTGTTTGTTTATTTGGTACATTTTATAAACTTTTTTTTTTTCTTTAAAATAGAAAAAAAGAAGCCAACTGGACATCACTAGACTGAAAAACCACTGATCTATATGGCTGTTTTCACTAATTTGTATATATACATAATATAAAAAATACACCATGAATATACATCAAGTTACAGATTAGAATTAGATTAGAATCATAAAACTTTAGGATTTTGGATTACCTTTCAACCTTAGATTCTTTACTTTTTATTAGTTTCCCTTTATTAGTATTTATTATTTTTTATTTTTAGTAGATAAACTATGAGGACAATGCAACCTACTTCTATGACATGTGATATTTCACAAAGCAGCTCAACCTAAATGTGCCATATCTCACTGTACAGAGGGAAGGACAACACCATGTTTAGCTGTTCAAAGTTCACCATGACCCAATACATTCTTCCACTCAGCACTTTATTTTATTTTTGGCTTTTTATTCATAGTATAGCAGAGTGAGGGCAGGAAAATTCAAATGAGAGGAGTTGAGAATGGGATTCGGAAATGTTGCAAGCCACATGAGCAACAGATCATGTGTCCGATTCGCTGTACAATGACTCTTTATGAAAAATACAATGTACAATGTTCTTTTTAACTCACAACATTTTCTTCCTCAATTGTATATTACAAATGCAATGTCTTGATTTATCTTCTTCCTTATTCGTCTTTCTCTCTCATGTCAAGGTTAAGAAACTGTAATGTTTTCCACAGACACAATTTATCCATCATCTCATTGCTTGAATATTTAAGTACAGTACATCCTATTTTCTCTTAATAAAAAGCTATTTCTTGAAACATTTAACCTTAGCTCTTTTCTCCAAGAAAATTTAGTTGAGGATGAAGGAGGGTCTATAAAACCGGCCAGAATAAGGAAAGCGGTCATCTATCATAAATCTTTGGCTCTCTTTCATTATTACAACCCAGCCTGTCTTGGCCGACGGTCATTGTCTCCATATTGAACTCACTTCAAAAAGAAGATATTGCTACCAGCAGGTACAAGCAGCTAGAGGATGCATTTGGGGTGCTTTTACATGGGGAGAAAAAAAAACTTTGGGTTGTAAAGAAGCTAAAGATCTTCAAAGAGCATCCAGTAGGTTGTAGGTCACGACCTAAGAAATAAGGGCACTTTTCTCTGCTCAAAAATTGTGAAGTCGGGCAGTTTTATAACCCTATTTGGCTCAGCTTTTCTGTGGCATTAAAGTTAGTCAACAAATGGTCCCCAGTTTAATGGCCAGCGATAAACTTGTGCAGCAGGATGAAGTAACACACAATGTTTATTTGCTCTTTTAGGCAAGCCAGCCTCAATGATGCCGCTGAGAAGTACTACGGACAAGCAGCCAGCCTGAGACCTAATGTAAGTACCCAAGCAGTGCTGCACATAGGACACGTGCCATCCACACACGGTGGTTGACTTTAATTGATTGCTGTGACTCAACTGCTCCCCATAAGTTGTATCAGTGACCAACTGTACAAGCTCTGCTGGCGGTTTTTGGGTTTGTTTTCACAGCATCAATCTCAAACTTTAAAGAGACGCAGTATGTCAGAAAATTGTACAGTGAGGTTCGCAAAACACACAGTTGTTTGATTTCTTTGGAATATGTGAATGTATTTGATGTTTGGTGTGCAGCTGCCTAAAAGGAAGTTGCCTTGTAAACCAAACGGAAGTGTAAAATGGTAAAATGAAAATGTAACAAAAATTAGAAAAATTTTGGAAGGCTGATGGGAGACTTAAGCTTGTTAGGTGAGATTATTTTTTTTATTTTTTTTTTACGATGGCAGCAAAGACTTTAATTACTCACTCTCATGTCGTTCCACACCCGTAAGACCTTCGTTCATCTTCGGAACACAAATTAAGATATTTTTGATAAAATCCAATGGCTCAGTGAGGCCTGCATTGCCAGCAAGATAATTAACACTTTAAAATGCCCAGGAAGCTACAAAAGATGTATTTAAAACAGTTCATGTGACTACGATGGTTCAACCTTAATGTTATAAAGCGACAAGAATTTATTCAACAATATCTAGTGATGGGCGATTTCAAAACACTGCTTCATGAAGCTTTATGAATCTTTTGTTTTGAATCAGTGGTTCGGAGCATGTATCAAACTGCCAGTGTCATGTGATTTCAGTAAAGGAGGCTTCGTTAGGTCAAAAGTGTTTCGAAATGTCAATGGTTCACCACTGGGGGGCGTGACTTTGGCAGTTTGATATGCGCTCCGAACAACTGATTCAAAACAAAAGATTCGTAAAGCTTCGAAGCTTCATGAAGCAGTGTTTTGAAATCGCCCATCACTAGATATTGTTGAATAAAGTCGTTATTTGTTTTGTTGTTTTGGCGCACAAAAGTTTGGACATGAACGGTTTAAAATATGTCTTTAGTAGCTTTCTGGGCATCTGAAAGTGTAAATTAACTTGCTGGCAATGGAGGCCTCACTGAGCCATCGGATTTTATCAAAAATATCTTAATTTGTGTTCAGAAGATGAACGAAGGTCTTACGGGTGTGGAACGACATGAGGGTGAGTAATTAATGATAGAATTCTCATTTTTGGGTGAACTAACCCTTTAAAACAATGGTGGTATGAGTTCATACAGTCAACAAGTTAAATTATAAAAAAATTAATATATAATTATTATTATATAAAAATAGCTCTGAGTGATGGTTATGTATGCTTATATTAGTTACAAATTATATGCTTATAATTTGATCTAGTGTTGATATTGTATTTAAACGCATTTAGAGGTAATATATGAACAAAAACATGACTTGTTTTAAACTTGGCCAAATGAATATTCTGGATATTTGATTTGTTTCAGCCATTGTCAAATATAGTGAACTGTTATTCCTGTGATGTTTAATTTGAAGAGCACTCAAACTACATTTCTTCTTGAACTCTTTCCTACCAGTAGTAAACCTTGCTTTTTTTCCCCTGAAGAAAATACTGCCTTTATTTCAGTATTGTTCAGTGTCTGGACTTTTTGCACTGTCTTCAGGGATGTTTGTCTCCTTAGCAGCTGTTTCAACAAAGGTCCCGAGATCCTTTTCACATCTGGTACTGCTGATGCTGTGACTGCATGCCATGGTAGTGTTGTGAGGGATACTGTGTGGTTAGAGTGCAGGGTGAAGAGGAAGGAGGGAGGTCAGGAAACTTCTGGAGGCCACAGCGGGGCAGATTCCCCTCCACTGCTCACTTCCTCTCACCTGACAGTATCTAGAAAGGCTCTGTTGTTGTGGTTATGGTTATTCATAGTTTTCGGCTGGTAAAGGTCTCCAGAAGTGTTGGGTCTCTACAAACATCTGTCAAACATTACACCCTACTTTAAAATATACAAACACAAATATGCACACACAAATAAGTGAGTTGGCTTGACTTTTAAATCCATTTTGTGAACTAAAATTTGGACGTTTTTGATTATTAAATTTTTTTTAATTGTTACACTAATAAGAAGCTGTTTTTACACTGATGCCAGACTTACCATTTGTTATGGATATATATAAATCTTTTCAAATCAACTTTTTTATATATATATTATTAATATTAATAATATTTTAATTTTTTTTACTTTAAAAAATATTATGAATAATTTTGGTTTAAAATAAAATAGTAAAATCAGATAAGTAACTTTCATTATATAGAGTTTAATTAACTGGATAATCCCATTACAATTTAAACCAAAGTATGTTTATTTTAATTTATTATATAAACATTAATCATACCATGAATCAAGTTTTTGGTCATATCAAACCTCTATTTTCTGTGCATACACGGTCTGTAAAAATAGCCAGCCAAATGTAGTGTTATTATGGAGGAATTTTTGGTTACACTTTATTTGAAGGTGTCTTTGTTTCAGTGTAATTATGCATAAGTAAAATTAATTACCTTAAATTAACTACAGTACATGTACTTACTATAGGGTTAGGGTTAGATTAGGTTTGATTTTAGGGTTAGTTGCATGTAATTGTGCATAATTTATAGTTATTACTTTAGTAATTACATGTAATGTGTAACAGTGACACTAAAATAAAAGTGTTAACATTTTTTTTTTTTTTTTTTTTTTTTTTTTTTTTCCACAGATGAATTACCTGTATTTTAAAATTACACATTGTGTTGTGTTTTATAGTTAAAGGAAATGTCTGTAAACTTAACAGAAAATGTCCTGGCAGACAATTACCAGTACCTTTTCTGTTTTTCTACAGATTTTTTTTATTATTATTATTATTATTATTATTATTATTATTATAGTGTACTTGGATACTTGGAGCTAGTGAAAAAGTTGCTGAATATGTCTTTGAATATATTTGGTTTTGAGAGGAAGGTATATGTGTCACCCGAGTGCAGTTAATGCCACAGTTTGCAGCTCATTTGTCCCTCAGCCTTGTTTTGAGGTTTGACTTCTATGTGTTGGGTCACATAGTGCTAATATATTACTTACGCGTTGTGTAATTTTACAACGACCGTCTCTTTCTACTTTTCCATGTGGGAAACCATGGCAGCTGGCCTAAAGAGTCAGTTAGTGTAAGTTTTACTCTCATGAGTGTTGGATAATATACAACACCTTCCCTTCAGAGGTGGCAAGTGAAGCATGTTCAGAAATGGTTTTGGATTAAATAACATCAACTTCTTTTAATTATATTATATTTTAGACATTAAAAAAAAAAAGGTATGTCCATGTTTAGTTTTGCTTCATTTTGATTTATGTATCTATTGAAATCTCCTTATGTGAGAAGAATCAGCGTAGACAACATATTGTTTCCATTGAATCCTGATGCATTGAACATTACTCATGTAACCCTGACATAAGTAAAATAGATGATGTGCATCCAGGAGATTTATAGACTGTAGAATAACAGAGTTTCTGGTTAAATTTATGGACATGTGAACCTGAAAACATTAAAGAAATGCCAAAGATTTGCTATAACGTTGGTTTGTTTTAGAATAAGCATGCAAATATTATTTGCTTCCATAAGGTGCAGTCACATTAGTTTTGCATGCCAAAAAAATCCTTTGTCAATAGCGTAGAAATGTATGAAGCACAGCTCACATGAGCCACTTTCAAACCAAGCAGCTTTCTGTTGGTCAACGTGGCAAATTCACATGAAAGCAATCTGCGTGGTGAAATTTTTCATCCTCATACAAAACTCCCAATCGCACAAATTCCTGTTAGAATGACTGGATTTTGCTTTCAAAATTTAGCCAAACAAAAAGGTATTTTTCCTTAAAGTGGTGTTTTTTTCTACAGTATCCCGCAGCCCTCATGAACCTTGGAGCTATTCTCCATCTCAACGGCAAACTCCAAGAAGCGGAGGCCAATTACCTGCGAGCCTTGCAGCTGAAGCCGGACGACACCATCACTCAGTCCAACCTTCGAAAGCTGTGGAACATCATGGAAAAACAGGGCTTAAGGACCTTGGCTCCTTGACTTGGACACATTTGATCGAGAACCTTCTCTGAGGTTGTAAAGATGTTCTCTCTGAGCTCTCAGTAATGAGGTAATCGACATCCTAGGGCTGACAAAGAACGTCTACAAAACCTGGGTTACCTCATGGGACGCTTTAACGTGAGAGCGACTTCGTCTGGTAAAACGAAGACATTATGGAACAATCTAGAACTGCGGAGCTCCTCAGACGTGTCGGGAGTCCTTAACTTGAAGCGGCCCATAGATACATACTTGAAGTCTCATGATAGATTAGATGTTAATTAGTTAGTCAATGCTTAAAAGTCTTGAAGGGCAATATTTGCCCTGAGACTGAGAAGGAATTGAGAGTGCTACAACCCCCATGAGGCTATACTCTGCATGTACAGTACATTTAAATGTCATCTCTCCATTCATATGATTGGAATCATTAATATTTAATGAGCACATCATGGCTGATGGAAACGTGTGGATGCAAAAACAATTCATATCGTCTAAACATCATCAAAATAATTAGCCCAAACATGTCATAAGTCTTTCTAACTGTAAAAAAACAAACACCCATTGTGTCAAAATCATTGGTTTGTGAGGTTGTAGACTTAATGACACTGTACATATGAGCACAGATGATATGTGAAGTTTGGTTTGGGATGCAGAATTTTTAGCGTATGCTTTTACACGTTCCGTCAACGTTTTATCAGTCCAGACGTGACACGCCCACGACACAAGATAACTAGCGGTCGGTAACTTCGGGGATCAAGAAATTGGATCCATTTGCTGCATCTTGCCAAAAATGACAGGAAAGGAACATTCGATAAGCTATGTAGCCTGAAGGAAATTAGCGAATTGAATTTGCAAGCTTTGCCTTACTTTGCAAAAAAACTGTTCTGTTACAGAAAGATTCAGCGAATTTGATTTCCTTGTTGCGTTACTAATTAAATTCATTTGTTAGAATATCACGTTTAGCAGAGTGTGTATATTCACAGTTACACAACCATTCTAAAGTTTGTGGAAAGTACGTTTTCTTTCTTCAAAAGTGACAGTAAAGACATTTATAATGTTACAAGTGATATCAAATAAATGCTGTTCTTTTGAACTTTCTATTCACAGTAATTTGAGCACCAAATCAGCATAGTAGAATGATTTTTGAAGGATCATGTGACATTTGCCATCACAAAAATAAATCACATTTTAAAATAAATTACAATTTATAATATTTATTTTAAATTGTAATAATATTCATGGTATTACTGTTTTTACTGTATTTTTGATCAAAGTGACGACTTTAAAAAATACATTTTAGAAAATCCCAAACCTTTGAACGGTAGTGTTAATTAGATCTAAACATTAGGACCGTGGACATTAGTTCTTCTGCTAATGTCCTTTTGATCGAATTGGTTAAACAGACTGGAAATGCAAAGTTTTCCTAACCAAATACTTTTACTTGCTGCACTCATCTAACAATATACAGCCATAGTTTTGTAAGGGATTGTTTATATGTAATGTTGGTTTAATATTTTTCTTCTATGTTTGAGTGTATAAATGGAGCCTAATATATAAAATGACACGTTACACAGTATGATGTTGTTGCTCAAACACAGAAAACGATGAGCCAGAATCACAATATGCGAATTATTTGTTTAAACATGTCAAGTTCATTCAGCGATTACTTTGTTTCATGATAGTCTTTATTCCGTGTTTGTTCCTGATCTTTAACTTGGTGCTCTTATTTGATGATCCCAACTATTTTTATGAAGGATTTGTGTGATATTTTAAAGAAATAGTGTAAATTCTGACACAAAGATGAAAATCTGTCTTTATTGTCCCTCAAACCCACATGACCTGCGTTCTTCTGTGGAACTCAAGAAAAACAAAAAAAAATCCATGCAATTACAGTGGAGCTTAAAAAAAAAAAAGATCTGTAAAAAAGAACCGTAAAAGTGGTCCATACAACTCATGCACTATCTTCTGAAGCTGTATGATAGCTTTTTGTCAGTTACAAATATAGGAAAGTCATATAAACCACTTTTATTATTGTAGTTCCCATTGAATCCAACTGCATGGAAATGAGCAACCACATGTATTTGGAATGACATGAGGGTGAATAAACAACAGAATGTTCATTTTGGGGTGAACTATCCCTTTAAAGTCCTAACAAATTCCATGTCGGACAGCTGAGTCAGTATTAACTTATTCCTTTTTGTGTTGTCTTGATGGGGGTAAAAAGAAGAAAACAGCTGGCTCTGTGTTATATGTCAAACATCTCTGATTCAAGATGCCCTTTTTTTTAAAACACATTTTTGCGCTGAACTAATTCATCCATTGTTTCATTGAGACGTGTGTAATGGAAGCATTTTAAAGGGAATAAACCCAGAATCTGTCATGCATTCGTCTTGACAGTCTCTCAGATGATCTTGTTTCTTCACATTTCTTTACTTCTGTTGTTTTCTTTTTCCTTCCAAAATTACTGAAATCAAATGCAAATAATAGTCATTGCAGTCTGATCTTTCTAATATTAATGAATATTAGACAGATTTTATATATATATAAGTATTGGACATTATCATGTAATCATAAAGTATATTAAAAGTATAGTTCAGCCAAAAGCTAAAATCCTGTAATTATTTACACACCCTCATGTCATTCCAAATCTGTATGATTTTTGTATTGATTCTTTAACAGAACAACATGATTGGATCATGTTTGGATCAACATGAGAGTGAGTAAATGATAAAGAATAGTCATTTTGGGTTTAATTATCCCTTTATATATATATATATATATATATATATATATATATATATATATATATATATATATATATATATATATATATACACACAGTATTCAGACCCCCTTAAATTTTTCACTCTTTGTTATATTGCAGCCATTTGCTAAAATCATTTGTTCATTTTTTTCCTCATTAATGTACACACAGCACCCTATATTGACAGAAAAACACAGAATTGTTGACATTTTTGCAGACTTATTAAAAAGAAAAACTGAAATATCACATGGTCCTAAGTATTCAGACCCTTTGCTCAGTATTTAGTAGAAGCACCCTTTTGATCTAATACAGCCATGAGTCTTTTTGGGAAAGATGCAACAAGTTTTTCACACCTGGATTTGGGGATCCTCTGCCATTCCTTCTTGCAGATCCTCTCCAGTTCTGTCAGGTTGGATGGTAAACGTTGGTGGACAGCCATTTTCAGGTCTCTCCAGAGATGCTCAATTGGGTTTAAGTCAGGGCTCTGGCTGGGCCATTCAAGAACAGTCACGGAGTTGTTGTGAAGCCACTCCTTCGTTATTTTAGCTGTGTGCTTAGGGTCATTGTCTTGTTGGAAGGTAAACCTTCGGCCCAGTCTGAGGTCCTGAGCACTCTGGAGAAGGTTTTCGTCCAGGATATCCCTGTACTTGGCCGCATTCATCTTTCCCTCGATTGCAACCAGTCGTCCTGTCCCTGCAGCTGAAAAACACCCCCACAGCATGATGCTGCCACCACCATGCTTCACTGTTGGGACTGTATTGGACAGGTGATGAGCAGTGCCTGGTTTTCTCCACACATACCGCTTAGAATTAAATTAGAATTCTCCCCCGATAGCTCAGTTTGGCCGGACGGCCAGCTCTAGGAAGGGTTCTGGTCGTCCCAAACGTCTTCCATTTAAGGATTATGGAGGCCACTGTGCTCTTAGGAACCTTAAGTGCAGCAAAAAAAATGTTGTAACCTTGGCCAGATCTGTGCCTTGCCACAGTTCTGTCTCTGAGCTCTTCAGGCAGTTCCTTTGACCTCATGATTCTCATTTGCTCTGACATGCACTGTGAGCTGTAAGGTCTTATATAGACAGGTGTGTAGCTTTCCTAATCAAGTCCAGTCAGTATAATCAAACACAGCTGGACTCAAATGAAGGTGTAGAACCATCTCAAGGATGATCAGAAGAAATGGACAGCACCTGAGTTAAATATATGAGTGTCACAGCAAAGGGTCTGAATACTTAGGACCATGTGATATTTCAGTTTTTCTTTTTTAATAAATCTGCAAAAATGTCAACAATTCTGTGTTTTTCTGTCAATATTGGGTGCTGTGTGTACATTAATGAGGAAAAAAACTTAAATGATTTTAGCAAATGGCTGCAATATAACAAAGAGTGAAAAATTTAAGGGGGTCTGAATACTTTCCGTACCCACTGTGTACACATATATATATATATATATATATATATATATATATATATATATATATATATATATATATATATATATATATATATATATATATATATATATATATATATATATATGCAGAAAAACACCATTGTGATTGCAGTAGCATAAGATTGGAATAACAAACCTCCCATGTTGTCAAAGGATGTGCATTCCTCATAGTTAGCAAATTACCATAGTAAACATTTGTAATTTTATTCAGTCTCGATCGTAAAGTGATTGTCTTGTCTGTCCTCCACAGTGTAAGTTAACTGAGTAGTTTCTAGTGGTACTGGTTGTGACTGCATCAATACTGTGCTGTTTTTAGCTGTACCCAGTGTGTCTGTCAAGATGAGTTTTCACATCGGCTCACACAATGCAGACTTACACGACTAAGACACCTGCACCCGTAGGAGTGAGTGTGTTTGTCTTTCCTCAGGGATTTTGAGAGGTGGTGATATCGAGGTTGGTGCTCTCAGAGCAGAGAAAGAGTTTACTTAATAAAAGAAAAAAAAATATTTTTTGGAACAGTGCATTTGTATAAATTATCAAGATTTGTAGCCTTTCTTCTGTTTTTGTATAAAGACTGACGTATGTGCCAGATAAGACTTTTCCCAATGTCACGTTTTTTTCCATAATAAAGTATCCGGTGTTCTGCTCTCTTCTCCAGACTCTATATCGTTGGAATACAAACATTTCATTTCAGTCTGTGATCTATTCCCTTGTATCTTGTTTTTGTTTAACGTCATTTAACTTGAATGTTGTGCTCCGGTGATGCTTTAAACAATGACTATAACAGATAGCGTTGAGTGTTCTGAATATTATAGCTGCAAATCTTTAGGGTTACATAAACACTTTAAAACAGAACCAAGACATCATGGTCTCCATAGAAACCAGTCTTCAAGTGGGTGTTTCATGTAGGAGATTTATTGGCAACACTTTACAATAAGGTTATTTTTTTAGTTAATGCATTAGGTATCACAGTTTACAGCATTTATTAATCTAGGTTCATGTTAATTTATAAGTATAATTTTGATGATTATTTCATGTCTGCTTACAATATTCACTAATGTTAAAGGTGCCCTCGAATGAAAAATTGAATTTATCTTGGCATAGTTGAATAACAAGAGTTCAGTACATGGAAATGACATACAGTGAGTCTCAAACTCCATTGTTTCCTCCTTCTTATATAAATCTCATTTGTTTAAAAGACCTCTGAAGAACAGACGAATCTCAACATAACACCGACTGTTACGTAACAGCCTGGATCATTAATATGTACGCCCCCAATATTTGCATATGCCAGCCCACGTTCCCAACATTATCATTATGAAAGGAATTAGACAAGGGCAGAACGTCTGGATGTGCAGAGCTGAATCATCAGAGTAGTACTCTCTCCAACAGTGTGTAATGTTAGCTTTAGCCATGCAGCATAGCCTCAAACTCATTCAGAATCAATGTAAACAATATAACAGTATACAATACTCACATAATCCGACGCATGCATGCCGCATGTATGACGAACACTTTGTAAAGATCCATTTTGAGGGTTATATTAGCTGTGTAAACTTTGTTAAGGCACTGTTTAAGGCAAGCGCGAGCTCTGTGGGCGGAGAGCACGAGATTTAAAGGGGCCACAGCATAAATCGGCACCTTTATAATGATGCCCCAAAATAGGCAGTTAAAAAAATTAATAAAAAAAAAATCTATGGGGTATTTTGAGCTGAAACTTCACAGACACATTCAGGGGACACCTTAGACTTATATTACATCTTTTAAAAACATAATCTAGGGCACCTTTAATTAATACAACTGGAAATGTTACATGTAGAAATTTGCATTATCCTACATTAATAAATACTGTAAAAACAGTTCATTGTTAGTTTATTAATGCACTAAAATGTTATCAAACTTTATTGTAAAGGTTTACAGGCTTAGAAGAGTTTAGAATGATACAAAATATTTCTTTTTCAAATAAAGGCTGTTCTGAAATATTAAAAAATATAAAGCAGCACAACTTTTCAACATTGATAATAATAAATGTTTCTTGAGCAGCAAATCAGCATATTAGAATGATTTCTGAAGGATCACGTGACACTGAAGACTGGAGTAATGATGCTGAACATTCAGCTTTGCCAACAGGAATAAATTATATTTTAAATTCTATATTAAAATGGAAAACAAATTGTAATAATAGTTCACAATATTACTGTTTTTGCTGGGTTTTTTGTACTGTACTTACAAAAAAAATGAATCAACAGCTTTTTAATATTAAGCTTTTAGCTTGTACTGTCACTTATTTTCCTACTTTTTTGGTGTTTGCATACATTTCACTGTTGTTATTGCTCTTATAGCATTAGAGTTTCCTTCAGAACTTTATTTAACTGTTGTTTTTCTAAGCCTTCAAACTTACATTTTACTTTTACAGTGAATGATAGACCCAAGATTTTTGCAATTACCCTTTTGAAAATGTAAAGATCTAGTTAGAAGTTTGTCCTGCAAATGTATTAAATGCGTTATTCGTGTCTAAGCATTAGGTCTCGCGGCACAACTATCTAATGTAAACATTCACATTCACATCTGGGACGCGTGTTTCGCCCTTCTTCCATGCACACTATCCTGTTGACAGCCAGAAGCCGTCCACCATGGAAACGAGAAACTGAGCCATGTGTTGTATCTCACATGTTCTTCTCCGTGGCCCTTTCTCACGTCTGATCACACTATGGGGCCTTGTTGATTTAAAATGTGTTAGGCGTTTGTGTGCATGTCTACACTACATGTTTCTCATCTCCTTTACAAAACACAGGTGTCTTGTATCTCAGCTAGTGACAGTCAGACAGAAAACTGGTGTGAAAGTGCTTCAACTGAAACAGTACAGTCTTTGAACTGCACAACTCTTTTTCTTACCCATTGCTTTTCTTTCCAGCCAGGATTTGAGGATTTTTCCAGAAAGCCATTGATGTATACCTTGAGGTACTTCAAAATTCTCTCAGTTCTTCAGCAGTCTTGCTCTATGTTCTCAATATAATAGGCTCTGTGTTGTATAGCCTAAAATTTTAAAATTAAGGCTATAGCCTTAATTTTGTAAACCCTAATGCTCAAAATACTTAATTCGTTTGAGTAGGACAAACATAAATTGAACAAATTAGTTCAGTTAAATTAACTGCTATGAGTATTTAGAACTTCCTTTTTCTTTTGAGTTCATAACACTGACATATTTCAAGTAAACGGAACTATTTCATTGTTTTGAGTTGTATGAACTCGAATGAATTAGACGAACTTAAGTTTAACTGAAACTGGGCTGGGATTTTTATTTCCCAGCATGCTTTGCCCATGGCACTCGAAAGGGAGAGTAAATGCTAATAATAAAGTGCTATAATAAAAATGCTATAATAAAGTGTTATATAATGTTTTTTGCACAAGATTAATGGTAAGGGAGATTTAGTAGTGATTAAGGTTTTGTTATGCTAATTTAGAAGAGTTTCTGTTAATATAGGTTTTTGGAGAGTTACCATCATAGTGACAAGTAGCGCATGCGGCTTAGTATGAGAGCAGGTTGCTGTATTCATTCAGTAAAAGCAATGCCATGTAATTGTTGACATGTTAGCAAATTAGCAAGTTGGCATTTTTTTGTATTTTCTTAGAAAATTTGTATTTTCTTGTATTTTCACATTACAGTGAAGTAAGTAACTTATCTGATTTGCAAGAAATTAAAATAAAAGTTAATTTACATTTCATACTAAATATTTTATGCTAATTGCTATCAAAATGTATGAGTTGGCTAACTCAGTACTTCAAGTTAGGAACAGTTAACATGCATGAGTACTACAAACTTAAAATTGAGAACATCATAACTTAAATTTGATGTAACTGATTACCTCAAATTTTTTGAGTTAGCCCAACTTATTCGAGTTTACAGTGTACGTTCAGAATAGCATACTACTAATAATTTTGCAATATATGTAATACTCACCGGCCTAGAGTTGTCAAAAGTACAGACTTAGGTACCAGTCGATACTGATCTTTTAAAAATGTGACTATTTAAGCTGTTGAGCGGATTCGTAAACACCTCTGATTGGCTATTGTGTTCACACGCTCATCGGATATGTCTGTAATTGGCTACAATGATCAATGCATGGGAGCGTTTGAAAGCACACGGAAATGTTTGAATTTGAAAGCGGACTAGTCCGCGATAGACAACTGCTTTCAAACACTCCCGTGTGCATCTGTGTTAGCGCTCAGTGTTTTTGAACAAAAAGTTTTTGAAGCGTTGATCTTTGAAGCCAATCACAGACAAATCAAATGAGTGCGTCAACACAGTGGCCAGTGGTTATTCAAGTTACTGTTGTCTTTCTATCAGCTTGAACCAGTTTGGCCATTCTCCTCTGGCCTCTGGCATCAACAAGGCATTTTTGCCCACAGAACTGCTGCTCACTGTATATTCTTTCTGTATTGAAACCCTAGAGATAGTTGTCCATGAAAATCCCAGTAGATCAGCAGTTTCTGAAATATTCAGACCAGTCCGTCTGGCACCAACAACCATGCCACAGTCAAAGTCACTTAAATCACCTTTATTTCCCATTTTAATGCTTAGTTTGAACTTCAGCATGCCTAAATGCATTGAGTTGCTAGCAGTTTATTAACAAGCAGTTTAACAGGTGTACCTAGTGTATATACAAGTTTTTCCTCCTCAAAATTTCACATTTAATTCAGTGTTACTTGTTTCTTTGTAAATTGTTTGTGAAATTTACTAGCAATTTCTAAGTGAAAATCGTTTGTACCAATTTTTTTCATTGCAGTCAATATAAAGATGTTAAAAATCACACTCAAGATGAAAGGTATCGGCACCGATAGCCTAGTGGTTAGTGCACCAACATATGGCGCAAATGCGTTCACAGCGACCTGAGTTCGATTTCCGCCCAATGCTTTCCTGTCTGCTCTCTATTTTCCTCTCTGAATAAAGGCACAAAAAGCCTATAAATATACACTGCCCTCCAAAACTTTTCTGGCAAAGTGTGGTTTTGGACGATATCAGCATAAATCCTTATCATTTTTTGGTGCAAATACATTAAAGTAACTTGACATTATCATTGAAGACCAGCAATAATAATTTTCATTTTGATTACATAATAATGGCAATTTATACATGTCAAAGTCAGACATGCCCCTTTGCCAGCTGTGATGCCTGGTTACTGGTTTAAAGGTGCCCTTGAATGAAAAATTGAATTTATCTTGGCATAGTTAAATAACAAGAGTTCAGTACATGGAAATGACATACAGTGAGTCTCAAACTCCATTGTTTCCTACTTCTTATATAAATCTCATTTGTTTAAAAGACCTCAGAAGAACAGGCGAATCTCAACATAACATCGACTGTTACGTAACAGTCGGGGTGTACGCCCCAATATTTGCATATGCCAGCCCACTTTTCCAACATTATAAAAGGCATTAGACAAGGGCAGCCAGTATTAATGTCTGGATGTGCACAACCAAATCATCAGACTAGGTAAGCAAGCAAGAACAACAGCGAAAAATGGCAGATGGAGCAATAATAACTGACATGATTCATGATAACATGATATTTTTAGTAATATTTGTAAACTGTCTTTCTAAATGTTTCGTTAGCATGTTGCTAATGTACTGTTAAATGTGGTTAAAGTTACCATCGGTTATTACTGTATTCACGGAGACAAGAGAGCCGTCGCTATTTTCATTTTTAAACACTTGCAGTCTGTATAATGCATAAACACAACTTCATTCTTTATAAATCTCTCCAACAGTGTAGCATTACCCGTTAGCCACGGAGCACTATCAAACTCATTCAAAATCAGAAGTAAACAATATAACAGTATACAATACTCACATAATCCGCATGCATGACGAACACTTTGTAAAGATCCATTTTGAGGGTTATATTAGCTGTGTAAACTTTGTTAAGGCACTGTTCAAGGCAAGCGCGAGCTCTGTGGGCGGAGAGCACGGGATTTAAAGGGGCCGCAGCATAAAATCGGCGCGTTTATAATGATGCCCCAAAATAGGCAGTTAAAAAAATTAATAAAAAAAATCTATGGGGTATTTTGAGCTGAAACTTCACAGACACATTCAGGGGACACCTTAGACTTATATTACATCTTTTAAAAACATAATCTAGGGCACCTTTAAACTTGGCCCAGGTTTATAAAAGATTTTTGGGTCAGCACACCTTAATATCTTCAACAATTGATTGCCAATTAAGTTTAGAATACAATGAACCAATTAGAACCCAGTTTAGGTCAGATAGCTGCTAATGGTGGATATTTTGATTAATTAATTTTTTTTTTTTTTTTTTTTATGTATAAACTGTTTATGTAATAAAATATGTTTTCGTAGTTTGTGTTGTTCCTTATCAGTGCAATTATCACAAATTAAAAAGGATTCATGCCAATATTGTCCAAAACCCCACTTTTCTAGTGCGTTTCCAAACTTTTAGAGGGCAGTGTAACTTAAAAATAATGAAAATATATTAAAAATATATTTAAAAAAAAAAAAAATTTAAGGTTGCGTGCATTGCATTGTGGGATACAGTATGCAGTGCAATGTGTTATGTTGTATACTGCACATTCAGCATCAGATATTTGTAGTAGGAAAATTTGCATTCTGTGCGTAGTATGATATATTCTGCAGAATGTACTGTTAGTATGCTATTCTCAATAGCAACTTAAAGGGTTTGCGGATTGTGTTCTGTCTTTCCACAATTTCTCTGCAGGCCTTTGTTTTGCAGCTGTGCCTTCTCAACTAATCATTGTAATAATTAGCCATGATCCAGCTGCAATTAATGTACTAATAAGATTCATTAGAGGGAAGTCTGTGTGATATTCATGACACAAATGAATATAAATGTGTCTGCTCTAAGCCAAAACAAGCCTCTGTTCTTAAAAGTATGCGCGGTACTGTTTCTTCTGCAATGTAAATGTATAAGTTACTCGCTTATTTATAAACTGTAGGAATGTTACAGATGTAAAGCAAGTAGGTTTTCGGCAACCTTGAACACAGTTGGAATATGTTTGTTTATGGTATGCATTATGCGTCGCTGCATTAACTGACTTTCATTTTCTTGGTTTATGTTTGCACACCCTTGTGAAAAAGAAGTGCACTTAATTGTATTGAATGTGCCTATATAGTGTACTTTAAATCTTTAAAACTTTGTTTAAAAAAAAAATTGCTTGCGGATAATATATTAATGAAATAAAAGGCCACTTAAGTGTACTTAAAGAGGGTACACATTCATGACTATTTCTTAACACACTTAAGTACACTTTTAAAAAGTGCACTTTGTAATGTCATATTGCTTTACTTTAACGTACATTTTAAATTGATTTTTAATAATCTTGTGTTTTAAATAAGTACACTTATTTTTAGCACATGTAAAGCATTTGATAAGTTTAACCGTTGTGTGTCATTCAATATTATATTTAAAGATAAAGATTACATAAAGATACTTAAGTCCTACTTAAGAGGGTCAAATAAGGCACTCAATTCAGGCAATTTAATTTAAAATTAATTTAAACTATAATACATTTTCATTTAAGTGCAATTGCAAAGTTAAGTGTCTAAAAACATTACATTAAATTTGCACTTAAGCATGTTTTTTTTTAGTATATTTCCGTAACAACTACTTTTTTAAAAGTATGCTTAAGTGTACACTTTGAGCAATTTTAACAGATAATCCTATTGCGCTCAATGCTTAATTCACTAACATCTCACTCCAAGTTCTTTTTAACATTGATTAAGATAGAAGACAGACATATGATTGTGTGCTACATTCCCTCCTTTCCCAAATTAACGCCTATATATGAAAGTGCAACTGCGAGCATTCACCAGCTTTGACAGTTCATCTGGCTCATAGCCTTGACCCAAAGTTCAGCGATCTTAATATTGTGATAAATCTCACCAGAAATCTCATACAACACAGGCATCCATCCATCACACGCGATATGATTTCCTGCCTCTTTATCAATAAGTGCACATTTTGATCTTTTTGATTAGGCATTAAGTCTCAGATCCACCATGTTCAGCGATGGAGGAAATCAAAACATCTGTCTCTTGTTTTCATGACCCACTTCATCATTACAATATTGCCTTTTACGTAAAGAGAACTCTTTGGTAAAGGAGAGGAGCTTACCGTTTCCTTATGAGCGCCTTTTTCTTATTATGTTGTTATATAGAAAATCTGCCAGCTGTTATCAAGCAAATATTGTTAGGAATGTGCAGACAACTTATTGGGCCTTTGATCTGGCTGGCCGGTTCTAGCAGCCTCGGGCAGACACGGTATCTTTTGAGGGCAACACGGTGCGTGACGCATGGAAGACTTTGCCTCTAAACCCAGTAGCTGATGTTATTGCATGACAGATGGGGTATTAGGTAAGGGATTGTGCACAAAATGCTAAACTCAACAATGTGGTATTGGCTCTTTCAGGCTTTTCATCGAGTTTTCTGAAGCGTGAAGGAAATTAGATTGGAGATGACAGGTATGCACTTGCAGTGCTGTATATTGGAAGAGTCAAGGTGTGACTGATAGTAAACACACTGTCTCATAATGCAAGAAAATTATTCACTGTGCATTAGACTGGAACCTGGATGCATACATACATAAAAGAGATACAAAGCTGAAGCAAGCATCACTATTATTATTGCGGTTACACTTTATTTTAAGGTGTCCTTGTTACAGTGTAGTTATACATTTAAGTACCGAGTAACATAACATGTACTGTACTTACTATTGAGTTATGGTTAGGATTGGGGTTTAATTTAGGGTTAGTTGTGTGAAATTATGCATAATTTACTGTTATTACTATAGTACATGTAACTTGTGTAACACTGTAAAATAAAATGTTACCATTATTGCTTATACTTGCTGTTAGGGTTTTTTCCTCAAGATCTCAAGACTATGATCACAAACATTTTCTTGACATATAAGATCAGTCTAATTCATAAGATGCTTAACGGGTTAGTTCACCCAAAAATGAAAATTCTGAAATTTTACTTACCCTCATGCCGTTCCACACCCATAAGACCTTCGTTAATCTTCAGAACACAAATTAAGATATTTTAGTTGAAATACGATAGCTCCGTGAGGCCTCCATAGGGAGCAATGGACACTTCCTCTCTCAAGATCCATAAAGGTACTAAAAACATATTTAAAGTGGTTCATGTAAGTACATTGGTTCAACATTAATATTATAAAGCAACGAGGATATTTTTGGAGCGCCAAAAAAAAAAAAAACGACTTATTTAGTGATGGCCGATTTCAAAACACTGCTTCATGAAGAATCAGAGCATAAATGAATCAGTGTATCGAATCATGATTCAGATCGCGTGTCAAACTGCCAACGGCTGAAATCACGTGACTTTGGCGCTCTGAACAGCTGATTCGACACACTGATTCATCTGTGCTCCGATGCTTCCTGAAGCATTGTTTTGAAATCGGCCATCATTAAATAAGTCGTTATTTAGTTTTTTTGTCACGTTAAAATTTTTAACACAATTAACGCACTTGCCCCGCTCCACAACTATGTAGTTCATCTGACATTTCATACAGTTGATTGATGACGAATATGATGCAGGGCAACAACTCACTGCGTTCGAAACCTATAGAATGCAGTCAGAAAATTAAAGATAATGGGCAAAAATGCCCGTTTGAGTTTTTGTCTCATATTTAGATCATATGAGTTAAGCAATATCACACAATAACGAATGCTATTACACAAGTGCTGTTTTTGTCCCATATCCTATATAACGAGTAATAAAATAAAAAGTTAATATTGTGTTATTTTAGACAAAATATTGTCTATTTTGTTCAATTTTGCCAATGAAAATGACAAAGCAGAACTGTTCGTCTCCGCACGATGCACAGCAGTGTTTCATTTCTGAATCCGCGTTTTGAACGAACCGAGTGAAATCAATGATTCAGCGGACCATTCATAAAAGACTTCAGTCAGGACCACTTAAGTCAAAAATTACAAGAGACAAACTTTAGTCAATTTTTTTATTGGCATATTTTGCTAAAGTTACATTTGGCGGCATGGCTCTGTTCTAAATTCCCCTTCCTTTTCATGAGCTCTATGAAAGCCAAGACCGGGAACAGCAGCAGCTTCTGGGGACAACCTTCCATTTTTTAACTGGGAGAGCAGCACAAAATCCCCCTATTGAGAACAGAGCATGCATCAATGACAACAGAATGACACTGATTAAGTTAGACACAAGTTTAAGGAGGAGCTGGGGAGGAGGTGGGTTGCAAGCAGCGTGCAGTGGAAACAGCCAAGCAAGCAGAGAGTCGGAAGCTGCGTTTAAGTAATGCGCCTTATTTTAGAGTTGCCAGTAGAGTCCATAGAAATCGGATCAGCTGATATGGGTGGGGTTGGAATTATCGAATCAGCTGATAGCGGAGCTTGACTACAAGGCCTGCCTGAACTAATGCAGAATGCTTGATTTGTTGAACTTGAAGCGGCGCTACACATACTGATCGGTGTATGATATCAAAGTACATCAAGAGCGATTCAAAAGCATACGGAGCTGTCTGCTCTCTATTCGCTCTTGTGGTACTTTACTACTTTTACATGTCATCGGTCTGTGTAGCGTCGCTTCTAGTTCAAGATGCCTGAAGAGAGCCATTTATTTACTTCACTGCTGAACAAATCCAGCCATTTGAATGAATCGAATGAATGAATGAACGACTTCATCAAGACATTTACCACCACCTACAGGCAGTTTTAGTTTCTTATTTAGAGTCTAATCAATTAAGGTAAAAAAAATAATAATAATAAAGGTATAGTTTAGCCTACCCAAAAATGAAAATTAAGTCATCATTTACTAAACCTCATTGTCTAAAAGTTCATGTGTAAAAATTTCTATGTTGAATCAAATTAAATATTTCTTTCTGAAGCAACTTTTTGTAATGTCAATTTGATGCTTTCCAATAATGACTTCAAATTAGCCTATTTTTTGGCGATAATTTATCAGCCAAAATTGATGTCTGATTTCAATTAATTAATCTGCATGTCATATAATTAATTAGATTAAATATCGCTTTAATCGCTTGACAACCCTACAAATAATATAATATAATGTATAAAGCATGTAGTAATTATATTATTATTCAGTATTTTATTTATAAAAATAAAGACAATTTAGAACATATTTTTAACCTTGTGGTGCAAAAAAACACATCAGATAAAAAATAATAATTATAACTATTATATATTTCTATATTTATTATATATGTATTTATATGTATTATTACATTTACTATTCAGTATTTGTATTTAGTATTATATTATTGATTAAACAATGTTCAATAAAATTATTAAATAATGATTCAGTTGTTTACATGCCCTATATTTAGTTGGTTAAGCATTTTAAGCATAGATAGATAATTTATATGAATAGGACTTCTAATATAAATAAGTTGTGCGCTTAATCACAAGAAAACTTATGTTGAGATCATGAGAGAATTAAGTTCTAATTACAACAATTAAATCATATTAGATAAATCACTTCTGTGAACTTCTTGAATCTCCTCCTGTAGTAAATAAATCATCTTGTATACATTTGCTTTTGTCAATCAATACTCAAAGCTGTACAGCAAAAGAAAAAAAGACAGCTGTATCAATTCAAATCCTAATCACAAAGATGTGCATCTTGTCAGAGCAATCAATAATAATTACTGGGATAACAGTATAATTTAACACTAGTCATCCAAACACAGGATATGCAAAGCAAATATTGCATGTTTTTGTTTTTCTGTTGATCTCTACATTTGTAATTGACTTTTTCATTTATTTTTTTCAGGTCAGAAGTGTAAAGATTACTCTCTGTCCACTGGTTGCATGTTTTACATATAAGTTACCTAAGCAGTTCCAGTGGCCTACTATTCATCAAGTTGACATCTTGATGCGCATGTAATTTTTCTTCCCAACTGAATGTATGATGCAACATTTGAGCAAGCAACAGCACAGTACTTCTAATCTGATTCCACTGTATGATAATGCACACTGTTTTTTCCTGTGCGCCAATATTAATCATAAACTTGATCCACATGGGTATTTCGTAAGAATACAAGCTAATCTCCATGTATTAAACAAAGTTTGGCAATAATGGCCCAGTTTGGTGGCCAATAGAATATTGACTCAGGTGTTTCTAATGTTATTTGTAAAAAACTGGAAATCTTTGGTTGAATATGATCTTCCAAATGACTTAAAACCTTCCAAAGTGTTCACCCCAAAAAAAAAAAACATTATGACATCATTTATTTACCATGTTGTTCCAAAACTTGGATGACTTTCTTTGGCGGAATACAAAAGAAGATGTTTGGAGGACATTATTTGGAGCCCATTGACTTTCATATGGACAGAAAGGATACAGATTTGGAAAGAAGTATGTCAGCTTGTTTCCACAATAGAATAGTAAAAAGATAATTGCAACTTTTTATCGCACAAATCAAATTTTTTATATCTTGCCATTATGACTTTATTTTCGCAACTGAGACTAAACTTGCAACTGCGAGTTATAAAGCCTGAATCCGAATTATAAAGTGTCTGACTTTATAACTCACAAGTGTGAGTATATCTCGCAATTTTTTCAATTGCAAATTTTTATCTCACTCAATAAATTCTGATTTGCGAGTTTACATCTCACAACTGTGTGGAATTGCGAGTTATGGAAACAAGCTTCCATAAAGAGTAAATGATGACCGTTTTCATTTTTGGGTGACCTATCCCTTTAAATTCTGCCTTGATTTCTAAATCCTAACACACTTATGAGATGTTATGTGATGGTTATGGTGGCCAGGACATGAGTAAGTTGCACCACACAGGTGACTCAGAGAGATATTGCTGTAGAGCGTGTCTCAGCTGTCTGTAAGTCGTGTCTAGCACCCTATTAAGGTAACAGACTGATTATCTCAAGGGTGAAATGACTATATGTCACATCTTAATGCCTCACACTGGCAGCAGGCCTGAATTGTGTTGGAGAGTGTAATCACACTGGGTGTGAAATGAGGAGTGAGCGATATAACCCAGACCGCTGCCATCCCATAATGTCCATCTAAATTATAGGGGAAAAGCCATTCTGCCAAAACCGGAGAGTCTTTTTTAAATAAGTTATAATCAGTTGACATATAGTGGACAAGGACATCCCTGACAACCCTGTCAAACTAAATTGCTGTTTGTATTCTCCCACTCTTTCTGTGTCATGTTGTCTCTGAGTCTCACAGCTGGAATGCTTTGCATCTGTTCAGCTCAGTGTTTGTGTGGGCAGGTGGGTATGTTGTGTGTATTCAGGTTTAATTAGTTACAGGCCCACAAATGGATGCAGATATCTCAACAAGACAGGTGGAGATCAATTCAAAGAAGGATTGGATAAAGTCCAGGGACACTGCTGAGATGGATTTGTCCCCAGACACACGCTGCTTATTAACCTTTCAATCCGAACTCAGTGCACAATATAATGAGGTTTTCAACGCGTATTGACAGTAAATGAGATAAAAATAGAGAGCTGTACCACCTGTGCCTTTCTTCAAGGTTAGATGTGTCCCTGCTCTTAGAGATGCATTATATAGAAATGAGAATAAGGAAGAGAATTAGTCTGTTTATTTTATGTTATAATGTAATATATTTTTGATATAGTGACAAATATGTATAAGTAACTGCATTAGCATTAAAATGTGTAATAGTTATTGTTCACAAAATAAAATAATATAGGCCTACACACTATTGTTCAAAAGTTTGGGGTCTTTTTTTTTTTTTTCTCACCAAGGCTGAATTCATTTAATCAAAAATACAGTAAAACTGTAATTTTATACAATGACATTTAACTATATGAAATGAGAGGTTGGAATTACAGTACTGTGAATAAATATTAACAATTTATAGGTTACCATGCATAAGCTAGAAAACTATGACCTTATGTCTCCTATAACTAAAAATGATTTATTATGGAATGCTATAAAATATGAAAATATAGGTGTCAAAAAGGTATAATGATTCTCCTGACCTTTAACTGTCCCACTTTTGACAAGAAAGGATTTTTCTCATCACATATTTCTACATAATATTCCCATATTCTCAGTCTAAATGTACACCCACTCTGAGACCTATAATACATTGCAGTAAACCATTATTTATCCCTTTGACATGCATGCGAATGCTTCAGCGAGGAGTAATCACTGTTTATGTGATCACACTGTAAAGCACTATTAGCAATTTTCTGAGTGCGTAGCAGCTGAAAGACTTCAGCTCTGGGCGTTAGGCTTGTTAGGAAACAAAACATTCTTTATAGAGTCTAAATTTGAGTGCATTTATGAAATGAAAAATGGTGAATATGAAATACACTTTAGTTAATGGTAAAATGTAGGCCTCCCCAAAATAATGATGGTAGGAAGAGTAATTTTTCTTGCGCTGTGATGTTTAGTGTCTCCGATGAATTGCAGACAGAAACACTATTAGCAACCCTTGAGAAAAGATGGATTAATGCAAGATCTTGTTTAACAAAACAACACAGCTACAATTTTTGTCATTCATTTTGCTCTGTAACAGCTTTTGTTCATTAACAGAGAGCATAAGAGCATTAGCATTTCAACACTTAGCAGTTAGCTCCATTTTGTATGTCACCAACTGAATGCATAGCGGTGCTTTTCCTCATAAATATTGTTGATTTTCATGCTCCATTTCAGGAACCTCGCTCGGAGAAATATACTGGCATGTGGATGCTGGCATCAGCCACTTTTGTTGGTTTCTTTTCGTTCCCAACCATCTGTTAAGTGTAATAATTGAATCTTTTGCCAAGATGTATAGGAATCGGGCTCATTTCCTGAATGACCACAAGAAATCTGCTTACACCAAATGTAAATATGAAATTCATCCTTTTGCCACATTCACTCCATTTAAAATTTGTTTACCCTGCTGGAAAATCCAGCTCAAGATGGTAGCTGTGTTTTGGAACATGGTTGCTGGTAGACCATTCTGGACTAGCAAGAAAGCAGCTACCAGCTGATCTAACCAGCTTCAGGTGGTCAAGTTGGTTTTTGGAACCAGTTTGGACCAACTAATCATCAGCTACCATTTTTCAAAACACGGCAACCATCGAAAGATGGTTGTGATGTAAATCTGAATGAAATAGATTATCGAAAAAAAGAAAAAATGCAGGAATGAGACTTGGTTCAGTTCATTGGTTGTTGATTAGATGGAGCCAGATCTGAATACAAGGGTGCATTTGATTAGAAAGTCTGGGACTAGGCTTAAGTCTTTGTTTTTCAGTTTTTAGTTTTTTGATTAAAGGAGATCAAAAAAAAAAAAAAAAAAAATGTAAACACATGCATGGATGGATCATTCCCAATAAGATAAATAAGAAGCATTAAAGGGTTAGTTCACCTAAAAATGAAAATTCTGTCATTAATTACTCACCCTCATGTCGTTTCAAACCCGTAAGACTTTTGTTCATCTTTGGAACACAAATGAAGATCTTTTTGATGAAATCTGAGAGCTTTCTGTCCCTCCATAGACAGCTGCATAATCACCACTTTGATGCTTCAAAAAATTCATAAAGAGATCAGAAAACTAATCCATATGAATTGAGTGGTTTAGTGCAATTTTTCTGAAGAAACTCGATCAGTTTATGTGATGAACAGATTAAATTTAGGCTTATTTCACATCTAAACATTCATCAACGCACACATCAGTTGTGGTAAACGGAAGCTCAAGCATGTTTGCTTGACGTGTGCAAGAACCAATGAAGTTCATTCTCACGTGTTACGCAGCACATTTGAGCTTTCGCAAGAAGTTTGCTCTCACACATCAAGCAGTTACAGTTGAGCTTCTGATTATGTTCGCTAATCAATGTTTATATGTGAATAAAATCCTAAATTAAATCTGTTCATCATATAGAGAGATCAAGTCTCTTCAGTAAATTTGGACTAAACCACTCAATTCATATGGATTATTTTTACCATCTCTTTATGAAGTGGTAGTTATGGATGGACGGAAAACTCTCAGATTTCATGAAAAAAGAAAGTCTTAGGGGTTTGGAATGACATGAGGGTGAGTAATTAATGACAGAATTTTCATTTTTGGATGAACTAAACCTTTATATTAGAATAGATAATAGAAGAGTGAATAAGTGTATTTCCATTTCATGCCAACTTTAGGCTGTATTTTCCAGGTTTTACCTTCCAACACCTGTTTTTCTATATTGAAGGAATATGTCAACATCACTCAAAGCTTCATGCCACAGAACTGCATTCTTACCTTACAAAAACGTCTCACTGGAGCCTTCAGATGCCTTTTGAGCCACACAAACCATCAGAATTTCAATGTGGTGTTTGAAGTGGAGCCAACACACCTTACACTACCCTTCAGGATGGATTTTGCTACCTGCTGAGTGCGTACAGAATGACAGGTAGGCCTCTATTTCCAGAAGAAAGCATATGTTTGGAGTATTTATAACTGACTTTCCCTCCCCTAATGCAATGAATATCATCTTGCCGAAAACAGACTGCTGACTCTGTACCACAAGGTGCTGCTGGTACCTTGTTGGACCCCCAGAGTGGGTCTAGTGGGGCCCTGTGGCTCATTATTTATCCACTGAGCTCCAGTCATTGCTGATTGGGGTCCTTAGGGAACCATTATAGCAGACGATCTGTCCCAGCCAGCCACTGGATTCATCCATCATGCAAAACTGGAGCACTGGCAGTCTGTGTGCACCCTCGGCAAGTCCCACAGAATCTGCGGCGACGTGACGAAAGGGAATGCAAAATGTTGCTAATAGGTTTGGACGCTCATAGGGGACAAAAATTCAAATGTTGGAAACGGGACACCGGTGGGTGGATGCATAGGCGTGACAGAACCTATATTGGAGAGGTTTGTCTTACCTTGTTTTGACACTGTTGGCTTTGCTCAGCACACACAGGTCCTCTGCAGTAGCTGACCTGTGTAGGTTTCATCCTGGCAGGCTCGCTCCAGTAATTCAATACTCTGCTCGGGGTTGGGACCCTATTTACAAATGGGTTCAGAAAGACGGGGGCCAGTGTGTTTCTGAAGTTTTTGACAGTTATGATACGAATCCCAATGGAAGGTACTCAAACTTGCGGTTTGGAAGACTACCAAGAAGCTCTAGAAGGTTGGTGGTTTAGGGTCATTTCTGACCGATATGAAAGTGAATATTGTCCCAGAGATTTAGACGGATTAGAAAAATTGCACACAAAAAGAAGAGCCAAACTTGTTGACCCCTAACCCTACTAAAGTGTCTTCAAATTATAATGCATGACTGCTTTATTTGGATCTTTTTCCCCCTTTTTGGATTCTTAAATGTATCGTTTGGACATAAACTTGACTAAGCTTTCAACTACAAGTTATTTTGCCATTTGTTTCAAACATAATAGACTTTCAGTTACATTAGCATTTGATTAATTTGCCAAAAGTTTTGCTTTCTAAACATTAACAGCAGTGAAAATGTGCAGAACTTCTTCAGATGTGAAGCAACAGTTGGGGCTCAACACTGATGTGACATTCTTTTGGATGAAAATTTAAGCAATGATTCAAACTCACACAAAGAGCAGTGTATATTCATTGAGATCAATATATTATCACTGTTGGGGAGAGGCTAATTATCATTATTCAGCTTAAGGTGTGTTTTAGCAAGACAAAACACTAGTATTGCGCACATGCAAGCTCAGGCAGTAATGTTTTTTTTGTTTTTCTGTTTTTAATCAGGGACAATATCACACTAATAATACATAACAATATGTAAAAATGCACCAGATTCTAGCTAACATTTTCATCTGTAGTCCCTTCACTCAAACACTGTCCTTTATTTTATATGTAGTGTTAAAAAAATATTCAAGTAAATCAGTTTTTGTTTAGTTAGTTCATTTAAAAATAATAGTTACTAATTCAACTCCTTGTGCACTGTTTGAGGTCTTTTTCAAATATATGTTTTTGTTTAAAATACATTTTTAAATTAATTAAATGTATCTACTCAAGTTTAATACTTTCACCCTACAGTAATTGACATTTTACTGTTAAACTAAATCTAAGATGAATGCATCATAGATTAATTAGTGTTGGCTAATGCAGACAAATTATGAAGCTTTATTAAGATGATTTTTTTTTTTAATTTGTCCCAAATTTCTCTTCTACTTATGAACCCACCAAACTGCAATTTATTCTCAAATGCTATCTTTTTAGGACGTAAGCTGAGTATCTATTGGAACTTTGTGTTTGCAAACATAATATTTGAGTCTATTTCTCGTATTAAACAGTATGTAGTTTAAATTTGGTGTTCTACTCCTTAGGTAACCATTAAGTTGTCAATGTAAAACCAACCATTTTTCTTTATTGGGTTGGGAAATACAGTTGGCTATTAGGAACCTATTTAACTATGAATCATGCAAACCATTCAAACCAACTCGAAATTGTCTCGGAGACCAACAGACTACATACCTTCATTATATTTTTATATAAAACTATTATTTCACATAAGCAATAACAATAAGATCCCATACAATGAGCAGATAAGCAAAGCAGGCAACAACAACCTGGAGATCAGTACTGACCTTGGCCAGAACATGAATTCCAAAATCATATGCCCATCAATCAAGTATTTGGCACACATATTGGCAGTACGCTTAAATGGGCTTTCAATGTCATAAAATAAGCCTACCAAAGATTATTCTTCATGCTTCTACTGAAGAGGTTGCCAGATCTTTCAGTAAGGACAAACAACCTAGCCTGACTTGCCACTTCAAAATATTCCTAAATAAGTAACAGGAGGAAAGGAATAATTGATGTCGCCCACTTATAAGTGATTTCAGGCTTTTTTCCCCCTTCATAAAAACCTTATAAATACAGTCTGGTGTGGATTTCATTTTTTGGGGTGTATTTTCAGAGTACAGTCACACATTTGTGCATGCTAATGCTTGGCCCCCGCAGCACAATAAAATATAACCAACCACTAATAGCAGTTGTCAAATATCTGACCTACTGGTCAAGCCACACTTTGCATGGGCTGTGTTTCCCAAAAGCATTAAGCCTAAGTACGTCACAGAACCATTGCCACCAATGGTTTCTACGATCAACTTAGCTCACAATGCTTTTGAGAAACGAAGCCCTGGTTTGTTTCTCCATATCGCAACTGACAACCAAGCCAGATATCTACAGAAGTTATCCAAAATTCATATTTCGCAACCAAACAGCAATGTAACAACATGATGTACTGTATATTTAATTTCAGGTCTCTTTGATTAATGAAATTCACAGATACTCTAAACATTTACACTTGTTAATTTATTAATTCAGTGATAATTTCTACCTCTGGCTTTTATATATACTTATATATATATATATATATATAGTAATTTAATATAAGGTTATGGCTTAACTCACTGTCATTGATTTCTCAGAATTTAGTCAGTACATGAAGTAAAACCTGCATATGCGTCATCTGTTTACCAGTCTTCACAAATAATACATTCTCAGACTTCTTGAATTATGTATGCTGAAATATTCCACGTCTATGCAGCTGTAGCGAAATTCATAACAGACAAGACATCTGAAGTATGATATCTGCAAAAATATGTTCTATGTTTTATGTCCACAATTGAATTACAGCGCATATAAATTCTGCATAGGTTTTGAAGGTATAAATATAACTCGTGTTTTGCTTGCACAGCAGGAATCTTTTTTTCACCTTCTGTGATGGCTGAACATCAGAAGCACTCAGCCATGTTTTAATAAAGGCAGTATATTCCTGTGATGGCTCCTGTCAACAGTCTGAACCTGTTCTAGTATGCATTACATTAAAGAAGGTAAAGTCTTGTGCATGTGCTAGCACTACTATATAAGGTGAGTGCAATGTGGTACTCTTAATTTGGGGTGTTTTGAGTTTAAATGAAGTGTTTTTCTTTAAATCTGTTGTCGTTTTTTTTTTTTTTTTTTTTTTTCAAAAGGCAAAGAATGTGCTCGTTTGAACCATAGACTGTAAAAAAAGATGGACGACGCGACGCCGCTTCCTTCCATTGTATTGAACTGAAGCCAAAATGGGCTGATGAATGGGCGCTGACACGTTACGCAATACGTCAAAAAAAAAAAAGTTTGGAGCCTGGGCATGCGCAGAAGGAATCGTCGTGGAGCCGGAGGCGGAGTCGCGATATCAAACTTCCGCCCAGACGACTGCGTCATCATTCATGTATTTTAAATAGACTATAAAAATTATACACAATTTAAAAGTCTACCTATAAAATAATAGGCTATTCTGTTTCTAGAGCAATAATATTTTTGAAACAGCAAATTCAGTAGATAAAATCAATATAATATGCCACTAGAAACAACTCTAAATCGCCAGAAACGGTCCTGCCATTTTAAATCAAGTTCAACTAACGTTACAGGAGATCGATTGCTGTAATTAGAGTAAGCTATCATTAGTTTTGTCCTGCTAATTATTATTTTATACCCATAAAAATAATAAGTAACTGCCAGATAACGATCACCTGCTTTTTCCCGACATGGTTAACATTAGGTGTGTTATCTTAACTAATTAGCTTATAACGCCCACATTTAATGTTACAGAAAAAAGTTCAGTGATCCGTCAGATCCTGTAGGTCAGTTAGTACAGTTTACTGCTGAACAACTCATTTTGTTGGTGTTAAATAACAAAGAAATCGAAAATTAACAGTTAGTTAATACATCTTCAATCTCCCCTCGAAGCTCCGACAGTCCTCAGACAAGCTGTCAATCAACTTCGAATCACGACGACACGCCCCGTTTTTATAGCATCAAATTGCTAGCTAAAATCTAAATCATCACAAAAACGAACAATTGAATATATATCAGCGTGATAACAACTACCTTAAATGACCAAAACCATCTTTCAGAAAGTTTTATTTGAAGTTTTTATTTTTGAAAGATTTATTATATTTATATATATTGAAAGATTTATTTTTAAGTTTTCACTGAAGTCTCATTCGACTGCATTGAGAGGGCGGGGTTTATGACCTGTACTGCATCCAGCCTCCAGGGGGCGATCAAAGAGCCCGCGGCTTCACTTTTCAGGACGTATGAGACACACCCGGTTTGAACTCTAATGCTGCTAATACTAATAATTGCTGTGCTTTATTAGCCTTGATGTTTCTGTTTGTAGGCTAATCATTTACTTGAAATGTGATTGTCAAGTACCAGATCTGACACCTGAAAAAAGCATTGTGGGAACATAAAGTCATACAGGCTGGTTTGATCTACATCAAAGCCTTTCGTTCTTCTGAGAACTCAGTAAGACGGCTGAGTACAAAGACTTCACACAAACCAGGTGAAACACCCACCTACACACATTCATAAAAAAAATACTTCTAATGAAAATCAATGGCATTATAGCAAATCATAAATATGTAAATGACAAAAGTCTTAAAAAAAATAGCAACATAATCCTGGTGGATAGGGTAAAATGTAACTAAGAGATTGATTACATTTAAGAATTGCAAACAATTTTTTTTTTCTTTTTTTTTTTCATGTTTTCAGAAGCATTGAATCATTAGATTCGCATCTATTTCCAGAACAAAAATTTGAACATTGGATAAAGCTAGGTTGAAAACTCTTGATATTAAAGAGTAAAGAGTTTTACAGAGGGGATTTTGGATACATCTTTTTATCACTCCATAAATCATAAAATACTGTCAACAGACAGAAAAAAATAAATTTTTACCATATTTTTAGGAATAAAATATTGTATAAAATCAGGAAAATGATATATGAACAAACACTTTTGTAAGAAACTTCAGAATATAAATAGAAATAACATTTGGTGCATGTAAGTGCTATAAAGTTGAGATTTCTGGCTCAGTGCATGAGAAAAAAAAAACTACTTTTGAGAAAACATTGCCTTGAAAAATATGCAAATAGATAAAGTGCAATAAAAAAAACACACTTAAATGTGTATTTTGGATGTTTCCTTTCCTGAAACGACATGTTGTGAAATTCCAAATAGCCTAAAATCTCACAACTGAACTGTATATGAAAAAAATATATTTTTGCATGTAGTGTTTTGCCTTAACATTGACACGTAGTTGTGATGATCTAATGAGGTCTTCTGTGTTTTATGGTTTTCTTGTCACAACAAAAATGACTTCCTGTAAGCTGATTACACCACACCACATTTTTCAAATATTAATATTTTAAAACATTTTTATGTTGTATTATTTATTTATTTATATCTGGCATAAAAAATGTGGTAACACTTTACAATGAGGTCTCATTAATGATTTAACTACATATTTTATACATCACATTTCTGTATCCCCACCCACGGACAGCCTTTATCACTGAAAATTGTACCGTACTATGTCTACTCTTTAACAGCGTTCTTGTAAAAATGGAACTCTATGGCAAGAGCTTTCGTATCTGTACGTGATGGCATTTTGCTTCGGGAGATTGGGCAGAACCGACAGAATGGCAGTTTCTTCCAGTTTTCTTCCGTTTGGCCTAAAACTATGGATGTGTTTGTGCCCTTCCCTCACTAACTTCCCTCCATTTCGTTCACTCGGATATACATCATGTTGCACAAGCCCACTACTGGTGGAACCTGTGCAATGTGTTTAAGTTTTGTTTAAAGGTGCCCTAGAATTAAAAATTGAATTTATATTGGCATAGTTAAATAACAAGAGTTCAGTACATGGAAATGACATACAGTGAGTCTCAAACTCCATTGTTTCCTCCTTCTTATATAAATCTCATTTGTTTAAAAGACCTCCAAAGAACAGGTGAAACTCAACATAACACCGACTGTTACGTAACAGTCGGGATCATTAATATGTACGCCCCCAATATTTGCATATGCCAGCCCATGATCGAGGCATTACACAAGGGCAGCCAGTATTAACGTCTGGGTGTGCACAGCTGAATCATCAGACTAGGTAAGCAAGCGAGAACAATAGCGAAAAATGTCAGATGGAGTGATAATAACTGACATGATCCATGATATCATGATATTTTTAATGATATTTGTAAATTGTCTTTCTAAATGTTTCGTTAGCATGTTGCTAATGTACTGTTACATGTGGTTAAAGTTACCATTGTTTCTTACTGTATTCACGGTCATTTTTAAACACTTTTTAAACACTTGCTGTCTGTATAATGCACAAACACAACTTCATTCTTTATAAATCTCTCCAACAGTGTGTAATGTTAGCTGTAGCCACGGAGCAAAACCTCAAACTCATATGTAAACATCCAAATAAATACAATACTCACACAATCTGACGCATGCATGCAGTATGCATGACGAACACTTTGTAAAGATCCATTTTGAGGGTTATATTAGCTGTGTAAACTTTGTTTATGCACTGTTTAAGGCAAGCGCGAGCTCCGTGGGCGGAAAGCGCGAACATTTAAAGGGGCTGCAGCATGAATCAGCGCATTTCTAATTCTGCCCCAAAATAGGCAGTTAAAAAAATTAATTTAAAAAAAAATCTATGGGGTATTTTGAGCTGAAACTTCACAGACACATTCAGGGGACACCTTAGACTTATATTACATCTTGTAAAAAAACGTTCGATGGCACCTTTAAACAAATGTTTAAACTTTTTTTCCTTATGAATTTGTTTTACACACTATTCTATTGGCCTGTAAGTATGCTTGGGATGTTGGAGAAAATATAAAAGATTACACAAATGTAAATGATAACAATACAATAAACTATAACTTTGTAAAAAAAACAGCCAGATTAAGGTTGCTATAAGTATTATGAGGTTAAATGTCAAAATAACTCCAATATCATACACTTGAGTTGTGTGGGGTGAGGGTAAAATAAGCGTGATCTGCTGTGATATCACAATTGTGTTGCATTGTGGTCAGTGGATCTGCCTTAAGTGTACATATTGAGTAGACTCGCCCCCTCTGTCAAATTCAAAGGGTTGAGGGTCTGTCCACATGACAAAGTTGAACACACTTCAAAATGGCAGTGGGGATTGCACTGAGGGGAAGTGCTTAGGGAAGTTTGCGAGTGTATTTCTAAAAGTGGAGTTAAACGCAGCCACTGTGTTCGTATTCATCCTTCAGCCTTTAGCTGCTGCCTACAATGCACCGGTTCCTTCACTGGAAACCAAAAGTAACTCATTCCCGCTAAACGTTTACTCTTTGAATCCTTGCACCTGCGAACAATACAAGTTGACACCATTATGTCTATAAGTTTGCTAAGAAGTATTTCCAACTAAAGCAAGGCGATATTTGACTCTGGTAAGAGTATCCATAGCAGACTGGTAGGAGTGGCCTTTGATGGCAACATGACCAATGCATTATGAGTGTTGAAGTTTTCTTACCTGTTTGGTAAAAGGGAACACAACGGTCTTTTTTCTGTTTTCTAGTCAGTTAGCACTTATTTCAGAAATAAAAAAAATGCCTTTCTACTTTATAGGCAGCCAACTTTTATTGAAATCCCATTTTGCCACTGGTGAAGTACCCCTTTAACAAATGGAACCTTATTGTAAGGTGTTAGGCTACCAAAGATTCGATATAGACGGTAACACTACAATAAGTTTCATTAGTTAACTACATTAGTTAACATGAACTAATAATGAACTGCACTTATACAACTTTTACTAATCTTTGTTAATGTTAATTTTAACATTTACTAATACATTATTAAAATCTTGTTAACATTAGTTAATGCACTGTGAACTAACATGAACAAACAATGAACAACTGTATTTTCATTAACGTTAAGGAAGATTAGTACATACAGTAACAAATGTATTGCTCATGGTTAGTTGATGTTAGTAAATACATAAATTAACATTTAACAAATGAACCTTATTGTAAAGTGTTACCATATAGACTATTATAACGCAGTCTGAAATATGCAATCGCTGGACAGTTATACCAGCTAGACAATTTTAACTTTAAGCCCCACAATCAATCAATCAATCAATCAATCTGCAAAATGAATAAATGTAATTGGTCCTGGCAAAAATGAGAATCTTTTTCTGTTTGAAAAAGCTTGTAATTGTAAATGGCTTCAATGTATGACAGTATCACAAAAAACATTTCAATATTTATGTTTTTTTGTTTATTGTTAATTATGTGTCCTCTGAACTGCCCATAACATAATCTGTACATGTGTTTACAACTGGAACTAAAGTTTCTCCTTAATTATATATGGTCCTCATTTCTGGGATGTCACAAAATTGTAAATGATCATGAGGTCAGTTACTTAGAAGACTTCAGTTAATACTACATCCACAGCAAATGACCCTCTAAACACACATCTGTGTTCCATGAAGCCAAGACCTCCCCATTACGCCAAATTCTTGTGTTTCACACATGGAGGGCACATTTGTAGATCATTATTGACAATGACTGAAACATGTGGGCACCATTTGCTAAAAGCATCATCAGCCCACAATATCACTCATATTTATTTGCATAGTTTGCATTTTTGGCTAACATTTGATAAATATCAAGAGCTTCTTAAGCAGATATAGTATGGCTTTAAAGTTTTTTTTTTAAATGTTTACCATCAAAGCCTCAGTGTTTCTGCAGATTCAAAAGACTGAGCTGTCAGTAAATATTTACAGTACTTACAATCTCTGGATGTTTTGTTCTGAGAGGATGACTGAGTATAACATCTGAAGAAAAACTGTTAACATGTACTAAATCTAATTATGTCATTTATGCACTGATTGTGTTTCAAGTTTATATTTTATTATTTTCATTATTTTTAGTTGGTATGTCAGTATAAATGAAGCATACAACAAATGACAGATCAGAAGATTGGCTAGTATGTCATGACAAAAGACTTGAATGCACTTGGACAGTTGTGCTGCTAGAAATAAAGGCTCTTTAATATTGAACATACTTGTCTCTACTTTTGATGAGAAGTGGGTTGTTAAATTATTTATTTCAGATTAAGGTAATTGCTATTCATTTTCCAAAGTCATTTGTATGAGTATACACCCTGAAGGTAGAGAATGCTGAGAGGTGCACTGTGTGTAAAGATGAATGATTAACACAGAGGGGTTGTGTAAAATATTAAAAAAACAGCTCACAGCTAGAATTAAATGAGTCGTTATTTGCATGGAGAGGCCGAGGTTCATTTAGAAAAATGGTTTGAAGAAGCATGACAAAAAAGTTTTTGTCATTGGATATACAATGGTCAATGACAATGACAAGACATTTTTTTGCTTGAACTTACTTTCTTTTTACCTTCATAAAGCTTGCATTATCCACTAGATCTGTAGTGAAATAGCAGAATAACCAAAATATGCAGCAGGCACATGAAAATAAGATCACAACGTAAAAGCCTCCGATTATTTTGAAATTGCATCGCTGAAGTACCATAATGCTACAGTGTGGAAATTTTGTATACAAATCTGTGACTCATCAGCACTGTGAGTTTTTTGGCAGATTATTGGATGTATAAAGCTTTATGGATGTGGCTGCTGGCCTTGATGTATAGCGGTGAGGTAACTGACACAAACCGCAGTGAAGTCTCGGAGGATTCTGCCCAATCATCACAGTGAGTTTTAAATCTGGAATTGGCACTGTATGCTGACACACAAAATCAAAACAACAAACCACTAAAAGTCACTTTAAATCTGGTTCATACCGGATTTCCATCTGTCATTCTAATATTTAATAAGGATACTAATTATGTAAGTAGTAAGAAATAGGGATGAATTTGAGCTCCAGAAAATAAACATTTTACACAAAAAATATTAAGCAGCACAGCTGTTTTTTTAAAGTGATAATAATAATAATAATAAATGTTTCTTGAGCAGCACATCAGCATATTGGAAAGATTTTTGAAGGATCATGTGACACTGAAGATGCTGAAAATTGATTGATTCACATAAAACATACTTTGTAATGGGATTATTATTAAATTAGAAAAAAAAAAAGAATCATTTTCACTGTCTCAAACTTATAGACCCTAGTGTGTATTTCTACATACATGTATTTATAAGTACAGACTGATCGTAAATACAGATATAAATACAGATTGTTAAATTAAATGGGAGCGAGTGATCGAGGTAACTACATTTGTCAATGTCTTCATGTCAGTCACTACTATACTAACACATTTCAAAACATAGGAAATGATGTGAAATTAATCATACTCCTAAGTGTTTTGTAAGAAAGGTTTGGCTAATGTCAGTCCATACATGGGTGGTTGAATAGCAGTGAAATATACTGTAAGAGTTAGTCTGTTAAAGACGCCGATCTATCTATCTATCTATCTATCTATCTATCCATCCATCCATCCATCCATCCATCCATCCATCCATCCATCCATCCATCCATCCATCCATCCATCCATCCATCCATCATCTGTCGGTCGGTCGTCCGGCCTATCATCTAGAATTCTGTTAGTTCATTTTATTTCATTTAAAAAAAAAAAAAATCCATGTAGCCTTTCACTTGCACTGTGAAAATGAGGGAAATTAAGGGACTATATGTAAGATTTTTACTTTAATAAAGCATAAAAATACCCAAATATGTTTGCAGATATTTAGGAAACATTAAGTTCACCTACTTGTTTCTCAGAAAAACAATGCTACAGCCAGATATACTTTGAAATGTGTGTTCCGTGTCGGAATGTCTGTCTTTGTTTTGGTCTATGTGAAACCGTGTGCTGCCAGTTTATCCAATAGTATTTCGACATCACAGGTTGCCAGTTCACAGAAAACACCGTGTATTGCAGCCATGGAAACCAACAAACAAACTGGGTCAGAGAATTGCAGATTCTTCCTGACCTAAAAAGCCTCTGCATCTATCTAAAAATCTCTATGAATGACAGCATATTAAAACACAGATAAATCAACTCATCAGTTTACAGTGTGTAAGTCTCCTCAGCTTTCATTGTCAATTGCGCTCCCTATTGTTGCGTGTCCTCAAGCTGGCCACCCGCGTCTTTGAAGGAGGGGGCGGGGCAAACAATATTTTTAATTTGGACTGCAGTACCTATTTCGACCACTGGGTGTCATTCCTACATAGAGCCCCTTTAAGTACTTAACCAAGATCTTTGGTCTTTTTTGTCTGTCATCTTTTGTTTTAGGTCGTTTAAACTGTTCTAATGTCCCACTGATTGGAAACTACACCTGGCCTGAATGATCTTTTTACAAATCTGTGCCAATGAAATCTAATGGGCATCACTGTTATCGCACTGTTTCCAGATGTGCAACATATACAGTTTCATCTGCATGAGTCTCTAAAGGTCTGTGATCCTTTTTTAAATTAAGGAAACTGTTGTACAAATGGATCTTAATGGGATGATCCTGAAAAATTTTGATAGCAGGACTTGACTACTTTCCAGTTCGCCATCAGCTCTGACAACAAAATCACTCTGATTTATTACAGTGTGTCAGTGTTCAGCGGAACAGCTTTTGCTGGAATGAAAAGCATCAGAAGGCAGGCAAACTGTGGTATTTCAGGTCAAGACTACAATATCAAAGCTTTTTGGTTCAGTGCAATTAAGTAACTTTGGAGAATATTGCAACCTTATTATGAGTGTACACAGGAAGTCTTCTGAATTCCCTGAATGAAAATGTGACCTTATGTTTAGTTTGTAGTCATTATGTATCCTGAATACATTTATAAAGCTGTAATGAAAATGTGATTCTTATTAAAAACATAGGGGAGAATAAACACACTTGTTACTCCAGTGAATATAAAGTTGCTGGGGTAAGCTGTCAAAAGTTCAGATCTACAAAGAATCATCCTCATGTTGTTGCAAACCTGTATTACTTTCTGTTTCCACACAATGATCGTCAGTAGGGTCCAGTGTTGTTTAAGACCATTTTAGACCACCTTTCATTTTTGTGACAAAAACAGTTACAACATTCTTCAAAATATCTTCTTTTGTCTTCTGCAGAAGATAGAAAGTGATAAAGGTATTAAATAAGTATGGAATCTCAATGAAGTGATTCTCAAAAAATATTCAGACACTGACATAATTAAGATTATTTTTTTCTGACACAGTTTAACTCTGAGATCTTGTCGTATTTTATTACCTTTTTTTAAACTATAGTGTAAAAACTGTATTAATGAATGAAATGTTCAAGGTGCCTGAATAAATTTTGGTTTGACTGTATGTATATATATATATATATATATATATATATATATATATATATATATATATATATATATATATATATATATATATGAACTGGCCCTTTAAGACTCAAAACCTTATAGTTGCTGAGATAAGTTATACCTTGTTATTGTGACAACTTCCCCATGTGACAACAAGCCCCAGTCTCCCTTAATGCTTTATCAGTCACAACAGAAATAGAAAGAAGCCTTATTTCCTCACTGAGAATTAAGTTATCTTTCCCACACTCTTTGCAAGGCAGCAAAAGAAGGCTCTCCCGCCTACTGACAGTTATTCCCCAAAGAGAGAACAACAGCTGACAGTTAATGACCCAGTTATGCAAATCCAGTCCTATAGCGGTTTGTTTGCTCCTAGTTCCGAGCATCCATTAAGATAAAGAAACACTACCACCGCTACCACATGATCTCTCTCGGAGCTGGAGGCACACTGTAAATTTGTGCTTGCCTGGAAGAATACATTTAATGAGCATAAAACATGTATAAGATATGATGGGAACTGGAAGTGACAGCATCAGCCCCGTTTTTATTTATCAAGCTTAAATTTAGATAAGATTCAGCTGTACTTCCAATTCACTTGTTACAAAGAGTTTTGTTAGATTTTATTTCACAATCTTAGCATGAGCTAGTGACCATGAACCTAATGAAGATATTTTGAAAAAATGTCTTCGTGTTTTTTGTCTATACAATAAAAGTCAATGTTTTGGACCCTATTGACTTTCACAGTGGTCAAAACCCAACATAGGTTCACTGGAAAAATGTACCTCTACCTACATTTTTGCACACCTCCAAAAACGTACAGCATTACACCTGCAATGAGAAGCACTCTGGTACGACTGGTATGAGTCACGATAAAAGAGCTCAAAGATTTGTAGAAGCAAGCTAAAATGTTTAGGTTGTTTAAGAAAATGTATTTTTATGTCACTTTGCTTTTGTTAACACTAGCGGTTAGGTGTGTACGTTATTTTTAAACGTGATAGAGCAATTTTCATTTTCGAAGTGCCGCAATATGTACAACAACAAACGTAGCCTAATAAATTGCCAGATTCAGGCCCAGTCCACACGAACACGGGTATTTTCAAAACCGCACCTTTTTCTATGCGGTTTGGCCATTCGTCCACACGCAAAGGCAGTATCCGGTAACTGAAACCGAACTTTTTTGAAAACTCCTGCGAGGGTGAAGATTTTTAGAAACTCTGGTTGCTGCGTTGTCGTGTAGAGGTTGAAACCAGATATTTTGGCCAGTGACATCGGAGTGCGCGATAAGATGGCTCACTCCTATTAGTTATGAAAGGGAGAAAATGCAACACGCATTATGGTGAAATACACCCCGCCTTCTAAGTAAAAGAGCCAATGGCTGATTAATAATGTCATGACGTCACTACAGCTGCCATTAGAAGCTCCGGTTACCATAGAAACTTGAATCTCGCGCTTAGGACTGTACATGCGCTTTGGCTAGTCTAGGCTGAAAATAAGCTTTTTTTACGCTTTTTGAGCATATAAACAACATTTATGGGACGGTTCATGTCAGATTTTGTTGCTGATTTGAAATACGTTATTTAATTGTGATTTTGCCAAGCAGTTTTTGAGATTTTAGGATTCCCCACTCAAATAGATAGGACTTGATCTTGGATGCCCGAAATAGTTGCCTGGAGGCTTTGGAAATATGGCCGCCTAGTGAACAGGCTTTCCTTGAAAGGGACTTTGGCTGTTATCTCCTTTGTTTGATGTTAGACTGTGTGCCGCTATCTCCTTTGTTTACATGAGGCGAGTCTGTGCAATGAAAGACATAGCCAATGTTGCTGCTAATAACTGTGCTAACAGGACTTATAACATGTATACAGATACATGCACAGTTCTCCAATTATATTGCAGAACAGAGGCGTCAGAATGTAATACTACGCAGGTTTTGGTTTTTTATTTACTTTAAATGAATATGTCTCATTGTATTCTTCTGGTTTATGGAATTATTATTAAAGAAACACTCCACTTTTTTTTGAAAATAGGCTCATTTTACAAATCCCCTCGAGTTAAACTGTTGAGTTTGCAAATCCATTCAATCGATCTCCAGGTCTGGCGGTAGCACTTTTAGCATAGCTTAGCATTGTTCATTGAATCTGATGAGACCACTAGCATCTCGCTCAAAAATGACCAAAGAGTTTCGATATTTTTCCTATTTAAAACTTGACTCTTCTGTAGTTAAATCATGTACTAAGACCGACGGAAAATGAAAAGTTGCGATTTTCTAGGCCAATATGGCTAGGAACTATACTCTCATTCCGGCGTAATAATCAAGGAACTTTGCTGCCGTACCATAGGTGCAGCAGGCGCAATGATATTACGCACAATGTAACTATAGAGAAGAGTCAAGTTTTAAATAGGAAAAATATCAAAACTCTTTGGTCATTTTTGAGCGAGATGCTAACGGTCTAATCAGATTCAATGAACTATGCTAAGCTATGCTAAAAGTGGTACCGCCAGACCTGGAGATCGGCTGAATGAATTCGAAAACAGTAAAACTCAACTGTTTAACTCTAGGGGAATTGGAAAATGAGCCTATTTTCAAAAAAAGTGGAGTGTCCCTTTAATAATAATAGTAATAAAATGCTTAATAAAATGACAATGTTGTTAGTAATAAAATGCTTAATAAAATGACAATGTTGTTAGCCTACCGGACTTCTCCAACATGGCTTCTGACAGCGCTTTAAAGCTTTTTTGTGTTTTCATGTGGACAGAGATTTTTTTAAAATCCATGCTTGTGTGGATGTGATTTCTTTTTAAAAATGATGGAGGAAAAACTCCACATTCACATTCACATTCACATTCACACAGCCTCACATTCATCTGTTTCAGATAAAACTTAATGCACTTTTAGCACCACTCACTGGACATTTCACTTTGAATGTGTCGAAAAATAAAAGTAATCATTTTAAATATTGCCACAATGAGCAATGAGCCTGGGTTGCCAAAACCAGTTGCAGTCCAAAACCAGTTGCTCTTCAAAACGTCATCTTTTGTGTTCTGCAGAAAAAAAGAGAGGGTTGAAATACCATGAACCAATAAATTACAGAATTTTCATTTTTTGGTGAACTATCCCTTTAAGTACCAGTTTAATTCTCCATAATAATGTTTTGCGTTTGCGGCAAATGCTATACGAGTTTGACTGACATCCCTTTGTGCAGCACAGAGCACTTCACACCATTCCATGGAGACAGATCACAACATAATGAATTTCAGAGTACTATTGTTTTTCCTCAGGTTTCCACAGCAGTGGTCTCACAGTCAAGCTGAGACAGAGATACATGTTTTCATTGGCTCCGACACTGGCCACTAAGAGTGATCTGACTCTCTTTGACAGCGGATAGTTTCCATTTAATTCTGTACAGCGCTTGTGTTTCCTGATTTAGCCCTTGAACTAAATGCATTAACTCAGCATGTCAAATTCCAATTGCAACATGCTTTTTCACCCTGTAAAAGACATTTCTTTAAAGTATCCCCAATGCTGCCCTGATGCCAGAAGATCAGACTTACAATGTGTGTGGAGTATTTTTTTGCTGATAAAAGTTCGACTTGTTAATCTGTGCTTTATGGATCCATTGCTATGGGCTGTTGATATAATTCATACATCAAACTTAATATGATCATTTTCAGCCCATTCAACATTCATCATTTTAAATTATGAATAATTGTTTGTGTTGCAAGATGTGTGTGTTCTGAAAAGTAAAATTCCTCCCCAAGCTCCTTTATTGCTTAACACTACACCCTTTCCCATGTGCTTTAAATCTGCATTGCATTAAATTTGTGTTGTTTTTACTGCAAGCTATGAAATTGCACAGCATACAGTGGTGTATAAGACTTGTCTGTATTGCCAGTGCATGTAACATTTTACTCAGCACTACACCAGACTTTAATTTGTTTGTACAAATTAGCATTTTAATGAAAATGGTGCTTCTGGGATTTGAGGAATAATTAAAGTACACTAAGGTCTGTAATTACGTGAGTTTTTGCGAGTTAAAAGGGTTGGCGCACCTGTCTTTAAATATTCCTAGTATTCCCAAAGCTGAAAAATGTTATTTCTGTATCAGTGGCCTCAGATGGCAGCTCAGAGCTGTGTTGCATTTCCGTTCTGTAATGGTCTTTACGCACCTGGGGATGTTAAAATGGCCACATTTTCTAGAATAGGTTTCTGAGACATTGCCAGAGCTTCAGGTGTGTCTTATCTGCCTGACCGCACATTGGTCTTATCCTACCATGAACCTGAATATATGAATTTGGTGCTGAAATTGTTGAATAACAATGAAATCCAAAAAATCCCCCCCTCCCCTAACCCCCTTGCAGAGTATTTTGCATTTAGACCACATTTTAAAATGAATGAATGTCACTTCATTAAGGCGAGGTCACATTTCACCAAAATTTCATAGATATATGGAGTATGTCTGGGTTTTTTTTTTTTTACAAGCGTGTTCTATTTGAAAGAAATGAAAACATCTGTTATCTTCGTCTCTTTTGGCAAAGTTTATTTCAGTCTGAAAGATGGGATGCTGCTTTGACAATAAAACAAGAAGAGACTCAGTCCTTTCACGCACATCTGTGTTTATCTGCATCCTGCGAGTCTGTAAGGTCATAGAGCCCAAGCATTGGGAGAAGATGAAAAGAATGACAGAGACTTATGAGGAAACTGTAAAGCACGCCAGTGGCCTCTTTCTGGCTCGAAAAAGAGTAACTGCACTAAAGTCTTTGTAGGTTGGGCTTTATCTGGACATATAAAGAAAACAGAGATTTTTTTTTTTTTTAAATGTCCTTTACTTTGATGTTCAATATAGTATTTAAAGGGACGGTTCACCCAAAAATGAAAATAGCTATCATTTAAAGGATTAGTTTACTTCTGAATTAAAATTTCATGATGATTTACTCACCCCCATGTCATCCAAGATGTTTCTGTCTTCAACTGAAGAAAGAAATGAAGGTTTTTGAGGAAAACATTCCAGGATTTTTCTCCATATAGTGGACTTCAGTGGGGTTCAATGGGTGGAAGGTCCAAATTGCAGTTTCAGTGCAGCTTCAAAGGGCTCTACACAATCCCAGCCGAGGAATAAGGGTCTTATCTAGCGAAACGATTGGTCATTTTCTAAAAAAAATTGTATGCACTGCTCTGCGATCCACCAGAAAGGTCACTCATGACGTTGGCGGAAGTACCGCGGTAGGGCGAAAAACTCCATCTAATTTTCTCCTTCAAATTCAAAATCGGCCGATATCATTGTTTTACCTTTTTTCTTTTTTTTTGTAAAGGGCATTTGACTTAATCTTTGCACATTCTCTTTGAAGACACTAAATATGTACTTTCACATGCATCACGCGTGACCGTTCTAACATGATTACGTCGTGCATTACAGATCGCAGAGCTTGTGCAAGATGAGAATTTTTGGTTAAAAAATGTATAATTTTTTTTTTTTTAAATGACCGATCTATGGAGTCAAATTAATGCCTTAAAGTTTTGCACAAAAATAAAGTTTTGCAAAACAAAAAAAAGAATTGAGCAATAAAAAAATGTTTTGCAAACAAAAATAAAGTATTGAGCGGACAAAAATAAGTTTTGCAAACAAAAATAATAAATTGCAAAATAAAATAAAGTAGTGCAAAAATAAAAATATAATCAGTTACAAAAATCAATGACAGCTGTAATCCTATTTTATCTTTGCCACATATTTTTCATGCTCAAACCTACTAAATCATTTGCAACGCTCATTTTATTCTGCGTTTCAGTCAAGCGTGCGCTCACGATACTGGTTTTCCTTTGCGCTGCTCTTTTCTGCGCGGTTCTCTTTATGGCACTGGTTTGACATGGGGGTGGAGTCAAGAAACGAGGGCACGCCCCCCGCAAAACACGTCATCGGCAGGAGACGCAGATCGCAACAGAACAGATCAAGCATAGAGACAGAGCGCATTTATTAACCATGTCAAAGAATTATTTCACCTGTCGCCAGTTACGGTCCCCTCCAATGCATTTCTTATAGTAATATGACCCGTTGCTCTCTGTCTCACTGCCTGTATCCACTTTTGTATCCTTGAACATTAGTTTTTTGGGGTTGACAGCTTATAAAAACTTATTTCTGTTTTTTTTTTAGCTTGTTAGTTGTGCATTGTCACACAGCAGCTTTTAGGCATTGTTCTGTTTTTTGTAATAAGTCAGAAAAGACAAGAAGGCTGCCTCACGCAATACTAAGTCAATGGAGACGGTTGGATTGTTTTCCCCCCGGTGGGCGTGGTTTTCAGATTATAATAAATGCGCTCTGTCTCTATGCTTGACCTGTTCTGTTGCGATCTGCGTCTCCTGCCGATGACGTGTTTTGCGGGGGGCGTGCCCTCGTTTCTTGACTCCACCCCCATGTCAAACCAGTGCCATAAAGAGAACCGCACAGAAAAGTGCAGCGCAAAGGAAGACCAGTATCGTGAGCGCACGCTTGACTGAAACGCAGAATAAAATGAGCGTTGCAAATGATTTAGTAGGTTTGAGCATGAAAAATATGTGGCAAAGATAAAATAGGATTACAGCTGTCATTGATTTTTGTAACTGATTATATTTTTATTTTTGCACTACTTTATTTTATTTTGCAATTTATTATTTTTGTTTGCAAAACTTATTTTTTCTGCTCAATACTTTATTTTTCCTTTGCAATTCTTTATTTTTGTTTGCAAAACATTTTTTTATTGCTCAATTCTTTTTTTTTGTTTTGCAAAAATTTATTTTTGTGCAAAACTTTAAGGCATTAATTTGACTCCATAATGATCTTTTCAGGTCTAGATAAGACCCTTATTACCCATCTTGGATCATGTAAAGCGCTTTGAAGCTGCACTGAAACTGCAATTTGGACCTTCAACCCGTTATACCCCACTGAAGTCCACTATATGGAGAAAAATCCTGGAATGTTTTCCTCAAAAACCTTCATTTCTTTTCATCAAAGAAAAAAGACATAAACATCTTGGATGACATGGGGGTGAGTAAATTATCAGGAAATTTTAATTCAGAAGTGAACTAATCCTCTAATAACCTTCGACCTGTTTGATAACGCAAAAAAAGATGTTTTACAGAATATTTCTGATAATCTTCCCCTTCCACAGAAGAGTTGATACAGGTTTGAAACTAGTGCATTATGAGGACTTCATTTTTGGGGTGAACAATTCCTTTAAACTTTCCTTCAGCAGTTCATATCTGTTTGGTTTATGTAGGCTGTTTGAAAATCTTTATAGAACAATCCTATATTGGTCACTATAAACCTTTTTCTCATCACAAGTTGTTGTGTTCATTGCATTTTTTTGTGAAGAGTGTCACCAGAGAGCTTCATAATCCAGAAGCTTTTGAGCAACCAGCACAGCTCATTTCCTTCATGTGCTCACATCCTGTTTTAGCATGCCTCAGTGCCATCTCCTCTCACCGGACAGGTCAGGGGTCATGAATAACTCAGCTAAATGATTTCTGTGCCGTATTTAAAAGGAACGCCAGGAGTTTTGCACCATAAAATTAGACATTGACTGTGACGGGAATGACGAAAGGAAAAATGTATGAATGACTCAATAGGAATGTTTGTGTACAGTGTAATTAATGTTACAGTATTTTTAGGGAAACTTGGACTTTTAGGTCCAAGCCATATTAAATCCACATCAAATGCGTTTGGGGTCTTTCTTTTTCTCTTACAGCAATAAACAACTCAGTGCCTTATTAAACGGTCTTGGTTTATGGCATGCAAACACACATCATTTTCTGCTCATCTAAACTTGGAGGCAAAATAATGTTGAGTAGTAAAAAGCCTTTCAAGTCCAGTACATCAACTCATTTATGAAGTTATAGTTCCTCTGGGGCTTGTTGAGTTTTCTTTTTGCATGGCCTAAATCAGTTTCGTTATTAGCCAGCTGGATGGAGATAACCTTCCGTTCACTGCTACTGGTGACATTTCTTTGGAAAGACCACTAAGAATGATAAACCATTACCCATTATTGCCCATTTAATTACCCTTAAAAGGCAGCAGCATTTCATTGTGAAGTTTATGGTAAAAAAAAATCCAAATGACATTGCTACTGATATGAATAAGAATTCCAGCATTTAGACTTCAGTTCATTATACATTTTATTTATTTATTTATTTAAAAACATGGAAACCCAAATGAGCTTTAATCATTGCAAGAATATTAAAATAGATTAACAGCATAAGTTTCCTCTCATTACTAAACTGATCACCAATCAGAATGTATATTCAAATTTTACAACAATGTTTGCTTTTGTCCACAATGCAGCAGGGAGGGGCCAACATTTGCCCCCAGTCATTATCAGAGGTAGAAAATCATCTTCATCAAACTGTAAAGAGAACAGGTGATGAGTCTCTTTCAACTTCAGCCAAAATATCAATGAAATGCAAATTATTCAAGGATCTCAAAGTAAGTGAGGATTAACAACAAGCAATTGTCTCTTGTGTTTCATTCCTGAATGAATTGTTTTTGAATGAATCGGTTAAGTAAATGATTCAGTGACTTGCTCATACAGACAGTCGCTTGTTTCGTTGCTGAATGAATCAATGTTTTTGAATGAGTCAGTTGTTTCGATATGCACACAAAACACGTTACGTATTGAATAACAGAGTACAGCACATGAATATACATAGTACACACAAAAACAGTAACACCATAAAGTTATGAGACATAATACAGGCATTACTGTATGGGCATTAAGACAACATAGCGTCAGTATGATGGTAGAAATAGTATGTACATTGTGTAAAGGTGTAGTGTCAATTTAGGAGGCACATGATATTCAATTCCAGATTGTAAAGACTGCATATGATTCCTGAGTTGCATGATGGGACTGAGAATAACATATTGTAAGCAAATTGTACATATTGTTGTGCACAAAATATAATTTAGAGCGAAGCTGACATGAAATGTACATAGGCCATTGCTCAAGGCTGATTGACAGTTGGAACATTAGTTGACAAGTCTGTTCTTTTCCTCAGCTATTGTGATGAGAAGGCAACATGTTTCAGGCTTCATTCATAGCACTGAAGTTGTTTTCCAATGGTCTCCATTGGCTTCACATTGGACCACATTCAGCCACTGGTGGCTTATTGTTTTAAGATCTTTAAGAGTGGGTTTCATCCAGCTACTTGTGAAGACAGGGCTGTCAGTCATCTTTTCATTTAACAAAGACCAGCAATCCAGTGAAACCAAACAAAGAGGGATCAATTCAATCCTAAATGGAAACTTAAAATATCTGAGGTAACAAACGCAGCCAAGTGGTTTTTATGGATTCATGGAAGATTTTATGAAATCATTGTAGGCGAAAGACCAATACTGTGAGCAAAAATACATAATACTGTGCAAAAAAAGAGGTTACAAAACACACAAATGCTAATATATATCCTCATTTCAAATGCAAATACTTAGTGTAAATTCAAATATTTACACTAAGTGAAAATAGCTCGGCAAAAGGCAGATTCGAAACCCACGTCGACCGTGTTAAAAGCCAAGTTTACGATCCTTACTCACTACTACTGCACCACTGAAGACATTGAATTCTGTGTGTATTTTTTAAAACTTGAGTGGCCCAACCAGACATTGGTGGGTGGAGCTAGTGTAAATAGCGTTTGCCAACAAGGGACGCTATTTGCACTTAGTGTAAATAGACACTCCATTATTGGCATACTTATTGCATGTAAATGTATCCATATCTTGTTTAAAATATATTTAAATATTTTACTGGAATGCAAAAATACTCATAAGACATATTTTTTGCAGTTGCTATAGATTTTTAACCAGGGCATGGGTTGCCAAGGTTTTCTGAGTGTTTTCATGCATCGCTATGAGGTTGCTGGGGTAATTTTGGTGGTTACTAAAGGCATTGCTATGCAGTAAATATAGTGTTAGATGTTTGCTTACTGGTTCAAGTAAAAAGAGCCCACCACCAAGTATCAAAAATATTTTAGTATTTAGATATAACTTTAGATAAGTCCCCAATTTTTTTTTTTTCATTATTTTTATTTCATTCAAAAAAATGTCTGACTGCTTAGAAAAGTAACACCACATCTCTTTTCTATTTAATACATAATATTAGGGGTTTGTTCAAATAAAATGTTCAGGTCTTACGTTTTATTTTCACAATACCACAGAATTATATTTTTTGGAAACAGTACTGCAACAATCTTGTTTACACTTGTAGCATGCTTGGTTTTGAGTCTTTGCTTGACTGTGCATACCCAGATTCTGGCGTAGAAAACCAGAGTAGCATTATGGCCCGTCCTTAAAGACAGCCCACCCACTTTTCTATGTAATTAAAATCATGTTAATACCACAGAAATTCCTGATGGCCTTCACAGACGTTCAAGCACAGCAATAAAAACCAACTGTGGACAACGCCATCTCTCAAAGCCCTCTGATCAACAGCAGGACTGGGCACACACAGATGTTAACCGCATTAGTGCCATCTGTCTCGTACAGAGGCACAGCGGGCCTGTAATGACACGATCTCAACAACACACCAGCTCCAGTCATCAAAGAACCAGTGTGAGGACTCAGAGGGTTAAATTCAGCCACAAACCTCACTGTGAAGGCATGAGACCTCAAACGTCAATCAGCTTATAGACATCTCCCCAGCATGTGCCATCAGAATGGGCATAATAGATTCATCTAAATGATTAATGAGCTATTCAGCACTTGCAAACTCAGAAGTTGTGCAGATAACAGCATACAGTTGATTCAAAGAGCTGGTGAAACAAAACAGTCAAATAAAGCAGCGGGATTGCATTGGGGCGTTTTGCTGGAGTATTTTAATATTCAGCCCTAGCTGAGTGCACATTTAAAAGACTGCAAATTTGTCCTAAATACATTTGCTGCAAGCTTGCTTTCACAGACGGAGTCTTGTGTGTGTAAATCAGCAGTTCTCCAAAAATCCATTTTTCTGTTACCTTTTCTGTTTGATTTGGCTAAACTGTTGCTTTCTCCACTTTATTACCTTTTTAGCCAATCCAGTTCCTAACATGCCAGGCAGAGGGACTGATACTGTGCTGGCAGAATCCAGAGGGAGGAAATCGGTAGCAGCTGTGGCAATAGTCTAAAGGAAATGCACTTTTGCATGTATGGCATGGAAGAGTGGCGTAGCCAATGTTGGAAAGACTTGTGGGAATGAGGTTAGATGATGTTGTAGTGCTCCATTAAGTTCAGCCTGGGGAAATATTGTAATAAAAAGCTCTATTTTATCTACACATATGAATGAATGTGTCTTAGGACTAATACAACAAACAAAAACAGTTATTTTTCTCACCAAAATATATTTAACCCTTACATGCATGGATGTTTCGCCAATCATTATTACATATTCTGATCTTTAGCGACCTGGATCTATATCTAACACGGATGGATCTCTGCTTGTCGCGATAATATAAAACTCTCCTGATATTAGAGTAACAATCACAGAAGAATAAAATAAAGCAAATTGTGTTACCTTTTGGAGCTTGGAAGGGTTCAGTTTGAGCAGATGTTTTATACCATCATCACTGTCATCGTCAGAGCTCATTTCCCAGAACATTCAGCATCTGGCTCATATTCACGATCTCAAACATATTCTCAAACTATCATTTTCAACATCTTCAAAATCAATATTTTGATCGCTGACAGCTTCTTCACCAGATCCACCATCAAGTGACAGTGACAGTAATATTTGATTGCTTCAGTACTTGCTCTGCAGTAAATCGCTGAGCCATTTCAAGTTTTGCTGATGATAATTCCTATTCTTTTGTTTTCTGCCTGCAGTAACTATGAGTGAAACGTCACTTCATTGTTGTGTATCAGACATTTCCACCTTGTGGAATAAAGGTGAATTGCACTTATTCAGTCATCAAAGATTCAATTATTGTTGACCCGAGGTATGCATTTAAGGGTTAAATAATTTTTGGTTCCAGATTTTTATCAATTTTTTTTCAATTTTCATAGTCCACTGTATGAAGAATTTTTGGGTATAATATGTCACAGTTTACTTTATTTTGCTATCCTCATCTACATAAATGAACTATAGTGTCCTGCACCCACTTGTAAAAAAATATCAAAAATGTCTGAATAATTTTTGGTTTGGCTTTTTGTCATTGTCTCATTGAGGATTAATTTAATGTCAAAAGATGGTAAGTATAGACCTGCTTCTTTAAACAACAGACCATACGGATTTGAAGTTGAACGGTTCACAGAGTAGACCGTGCAGTGGAAACGCACAATGAGAACCTATGGGCAAATAAGTGTAGGTGAGTCGAACCACCAGTGCTGTCATATCTACCTCATTATTCATCCTAATGACTTGTGCTGTTAAAACTACTCATTTTCAGAGAGAGGAACCATGGGCTATTTCGAGAGCCCTGCTCCCAGGATATCCTGTCTGAGGGGCACCCCTTAGGGCCAGAGAAAACTTTTCACAGAAAGAAATGGCAGACTTATTACTCACCGGGTTTTAAACGGCACATGAATCTTCACTTTCACAAGAACCTTAATGGCGCTGTTTGATGTCTGAGCAGCACGGACTGATGGGAAAATGGTTGTGAGTCTTTTTTTTTTTTTTTTTTTTGTCATGGTAATTGCTCTTTGGTGGCCATTCCACTCAGAGCAGCTGTGCTCCCACCATGCCAACTAAAAGAAAGCCCAGCCTTTTTGGGACGAATTCAGGATAAGATTATGGGGAAACTCTGGGATTATGAAAGGATAATTAATGAAATGGGGCCATTTGTCAAGCGCTCCCTGACATGCTACAGACTTGAAACAGAGCCTTACCAGATTTTTCAAATTCTGGCTTTTAAAATACATCCACTTTACATTCAGTTATGCATGAGAAGTTTAATTATTAATTGCCATATTATCTTGGGACAATCTATGGCCTTTACAATGTGTCAAATAGATCAAACGATGCGCAGAGTACTTACCTGTTTGCCAGTCAAGTTGATTATTCTATGTTGTGTGCTTTACTTCACATGGTGAGGTTCATGGGGCAGCTGAGAAAGTTCTGCTTCTCAAAAGCATAATTTAATCCAGCTGTCTCAATTAAGGAAGAAACAGGGAAAGAGGAAGCTTCAGCCACATTTATGGTCCACCTCAAACCCCATAACATGCTGGCTACACCATTGATCTCATAAGGCCACCGTGACCATAAAGCCGCTGGACGCACCAGACGCAATCAAGTCGCATTCATTTAACTCTGACATTGCACACACAACACTGAATGCAAATAAAAGCCTTATACTGTGGCCATTCCAATAAGGTGATTAATGACTGGAGTTATACTGAATCCATATGGTGTAGAAAACCCCATTCCTGTTTTTATTTGTAAATGCGTGGTTGTAATCCTCAAAACTCATAACTTTCTCAGCCTTTAAGATCACGGATGCTCTGACATTTAAATGGCAGTTCATGGCTTCATGCTCAGCTCCAATAAGACTTCTCGTCCTTTTGGCCGGTTCACTTTTTCCATCTCAGTGAAAGGTCACATGTTTATCTTCAGATGCTAAAAGACCTGGAAGTAGTCGTACATGACCAACTAACCTGCACCAAGCACACTGACTGGTCCTGGCTATTCATACTCCATAAAATGTAAGGTAAATCTGACTTTTATGCAAGTTTGGCCACAGCGACTACATCTAACCATAATGTGTTATGAATCCCCTACAAGATTTTTTATTTTTTTTTATCTTTGGTTTTATCACAATGCTTTGTTTGCTACCTTCTATATATTCTATATACTCATTCATGTTGCTTTTGGTCATGCAGTGATGTTTTAAAATTAAGTGTGCTTTAAATTGGCCTGGGAATGTTGCTTTTTATACACATGAAACCTTCTGGAAGGAACTTGACTCCTGGAAATTATGTCAAAGCCCTAAGGAAAATGGTTCCTTCTTATATTTCTATAAGTAAATAAATAAATGGAAGAAAAATAACATTTAGAACGCAAGCTTCTTGGTTACCACAGAATCCAAACACATTGTGTTACATAATTATGGAATCCAGAGGGCTTTCACATTGCAACACATATTTTAAACTCAAAAGTAAAAATGTTTACAGCCCTATAAAAGTCAAATAAAATGAGGAAAAACTTCCTATTTGATTCTGTTAAATTATTCAAGGCTTTGCTCAGTGATTATTTTCAGACCAATTTATTATTACTATGTGTTTTACACACAATTATTTGCATATTTATGTACGTAATGATATTTATGGAGAGGTCCTGCAATAAAATATGCAGTGAGAGGTGGATGTTGGCTATGGAAAGTTTGGGCGTGATCAGGCTCACACGGAATCTCCATACATAGGACTCTGCAGAAATCTCAATTGGATCTGTCCAATTGGAATTATTCACTAATAATTATTATTATTATTATTATTATTATTATTTAACAATTATAAAAAAGGCTATTAAAAAAGTCTGCTGATTCTGGCTTGGCTTCAGAATGATCTGTCGCTTTGAGGGTGAAATTCAGTGTTACCAGTTTCATAAAAAACAACCTTGGCTGAAAATAAAGCTTTCATTCAGTAGCGTGAACATAATTTTTATATTTATCAAAGTTCACCTCTTGTTCAACTTCGTTCAATGTCATGTGCTTTAGAGCTGTGACCGCACCACATTAGAACCAGATACTATGAAGCAGATAGGGCAACATAGTAGGCCAAGTCAAAAGGTTTACGGCAGATTTTCTCAGCCAAGATTTATCATGCTCTGACCTTGCTGTCAGTTACCTTATCATGGAAACAATGTGTTTTGACTGTGCTTACTCTATGTACAAGGCCGCAAAGGCAGCTGGATAAGGCCTGTAAGTCTTTTGAACTTTTAATCCAATGCAGTTTTTTGCTGCCAGATGTATCTATCCTGGCAGAGGAGCGTTTCACAGTGGGCAGTTGAGCCATAGAACAAAATGTGCTTGTGATATAAGTTCTAGGAGTTAACTCTTAACACCTGGGCTTGGTTCTTGATTTACTTTGCATGAAGTGGGAGAAAATACAAATATTTTGACTAAATATATATTAAGATTACTCATTCAGCCAAAACTGAATCAATCAATCAATCAATCAATCAATCAATCAATTAATCAATCAATCAATAATAATAAAGTCTTGCTAATATATATTTGAACATATATTCTTGAATTGACTGTAAATCATAGTTGAAAGACATATATTTGAAAAAAAATTAACCTTTCAGAATATAACATTTCAGAATATCATTTAAAATGAACCTACATGTCCACATCAAATACATTCCATTATTAGTGTCATTTCCCAATATATTTTTGTATATTTTAAAATGTACAAACGAAATAAAAGCAAAAATTCTGTATCGGAATTTTGTATTTTTTCATTGAAACTTACTATTATATCAAAGATAAAGTGTACTTGTGTCACTGTAGACAATGGAGAGTGGTAGAAATGAATCAAGTAAAGAAGACTACAATTTTGTTATATGAATCTTAAAGGATTAGTTCACCCAAAAATGAAAATTCTGTCATTAATTACTCACCCTCATGTTGTTCCAAACCCATAAGACCTTTGTTCATCTTCATAACACAAATTAAGATATTTTTAATAAAATTCGATGGCTCAGTGAGGCCTGCATTGCCAGCAAGAATGGGCGATTTCAAAACACTGCTTCATGAAGCTTAGAAGCTTTACGAATCTTTTGTTTCGAATCAGTTGTTCGGAGCGCATATCAAACTGCCAAAGTCACGCCCCCCAGTGGTAAACCATTGAAATTTCAAAACACTTATGCTGTAACAAAGCCTCGTTTACTGAGATCACGTTGGCAGTTTGATACCTGCTCCGAACCACTGATTCGAAACAAAAGATTCGTAAAGCTTCAAAGCTTCATGAAGCAGTGTTTTGAAAGCGCCCATCATAAGATATTGTTGAATAAAGGCGTAATTTTGTTTTTCTGGTGCACCAAAAGTATTCTTGTCACTTCATAACATTAAGGTTGAACCACTGTAGTCATATGAACTGTGTAAAAAAAGTCTTTAGTAGCTTTCTGGGCATTTGAAAGTGTCAGTTATCTTTCCAGCAATGGAGGCCTCACTGAGCCATCGGATTTTATCAAAAATATCTTAATTTGTGGTCCAAACTTGAACAAAGGTCTTACGGGTGTGGAACAACTTGAGGGTGAGTATGACAGAATTTTCATTTTTGGGTGAACTAACCCTTTAACTAGTTCTCAGCCTCTTGATTTGTTCTTTCTTTTTTGCATGCTTTGTCCCTCAATTTGAATGAGCAAGGATTTAAGAGGTTTCACAACCGTGTTTCAGTGACAGCACTCTGGATGCTACTGTAAATCTTGCCTGAGAAGTAATTCCAAACTGTCTGGACAAAAGACTAGAAACAAAATTGTTAAAAAAAGGCATTTTTAAGTCTCCAGTATGCCACTGAGATGTCTGTTTTCAATTATGGAACCCACCCAAGCATGGTCCCCTTCATTTGGCTGCTTTTCCTGGCGACTACATGACGCTTCTTCTCAATAAATCACCATAGTGTCATCTTAATATATACAACATCACAAAGGATTTAATTTGGGTAACCAAACGTGACGAATACATAGCCTCCAACCGCAGTCCCTTTAAGAGCAAGAAACAGTCATTTAATTTAAGAGCGAAAAAAGAAATATGGATAAAGCTCAAACAGGACTAGACAACCTTCTGGCAAAATGAGAATATTTGTGGGTTTTGACCAAAGAAACTGGGATGCTAACAAGAATGTGGAAAATTCCGCCAACATGTTTCTAGTCAGTGTGGTGGAAAAGTAATGGGAAATGGGAATGTTACCCTAAGGAGGATATAAATATAGTTAATTCTACAGGAGACTATACTGTATGTCCTTTGGCTCTGCCCTTTTTGCAAATGCTCAGCGGTTAGGATAGGCAGTCTGTGTCTCATTCAGTCTGGACAGTTCAAATGGTAAGACAGGAGTTTATTGTAACTACAGGTTGCAGAGTGGTTTTTACTTTAGCAGTGTTGAATCTTGGACAGATGTGAGGTGTACATATGGCTAAAGTCATGTGCTCTTTATTAAAGACATAAAAATCACCCTTTTGGAGGCTAAATGTCTGAAAATCAATGCCAGTTTGACTTGAAAAGTGACATTTATAAGTTCTTGTGAATGTGGTGTGTGAACAATGACATTACACACTTCTAGAAATCATTTCAAGTTTCATACTCATAATATTCAAATGCTTTCATTTTCTAGTTAGATATTTCAGAATCCTTGTTTAGGTTTCGTGGCTCAAAGTCACACTTCCTTCATCAGTAACTTCTCTTGAGCATTTCAAACATGCTCAAGTTTTTGGAACCAGCACATGGATCAGCACTGCACTGGCCTCATCCAATTTTATTATGAAATGCAAGGCATCCCATTCTAGGACAGATGGAGCCTCACTAGAATGTATCCTTCAACTGAAGAAGAACCCATAAAGATTGTTTTGTTCCTGAAACTGCCAACAATAATACACAGAGTTTTCATCTTATAATGTAAATAATTTGTATTATTCAAGTGATTATTGCAACTTTAAAAATGATTAACTTTATCCTTTGTAGTTTATCTTGTATGCTGTTACCAGTGTTGAGGAAAATTACTTTGGTAACACTTTACTTGAAGGGGTGTGCACTGTAAAAAAAAATCCCGTTGTTTCTACGGAAAAATACCAGCAGCTGTGGTTACCAGAACAATACTGTAAAAATGACATCAAACCGTAAACATACTTGCGGAGTTACATGTGAATTTTACATTTTAAATATGTATATTTAACATTGGATTTCAGTAATATTAACATCATTGTTACACACTGTAAAAAAAAATCCCAGTTAAATTTACGGTAAAATAACGTATTTCATTAACTGATATAATGTTAATTTACCAACCTAATGAAGTACTAATATCTGTTTTGTACCTTTATAATACACTGACAGTCACCAAACACAGTGGTGATAAGAGTCACATGATGAATCAAAGTTCATCACAAGCAGATTTTCCTCAAGCTGAGAAGGACAACACTAATATATAGAAGGAGCACACAGTGTCATTCACACACACACTAAACACCATCATGGTAACACACATGACATTTTAAAAATGCAATAAACATTAATTTAACAACATTAGATGTAACATAAAACCCTAATGTACATAACTGATTAGAAAAAAATGAGAAAAACTAAGAAGAAACAGAGTTATTTCAACGAAAATATATCAAATGTGAAGTGTCACGCAGGGAATTGTGGGAATGTCAATTTACGGTTTTTCACTGTAAATTTTACAATGAATTGTTATTTTTCACTTCCAAAAACTGTGAATTTAATGGTATTTTACCGTAAAATTACATTAAATGTACCGTTAGATCTATTACAGTTATTCACCGTATATAGTACAGAAACCTTCTTGTAAACCAATTGATGGTTTTTCACCGCAGCATTTTTACAGTCTTTTACTGTTAAAATCACGGTCATTTTTTACAGTGTGCATAAGACTGACATGACACCTTCATAATCATGACGTGACACGTGTCATGAATATGAAGGAGGTTTTATGAATGTTTATGACAACTGTCATTAAGTGTCATTCGCTCAATTATGTCATTTTTAATGCAAAGATGACATTGTTTGAGATGTCCGAGTTATGACAACTTGACATAAACCAATACATCATAACCTGTCAGTGTCTTTGTCATGACAACTTGACATCATTTAGCTTTATGGGTTAACATTGCATTAAACTGTCATGTGGTTGGTTTTGACAATGGCTGTCATGAGGCCATTATAATAGTGTCATGAATATGTATCTTGAGCTCAAGTACAGTGGTACAAATTGAACTTGTCATTAAAATGTCATTAAGTGACAATACTCTGACAAATAATTTTATAACAGCGTCATGACTATTTTTCATTTCATGTTTTTTTTTTTTTTTTTTTTTTTTTAAGTTTCCTCCAACAGAAGGTCAGATAATAGACAATTTCAAATTTCATAAAAAAAAGATGACACTGTTAAAATAATGGTAACACTTTATTTTAGAGTCTTTTAACTAGTTGCTTATTACTATTAGCATTCATATGGCTAAAATATTGGCTATTTATTAGTACTTATAAAGCACATATTAATGCCTTATTCTGCATGATCTTATTCTACATTCTTAATCCTACCCAATACCTAAACCTAACAATTAACTATAATAAGCAGTAAATTAAGAGTTTATTGAGGGAAAAGTCATAGTTAATCGTTTATATATGTGTTTCCTATACTGAAATGTTACCAAAATAATGTAATGTAATGTTAACCCATAAAGCTAAGTAGTTTTTTAAGTTTGATAATTAATCTGTTATGTCATGTTTATGACAGGTTATGATGTTTTGCTAATGTCACGTTGTCATGACAAAGACACTGACAGGTTATGATGTGTTGGTTTATGTCAAATTGTCGTAACAAAGACATCTCAAACAATGTCATCTTTGCATTAAAAATGACATAATTGAGCGAATGACACTTAATGACAGTTGTCATAAACATTCATAAAACCTCCTTCATATTCATGACACGTGTCATGCCAAGATTATGAAGGTGTCATGTCAGTCTTATGCACACCCCTTCAAGTAAAGTGTTACCATTACTTTTAAAAGTAATGCATTACAATATTGCGTTACTCCATAAAAAAGTAACTCATTGCGTTACTTAGTTACTTTTTATGAAAAGTAATGCGTGTCATTACTTTTGCGTTACTTTTTCTCACCTGGTCTGGGCTTGCTTATTTGATTTTTAATAACAACAAAAAAAGTTCTACTTTTGGCAAAAGTTTTTCAGCCCTTTCACACAAAAAGTGAAATGAATAAGCCTCAGGCTGAAGGAAATGCACATTTACACCTGTACAGTAGAGGGCGCAGCTCAAACAAACCTTTCAGCTGTGCTGCCATTCTGGATTAAAGAAGAATAGGATACAGGAGAAGGAAGTTCTATTATATCTAAACACTATTATATCTAAATCTAAAGTAATTTTTGCTTATTAGTATGGTTGAATTAGATCATTGAAGGTCTACAGCAAAGACATTGGATAATAAAGTGAGATTAAATACATAAAGTATATTTGTGTAATTTAATATAGTTAATTACTACAGGTTTGCATAAAATTCTAAGATTGCCTTTCACTATTTTTATTCATTTTAAGGAATACTGAATGTTATCCTCCAAGTGAGATGAGTAAATGCATGTTCACATTAACCATCATGTCCACACAGAGCACACAACACCTCTGCACTTTATTTCTCTCAACATCGGGACAGGAGAGGTGTCAGTCAATAAATGTGAAAAAGTAACTTGCGTTACTTATTTGAAAAAAGTAACTTAGATATTTTGTTGTAAACTGAAAAAAGTAATGTGCGTTACTTTACTAGTTACTTGAAAAAGTAATCTGATTACGTAACTCAAGTTACTTGTAACACATTACCACCAACACAGGCTGTTACTATCCTCTTCACCCTCAATATCTCCCTTGCACATAGAAATGTTATTGACATTTCAAGGTATTGATATTTTTTAACCTTTTTTACTTTTATAAACATATTCGTGTGTTTTATTAGTTTTGTGGTTTAAGAATAAATCACCAGATTGCCACTCCATCCTCCGCTATCATAGTCAGTATTCCAGACTGAAGCAAAGGCTCTATGATCAATAATTTATGAAATTAATAACTCACCAGGCAGTAGACTCTTGCAAAGTACTGCTCAGTTGTGCTGTTTCTTAAGATATGCAATCAGATCTTGTGATGTTTTCATGTTGCATTCATCATTTCCTGGCAGTTCTCTAAAATCATCACTTTTGTTGTATTGTCATAAATCTGCTTTTAATCTTTCTTTTTTTCATTCAGTCATTGAATTTATCCATTTGACTTTTATGCTATACTGTTTAATGAAATAAAAAGAGAAAGTCTTTACAGAAGGGAATCCAGCATAGCATTGCATGAATACTTGATAAGCAATTTTTAAATGTTCTTTAGAAGACATACAGTCATGCTGTTGGCATATGCAAAAAGCTAATTTATGTGCAAAAGCATTAATTAGTTTTAAACAGATCTAGGAAAACTTTATTATAAACTTTTATACATTTACTAACCTGCAAATGGTCTTGGGAGGAGGCTTTGAAAGGTCAAAATCATGTAAATAAAAATGACTAAACTGTACATTTATTATTTTATCATCATTTGGATTTGCTGTGTCTAATTGTATGTTTTCCTGTCATGCTGAAAGTGTGACAGAGCTCTCACGGAGGTAAAAAAAAAAATGCTATTTATTTCTCATGCAGTTAATAATATGGAACAGAGCATTACATAATGGCTTTTTATGTGACTGTAATTACAGTTGTCGCCATCTCCAGTGATAGAGCTTTTCGACAGCTAATGAAAAAAGCCTTTGTCTAAAACATTTGTAAAACCCAGCAGCAGTGCAGTCTTGAAATGTCAACCACCCCGCTGGTATAATCTCTTGCATAAAACAGCATGTAATAAAATAAAACTGCTTTCCACTAAGAACTCAGAGCATTTGCAAATTTCAAGCATACAACAGGATATGTCAAAGATATCATAATATCAAATGCTGTGCAAAATGTTTCTGCAGTAACGTTCAAAGCATAAAGACCAACACAGACATACCACTGGAAAGGTTTGCCTTCACAGCTTTTTGTCTTCTCTGTAAATGCACAAGATAGTCAAACTCATCCCTCTCCACAAACAAGACAGGTTTAACAAGACTTGAGACAAGAGAGACAGACATACAGACAGACGGGCAGTAAGTAGGCTTTTGCAAGAGATGGCTTCTTAAAAGAGCTGTTGGAATAAAGATTGCTGTGGGAGTTGGAGATGGAAGAGTATGTGATCTGAAGTAACTGCAAGACAGAAAAAATATTAAATTACAATTACATTACAAAATGGTATTAATGGCATGGCAAGTGTTGTGGTTACTATGGTAAAACCATGGCAAGTGTTGTGGTACTGTGCTTTAACTACAAATACCACAGTAAAACTACAGTAACTGTGATAATACCATGGTACGTGTTGTGTTACTGTGCTTTACAAATAGTACACAGTGAAACCACAGTTTCTGCAGCATGGTAAATGTTGTACAGATACCACAGTGTTAAAAGCATGGTGTTGTGTTACTCTTATTTACAGTGGGTACGGAAAGTATTCAGACCCCCTTAAATTTTTCACTCTTTGTTATATTGCAGCCATTTGCTAAAATCATTTAAGTTAATTTTTTTCCTCATTAATGTACACACAGCACCCCATATTGACAGAAAAACACAGAATTGTTGACATTTTTGCAGACTTATTAAAAAAGAAAAACTGAAATATCACATGGTCCTAAGTATTCAGACCCTTTGCTCAGTATTTAGTAGAAGCACCCTTTTGATCTAATACAGCCATGAGTCTTTTTGGGAAAGATGCAACAAGTTTTTCACACCTGGATTTGAGGATCCTCTGCCATTCCTCCTTGCAGATCCTCTCCAGTTCTGTCAGGTTGGATGGTAAACGTTGGTGGACAGCCATTTTTAGGTCTCTCCAGAGATGCTCAATTGGGTTTAAGTCAGGGCTCTGGCTGGGCCATTCAAGAACAGTCACAGAGTTGTTTTGAAGCCACTCCTTCATTATTTTAGCTGTGTGCTTAGGGTCATTGTCTTGTTGGAAGGTAAACCTTCAGCCCAGTCTGAGGTCCTGAGCACTCTGGAGAAGGTTTTCATCCAGGATATCCCTGTACTTGGCCACATTCATATTTCCCTTGATTGCAACCAGTCGTCCTGTCCCTGCAGCTGAAAAACACCCCCACAGCATGATGCTGCCACCACCATGCTTCACTCTTGGGACTGTATTGGACAGGTGATGAGCAGTGCCTGGTTTTCTCCACACATACTGCTTAGAATTAAGGCCAAAAAGTTCTATCTTGGTCTCATCAGACCAGAGAATCTTATTTCTCGCCATCTTGGAGTCCTTCAGGTGTTTTTTAGCAAACTCCATGCGGGCTTTCATGTGTCTTGCACTGAGGAAAGGCTTCCGTCGGGCCACTCTGCCATAAAGCCCCGACTTGTGGAGGGCTGCAGTGATGGTTGACTTTCTACAACTTTCTCCCATCTCCCGACTGCATCTCTGGAGCTCAGCCACAGTGATCTTTGGGTTCTTCTTTACCTCTCTCACCAAGGCTCTTCTCCCCCGATAGCTCAGTTTGGCCGGACGGCCAGCTCTAGGAAGGGTTCTGGTCGTCCCAAACGTCTTCCATTTAAGGATTATGGAGGCCACTGTGCTCTTAGGAACCTTAAGTGCAGCAGAAATTTTTTTGTAACCATGGCCAGATCTGTGGCTTGCCACAATTCTGTCTCTGAGCTCTTCAGGCAGTTCCTTTGACCTCATGATTCTCATTTGCTCTGACATGCACTGTGAGCTGTAAGGTCTTATATAGACAGATGTGTGGCTTTCCTAATCAAGTCCAATCAGTATAATCAAACACAGCTGGACTCAAATGAAGGTGTAGAACCATCTCAAGGATGATCAGAAGAAATGGACAGCACCTGAGTTAAATATATGAGTGTCACAGCAAAGGGTCTGAATACTTAGGACCATGTGATATTTCAGTTTTTCTTTTTTAATAAATCTGCAAAAATGTCAACAATTCTGTGTTTTTCTGTCAATATGGGGTGCTGTGTGTACTTAAATGATGAAGAAATTAACTTGAATGATTTTAGCAAATGGCTGCAATATAACAAAGAGTGAAAAATTGAAGGGGGTCTGAATACTTTCCGTACCCACTGTAACTACAAATACCACAGTAAAACTACAGTTACTATGGTAAAATATATGTAAAGTGCTGAGGTCACTGGGCTTTAGGATCAAGCTACAGTTACTGTGGTAAAATCACATTCGTTCAGTGGTATTATTACTTACGCATGAATTGCAGACAAATAGAATGATAACTTTAAAATTTTAAATTAAATAAAGATTAAATTTTGTGACTATGTCATGAACTGCCGTGAGACTGGGTTGGGATACAACAAGGAAATAGTTGTTGTTGTTTTTTTATCTCAAAATCTATGATGAAAATATATGAGTACAAAACTGAAATCTGCCAGTTCTGATTACTTGAACTTTAAATGTATTAAAAAATTTGATGTAACTGATTACCTGAAATTTGAGTTTTGCCAACTTATTTGGGTTTACAGTGCTCCTGACCTCTCAAATCAGGGTAATTTTACAGTGTACAACAAAAAAAAAACAGCTGTTTAGGAAAGTTCTATGGTGGTTTTTGGTTGCTTTATGGCTTTTATAATCGAAATGGTCTTTTACCCCATGAGGCTTTTAGCCCATTTTGAGAATACAAGCCATTTACTCAATTAATATCTGCTGCCAGTGTACTATTTTCCAGTATTGTATGCAGAACAATGCTAACGTTCTTTCTAAGGTAGGCATTGTGTGAATATTGCCACAATCTAACATCACAGATCATTAATCCTTCTGAACACTTTGTCTACTATAAATATACAGGCATGCACAGTTTGATAAAGTAGCTTGCTTGGTTCTCTGTGTTCTGGCCCTTGTCTCTCTATCGGTTTCTCTATGGTTCCACCTTGACAAAGTCCAGATGGCATCACAGAACAAACAGCTGCTGTGCTGGCTGGCTGGGTAGAGAGAGAAAAGGAGAGAGTGGAGACAGACAGGGCAACATTTCACGCATATGATGAGCGTTGATATGCAAACCCCATTGACCTTGTATGATATATGCACAGTGTGTAACTCAAAGCCAATACTAATGCTTCCATTAATCCCATACTCTATCTATATAACTGCAACTCTCTCATTAAAAGTTATAAATTCACAGAGTTTGCTGTATTTTTCTTGTCAGCTTGTGGTTTGGGTCGAAATTGGAAATTGGTATTTTGTCCCTGTCTCCATAAGAAGCTATAATTTTCTGCCAAGCCCCTCCATTCAGTGCAAAATTAAATGTCTCCAGTGGGATGTTTGACTGCAACAGATGTTTGTCCCCCACCGCTGTATACGGTTTTCCATACCTCATAAACACTCGGAAAACAAAAAGGTTGGGGAATTTTAAAAGGGAAAATACATGCTGGGTCTTGGCATGGCATATATATATATAGACAATTTGAGCACCATATTAAGAAGATATAACGTGAAACATATAAAAGACAAAATGTGGGAAGCGTTAGCTTGATTACTTAACACTCACTCTCAGTTTTATGCCAGATGGGCTACTTTTGATCACATGGAAAAACATTTATGTGACTACCTAATGTCAAATAGCCTTTCCCACACTAATATAAAACATTTTAGCTTGGTAAGTGGCATGCAAAAGAGATTTGAGAATTACAGCTAAGAAGACGATTTTAATCAAATAACTACATACATTTTGTTATATAAGTTATCATGGTTACAGAAGATTTGAAATATTGCACATAATTATGGTACTTATGGTATTTTGTCCATTTTAATCACTAGGGTGAGTAAACGATTACAGAATTTTAAAGTTGCATTTATGTTTAATTGTATTGATCCTATGTTGCTGTTCAGTTAAGAAAAGATGCATTTCTGCAGAGATTTTATTCATTGCAGTAAATTAAATTTTAGATTGAATAAAAGCTGTCATTGTTTCTGCTATACGTGTTTTTAAGTTTTGGAATTTCTTTGTTTAAATGAGCTGGTAATTGTCGACCAGATCTGGCAACCCTGCTCACTCTACTCATTGGCAAGTGGACGAGGAGAACCATTTCCACCTGGTTCCCCTGCATGAAGCTGTGCACTTTCTTTGGATTTTCTTCTAGGACAAAACGGGTCAGATTCACGATGCTCAGTAAAACACATGAGGTGATACATTCCAGTGAGATGAGCTCTGTTTGCTCGTATGAAATCAAACTGTCCTGTGCAGTGACACTGTCATCAAACACCTTCTGAAAAGGTCTGGGGAAAATCTGAATCTGAGCAACTTTAACAAGTGTTCAACGTAAACCAGAAACCATCTCCATTGTAGTCTGCTGGGCCAAAAATAGAGGTCTTCCCAGATTCTGGAATACGGTGTAGTCATAACTCCCAGTAAGTCACTGGAATGTGTGTATAATGTGTGAGGGGGTGACATATGTGTTACACAGACTTATGTTGCAAATAAAACAGAGAAAAATCAGTAAAACTTTACAACTAACATATTGAGCTCTACTTCTGACATACAGCACTGAGAAAATGGGTTCTAATATGACTTATTACTTATAATAAACTGTATTAATGAATGAAATGTTCAAGGTGTCTGAATAAAGTTTGGTTTGACTGTATATATATATGTTCAAAACTTTTAGATCGGTAATAGAATACATATAATAGAAAAGAATTATCTTCTGCTCATGTGCATTTAAACACAGTAAAAACAGTAATATTTTTACAATTTAAAAGTTTTATATTTGAATATATTTTAAAATGCAATTTATTCCTGTGATGGCAAAGCTGAATGTTCAGCAGCCATTACTCCAGTCCTCAGTGTTACATGATCCTTCAGACATTCTAAAATGCTGATTTGCTGCTCAAGAAACATTTCTTATTATTAACAATGGGTTTTTTTGTTTTTTTTTTGTTTTTTTTTCAGGATTCTTTGATGAATAGAAAGTTGAAAAGAAAGTTTACTGACCCCAAAGAAAGTTTACTGACCCACAAATAAATATAAACCACAATAATAAATGTTTCTTGAGCACCAAATCAGCATATTATAATGATTCTTGAAGCATCATGTGGCACTGAAGACTGAAAATTCAGCTTTGCCATCACAAGAATAAATTACATTTTAAAATATATTAAAATAGAAAACAATTGTTTTAAAGAGATTATTCACAATATTACTGATTTTACTGTATTGTTCCTCAAATAAATTGATTTAAAATGAATAGAGGGAGATTTCCTCTTCTCTGTTGATCTCTGATGGGCTCTCTGATGGTCCTAAAGGGTACAGATCTCTGCTGGCAATGTAATAGTTTGTTTAATGAAGATAAATGTGCTGCTATCAGGAGCCTGCTGAGTCTGGGGAGTGTAAGCAGGCTGGTGGGACAGAGGTGTACAAGTTCAACCCCAGGATACAAGAAATGCAGTGAGGTGTGGAGAAAAAGAGGGGGCTTTCACTTCACTCATGTTTCACCCGCTGCGGCTGAGTTCACATGATGCAAATTAGATTTAGATTGGCGTCATGCTGTAAATATCAAATAAAGATGGATTTCACTTAAAGTTAGTCTTGATGTATTTCTAATTTACTACAAAAAGACACTCTCTTTGTGCAACTGATGAGTGCAAAATAAATGATGCCACTAAGTGGATGAAAGCTCCGCTGGATTATTAGGTTAAAGAAAGAAGAATCACTACTCCCTTGACCAGGGCCGGCCCAAGCTTTTATGGGGCAGAATTTTATTTGGGGGCCCCTCGGTTAAAATAACTTAAGATAAACAGTATATAAAAAATAAATGTAAATGTACAAAATGTACAAAATAAATTAAATACTTAAATAATGACATAAATTAACAGTTCAGATGGACCTGTAGGAAGATAACAATAATAAATGTATTAACATTAAAGGAATAGTTCACCCAAAAATAAAAATTCTCTCATCATTTACTCGCTCTCAAGTTGTTTTAAACCTAAATGAATTTATTTCTTCTGCTGAACACAAAATAAGATATTTTGAAGAATGTGGGTTGCTGGTCACCAACTCTTTGGTTTGGTTACCCACATTCTTCAAAATATCTTATTTTGTGTTCAGCAGAAGATACAGGTATGGAATAACATGAGAGTGCGTAAATAATTACAGAATTTTCATTTTTGGGTGAACTATCCCTTCAAGGACAAGGGCAACATGTTTACTATTAGGCGGCTGTTACTTTAAGACCTGCACACATCTAAAATACAGACACGCATCCGATTTTCTCTCAACTGATTACCTTCACTTTAGACATAACCAACTGTGTTTATGTAAACCTTGTGTGTATTTGACAGTATTAGTGCAATCAAGGCTTTTAGTGTGCGCGCACGCGCTTCAGGTGTACGCGCTCAGAAAAAGCGCATGTTTTATTTGCTCTTGAGGGCCCCATGGTGGCGGCGGGGCCCTAAGCAGCTGCTTAGTTTGCTTATAGGGGGGCCGGCTCTGCACTTGACTGATAGAGATGTCAAAAAAGATACAAAACATTTTCTGTAACCTTATTTAGAAGAGAGAAACAACTTTTCTCTGTTATTACACTGGTTGAATTGCTTTTTAGATTAATTTTCTAAACATTTTTTAGGGCTTGTCACACTGTGCTTAACCCCGGGTTATCGTCGTTCTAAACACCGCTTTTAACCCCGGGAAAAGGAGCGTTTCACACTTGTAATTATGCGGTGTTACCACCGCTTTTTACCCGGGGTTATGAAACCCTGTCTGATGTGTCTTTTGCGGTGTTAACTCCGCATTGCGGTGCCAAACTTGTACAGTGTGAAACGATGCGGTGTTGGAATGTTACAAATAGAGATGCTTAGCAACCGACAACCAATCGCCTGCCTTATAGACCTTATTTACCAGAGAAACAAGCGCGCCGCCATCTTTATACAATTGTCTTTGAACTTCCGTTTTGCGGTAGCTCTGTACATTTCTATGGCATCGCTGTCAAAGAATAATTATTTGTTTAAGTGGATTTACTTGTTGTAGAGTTAATGAAAGTTATCATGAGCATTGTTATGTTTAAAGCAGATGTCTTAACAAATGTCAGTAGTTCGGGAAGACTTTAAAACGAGCAGTTCATTCATAAATGTAATATCGCTGTGGAAATACAAACTGGAAGTCAAAAGACAACGAGCGCAACGCTGAAAAGGGGCGGGGCTACATAAGGTCTATATTCACGCGCTTTGGGAAGTCACGGAAACACCGCGCGATGTTTAAACAGTCGTTTCAGCCTATAGACCTTATTTTCCAGAGAAACAAGCGCGCCGCCATCTTTATAAAATTGTCTTTGAACTTCCGCTTTGCGGTAGCTCTGTACATTTCTATGGCATCATTGTCAAAGAATAATTAGTTGGTTAAGTGGATTTACTTGTTGTAGAGTTAATGAAAGTTATCATGAGCATTGTTATATTTAAAGCAGATGTCTTAACAAATGTCAGTAGACCCGGAGGATTTTAAAACGAGCAGTTCATTCATAAATGTAAGATCGCTGTGGAAATACAAACCGGAAGTCAAAAGACAACGAGCGCAACGCTGAAAAGGGGCGGGGCTACATAAGGTCAATGTCAAACGGCGATGGAAAACGCGACAACTGGAGTGAAGAAAAGACCGTCATTCTTACCTTTATAGTTCGAAAAGTTAACTCAGAAAAAAGCTTGATATTAGGTAGGCTACTGTCAGCAATGTGTAATATGAGGACGCAGCTTTTATAGAATCAGGTCACGTGCTGCGTTTGTCCAGTCAGTGACACTGACACCGCAAATATGCAGATAAGGGGTTTAGAATGACGCAGGGTTAACTATTTCAAATGTAAAAAGCCCTTTTGTGTACAGAATTTAAAAAGAATAACTGTAGTTTATTTACTACTGTATAACCACAATCAAGTTTACCTATGTGCTACATAACATAACACAAATTAAGCTAAAACGCTCTTTCAAATGTAATTATGCTTATTATTATAGACTGTGTCTTTTTAACAAAACAGGCCAAGTGCGATTAATGATGCACTAAACTTTTTTGTCAATTTTCTGTTGATCATGACAGCATTAAATTTGAAGATTATTTATAAGAAAACGTTTGATTCAGAGATATACAACATTAGTACATCTATATTCCTTCATCAGAACTTGCAAATGTTCACTTGGAGCTCTTCATGCATACCAATTCATGCCTGCTGTGAGTCTGTTTAAATTTAATTTTGGTGTGTTTAATTCAAATGTATTTAGGGCATGTATTAATGATGAAAACCAAGGATAAAGTGATTAATACACACTCCGTTTATTTTAGCTAAGAAAGAATAACAACCTTTGGTCTCTCAAGAACTTGGAAAGTTCAACCTTCATCATTTTCCCCTCAGAGGCATTTAGCCCAAAAACATTCAGAATTGGGATCCATTATTTACATCGCCTAACTAACATAGAGCTTTGAAGAGCTTTCAAGAAGCACTTAAGAGTTATTTTCCTCAAATTGAGGGAAATCTTGTTAGCATTTGCCAGTTCATCCAGGACACGAATGGTCTTTTTCAGGGTAACTGCGGACATTTCTAGTTTCTCATGAAGTGTTGTTAAGTACATTCATTTCCTTTAAACTGCACAGTAATTATAATGGTTTATATACTTTTAAGGCCTACAGAGTGTGAAAACTTAGTAAAACATTGATGCATCTGGAAGAACTGTTCCGTCTCAGATGTTTTATTAAAACTAAAGACCATCTTTTCAGAAACTTATGGTCATGGGTGTTTATTTCTTTAAAAACCCTGTCACACATCTCTGTGCAGAACCAGAAAGTTTCAGTGTTCTTCGCTGTGGTGTTTTCACCCTTCATGGAAGGCCTCCATTATGTCATCCCATTATATCATCTCCAGACATCACTGATCTGTGCTGACAATGGAAAAGTCTTTGTCAGGTTTGCGAATGTGTAAATTTTGATGTCAGCCTCATAAAGCTTGGGTACAGTCTGAGTTTAATAAAGTAGTACCCATAATAGTTCTGTGTTACATTTCATCTGATCTCAATTTTAGATGTGTGTCACGAGCACCAGAACATATACAGACACATAAAATACGTATGGACATACCGTTATTAGTAAACATTTCCATATTGATTTTGCTAATAAAGTGCTCCTCACTTAGTACACTCTAAAACTAATTCAGGGGACCTTTAGTCATTACTTAAATATACATATATTGTTGTGAAATAAAAAATCAAGTTCTAAAATACTGTTAGACTTTTTACTTGTAATTGTTATATTATTGAGCTTGGATGACACACAAATTATGCCTATTGATTCGATATACTATCATGACTTGTCATAGTTTAACATTTTCAATTAATCAAAAATGTATTTAATTTTAAGTTCTGTTAATGTAAAATACAATCTGATGACGTGTAAATGTGTTTCATTGTTTTGAGTTGTATGAACACTTCTTTTAATTTAGACGAACTTAAGTTAAGTGAAACTGGGCTGGGATTTATATTTCCCATCATGCTTTGCCCATGGCACTTGAAACGGAGAGTAAATGCTAAAATTAAGTGTTATATAATGTTTTTTTGCACAAGATTAATGGTAAGGGAGATTTAGCAGTAATTACTGTTTTGTTATGCTAATTTAGAAGAATTTTTGTTAATGTGGGTTTTTGGAGATTTACCATCATGGTGACAAGCGGTGCATGCTTGGTAAGTTCATGTTACTTAGAAATGCGTTTTATTGTGGCAAAAAAATGTCTTCACCTTACTTAAAACATTATGTTGGATCAACTTAAATAGTTGCATTCATGTTGACAATTATTAAGTTAATGTTACTTAGAAATGTGTTTTTATTGTGGCAAAAAAAAACGTCTTCACCTTACTTAAAACATTATGTTGGATCAACTCAAAATATTGCTTTGAATTAATGTAATCCTCCCAATTGGCTTAAGTTAAAAATTCTAGTGGAAAACGTTAACATATTTTTTTTTGTTGAACCAATGTTTTATTTTTTAGAATGTGTTTGCAGGACAATAAGCTCAACCAACTGAACTGCAAAACATTTCGTGAAGTACTTTAATCATTTAATGAAATGAAGATGGCAAAACCCAGCTATGCTATCAAAACTTTAGCATATTTATACAATATTTATAGAACATTTTTCTGAAACATTTTAGACCAGAGAACACTGAAAAGTAACATTCCCATAATACTTGCAAAGACATTTTGAATGTTCTGAGAAAATCCAGAAATAGAGTTTTTGTAAATTAATGGGAATGTTAGGAAAATGTTCTTAGAACATATTTTTTCTTACACTAAAAAAAATTATTTGTTTAACATAAAACATAAGTTACCTGGTTGCCTTAAAATTTTGAGTTCATTGAAATTAAAAATTTGAGTTAATACAATGAAGGCGATTGGTTTAATCAACAGAAATTCAAAATATTATGTTATCTGAACCACGTTAATTATTGAAGTTGATTTGACAAAAGAAAAAAATGTTGTGATAACAAATCATGAAAATAATTTTTTACAGTGTAGCTATGAACTTGGTTACAAGTCAAATATCTTTCGCTGTATATACTTCTAGCACAGTTTGAGAAATATATGTAGTGTATATAGTTCTGCTGAATATTTTATGTCCATGTATTTATTTATTTGGTAAGTATCCAGCTATTAAATTAGCAGGATACTGTAAGACATTTTTACAAAATAAACTCTGTCAGGATGTATTTTGTGATAATGACTGGCTGACTGTACTGTTTAACGCCTAGACTATTTTAAATAAACAATTTTCTCATTTATCATATTTTGTGTGTGGCATTGAAAAACAAACCACATGTAAAATATAAACATTTCCTCCACTTTACAACATTTCTGAATATAATAAACACAGAAACAGTTCAACTTCGTACAGACCAAAGGAAAGATCTTTGACTAACCAACCAATTATTCATTCCAAACATTGGTTTTGCCCAGCACAACTCACTGAGACTCATGGGAGAGGAGTGCTGTTGCAGAATGCTTATGTCTGAGATCTGAACTCCTCTCCTTACTGGGTGGGCAGCACTGTAAGATGTGGCTTTGATGATTTATTTCCCTTTTGTCCCTCTGAGTCAGCAGGGGCAGACCACACTGTGACTTAAATCAGCCGGTAAACCTGGACATCACTGACATGTTGACTGGACCACAAGCAGACACAGAGTGAATGAAAGAGTGAATCAGTCCCCTCATCTTGACTGGCACAGTAACATTTTATTTTGGAAACAGCTTGAGGGTTAGTAAATGATGACAGAATTTTCATTTTTGGGTGAACTATCCCTTTAAAGTATAGTCAGCCAATTCATTTTGACTTTTGCTGTGTTCACACCATGTCATAATTACCATAATTTCGAGATGACAACTTCTATTCAGAGCTGTTCATGTCCTCGGACTGGGAATTATGCGTTTCTATGGTAATGCCAAAGCCACTTGAAGGCAGCCCTGCAACCTTAGCCAAAATAAAAAAAACGCAACGCCTGCTGTTGCGGTACACAAGGAACTGGACAAGAGACTGTTTTTTTAATGGATGTCATTGGAGGAGAGGATTCTTATATATGCATAGACAATTGCACGATTCAGTTTACGGCACTTTTCATTAATTTCAATGGAATCCACAAACATTGATTGACTGTCACACAACTCTGAACGAAATTCAATGACGTCAAGGCTGTAATGTGATTGGTTATGAAGGCAAACGTGATCCAAGTTAGCTGTTCTACACTGGTAGAGCCTCATATCTCCCAATAATAAGACCATCTCTGGCAATTCTATCAACGCCTAAACGGTCATTTGGTACAGCAGTCACGTGGTACAAGTAGGAGCTCTCAGAAAATTCCCAGCTAACAAGTTGTAATTACGAGTTCTACGAGGCCTTGAACACTTTTTACAAGTTGAAATCTCATAATTACGGTAATTACGCCATGAAATGAACACACCTCTAATCTCGGCTTCTTTCTTCTTCATTTCAGACTACACGATATGAGCCCGATTATGACATGATCTGTTTGACGTTGAGTGTTGTTGTGATTTGTAAATAACAAAGGGCCTCGGGACGCAAGAATCAATCATTTTATCTTGTATAGTGTCATATTGGAGGACAATAAATGCCACATCTAAGGTTTCACGATGTCCTGACAGAAAGGCTGTGTCCGAAATCGCATACTCTCTTGAGTGGGTACTTAGTGTATAGTATGAATGTAATCTGGACATACTACATCTGCCATGTTGTTACTGTCATGTGACCTACCAGCATCGGTTGCATCACTTTACTGCCATTCACAAATCTTCTCCCATGGCCTCATGGGATATTAAAGTGTCCATCGTATGGACACTTCAGAATCTTGCCAGAAGTACCAGGTTATCTGGGAACTTTTTGCCAACACTGTAAAAAAAAAAAAAAAAATTCATGATTTGTTATCACAACATTTTATCTTTTCTCAAATCAATAATTAATGTGGTTCAGATAACATAATATTTTAAGTTTCTTTTGATTAAACCAATTGCCTTCATTGTATTAACTAAAATTTTTAATCTCAATGAACTCAAAATTTAAAGGCAACCAGGTAACTTACTTTTTTAAAGGTCCCGTTCTTCGTGATCCCATGTTTCAAACTTTAGTTAGTGTGTAATGTTGTTGTTAGAGTATAAATAAAATCTGTAAAATTTTAAAGCTCAAAGTTCAATGCCAAGCGAGATATTTTATTTAACAGAAGTCGCCTACATCGAACGGCCAGTTTGGACTACATCCCTCTACTTCCTTCTTTAATGACGTCACTAAAACAGTTTTTTGACTAACCTCCGCCCACAGGAATACACAAGAGTTGCGTTTGTAGAGTGTGTTTGTCGCCATGTCGTCGAAACGCTGTTATTTTCATCCCGCAGTCCAATCACCGGGTCTGATTCCGGCTCAAATTGATAGGGTAAAATTAAAGACATGTTTACAATAACACTGAGCGCGTGCATCTCCACGTTATGGTAAGAGGCGTGACCTTTCCGGGCAAGATGCGCTAAACTGCTGTCGAATCACAACACAGGAATCGCTGGCACAATCAGAACTCGTTACGTATTTCTGAAGGAGGGACTTCATAGAACAAGGAAGTCATCAGCCCGTTTTTATGACAGTGGAAACAGCGGTATACAGATAAGTAAATTATTTGAAAAATACTGTGTTTTTTTACACGTGAAACATGAACACGTTATATTGCACACTATAAACACAATCAAAGCTTCAAAAAACCACGAAAAACGGGACCTTTAAGTTAAACCAACCATTCTTTTTACTGTGTACTCTTTTATGAGTGCTGTTAATTCGGATATACTTCTTTTGTCACATACTGTTTTTTGCCTACTATATATTAGGGAAGTATGTGATTACAGATGCAGCCAAAGACTAGCATGTTTACTTTTTTTCAGTCCTCCACAAAGGTTTCTTTGACCAATAGGAGCACAGAAGCTCTTCAGCTTTCAAACATGTTAAAGGATTAGTTCACTTTCAAATTACCCCAAGCTTAGGTGTATATGACTTTCTGATGAACACAATCGGAGATATATTAATAAATATCCTGACGCATCCGAGCTTCATAATGTCAGTGAACAGGGGTCATGAGTATGAATACTCCTTCTGTAATTCAACTTACAAAAAAAACGGAACTGGTGTTGCGTCAGTTACACTTTTTCCATAAGTTGAACAGGAAAGGTGTAGGATGTAGTGTAAGCGTTTTGAACTGCGAGAGTTTTACACTTTCTTCGTAAGTTGAATATGGAAAGTGGTCTGGCGGAGGCTAGATATTTTACTTCATAACTTGTTAAATATGGATATTTTTTTACAGAAACGTATCGCTTCTCTTCAGAAGGCCTTTATTAACCCCTCGGATCCATGTGGAGTATGTTTATGTTGGATGAATGTGAATGGAGGCACTTTCTTCATCTTCATACTCGTGACCCCTGTTCACTGCCCTTATAAAGCTCGGATGCGTCAGGATATTAATATATCACAGATTGTGTTCATCAGAAGAAGAAAGTCATATACACTTAGGATAGCTTGAGGCTGAGTAAAGCTTGGGGTAATTTTCAATTGAAAGTGAGCTAATCCTTTAAGTATACAAGAGCTATGTGTATTTTACTGTACATAGCTATGGACAACCAGTGCAGTGGAAAAATGCACCACAAAACATGCCACTTCCTCACTGGTCACTGTCTCAACCACCATAATGAAGCATTGCAATATAAAACATTCTTCAAGAGTGTATCTTTCCCTAAGGCTTGATTTTTTTATTTTTTTTTTAAATGCGCTGCTTCGTCTGGCCCTAAGTACTGGCGCCTATCACACAGCTGTGAAAACAGTCTGTTTAAGTGGATTTCACAATTTGCAGCAGAAAATCATTTCATATTTCTCACACCTGCTTATGTATGTTCCTTTGTGAGTGTATGTGAAATTGTGTGTATATTTGTGCCAGCATTTCCCTGGAAGCGAACCAGATAGACAGATGAAAGGTCTGTTCTAGTGGAGCTAAGAGGTGAAAGAGCGAACCATTGAGATGCTGTCCTGATGTTATGAAAGACCTTGCAAGTGTGCACAGGACAGAAAGAGTCAATTGGCTTGTAGTTAGAGTGCAGTAAGCATATTTTCTTGTCTAAAGAAAGATTAATATTAATAGGTCTGCTATGAAAATTACTTTTCTTCCAGTAAAGATAATATGATAAACCTTTGCCAGTTGGGTGAAACTCAGTGCATACAGTCAAGATATGGTTTTGCACCCTGAAAACAGTTTCACACATCATAATACAACTCAAAATAGATTACCAGACACAAAAAGGTTGTTTTACAGCATGTAAGTCCTTTATACAGCACTGCAAATCCTGTATTTGTTTTATTTTCCAAATATAATATCTCAAAATTCCTGAAACAAGACCCATTTATTTATACTTAAATATAAATGTATAAGTTTGTTTATACTTAAAACAAGCGGAAAAAATCTGCCAGAGCAGTAAAACAAAATAATTAATATTCAAGATAAAATCTATGAAAGTCTTAATGTCTTTTACAAGTTTTTCTCTCAAATAAATTTACCTTTTTGTTAGGATATTTAGATATTTTTACTGGATATTTTTACTGCTGCATTGTTTGGCATCCACAAACAGCCTAATTAACTATATTACTTGCCATTAAAATTATTATGATTTTTATCATTATAAATTTGGTCTTTTATCGTATTGCTGTTGCCAACGTTTTATATAACAGCACTTGTGCCTAAGAACACCCCTTAACCCTGGTAAATCACTAGTCCCAAGTAGCTTATCACTTTATTTGGTAACACTTTACTGTTCCGTCATTAATGAATAAGGAACAAATGAGTAATGCAATATTAACAGTAACTACTATTAACTAACACGAAACTTTGATTAATTCATACGTAATAGCGATCAGTTGAATGTGTAGTTCACTGTCAGCTTATCAAAAACTATTTTTTTAATACATCCCAGAGGACTACTAAGAACTACTATTTACAGGTTCATAATTAATTAGAGTAATGCACAATGTATAATTAATTCAAGAATGACCTATAACAAGACTCAAGAACAAATGAGAATTACTAATGGAGCAGCTATTCTATGAAAAGCAAAGCATAAGCTCCCAGTAACTACATTGTAGCTTTTAATTTCATAAGGTTTTGGATAGTAACACAGTGTTAAACTTTAAAGGAATTATTAATTATTTGGAACAATTAAAGCACAGACCACGGTACGTACCTACTAATACCAGATCCGTCAGAAGCAATTACTATCCAAAACCTTACAAAAACAGTAAACGTGAATGACTTGTAGAGCAGGAGTTCACTGTGGGGCAGCACCTGTTAATTCAGAACCATACACTCGAGTCGAATGAAACAGCTGTAAATGTGAGATTTTACAAACAAATCTTTAGTCATCCACTAGAGGGGGCTATTTTCCCAGCTAATCATTTAAGCTGTTTATATTTTAATGTTTCAGTTTTTAACTAATGAGCAGCGTGATGCAACGCACAAAATCGCTGACCGTAAACTGCAATATCTTGTCCTTTTAACAGTTAAGGGGTTTTCCCATGACTGACAGCAATAGTCAAAGCATTTGTCAGTTGTGTCTTGTTCCGTGTTCACAACAATTCAGTCTTTTCAATATAAAAGTCTTCTCTACTGACTGACACACTCATAAAGCCTGACACACTCTTTGCCGCCATCTTATGGTGTAAAAATATAACTTCTGTTGCAGTTCACAGTCAGGGACTATTTTTTTCTGGCGGAAGGAATGCTTTTAGTGATTTTACTTTATGAAAGTTGCATTGATACATATATTTTTTGGCTGTAATATTTCTTTTGTGTGGTAGCCATTTTATAAAAGCAATAAAGTACTCGAGGCTGGTGCTGCATTGTGAATAAGTCACAGCTGAAGGGGTTGCTTCACGTCATGCCTAACAACGCCCTTCACTTATTGCTTACATATAGCAATGATGTTTGAACACATCAAGTTATATATGAATGATGTAATTAGATCTAATTATGAAATTAGATAAATGTAGGGGGGCACGTGTACTAAAAGGTTGAAAACCCCTGGTCTAGAGTTATTGTGCTTATCATGCATTACCATGATCTTCACTTTAGAATTAATTATACATTATTCACTTTAATTATGAACCTTTATGTAGTTCTTATTAGTCCTCTGGGAGGTATGAAAAAATAGTTGTTATTGATTGGCTAATAGTGAACTACCTAGCTAGTACTTAGGCCTACTAATTAATTTAGTTAGTTAATAGTTAGGATGTTAATATTAATTTACTCATTTGTTCCTGTGTAGTTATTCATCAATGACGGAACTGAATTTTAAAGTGTTACCCTTTATTCTAATATGGTGCAGTATAACCATAATCTGCTCTGAAATTAATGGCCCAGTTTCTTTAAGATTGAATCTTCTGAATCAGCCTGCTTTAGGCAGCAGTTCCTTGACCTTAATTTGAATCCTAACTAAGAAATTAGATCAAGCTATTGCTAGGTAAAGCCAGCAAAGACTTAGATTCAGTAACAGAAATTATACTAATTCGAGTTTAATACTACTGTGTGTGTGGTTTGGTTTATATATATATTACTAAGAGTGATGGCTTTATTTATTTTAATATGTACTGTCTGCTTGTTTCAGCATCAGAATTATAATTATGCAAATCAGTTAACGGCTCAAACACACCTAAAACATCACATTACCTTCATTTATTTCTTGGAAGGAAACAGCAGAACTCCTTTCTTCATTGTATGTATGTAGTCATGCATAGCTGAATGCAACATGTCTATGCAAATCTGTTCATTGAATACTAATTACAGTGTTTAGACACTGATATCACCGCCACAGCATGATGTATGCTAGTGTTCATGTTGCATATTATTACACATACATTTACAGATTCAAAGGTTGATAATCAGTATATGAAACCTGTCTGATTAACCTGAAAGGAAAATTATGAGCAGAGGTTTTGCAAACCAACATGCCTTGGAAGAAGATTGTGCTAATGAATGCAAAGCTCTGTGGGACAGATGACCCTTGGTTAGGTGTGACTGTTCTGTGGCTGAATGTATTGGCCCCGGTGTTATGTGATAGTTCTCCAGGCGGCTGTTAAATAAGGGATATCCTTTCAGGTCAGTGCGCCTGGTGATGGGCCTGTGGCCAGGAACCCAGCAGGAGATAAAATCAGAACAAGAGCTGTTTCCTTAAAGCCAACTGAGTGGTCAATCTCAGCACCTTTCTATCACAGAATAATGGCAAATAAAGATATTGAAGCTGGGCCTTAGATCAGCTGCCTCTCTACGGTGGAAAGTGTAGCAAGCGGGTATTTGCCGTTGACATTGTTGTCTATTTGCAACTTTGAATATACTTTTATTCAAGAAGGATGCATTAAAGGTGCCCTAGATTCAAAAATTGAATTTACCTCAGCATAGTTAAATAACAAGAGTTCAGTACATGGAAATGACATACCGTGAGTCTCAAACTCCATTGTTTCCTCCTTCTTATATAAATCTCATTTGTTTAAAAGACCTCCGAAGAACAGGCGAATCTCAACATAACACCGACTGTTACGTAACAGTCAGGATCATTAATATGTATGCCCCCAATATTTGCATATGCCAGCCCATGTTCCCAACATTATGAAAGGCATTAGACAAGGGCAGAACGTCTGGATCTGTGCACAGCCGAATCAACAGACTAGGTAAGCAAGCAAGGACAATAGTGAAACATGGCAGATGGAGCAATAATAACTGACATGATTCATGATATCATGATATTTTTAGTGATATTTGTAAATTGTCTTTATAAATGTTTCGTTAGCATGTTGCTAATGTACTGTTAAATGTAGTTAAAGTTACCATCGTTTCTTACTGTATTCACAGAGACAAGAGCCGTCGCTATTTTCATTTTTAAACACTTGCAGTCTGTATAATGCATAAACACAACTTCATTCTTTATAAATCTCTCCAATAGCATTAGCCGTTAGCCACGGAGCACAGCCTCAAACTCATTCAGAATCAATGTAAACATCACAATAAACACTGTACTTAAGCGATTAGACATGCTGCATGACGAACACTTTGTAAAGATCCATTTTGAGGGTTATATTAGCTGTTTGAACTTTTTTTATGTTGTTTAAGGCAAGCACGAGCTCTTGGGGCGTGGAGCACGAGATTTAAAGGGCCACACACCCTGAATCGGCTCATTTCTAATTATGCCCCAAAATAGGCATGTGAAAAAATGAATTAAAAAAAAATCTATGGGGTATTTTGAGCTGAAACTTCACAGACACATTCAGGGGACACCTTAGACTTATATTACATCTTTTTAAAAAAAAGTTCTAGGGCACCTTTAAATTCAAAAGTGACAGTAAAGACATTTATAATGTTACAGAAGACTTTTATTTTACAATAAATGCAGTTCTATTGAACTTTCTATTCATCAAAAAATTCAGAATTACTTCTGAAGGATCATGTGAAGACTGGAGTAATTGCTGCTGAAAATTCAGCTTTGCCATCATAGGAATATGTTAAATCTTAAAAATATATATATTAAAATTGAAAACAGTTCTTTTAAATAGTAATACTATTTTTGCAATATTACTGTACTATTTTTTTTAATGAAATAAATACCTTGGTGAGCTTAAGAGACTTCTTTCTAAAACATAAAAAAAATGTACAGACCTCAAACTTTTGAACTTTTGTTAGTGTATGTGTAAGCCATGTAATGAGGCCTATTTCTAAATAAAGCTGGATATTCAACAAGTAAACATGTATGGTGGATTTCGATTTTATTCAAAAGAATTGATTGTGAAAATGCACTCTATATGACAGGTGGTCATAAAGGAACACAGTTTCCATTTATAATGCCATATTGCTGAAGTCCTTGGTGTTATCAAGTCCTTTCTAGTCAGTTATGTGAATATATTCATTTAGAATTTGCCAAATATTATCATAGGGAGGGTTTGAAAATAAGAATATTTTAACCCAAAAAAAAAAAAAAAACTAAAGTTGTTTAAATTTTACATTATTTTACATACTCTGAAAAATAAAATAGTGTATCATTCTTAGACAAGATGGATGGTTTTATAAAGAACAATTAACATCCCTGGAACCTTTCCAATGCACAAAAGATTCTGAATAATGGGAAAAGGTTCTTTTAACTATCTTTTAAAATGTGCTTCACACAAGAAAAAAATGGTTCATTTAAGAACTGTTCACTGAAAGGTTCTTTTATGGCATCACTGCAAAAACACCCTTTATTTTTAAGAGTAAGCCTATAGATGTTGTGTAGAATTTCAACCCCCTGCCAAATTATTACCCCCCTCGTTAAAGTCGCTACCTAATTGCCTAATCTTAACCCCACACCTACTTCCTAAACCTACCAATACTAGGGGGGTAATAATTTGGCAGGGGGTCAAAATTCAGAACAACACCGGTTCACACAGAATGCGTTTTTGCTCTTAAAAATGCGAGACAGTTCGGTGGAATGAAAAAAACGCAAAAAGTCTATGGACACATTTTTTATAAACTGCAGCACCGCATTTTTATGCACAAAATGCTGTGAAAGATGCGAGCACAACGGTTAAAGATGTCCGTCTCACATGTGTTTACATTGTAAAACAATGGAAAAGTAGCGGAATGGGAAAAAAACGTGTTCTCAGTAAGATAAGAGGGCATTTATTTCATGACTTTAATCTAAAAACATAAATGTAAATAAATAGTTAAAATATATAACTCTTTTACCTGTTATCTCCCCTTTGTGGGTGAGCCCATGCACACAATGATATGAGTGACATTCATAGCCACTTAAAATCAGCGAAGTTCATGCCTCCAAACACTTTCCAAATGGTTTCAGTTTCAACTTACTGTAACCTCAGACTTCACTTTAACGGATATGTTTACAATGTGTTCAGTGTCAGTTTGTGACAGCTGCTTATCAGCACAAGCCTTGCCTTCTCAATCCTGACACTTTTTAAAGGATGAACTATTGGACAACTCTCAAATACATATGTTTTTGGTCTTTCTACACCCTGTTGTACTCGTGACCTCTTCTTTTCTATTCATCAATACTCTTCTATACACGCAAGGGAGTGAACATAAAACTGGTTCCATTGGAAGAACACTTTTTTGGACTGAGATGATAAGCAGGATTATAAGCCCACATTGAATGCTTGTGTCTCAGGTCTGCTTTAGAGAGATTCAGGCTGGGTCGTCTGGCACCAGAGCTGCCTCATCAAACACTCCAGGGACAAAGCCTTGAGGCCAGAGTGAGGAGACCAGGATGTCCAGCAGACTTTACTAGAATCATCTTCTCCACAGGGATCACGATCACAAGCCCCAGATGCCTCTGAATATCAGAAGTGAGGAAACAATATGCTGCAGTTCTCAGGCATCATCTGCAAAATCAAAAGGTTTTATTCCCATGAAGGTAAGTAGAGATGAAACCTTTACTTTACTAGCTGTTTGAATATTGACTGATTAGACTGCCATGCAAGAAATAAACTCATGTTTTAGTAAACCATAATTATGAAAAAAGGCAACATAAAAAATTATGACATAAATTCATATTTATGAGATTTTCAAGTCATAAGTCATATTCATGAGAAAGTCATATTTATGAAAATTCGAAGTTGACATACTAAGTAAAAATTATTACATAGAAAGTCAATTTGTATTTGTATGACTTGTTATAATTTCACACATAAGAGCTTACCTGACTATGACATAGAGAGAAAAAAAAATCGCTAAAGTTTTCAAAATTTTTGCAAAAATATTTTTTGCTAAGATAACAAATGGCAAAAGTTCAGCATGGCCTTTAAAACAAGATAGAAATACACTATTATATACACAGTTGCTTCTGTTGCCTTGGGCCAGTCAGCAACCATCTAGCAACCAATAAGAACACCTTATTAAGTAGTAAACTCCCAGCAACAGCCTAGCAACCAATCAGAACCATCAGCATTTTAGCTGTGTTTTTTTAAAATGTTAAATCAGTAATTAATTACTGTATATTATTTCTCAGTCACAAAATATAGCCAAAAACATGCTTAACTGCATGAAAAAGCTAATTTATTGTCATTTAAACATTATTTCACACAACTTTTAATCTAGTATTTTAAATATATGCCAAAATATTCCCTCAATTGCTAGTTTTTGCAATATCAAGATGCTTCTACTGTGAAAAAATGGTTTGCTCTTAGTGAAAGTACTTTAGTCTTTCCTGTAATATTTATTTCTCCCTTTGATGATGATGATTAGCGTGATCTGCAGGCGGATTATGAGAGGTAATAGTTTGATGGTCGTGCCTGAGTATGTTAGCTTAGTTGTGGTTAGGACAATCAGCTTCACCAGCCCTAATCACAAAGTCTCATGTATTAGTGATTTAGGGAAAGGGAGGAACATTGGACCAGAAGCCTGAGGATGGAGAGATTACAACAGATGGCTTCCACAGGATTCTGTTCTCAATGGAAACTGATATACAGGTGCCAAGAATCATGCACTCAGCAGGATGGAAGATGAACAAAAAATGCGGTTTTCATTCCTTTTTGCCTTTCAGCACGCCTGTGAAGTGATAGACGTCATCGTGCAAAACCAGTTTAAAACTAAAGTTATTGGCCAATGCATAACAGATATGCATGTCTATTTTAAATAAATAGCAGATGCATAAAAAACAATAAGAAAATAATAAATTGAATACATGAGATGCAGGTCGTCAGATAGGGTAATGTTACTGACATAGAGATGCTATTTTTATTGTTTAAAAAATGTGTATATATATATATATATATATATATATATATATATATATATATATATATATATATATATATATATATATATATATATATACACACACACAAAATATACAGTATATAAAAATACATACATATATATATATATATATATATATATACACAAAATATACAGTATATATATATATATATATATATATATATATATATATATATATATTCACTGAATGTTGACCTTTACATAATGTCAGGTTTTTACTCTTTCTACATCTGTAGAAAGAGACCTTGATTTATGTGAGTGCTCAGTATTTCACAGATTCTTCTACAGAACAGACCAGGATTTTCAAATGCAATATATAATAAGGCACTTAGTAGACCTACCACAGTTTTTCACAAACCACTGCTTTCCACTCCAAGCTCCATAACACTAAATCAATCATATGCACCTTGGGTGTGTTTCACACTGTATTACTTATGTGAGCATTTGTAACAGCAACGCCTTCAAATGGAATGCAGAGGAACATCTGCTGCTGATGCACTTAGGCTTGATTTTGACAATTAGACAAGTAGGTATGCGTTTATAGCAAATGCTTACAGCAACTCCATAGCCAGATTCAATGGGGAAAAAGGGGGTCTCAAAAGTGCAAAAAAGATTTTGGATTAACCAAAGAGCTTCCATGATGGTTCATAATCTATTTGCAAAGGTATGAATTTAGCTGATCATTGACAATGTAGTATATAGAGAAAATTGGAGCTCCAAAATGTGTTGAAAGGAAGTGTGTGTCAACTGTTGTTCTTTAGCGCCATCTTGTGGGTTAAAAAAAAACACATGCCAAGTGAAAAAAAGCAGAATAATGATATTAAAACATTTAGTTTTTCTCATTTATAAAACACAAACACATAATATAATTAATTTAAGCAGCAGAATGTAAACTGAAATAGCACACACTTATCCATGAGTAACATTATGGCAAAACTGATGGCACACCAATCAGAATCTCAGGATAAATGTGATTGTGCTTTAGAAAATGCATCCTAACACTGCGACTCTGTGAGAGAGCTGAAAGAACCATCTACAGGGTTTTATACTACTTACACAGAATAATTATAATACACAGTAACAGTACAGTAAATGTCACTATTCTATGTACAGTAAAGCACATGTTGTACACCCTCAAACACATGATTTTAAATTAGTAGCCATTTTTTACACATAGCCCACTGTATTTTTGCAAAAACTGAGGAAATTACTGCCTATGGTAGGTAAAGTCAGGTACAGTTTGGGGTTTGTACAAGTTGGTGTGCAGTTCTGAGATTGTGTTTATAGTTTGAGAAAATGGTGAATTGTTTCATGAATTGTGTGTTAGAAATTGAGAAAAACTGCAGCCTAATAGCTTACTACAATCTTGTCTCAGCAAAGCTTATTTACTGTAAACCGTTTGTTACTTTAAATCCTGTTGACTGTCATGCTACAGTTTCATTTTGTATTTGGATCTTTTTAGGAACTTTTACTGAACTATCTCTGCCACCTCAACACTGTCAATCAACACTACAACGGCAAGATATTTTATACGGCCTCATTATCTGGGGTTTAGAGTCTCTGAGGACCCTTTAAATACAGACAATATTTCAGCATGTGTCCATCAGGTGTGTTTTAAGGATCTCCACAGAGCAGTTAACAGATTTATTATCTATAAATTGTGTGTTCCTTTAAGCGTAATAAAAAGCTTCAGTGACATCACATGAATTCCAAAAGTTTATTTTGTAAAATATATATTTTGTACTCTATCATTTATGTTTGTATGTATATATATACAGTACAGTCCAAAAGTTTGGAACCACTAAGATTTTTAATGTTTTTAAAAGAAGTTTCGTCTGCTCACCAAGGCTACATTTATTTAATTAAAAATACAGAAAAAAACAGTAATATTGTGAAATATTATTACAATTTAAAATAACTGTGTACTATTTAAATATATTTGACAAAGTAATTTATTCCTGTGATGCAAAGCTGAATTCTCAGCATCGTTACTCCAGTCTTCAGTGTCACATGATCCTTCAGAAATCATTCTAATATGCTGATTTGCTGCTCAATAAACATTTATGATTATTTTCAATGTTGAAAACAGTTGTGTACTTTTTTTTTCAGGATTCCTTGATGAATAGAAAGTTCAAAAGAACAGCATTTATCTGAAATACAAAGCTTCTGTAGCATTATACACTACCGTTCAAAAGTTTGGGGTCAGTAAGAATTTTTATTTTTATTTTTTTGAAAAGAAATTAAAGAAATGAATACTTTTATTCAGCAAGGATGCATTAAATCAATCAAAAGTGGCAGTAAAGACATTTATAATGTTACAAAAGATTAGATTTCAGATAAACACTGTTCTTTTGAACTTTCTATTCATCAAATAATCCTGAAAAAAAATATTGTACACAAATATTTTGTACAATTGTACACATTAAATGTTTCTTGAGCAGCAGATCAGCATATTAGAATGATTTCTGAAGGATCATGTGACACTGAAGACTGGAGTAATGATGCTGAAAATTCAGCTTTGCCATCACAGGAATAAATTACTTTGTGAAATATATTCAAATAGAAAACAGTTATTTTAAATTGTAATAATATTTCACAATATTACTGTTTTTTACTGTATTTTTAATTAAATAAATGTAGCCTTGGTGAGCAGACGAAACTTCTTTTAAAAACATTAAAAATCTTAGTGGGTTCCAAACTTTTGAACTGTACTGTATATATATATATATATATATATATATATATATATATATATATATATATATATATATATATAAAGATATATTTATAAAGATTTTATTTAATTATAAACAAAACGTGTACAAAACACAATACAGTTTGACAGCAATAGGCCTATAATCATTCCATTTAAAATTATGAGCATTTTAAAAAGAAACAAAACATGAATAAATGTTTGCACTTCTCATCTTTATTTGAAATCACCCCTAGAGCACCATTAAGAAAAGAAAATATTAATCAGTAACACTTTACAATAAGGTACTATTAGTTAACATTAATTCATTAGTTAACATGAACTAACAATGAAAAAAAAGGTAAAGCGTTTTTTAATCTTAATGTTAATTTCAACATTTGCTAATACATTAAAAAATAAATCCTGTAACAAATGTATTGCTCATTGTAAGATAAAGTTAGTTAATGAATTTACTAACATTTTCTAATAAGACCTTATTGTGAAGTGTTACTCATTATGTTTACAGATAATTCATAAAGATAAAAATAGAGAGATATATTTGAACAGTACTGCTTCAGATTAGATATTAAATTATGAATATGGGGGTAGCTGCCTTCCAGTTCAGTCCATACCTCTGAATATGACAGAGAATTGAATATGACTCTGAATATGACTATATCACAGAATTAGGAGCCTTTCTACTTTAGACTAAATTGTCTCTGATTTAAGATGGATGTCTCCATCATAGACTATAATGCCACCCCCGCTATGATGTGTGCATCATCTTTGTTAGGCTCTTTGGTGTCCAAAGAATCCAGACTGGATGGTGGGTCATCCTGTGTGGTGACTTTGTGTGTAGGGCAGAAGGCACATATTTGGTCCATGTGAAGGAAGAGAGGCAGGTAGTAATTCCAAAGGGAAGCCCATACACGTCATCACTTTCTAAGGTGTTGTCTGACTCATTTTGGTGGGCCTTGTTCCATGCAATAATGCCCGTTCGCGTTTCGTTCCTGCGGGAACATTAAACAGACTGTTATTGCAAAGGTGCCAAGTTACTTGATGAATCAGATGTTAAAATTGGTACAGTTACTGAAGCAGATTATTAGCAGAACTCACCAGGTATCGTGTTATCAAGCAGAAATCCAAAAAATCCTCCGACAAACATACTGGTTGTCAGAAGCACTAGAAGTACATGGTCCAGTTCAACAACTCCTAATACAAAAAGAAAGCACAAGATATTTGTAATTGGAATACATACAGGATGTTGACTGTAAATGTGTCTTTATCTAAAGAGTTTGTAGCATGTGATTTTCCAGTACCGATCAAAGTTTATATACCTGTTGCTATAGATGTTGGGTTTTTCATTATCCAGTTAGGAATAGTAAGCCCAGTGAACATGGAGAATCCAAAGATAAAGATGTTCCGTGAAGAATTCATGTCTGTATACTATTAATAATAGAAATCAGTCATGTTAACAATATATCATATTAAACATATGAAGAAAGAAAATTAAAAAAATAATACTTTTATTCAGCAAGGATGCATACAATTTATCAAAAGTGACAGTAAAGACATTTATAATGTTACAAAAGATTTCCATTTCAAATAAATCTGTTCTTTTAAACTTTCTAATAATCAAAGAACCTTGAATAAAAAAATATCATATTTTTCAGAAAAATATTAAGCAGCACAAATACAAAGTTCTGTCATGAAACTCTAGATGGCGCAGGCTAATAGGTCAATTAACTCAACCTACTCGTAATCACATTGTTATCTATAGGACACAGCTGATTAGTTCCTGCTGTATAAGTAGCCAATGAGCTCACTGCTCAAACTTAAAATACTTAGGTAGCATTTGCCTTAGCAGTGCAGTGCGCTTCAGAAACCCTCCACCTTCCCCAGCTCCACCTGTATTGATCTGCTACGGGAAATTCATGTACGCTATATTGTACAGCAGCAGCGTGTCATGTATGAATTGACAGTATCAAGTTTTGTACTTGCTCTGCAGCAGCAGCAGCAATAACCTACAGCAGCACCAAGACCAACATATCAACATTGTCATACCCCTTGATATGCCGAACACTCCGAGAGTGGTCATGACAGAACTGTTTTTTACATTAATAATAATAAGAAATGTTTCTTGAGCACCAAATCAGTATATTAGAAGGATGAAGGATGCTGAAAATTCTGATTCCTGCCATCACAGGAATAAATTACATTTTAAAATAAGTCAAAATAGAAAACAACTATGTATGTAATTATATTCTATAATATTACTGTTTTTACTGTATTTTTAACTATTATTTTTGTTTATCAAATTGATGCATCCTTGGTGAACATACAGTGGGTACGGAAAGTATTCAGACCCCCTTAAATTTTTCACTCTTTGTTATATTGCAGCCATTTGCTAAAATCATTTAAGTTCATTTTTTTTCCTCATTAATGTACACACAGCACCCCATATTGACAGAAAAACACAGAATTGTTGACATTTTTGCAGATTTATTAAAAAAGAAAAACTGAAATATCACATGGTCCTAAGTATTCAGACCCTTTGCTCAGTATTTAGTAGAAGCACCCTTTTGATCTAATACAGCCATGAGTCTTTTTGGGAAAGATGCAACAAGTTTTTCACACCTGGATTTGGGGATCCTCTGCCATTCCTCCTTGCAGATCCTCTCCAGTTCTGTCAGGTTGGATGGTAAACGTTGGTGGACAGCCATTTTCAGGTCTCTCCAGAGATGCTCAATTGGGTTTAAGTCAGGGCTCTGGCTGGGCCATTCAAGAACAGTCACAGAGTTGTTGTGAAGCCACTCCTTCGTTATTTTAGCTGTGTGCTTAGGGTCATTGTCTTGTTGGAAGGTAAACCTTCGGCCCAGTCTGAGGTCCTGAGCACTCTGGAGAAGGTTTTCGTCCAGGATATCCCTGTACTTGGCCGCATTCATCTTTCCCTCGATTGCAACCAGTCGTCCTGTCCCTGCAGCTGAAAAACACCCCCACAGCATGATGCTGCCACCACCATGCTTCACTGTTGGGACTGTATTGGACAGGTGATGAGCAGTGCCTGGTTTTCTCCACACATACCGCTTAGAATTAAGGCCAAAAAGTTCTATCTTTGTCTCATCAGACCAGAGAATCATATTTCTCACCATCTTGGCAAACTCCCTGCGGGCTTTCATGTGTCTTGCACTGAGGAAAGGCTTCCGTCGGGCCACTCTGCCATACAGCCCCGACTGGTGGAGGGCTGCAGTGATGGTTGACTTTCTACAACTTTCTCCCATCTCCCGACTGCATCTCTGGAGCTCAGCCACAGTGATCTTTGGGTTCTTCTTTACCTCTCTCACCAAGGCTCTTCTCCCCCAATAGCTCAGTTTGGCCGGACAGCCAGCTCTAGGAAGGGTTCTGGTCGTCCCAAACGTCTTCCATTTAAGGATTATGGAGGCCACTGTGCTCTTAGGAACCTTAAGTGCAGCAGAATTTTTTTGTAACCTTGGCCAGATCTGTGCCTTGCCACAATTCTGTCTCTGAGCTCTTCAGGCAGTTCCTTTGACCTCACGATTCTCATTTGCTCTGACATGCACTGTGAGCTGTAAGGTCTTATATAGACAGGTGTGTGGCTTTCCTAATCAAGTCCAATCAGTATAATCAAACACAGCTGGACTCAAATGAAGGTGTAGAACCATCTCAAGGATGATCAGAAGAAATGGACAGCACCTGAGTTAAATATATGAGTGTCACAGCAAAGGGTCTGAATACTTAGGACCATGTGATATTTCAGTTTTTCTTTTTTAATAAATCTGCAAAAATGTCAACAATTCTGTGTTTTTCTGTCAATATGGGGTGCTGTGTGTACATTAATGAGGAAAAAAATGAACTTAAATGATTTTAGCAAATGGCTGCAATATAACAAAGAGTGAAAAATTTAAGGGGGTCTGAATACTTTCCGTACCCACTGTACATTTCTTGCTAACCCCAAACTTTTGACTGGTATGTAGGTACAATATGAGCACCTAATGTGAAGCTTTTGCATTAACAAATCGGTTTTTACCTGTAGACTTGAAACACCAGCAGCCATAATGACCCCGAACATGACCAGAAACATTCCTCCAATGACAGGCGTTGGTATTGTAGTAAATATGGCTCCAATTTTCCCAAACATTCCCATTATAATCATTACAAAGCCACTGGCCACAATCACCATGCGACTACCAACCTGCAAAGAGGAAAGTTTCCTCTCAGTTAGTGTTCACAGAAAATTATTCCAAACAATCTCTCACAATCTAATTTGTTTTTTGTTTTGTTTTTTGGGTGGGTGGTGGGGGGGGTTAGATAGTGGATAGTAGTGTTGTAAGCCTTTGCAATCATTAAAAAAAAGTGAAACTTTGTACCTTGGTGATCCCCAAGGCTCCTACGTTCTCACTGTAGGAGGTGGTTCCGTTGCCTGTGCCCCAGGCACCTGCCAGCAGACACCCAATGCCTTCAATGCCAATGCCCCTGTTGATGGCATGTCTAGGTGGAGGTGGGGCACCAGATAGCCTGGCACAGGCATGATAATCACCCACTGATTCAATCATTGAGGATATGACTCCTGCCAAGATTCCAAAAACCCCTGCCAGACTAACAGTTGGCACTCCCCATTGACCTGGAAAAAGAATTAGATATCTATAAAAACTTATATTGATGATGTCAATAGCCTATGTGATAATACAACAGCAATAATACATTATGATTACTGTAAAGATACAGTAATGGTCATTAAAAATACTTTATTGGTCTTAATTGTGCTGGTTGTAAAACCTGGATAAGGAAATCTGAACCAAGGCGCCCTGCTGGTAATGTCTCCTTTAATGTCAGTCCGAGCTAGATAGCCATATTTGTCAGGGTCTGAGGGCAGGACATCGTAGATCGTCAGCAGGTAACAAATCAACCAAGAAAGAGTGATTCCTAGCAGGACCTGAGGAAACAAACCTTGCTTATGAAGGAGTTTTTATGAAGCATTCATATTTAGAAAACAGATATAAAACTTACCGGCAGAATCTGAAATATGTAAATCTTGGTGGTGTGAAATTTCTTGGCTTTGGTGTATTTGGGGAAAGGGATAGCAATATGACGGAGGTACTGCGAGAATATCACAATCAAACACGTCGTCCTGTGGAGGACAATAAGACTGTGTTATGGCTCTGTGTCATTTTAAGTTTAAAAGAGCATTACCTGTAACCATTTCATGTAAGTGACAAAAAAAAAAATCCAAACAGTATTGATTATAGTGTACCTGCTTCAAATTTTGATTAATGATGATTAATTAGTACACACATGGAAGAGATGCCCCAATGGTGTCCTGCATTCATGCCAGCGGAGTCAAACAGCGATAGGCCGATTAGTGAAATAGTAGGTGCGATGGTCAAAGGGCCAATGAAACGCATAAAGATGCCAATGAGACCGGAGAATCCCACCAGCACTTGGAATAGGGAGCCCACCATGATTGAGCCTTGGAGCTGTGAAGACAACAGAAACAGAATTGTGTTGATGTTGTGTTGCTGTAACAAGATAATCTTGTATATCTTCTGTTAAATAACATCTTTACCTCTACCTTTCCATCTATTTAAATATGCAGTGGCCCAAAAAGTATGAATTTCATTGGGTTATATATTATACTACGGGTCTGTTGAATGCTCAAATCTGATTGGTTGACCAACATTCTAAGTAGTGCAATTATTTTCAGGGAAATGCACGGCTAATAACCAAGCAAATAAATATAGTAAACAACAGGATGAAAATGACAAATAATTGTCATGGTTTTCGCCACAAAATACGTTTTATTGTGTCCTGAAAGGGCAAAATCTCTCACACGCTCTCTCTCTTTCAAACGTACACACGTAGCCTACTGTATACTGTAGTACGGACACATACTCATACAGAACCGTTTGGAATTAGCAACGGAGGCTTGGGATGAGATGCGTAAGAAATTAGTCCGACACACAAGAGTGTTTTAAGGACAAAAACATGACAAATGTCTTGAAATACAACATCGGATCAGTGACTTGAGGTGTGGTAACTTATAAGCGAAATAATTGACAACGGGCCGTTGAATTCTTAGAAAATAAGAATTCAACATTATTTTCTAAGAATTCAAAGGTCCGTTGTCAATTATTCCTTACTTAAGTCACGTGTTATCAAGCAACTTGCAAACAAGCGATGCTTTTCTCACATTTAACTATTTTTGCAATGATGTCATTTTTAGTGAATGTACTCACTTTAGTGGAGTGAGTTTCCCTCAAGTTCACAGGGGTGACCCTCAAGGACCACAGGTGTATCATTTTCATCATTTTAACTATGAACATGTTACAAATTTGACATCCAGAAAGTGTCCATTTTTTAACAGCCATTTTATTTGTAAATGTAAAAAGTGTCATTTTGACAATTTTTTGCTTCAGATTCTAATATAATCTAATATAATGACTTTTCTGATGACGTGTTTACTGGGGCGAGGGCGGGACAACCTGTCACTCATATGAGATCACAGTAATAGCAAACCACAATCATCCAATCAATTCTCAACAGACAAAGTCAAGTCTCACTCTACATTTTATCTTGTTCAGGAAGCCGTTTCATTCAGATATATGTCAAAATAGGGAAGAAAAACACTATCGCAACTTCCATTTCATGTCTTCTTTAACTATGCAAATAAAAATTAGGACTACTCTACTCTACACCGCGTTCCAAACTATTATGCAAGTGACATATCAGTAAGATTTCAGTAGAATAAACATTCAGATTTTAGTTTTTCTAAGAAAATGTATGTTTGTTTATTTATCCATGTCTTTTTAGATAACTGGTATCAATCTCAGACAAAATAATTTGCCAGGTCTACTTAAGTCACAGTTCTCATGCCATATGGAGAGGAAGAAAGATCTTTCTAAAGATGAAAAGCATGAAATGGTCCAATGTTGTGCAAAAGGCATGAAAACAACTAATATTTTGTGAAACTGAATGGAGATTATCAAATTATCATAAGATTTCTGAGTGATTTAGAGCACAGCAGAACTCAGATAAAGGCTTATTAATGAAAGTTCCTGTCAAAAAAAATTAATTGTATTAAAAGGGCAGCTATAAAAAGCCAGTGTTGAGCAGCAAACAGGTATTTGAAGCTGCTGGTGTCTCTGGAGTCTCAAGAAGCTCTCCATGCAGGCTGGCAGTTGTGCGTAAAGATGCATTTCAGCCACTCCACACCAAAGCTCACAAAGAGAAACATTTACAATGGGTAGAAATACATTTTCAAAGCAGTTTTATTGCTGTGGTGTTTTTTTGCAGCATGGGATAGTGCATAGTGCATTGTATTTCAGAAGGCACTATCCTCTTTTTTTATATCATAGCTGAAAATGGACAGTTATGAACTTCACATATCTTGCAAAAGTCATTTTAATACCCTCAGAGACCCTAAAGGGACCTTCCATCTCACTTCGCAATATTCCAGCCCAAATTATCACCCGCCAGCTCCTTGCTGACATCGCAGTCTTGTTGGAACATGGTGGCCATTCACCAACCATCCAGAAATCCATCCGTTTAGACCATCTATTGTAGTACAGCATTAGTCAGTGAATCAAACTATTTAAAAATGAGTCTTCATGTATTTCTACACCCACTGTAAATGCTGCTCAACACTGGCTTTTTTATAGCTGCCCTTTTAATACAATTAATTTTTTTGACAGGAACTTTCATTAATAAGCCTTTATCTGACCGAGTTATGCTGTGCTCTAATCACTCACAAATCTTATGATAATTTGATAATCTCCATTTAGTTTTCACAACATATTAGTTGTTTTCATGCCTTTTGCACAACATTGCACCATTTCATGCTTTTCATCTTCAGAAAGATCTTTCTTCCTCCCCATATTGCATGAGAACTGTGACTTGCTTAATAATGTGGAACAACCTCTAAGTAGGGTTTCCATAGACCTGGCAAATTATTTTGTCTGAGATTGATACCAGTTATCTAAAAAGACATGGATAAATAAACAAACAAACATTTTCTTAGAAAAACTAAAATCTAAATGTTTATTCTACTGAAATCTTACTGATATGTCACTTGCATAATAATTTGGAATGCAGTGTACATATATGCGGGGTCTATCAGTTACTGAGATACTCACCACTTGCATTCGACTTTGCCAAACCTCTATGAACTCGGGTGAAGTGGTGTTGACCAGGCTGGCGTTTTGTGTCCAGGCTGGACAGCTCCATTCAGGCATTGAAAGCAAAGCCATGGTGGGCGAAAGGAGCGTAAACGTTCCACCCTGGAGAATGGGTAACCTTGCATTAGGAAAGAGAAGAACCTTGTCACCAAAAATCTAGCTCTTGTGGTTTTGATTGTTATTTTTGTTTTTTAAAAAAGTGCAGAGAAATAGTGAACAATCCAATCAGTTCCCAATGTTCAAAATCAAGTCCCGTCCTACATTCTGATATGTATATCACAATAGGGAAGAATAGACTATTGCAACTTCCGTTTCATGCTGTTTCATAACCCTTACTGATTCCTAATTAATCCATTTCACCAAGCTAAAAAACTAAAAAAAAATCTCATTAAATGTTATATAATGACTTATTTTACAACGTTCCTACAAGTAAACATCTAGAGCCATTTTATGCATTTATACTGCAAGCTTTCACAATATCAGTTACACCTACAAAAGGTAATTTAGATAGTTTTAGGGGTGCTAAGACAAATTTTCTTGAACTAATTATACAACAATCCTACTGCTTCACACAAAAGGGAGCTCCTCAGCTGAGAGGCCTGAGGAATGAGGATTTAAAATGTGCTGAACTTCATGCTAAGATGGAAAATTCCTAATCCTATTATGGTTTTCAGCTACTGCAGGAAGCAGTCTGACCAATGTCCCACATATTATAACTGCTGTAACATCAGTTATGGATTGTTTACAAATTCATCATGTGTGATTAGCATAAATGCTAATGCTCTCGAAGTTCTTATGGTCTGTAGTGTAGAGTTAGCATTGCAGGATTTCTTTGGCCTGTTATTCAGGCAAAACAGCCCTAGCAGAAGAACACAATGGATTTCAGTCTAAAACATGCAGAGGCTTATCAGACTGTGAAAACATTGCTAAGTCTACATTATTCACACTTTCCTAGGTCAATGAACCCTTGGACTGAATATTTGGATTGTTGCCCTCAGGAGCTGGTTTATCTGGAACATAAGTAACTTTTCAGAGTCTTCAGAAGAACAGTCAAAATAAATACATAAAAACTTATGCCCTGCAAATTGGATAGCATCATAAACATACCTCACAAAATCCAGGTAATCTTATAATTAAACAAGGAACACATTCACTCCAAGTGTAAAGGCATCTGCAGTTATTTGCTATAAGAGAAACAGCTTTTCATTAATTAACCACACATGGTTAAATAATTCACAGAGAAAGTCCCTTGTGTCTCAGTAACCACAACACAACACTGATTTATGACAATGATCAAAACACTCTCAGTGTTTCGTTGTTTAACCAACACCTCATCTATAAAAAATCTTTACACATCATTATCTAACTTCCCACCCAGTACACTGACTTTGGCCTTGGTTCTGTCACTATTTTGAATTCTGCTGTGCAATTTTTCATGAGGTTTCCCTGTGAAACATATGATGTTGCCATGAGTGATATAATGAACCATACCTCACTCCAAAAGTGACCTGCAGTAAGGTGCACAACCCAGACACAAAGAAAATAGTGCTGATTAAGGTGACTTTGTGTGAGGCCGTCATGCTGTAGACAAAGACCCTGAGACAATATCAGAGGAATGGCTATGATGCCACCAAACGCTGTAAGATAGTGCTGTCAGAGAGATGGAGAGAAATAGTTATGTGTGTCTTTCAGTAACCTACTAAACACATTCTATGTACAGTGAAGTCTAAAATTCTGAGATCACTAGTGAAAATGCTTTTATTTTGCATAATTTATTAATTTAAAGGTGTTAGTTCACTCCCCAAAAAAAGAAAAAAATTGTCATCAATTTCTCCCCCTTGTGTCTTTCCAAACCCCTAAGACTTTCGTTCATCTTCAAAACTCAAATGAAGATATTTTTAAAGAAATCTGAGAGATTTATTTCCCTCCATTGACAGTATACAGAACTACCAACATTGATCAGAAAACATAACTAGAAGCTCAACCGTACTTGCCTGATGAGCGAGAACAAACCTAATTTTTTTTTGCGTAAACTCAAACATGCTGCCTAACCAAAGAACCTCAGTGGTTCTCGCACATCAAGCAAGCATACTTGAGATTACGTTTACCATATCTGACGTGTGTGTTGATGAATGTGTGAATAAAAGCCTAAATTGTATCTGTTCATTATAGCGATTGTGTCTCTTCAAAATTTGGACTAAACCGCTCAATTGATATAGATTAGTTTTATGCTCACTTTATGAACTTTTTGAAGCGTCATAAGCTGTGTTTCCACCACAGGAACTTTCCCTAGGAACTAGGGGTGGTACTCGGTGTGTTTTGACCGCTGGAACCAGAGTCTAAATTAAGTAAAAATTTCTCCCTCAGAAAGTCCCTGCTCACGAGGTAGTACTTTTTCAAAGTTCAGGGACATTTGGGGGTGGGACTTGAGCGCTAATCATGCAGATTGGTTGAGTTCACGCAGCATTTTGATTGGTTGACTCCACGCAGCATTTTATTTCAACCACCATTTTTAAAAGTCTGAAGTTTAAAAAATACGACTGATGGACCAACGTCAAGGTTCAGGCTTTATTATGAAACCCCAAAACACTTTTTTTTTAGATGTAAACAGATTAGGCTGCACATCATTGAAAACACTAAAGGTACTCATTAATGTTATTCATAAGTGAAAAATAGTTATTTTTGCATTTTTCAGAGCTATTTCTGTCTTCCGGTTTGAAAAGCTGAGTCAGAGCAAAGTCACAAAATCTGACGTCTTCGTGTACTTTCGCCCAAGTATGGGCATGGTCGAATATGCTGACGTAGACCGTTTCGAGCGATTCTCGACATATATTCATGACATAAAGCTCATTTAATCCAATCACTGCGCTGTAGTATGCATAAGATTACAATTGCGGTATTATGCATGAGGAAGTATCACTTCTCTCGCCTCGGTCTCTTGTCATTCAGAGACATATCGTTGGTGTTCGTTTCCTCAGTGCTACAACACAATGTGTTTTCCTGAGACGCGACCAGAGCAGAGGTTTGTGTGCATGTGGATTGTTTTGCTGTAATCTACCAGCACAAATGGAAAATATGTTCGCGTGAGATCACATTACAGCGGAGAATTCAAATGTCACAAAAGTGCGGCTCATTCACCTCTGCCTGCTCTAGCTGCGTTCAAACACGCGAGCCGTGTGTATGTTTCCCTCAGCACAGTAAGCACGTGAGTGTTGTTTGTATTTTGCTTGCGATGCAGTCAGAACTGGAGTTTGAATACGAACACATGAAAAATATGTTATGCTACACACGCGGAGCGCGCATATGATCGGTTTCAGCGCGGAGCTTCGCGTTGTGTTTAACAACACTAGCCACGTGCCACATAGCTCATATCTGTGTTTAAAGTTTTTATTTCACACATTCTCCTGCACATATTCCATCAAGTCTTCTTCAAATGAATTATATGTGCAAACTGGACACTGATACAGTGGTGTAGCATCTGAACGCGACGACACGATTATTTTAATAGACAAAAGACTGATTTTGACCCTGCAGTGCTTGTAAATGTAATCAAAGTAGACTATTATTAGCCCTATTAAATATTATTTCGCATTTCTCCCTTGTGCTTGGGAGTTTGTTGTCATTTTCTCCGTGCTCATATATTAATATTTATTATTCTGTATAATGAGTGTGTTGTATGTCTGTGCTTCATTGGTTGTTCTCTCCCCTCTTCTCCCCCCTCTACACTTCCACTTTTCCAGAGCTTCACACGCCCATTTTAACTGACTTTTCTGAGCTTTGAGGTGTGAACGACCAGGGTAAAACAGGGGTGTTTCATGACCCTTTAAGCTTATATGTGGAGGATGAATTCCAGCAGAAACTGGAAAGTCGCGCGCAGTCCTCCATCACCAGACTTAATCTTCATGGTACTTTAGACCGCGATGGAAACGCAGACAGCAACAGGTTTGGGGGGAAAATTTCCTTGGAAAAAAGTTCCTGGGACAAATTGTTCCGTGTAATTTCATGGAAAAGCGGCTAAAGTGGTAATTACATGGACTGTCAATGGAGGGACAAAAATCTCTCATGTTTCATTACAATATCTTTGTTTGTGTTTCAAAGATAAACTAAAGTCTTATGTGTTTGAAACAACATGAGGGTACATAAATTATGACAGAATTTTCATTTTTGGGTGAACTAACCCTTTAATGCAACATGTTTATATAGTCACCATAGCAATATAAGTTGAATAGGAATTTTTTTTAGCATGGATTTTATGTTCCTCCTGTCCTTCAATGTCAGCTGCACAACTCTTGTTCTCCTGCATGATTTGAGAATGACCCCAAAAACACTTGACCATTTGTACAAAAGACTTCTCATGATCAATGTCACAAATTTTCTTATTTAATTAAAAATAGTGCTGAATCTTAACCCTGTAAAGTATTATATTTGGTACATGAATCAGAATTTTCCTTACTTTTTGTCCATATAAATAACATTTGCACCAAATTGCATATTTTTGCTCAGTTTGGGCCTCAGAATAAAACTGAGGTGTATCAAACTTTCTGTAGATTTTCTTTTTTTTTATATTTTGTCTCACAAAACTGTTCCTTAAAAAAAATAAAAGGATTTTTCTGACTTTTTTCATATGTCAGGCTTTATAGGGTTAATTATGTCTTACTCATTTTGTGTCATAACCTTTGGGTAAAGATCTTTCTCTTTATGTGCAGGCATTGAAAATCTCAGAGATTGTCAATGTAGTTTTAGATTTTTGGACCACACTGTATATTGGAACTGTACATATTTATTGGTACTGACGAATACTGTGCTGTTCATAGTGCATACTCCAATTGAGATTGATAAATTTGAATTGATTTATGTGAGTCCAATGATATGCAATAAATCAGTGTTCACAGAAATACGTGAGCACAGTGCTTACCTGAATCCCCAAGAAGATGCAAAGGTACCATGGTGGAATATCTGTGACACAATATGCTAGCTTGTTACTGTCTCCCTCCTCTGAAAAACTACCTCTTCCGTTCATATTTTCTGGTAACTCACAGAAGCGGTCAACACCATCAACCTAAAGTCAAAAAAGATTAAACAGTTTCTGATCCAGCAGTTGTCAATCATCAACCTTTCCTAATTCAGTCAATATCACATGGCACATGTAAATATTTTTTCACTTCCTCTACATTCATTTGGATTTGTAAATAAAAACCAATGCACCTCGCTCCCGAGAGATGGGTCTCTTGGTTTTGTATTGCTGTTTTTTATAATAAAATTGACTGCAATGTCTAACAATCTCCATCAAAATGTACACAAGCATCAAATAAATTGGTGCTTTATGCTAAATAATAACTTAATGATTTTATATATCAAAACCGAAGCATTATATGGGCTGAGTGATACACACACACATTGCTCCAGTTACACATTCCAATCACTAAAACACAGAGCATGACCACAATAACAAACACATAAGTAATGTTTGAATCATCTTGGGTGATTAGAATCTTCGGTCATAAAAAGAAATTACCACACACCATAGATTTTTACAACTGTGTGATTTTAAGGATCTTATAACTGCAGTCTGACGCAAGTTGTAGATTTACGCAATGAAAACAAGACCCATGATTACATAGTACATTCAAATTTCAATGTCCCTGGATTCAATCTGTCCATTTTTAGAAGCTCTAAGACTAATTTAAGAAAGAATCGAGTACTTCTACATCAAATCTCTTGTCTATTAATGGACAATTTATTAATTACTCACAGTAAATGCATAGTTGTCCAGCCCATCACTGGTCTTCTCTGGAGCCATGAGTGTGGAGACAGGAGGCAGTATAGAATTCTCAATGGAAATTCTAATAAGAGAGAGGGCAAGAGCTAGTTAAGGACAGCATAATAAAGAAGAAACGAGAGAGGAGAAAGGAGGGGAAAAAACAGAGACACGGGACTGGGTTTGGGGATGCTGCTGCTGATTGTAAATGCTATGGGACCCATCAGCTGCTCATGTGAACTCAATTACACCACAACTTGCAGGCAGCTGACCAGAGCCACGTGCTGCTGGAGCAGAGTTCTTTCTGGCTTAAGAATACACACTGACACAAACACACAAATGTGCGCATATGCACCAATGCATTTGCATGCATGTTAATCGCCATGCAATGCACTTTGGAAATCTTTCTTTCAATCAAAAACAATAGCAAAAAATTTACATTACATCTCTCAGAGCAAAGGTCATTTTATGTTGCTGAATGATTGCTAGGTTGGAGCAGGGTTAACTAAAAACCATTACATTTTTGTTACTTAAAATAACATAAACGTTAACCGTAAACTTTTCTGTTTCAGCCAGTTGCTAGAGCAACATTTCTCATTTTCATTATTTTATTTAATTAACACTAATTAAAATGAAAAATACAATAATATATATATATATATATATATATATATATATATATATAGGGTATAACAATAAATTAAAAAATGAAATAACCCAAACATCCACATTACAAATATTTTATATTATTCTATTCACATAAAGTTCATGATTTGCTGAAATTGTTTTCCTGCAAGATTTTCTTACACTGCAGTTTGTTTACATTCATTATTTTGCCAGATGCTTTTATCCTTCATATTATAGCAATTATTTGATATTAATTTTATTTTTAAAACCTGTGATACTATACTGGCAGTATTCATGTGATGGCAGGTTCCCAATTTAACCCATATGGCATGACAACGTGTGAACATAATGAACTGGGTTTTTTTTTCCTGAGTAGTAGATTTTTTGCTCAGTCTTAAATTTATGTGCCTATATATAAAAACCTGACTTTCAAAAATAAACATTTTGGAGTAAACTCTGAAAAATATCCCCTTTCTTTCTTGTAAAGGTTTTACATTAAAGCTCTCACAACCAAGCCAATGCAAGACTTCCCAAAACTATGTATCACATGTCTCTCATTTTGCAGATTTATCTTAGATAGTGACAGTACAAACCTAATCATCCAATCATTATCTCATCAAATCAACCCAATTGGATGCCCATTTAGAGATTCTTGTTAACATGAGAAGATTTCTTTCATTAGATCATTAGATAATGTTAAACATGCCGTTTACTTACCTTAACGGACTTTCCTCAGATGAAATGAATCTCACTGTTTTGACTGTGCCATCCTGTAGTTAATGATTATGAAAGTCAAGGAAGTTTTCCAGATAATACACATGTGATCTTTCACCCTCTTTTTCACTTATTATTTATAATGACGTGCTTGCCATTTCCTGGCCAATCAAATTAACATTTGAAAAGTTGAAACCTGTGCCACACAGTATATGAGAAAATGAAATCACATGCAGTCTGGTGAAGAACAGACATCCGGAAGTACAGTGTGTCATGAGGTCTTTTTCTCAGCCTGTTCTCTTCTTCATATAATGTCCTTAGGCATGCTTCATTCTAGTGCTCTCTGGATCTGGAACGTGTCACATTCAGTGTTACATTAAGCATTAATTGTTTCATTGGCAGTAGATCCACAGTGATTTACACTTACACAACTATATCATTAGTTATAGCCATGAATTTGATCTTCAGAGCAGCTTTAAGACTCAAAGCACATTCTTTTGGAAATGAGATTGTGATGTCAGTGGCCTTCAAGTTGTTGGCTAACTAGTCAATGCTCAAGATTATGGCTATGATACATAATGAGTTCTACAACCTTTCCACTCATTTTGAACAATGAATTTGCATGACTTGTCCAGTCGTTCTGGATGACTGGATTTTTAAATATCATTTAAAGAGATAGAGCACTTTCAAAGAGCATTTTGCTGATTACATATTTTAGAGCTGTGCATAATTAGACAATATGGTCACTTTAGAAATGGTCCATGGTGTTTCCATTCCAGAAAAGCGCAATTGAGCATTATTAATATTATTAGTATTTTTGCTCATAATTTCAACCACTTCTCTTTAAGCGTGTAATGTACGTTCTTCTCCAGCAGGTGGCTGAATGGTATTTAATAATAAGATTCTTGTTCTCAATCACAATAGCATTCTAGTAAGGTTAGCCCTAATCTGAAAATCTCAGAAATTATCACTTTTTTTTCCCCCCGAGGATCAGATTTAGCCTATTTGCTGTACATTATATACCCCACTGAATAATAATAGGCTAAATTAATGTGTCGAATTAGAATTGATTATTATAATTTACATATTAGACTACTAATTCTATTATAATTGCACTCTCTCTTCGACTGAACTGTATAGGCTACATATAGGCCCACTACTAACAATATAGGCTACTAATGATACTAATATCTAATAAAATAAACGATGAGGGACGGGGAGAGGGAGTGACGTCACATGTTGAGAGACAGATTCAACTTCTGCACACTTTGCATTCCGGGTAGATGGCGCCGGTTTTCTTCATAAAATTTTAAGTAAAAAATGTGTTTTTGATAGATAGAACAATGGTGCAGTTTATCACAGCACTGCTTACAATGAAACAATCGAGTCCAGCCCATGTCACTCGTTTAAACATCATTTAATCATCGGCAAACAGGAGGCGCATCGGGACGGACGGACTGCAGCATTCACCTGAATCTCCTCATCAGCCTCCGCCTCTCTGAGAGCGCGCGAGTGACAGGAACGGAGGACGCAGAGATTAGGCGATGGCAGCCGGGGGAGGATGCGGGGAATCGGTGGATCAGTACCGGGCAGAGGTGGAAAGGCTGACCCGTGAGCTCGCAGAAGCGAACCGGGAGAAGATTCGGGCTGCGGAATGCGGTCTGGTGGTGTTGGAGGAGAACCAGACGCTCAAGCAGCAGTACGCGGAGCTCGAGACCGAGCAGGAGGCTCTCAAACAGGAGTTAGAGCAGCTGCAGGAGGTAAACATAGCTTCGACGGTCTGATATGTAGGCTATGTATATGTGTATAGGTCTGGAACAATATAAATGTCTGTAAATGACAGGATTCATGATAATATTTGATATGTATTTTAACCTGTCACTAACAGTACCAAAGAATTTTCATGGTAGCCTATTGTTTTGTAAGTAAAAAATGCTGGGTTAAAGGCAACCCAAGTTGGGTTAAATATGGACAAACCCAGCAGGTTGGGTTAAAGGGCACCTATTATGCCCTCTTTCACAAGATGGTCTGGTCAAGTTTCTGCTTAAAATACCCCACAAATTTTGCCCCTATTTGGGGGTGAGCAAAAACATGCCTTTTACTATATTACTATATTGCTGGCTTAAAAAATAAATAAATCCAAAATTGGTTGAAAAAAATGGCTGGTTGAAAACAACCCAATCTCTGGGTTTGTCCCTATTTAACCCAGCAATTTTTATACGTTTTGAAATATTGTTGAAAGAAATTGAGTCATTGCTGTGCTGTAGGTAAATTGTAGACTTGCTCAAGTGAGGATTGATTCTGGTTTCATAGGTTTATGAAGAATCTTTGGCCCATAAAGTCTATCTCTGCTGGGAAATTTTGTCTTCTTTTTGTGTATCTCTGTCTGAATCCCAGCAATATGTTTACTCAATAGCATGTTGTTGGCTTATTAAGTGTGATGCCATGTGTGAAGCTATTTGTATATACTTTTATTATTATAAAAATTCTCTCAAAACTATTTATAAAACATCATATTCACTCTCAGTCCATGCTTTTTTTCATTGTTTGGTTTTCTTACATCCTTAATGTTAAGAACAATGAGGCAAATGGAGTGAACGGTAACCATCTAAAGTGGACACCCATTGCTGTATTCAACTGACCACACTGTAACATATCTGGGACAAATGGACTCTTTTAGAGAAGTGAAATGATGAAGAGATAGGGATGAAAGGAGAGAAACAGAGGAAAACTGATGACAATAAAAAGATGGAACAAGATATTTTCTTACTGCTGCAGTGATCCAGGGACTGTGGCTGCACAGTGTGACTGATGACAAAGAGGGGTAGGGATACATGTGATGTGTTGTATTAACTACAGTACCGTTCAAAGGTTTGGGGTTGGGAAGATTTTTAATGTTTTGAAAATGTTGTGAAAGAAGTCTCTTTTGCTCACCAAGGCTGTATTTATTTGATAATAACAGTAATATTTTGAAATTTTATTGCAATTATTACATAATCTATTTGAATATATTTTAATGTAATTCCTGTGATGGCAAAGCTGTATTTTAAGCATCATTACAACATCCTTCAGTGTCACATGATCCTTCAGTCTAATATGTTGATTTGGTGCTCAAGAAACATTTTTCATTAATGCCAATGTTGAAAACGGTTGTGATGCTTAATATTTTTGTGGAAATTTTGATGCTTTTTCAAGATTTTTTGTTGAATTGAACATTCAAAAATAGCATGTCTTTGAAATATAAATCTTTAGAACACTTTATAAAAGTCATTACTGATCCTTTTGATCAATTTAAAGTATTAATCTCTTTTAAAAAATTCTTATTGACCCCAAACTTTTAAACAATAGTGTCTGTTGCTTATATAAACTGAACGGAAAAGATGACCGCCATTGAAGCAGAGTAACTTGACCTTTTGACCTTTGTTTAGGTTGTCTTCATTGGTGTTTTCAGTGTAGTATAAAAAATAAAGACTAGCTCAAATAAAAATTCACATTTTTAAAGTCACATAGAAATATCATTTGATGTTATTTGGACCCATTTTATTTCAAAGAATGAATCTTAATTATTTTATGAGTGTCACTGTGTTACCCTAATGACCCCTAAATTCCCCTGAAGTAAAGCAATGACTATAACTAATGGGTCTTTGTTTAGTTTGACAATGTGTATGAATGCTTATCTCAGACATTTATAGTTATTTACTGACAGCAGTGAGTCATTTGCAGTGAATAACTGTCATGAAATTGTGTCAGTAATTGCATTTTTTCGTGGCAGCTCCCCCTCTGGCTACTGTAGTCTGCCCCGTGGGCTTGTCTTTAATTAACTCTATCATGCAAATCATGATACAGCTTGTCTTTCCAAGCCAGCCAAAAATTGGGGTCATAATTTACCTTCATTGTATCAATTAGTTTGGAATTGCATAGAACTGTGCAGCATCTGTTAGTTATTTGCAATGCGGTAAATGTGTGTTATCTATACAGATTTAATTTCAGAAAAATAAAAAATGCATTTTCTTTTTTATTTAGGAAAGCTTTGAGTACAGAAAGTCCACACAGTTCAAATGCAGATTTATCTTAGGGTTCATGATACGATCAATAATGCACATCTGTTTGGGTCCTTGGATTTCGAATAGTATCTCTATCTCTCTTTCTGTTCAAAGCATCTGTGCTGTTTATAATAGAGTCTGTCTGCGGCTGATAGTCTTGTGAAGGGCACGAGTGCTGGAGGTGATATTTCGTCTCAAGGATTGACTTGCTGTATTTGGTGTTTTTTTTTTTCTTCTCTTTATCTATCTCTGTTCCTCCTTTATTTTAATGAATATTAAACCGAATATAAAAGACCACACTGCACCATTTGCTTTTGGGCAATTCCTCTGAGAGTTTTCCCAGAATTTACTTGCAAATCAGATTCTCTGAATGTGCAAGAGAAGGAAATACCATATGAGATATACCAATTTCTGAGGACAATTTCAGGTCATTTTCACACATGGTTCATTTGGATTGTTTGTTTCGGAATCTGGTGCATTTTCTCTCTTAGTTCTGTTCATTTAGGCATATATGAACATGGCAGTCATGCTCGGATCTGCAAAAAAGCATATATATATATATTTGTATTAACAATGTTTTATTGTTCCCATATATCCTAGTAAGAACTTTGCAATTTGTAATTATTGCTGTAATTTGCCTCTTTTGTGTGTTAAGCATAACTGTGGGTATACTTTTTTTTTTTTCTACAGTGAATGAAATGCACATATTTTCAAGTGTGGGTATATGCAGGTTGGAGTAATGGGCATAGCGAAAGGTTGGGGTATGGATAAAGGTCTTTATCATTGGTCGTGAAAGCTGTCTGTCAGGGTGTGGGGTGAGGTTAGGTGTTAGTTTTTGCAATTCACCTTTCGGCTCGCCCATTACTCCGACCTGTAGCTATCCCTGTCTCCATATTTTAGTTAGCACACAGTTGGTTGGTTATTTTTCCTATTCATAAAGTCAGAATTGATATTAGAACTCATCACTTAATTGATTATCTTGTTAAATGGAGCATAAAGAACAAGATAATTAGAATTTAGCCATTGGAAAACAGGCCAGTACCATTAGTTTATTAAATGTATTATCTGTATTAACCCAAAACCCTGCTTAAAGGGATAGTTCACCTAAAATTGAAAATCACTTACTTGCCCTCATGTTAGATGTTAGACCCCACTGACTTTCATTGTATGGACCAGAAACACTGAGAAAAACATATTTTTCAAAATTTCTTCTTTTGTGTTCTAGAGAAAAACATTCGGATGAAAAAATTTCAATTTTAGCAGAATCCCTTTAAGTTCAATAGTAAGATGTTTTCTATTCACAGGCAGTTTTTGTTAACTTGTTAGTTTTTTTTTTTTTAATAAATCTTCATCCACAAAAGAATTCAAATGATTCATTGTTTTGCGTTTGTTTTTTTAATCTACTTGTGGTAAACAGCAAATAGAGCTCAAAATGTTTTTCAGTCCCTCAGGAGTCAGGACACAGACTGTTGAGTGTTTTATGGTTACAAATGGAGGGTGTTTGTGTGTACTTGAACAATGTAGTGCCCTGCAGTTCTGTTTCCACTGAAATGCTCTTGATCTGACTTGATCTAAAGGACAATGATAAGACAGGAGAAATTACATTTTTTTGGAGATGCTGCACATCTAATATGCAGCTGAAAGTTTATATTCTATGCTATTTTCAACTTATAATGCATTCAAACTAAACATTTGATTAGTTAATGCATTCTCTGAATCAAACCCATATCCTTGGCCTTTCTAGCGCAATTAGCTTTTAAACTATAGACCTTATTTTCCAGAGAAACAAGTGCGCTGCCATCTTTAGAATATTGTCTTTGAACTTCCGTTTTAGCGGTAGCCCTGTATATTTCTATGGCATAGTTGTTGAAGAATAATTAGCTGGTGAAGTGGACTTCATTCATAAATACATAAGATCGCTGTGGAAATACAAGCCGGAAGTCAAAAGACAACGAGCGCAGCGCTGAAAAGGGACGGGGCTACATAAGGTCTATACCATGTCATTTTAGGCTTTAAATAATCCTCAAGGGACTCAATATGCTACACACAAGTAGTCACAATGTGAAGGCTGAGGTTGTTTTCTCACAGATGTTTAATGCACTAATCGACATATAAAACAAGCATCAGTCATACAATCAGTTAAATGGAAAACACACATAAGCCTTTAAAATCATAAACAGAAAATATATCCACATACCACTTTTGCCTGCTTGTGAGCTAAGAGAGGGGGTTGTATCTTGAAGTTTCTTATCAATGACTTATAGTCATAGAGAGAAACACCTTAAAATTTGCGATGATAACATCGTTCTGTCTTTTCATACAGGTGATAAACCAGGAATACATACAAAAAGCACAATGGAAATAAAATAAAATATAACCAAAAACTCTTAGAAAGAATAAATCTTGCTCAAATAAACAGTTGAGTGTAGAAATCACAATAAGCATTATGAAATAGTCAAAGTATAAAATAAACAAATTAGACTAATATAAAGTTTAAAGGTGCCCTCGATTCAAAAATTGAATTTATCTTGGCATAGTTGAATAACAAGAGTTCCGTACATGGAAATGACATACAGTGAGTCTCAAACTCCATTGTTTCCTCCTTCTTATATAAATCTCATTTGTTTAAAAGACCTCCAGAAAACAGGCGAATCTCAACATAACACCGACTGTTAGGTAACAGTCGGGGTGTACGCCCCCAATATTTGCATATGCCAGCTCATGTTCAAAGCATTACACAAGGGCAGAACGTCTGGCTGTGCACAGCTGAATCATCAGACTAGGTAAGCAAGCAAGGACAACAGTGAAAAATGGCAGATGGAGCAATAATAACTGACATGATCCATGATATCATGATATTTTTAGTGGTGTTTGTAAATTGTCTTTCTAAATGTTTCGTTAGCATGTTGCTAATGTACTGTTAAATGTGGTTAAAGTTACCATCGTTTCTTACTGTATTCACGGAGACGAGAGCCGTCACTATTTTCATTTTTAAACACTTTCAGTCTGTATAATTCATAAACACAACTTCATTCTTTATAAATCTCTCCAACAGTGTAGCATTAGCCGTTAGCCACAGAGCACTATCAAACTCATTCAGAATCAAATGTAAACATCCAAATAAATACCATACTTACGCGATTAGACATGCTGCATGACGAACACTTTGTAAAGATCCATTTTGAGGGTTATATTAGCTGTGTGAACTTTTTAATGTTGTTTAAGGCAAGCGTGAGCTCTTGGGGCGTGGAGCACGAGAATTAAAGGGGCCGCACACCCTGAATCGGCGCATTTATTAATGATGCCCCAAAATAGGCAGTTATAAAAATTAATAAAAAACAACTATGGGGTATTTTGAGCTGAAACTTCACAGACACATTCAGGGGACACCTTAGACTTATATTACATCTTTTAAAAACATGTTCTTCGGCAACTTTAAGTACACAAGCAGCATCTAGTGAATATAACAAAGAATGTACGAAAAGAATGTAAGTACCGAAAGGTGGAGTTAGGTAGGGTTGGAATATGGTAGGAAATCTGATGAACTCTTTAAGTCTAGACTCTAGACCTCTTTTAACTCACAAAAGGGAATAGAGCATTTCTAGGTTATCCATATGGAGTCATAAATCTGCCTGCCCTAGACTGAAGAAGAAAAAGAAAAGAGAAGTAAGAGACAGACAGAAGGACATGGTAGAAAGGAAGCCTCACCACCCCCTCACAGCATCAGCAGAGGTTCAAGGAGCTAATCAATAAAGAATGGTTGACAGGCCCTAGTTTTCTGCCCAGCCCCCATAGCCTAACCTCTTGGCACAAAGGACCTCATCTCAAGATCCCCTAGAGGTGAGAGATATTGATTTAAGTCTCTGATGCAAATGATTGTTGCATTGTGCACCAGCACCATTCTCCAGATTAATACCAATAAACAGCATTTTCAGTGCTATTAGACTTAATTAATTATATATCATTGGTGCTTGCTACGGAATTCACTATTTCTTTGCTCATCCTTAAGGTTAGGTATTTAGATAAAAGATCTGCCAAATGTATAAATGTAATCTTTGGTGGTGCATAACTCAGAGATGGATGATACCTCAGATTATGCATCTGGTTGAGCTGGTTGATAATTTTCACATGATAAACGATAAAATAGGGATATCGTCTTTTGACTTGGGCAAGTAATAAACCCACTTAGCAACCATCTAGAAAGCCCTAGCAGTGACCTATCAATGTCATAAGTCCCTGCTGGAGTAGACTCCAATTGATGTGCCTACTTAGTGAACTAGCCAAAGAATAATTTTAAACCTGAATAAAAATAAAAACACCAGAAAGTCTGTATCTGAATTTACTACTACCTAGTACAAAACTGTATGTGAAAAAATAGTATCCAAGCTAACAAAAATATGTTCTAATAACATTTTGCTTTTTGCTAACGTTCACGTTCCAATTATAAAAATATTATTTCTGAATGTTCTCTGAACAGAACAGTTTTTAAAATGTTTTAAAAACGAGTTTTCTTGGTAATATACAGAAGAGGATTAGGGCCAAGCAATAATAAAAAAATAAAACCATCTTGAGATTAAAGTTGTTAAATTTCGAGAAAAAACTCATTAAATTTCGGGGAAAAAGTCGAGTTAAAATGTTGAGAATAAAGTCATTAAATTATGAGAAAAAAATCATTAAATTACGAGAAAAAAGTCGAGATAAAATGTTGAGAATAAACTCATTAAATTACGAGAAAAAAGTCATTAAATTACGAGAATTTAACGAATTTGTTCTCGTAATTTAACAACTTTTTTCTCATAATTTAATGACTTTATTCTCAACATTATCTCGACTTTTTTCTCGAAATTTAACAAGTTTTTTCTCATAATTTAACGAGTTTATTCTCAACATTTTATCTCGACTTTTTTCTCGAAATTTAACAAGTTTTTTCTCATAATTTAACGAGTTTATTCTCAACATTTTATCTCGACTTTTTTCTCGAAATTTAACGTGTTTTTTCTCGAAATTTAACAACTTTAATCTCGAGATGGTTTTATTTTTTTATTATTGCTTGGCCCTAATCATCTTCCGTAGTAATACAAAAGTTAAGGGAACATTATCATTTTGTAAACATTATGGGAACGTTACTTTTGAATGTTCTCTAAACTTTCTGAAACAAACACAGTAGTAATCAATCTAAAATGTTTCAGAAAAAAAGAAAAAACTTTCCATGAGCAATATATAAAGTTTTTTTTTTTTTTTGAGCTAACGTTTTGAGAAATTATTGAAGAACAGATAATTTTGAACAAACATTAATTTACTGCAATGACAACATGGCAAATGTAGTATGTGTGGATTCATACTACACACAGTCATATAGTATCTAGAACATATTTTTTAATGGTTGCAAAATACTTGTTCGAAAGAAATACGCGATTTCAAACTCTGCCATTATGAAAGTGAAGTGACCACAGTTGAGATGCAAGGAGGTCTCAAGTTTGAAAGAGTGTGCTGTCCTCTGACTGCAGGTCAGGTGAAGTATTACAAAGCAGTCCAAAAAAAGTATGTCTGTATGGTCTTGTGATCAGTAGAGTATACTTTGAAAGGCTGGAAAGTAGGGCTGGGCGATATATCGCATGCAATTGTCACGCGCATTTCGTCAGTAAAGCCGGTTCCCTGCGTTCAACGCGATATTGCGTAGCTTATCAGTGAACTACGGCTCTGTTTATTAAATGCCGCTCCATTTGAAAGCAGGTGATGGCGATTTAGCGGTAATCAGGGAACCGGCTTTACTGACGAAATGCGTGTGACAATCGCATGCGATATATCGCCCAGCCCTACTGGAAAGCTTGACCTTAAAATGTAAGTTAGTCTTACTGAGTGTTCTAGTGGATTTGTAAATATCAAACTGTTGTGGCTGTACAGAATTGGTGTGGCTTTGGGCCTGTACCTTTTTATCAAGCAATGAAGACATGTGCCTCTTCATCTCTCAGTGAAGAAACTGCCTAGAACCCTGCACAGTTTTTCACTGTGTTTATTTCTGCTGCAATGAGACTTTGGGAAAGAGCCCGTCTGCTTTACCCAGGGGTGTGTGTATTGATTGTTGCTTTACTTTAGCTTTCTAGACTGCAACTTCAATGCTTGCAGTAAAAGAAACTGTGGGCTCTGACAATGAAATGAATAAAGTATCTGCTCTTACAGAGGAGTTATGAATGTTTCAGGCAGTTGTAGACTATAGACTCTATATCTCTCAATTGTTCTCTCACTAAGACAAATCAATTTGCTGCCTGATAGAGTGCATCACGTTCAACACACTTTCTGTACTCCTTTTGCTTTGTAGAGTTTTTCACTTATTACTGCTAGTTCATCATTGAGAGAAACCCAAATACACATCCATCCATCCATCCATCCATCCATACATCATGAATTTGTTTTACTAAAATGCCAAACATTTTAACCCATCCATTTTTAATTTCCATTTATTTCTGTAAAAAAACTAAATGTGATTTTTATTTTGATGTCTTGATTAGGGATGTCCAGATCCGATCACGCGATCGGAAATCGGGCCCGATCACGTGGTTTCAGACTCGATCGGAATCGGACGTTACCTCCCGATCAGGACTCGGATATATATGTATTGGGGTGCAACGGTTCTCTGTAAAAAATCGAACCGTACGGTTCTCCACTTAATTCGGTACGCACTTGCACAGCGCTCCATCTCGAATGACGACGCATCTATTGGTTAATATGGTTTGTTTAAAATGCAACGTGGAAAACAGACAGACAGAGTTCAGATAATGTATGTTTCAGTCGATGGATGCGCAAAACGTTACAACAATAATCAGAAAGCGTGGACAAAACAGTTACTCTTTGTAAACTGTTAACTGCGAGTGCCGTATGCTCTAATGTCCAGTCATTTACGCCGTCATCGCCGTTGATAGCACGAGCGCAGGGGAGACCTGAACAGCACACGCTGCTATCTGTGTTTAAACTAACTCATTTAAGCCTTGCTGATTTAAACCTTCAAGAACAAAACGCGAAAGAGAGCTCGCGCGCTGTGAGAAGATTTGTGTGCGCTCATCCGAAGCGCGCACACGCTTATTTCAGTCAGCGCGCAAATACTGAGTTCTCTTTCAAGTCTTGCGCTTCAGCGGACAAATTCATACAAAAATTATGTCAACATGCCCGTCTTAGCGAGTATCCTAGCAAACATAGTCGGTTATGTCTTAAGTGAACGTATATTAGTCGAGAAAGAAAGGCACATGTGTAACAGTATATGTACTGGATCGTGCATGTCTTATAGGGAAAAAAAAATATTCCTGCTGCCTGTTTTTAATGTTAAATCAAACAACAAATAACAAAGAAATCACTCACTGCTCTTGACTGAATAGTTTTTGTAACTTCAATAATGATTCATCTTTATTTATTTTATACAGTAAAGATAATATGCAGTGATATTTTATATTTGATTACTTTATCCATTTTATGTAGGCTACGTGAAAACTACTGTTAGATACCTGAAAAACCTGAAAAGCACTGTTCCTGGATCCTGGATCTGTTTTTTCGCTCTTCTTTATTCTTTTTTATGTATTATAGCAGTATCGGATCGGGACTCGGTATCGGTATCGGTAGATACTCAAAATCAAATGACTCGGACTCGGACTCGAGGCCAAAAAAACGTGATCGGGACATCACTAGTCTTGATTCACAGCTGATCTGTGGTAAATATACATTCTAAGGCAACATGCACCTTGGATGCTTCCAGTGTAGACACAGCATTAGACATCAGACATGTATGATTATATCAGTATAATCCGCCGCTAAATCTCATTTCCCCACCACCACTTTATTTCTATGTCAGCATGTTAAAAGCAGACTCAGCCATCCATTACACCCTGTTTGGATGATGCCCAGTGGCACAGTTTCCTGTCCTTCAGTGTTTGTATTTTCAGGTGGTTGTGGCCCATGACTCCTGACCTGTGTGCTAATTAAATGGGACCCTGCCCTGTCTCAGTTCACTTCCCAGCATGTATATAGGACGCTTACTCTCAAAGGATAGCTACTAAGTGATGATGTTATAAGATGCTTGAGGCAGAGGACTGGAATACAACCTCCCTATACAGGACAATTTACTGCCCTAAAAGACTCCAGACCTGGACTAGTCTGTGCACTCTGAAAAAGAGACAAAAAGGAGAGACAGCAAAAGAGATACCATATCATACTGGCTCATACTGTTTTAAATGTGATGAATGGGCTTGTTTTCCATTGCCCTGGGAAGTGCAGCAAATTTATTGTTTATTATTTAATGCTGTATTAGTATGATGAGCTATGCATTTATCATTGAAGTGAACTGCCATACAAGTTGCAGATAATTTACACATTAACTGACAACCCTATTGGCAGCGCGCAGTGCTCATATGAATTAATGCTGCTTACACAAAATTTAAGAGGTTCTGTTCAACTAAAGATGAGGCTCTTTCATAGTCTATTTTGTTATTATGCATGCTGTAAATTTCAGTCTCAAACATAATCAAATTCTGCCTATCTCTTTCAAAAAGGTATAATGAATAAGAAAAGCCTCTTTCCTGCTTATTGAGGCTCCTAATTCCCAGGCAACTTCTACCCTAAAGGGTGATTTGGAGTAATACAGTCCTCTATTATTCTCGCCATGCATTCCATTATCAGCTGAACATGTGTTGCAGAATTAGAAGTGCTGCATTGCTGCAAAGGTGTTTAGCTGAAGAATTGTGTTTTCTCCTCCCTTCGTCGTCTTTATACAAACACCAGGAAGTTCTGGTTTAGTGTGTAATTCAGTTCAATTCACATTTATTTATATAGCGCTGTTCACAATACATATTTCAAAGAATTTTTAAAGAAAATGCAGGTTTCTACATTACAATTTAGAGTAATCTGTTATCAGAGGTGACTGTCGAAGTAATGTCTATATGTCAAAAATGTACAGTTCTACAGTTAGCGAATATCATGTATTCATGAAACAATGAGCTAAAGCAATTCTTATAAGTTGTGATTGTAATGATTGCAATATATAGACATTTTGGCAGTGGTACATGTAGATTCAGACTTGGCATCATCTGAAGTCCTGGCAGGGGTTTTTGTCATCTCTTCACAGGTGTTGGGTTAATCTGAAATCTTCATAAGAGTCTGGATCCAAACTGGAGCTCGTGTAATCTAGTTACCTTGGGATGGGCATCCCAAGGTACACTCTCAGAAAAAAAAAGGTACAAAAGTTGTCACTGGGGCGGTATCCTTTCAAAAGGTACACCTTTGTACCTAAAGAGTGCATATTAGTACCACAAAGGTACATATTGGTACCTAAATGGTACATATTAGAACTTTTTTAAAGGGTATCGTCCAAGTGACAGCTTTTGTACCATTTTTCTGAGAGTAAGTAATACAAAGTCATATTCTTTTAATCTGTTATAATAGGAGTACAAGGATATGAGATGCATTATGTTAGTGCTTGGCTAAAGAGACGTGTCTTTAATCTAGATTTAAACTGGTAGAGTGTCTTAGTCCCAAACATTATCAGGAAGGCTTTTCCCGAGTTTAGGAGCCAAATGTGAATACGCTCTCCCTCCTTTAGTGGACTTTGATATCCTAGGTACTACCAAAAGTCCAGAGTTTTGTGACCTTAAAAAGCATGATGGATTGTAGAATGATAGAAGATTGGTTAAATACACAGGAGCTAAACCATTTAGGGCCTTATAGGTCAGTAGCAATACTTTGTAATCGATATATAACTTTATAGATGCAGAGATGATAGAATTGGTGTTATAGGATCATATTCTTTCGACCTGGTAAGAAAGCAGCTGCATTTTGGACAACTGTAGCTTGTTTATTGAGGATGCAGGACAACCAGCTAATAATGCATTACAGTAATCCAGTCTAGAGGTCATGAATTGCATTAACTAGCTTTTCTGCATCAGAAACAGAAAACATTTTCCATAGCTTAGCAATGTTTCTGAGTTGGAAGAAGGCTATTTTTGTAACATATGAAATATGATTTTCGAAAGACAAGTTGCTGTCTAAGTAAACAGTCTTTAACTGTAGAGGATGAAGTAACAGTACATCCTTCTAGATGCAAATTGTATTCTTCGAGATTTTGTGTAGGTTTTTGGTCAAATAAGTAAAATAAGAAATAATACTGGTCATCCAATATTTTATATCTTTAACACATTCTGTCAACTTGGATAAGTTTAGAGATTTCATCTGGTGGTGATGAAATATATAACTGAGTATCATCAGCATAACAGTGGAAACAACTTCCATGTTTTCTAATAATATTACCAAGGTGCAGCATGTATATTGAAAATAGCAGAGGGCCTAAAAGAGACCCATGCAGCACTGCATGATTAACTGACATTAACTTGGATAATTACCCGTTTAAATAAACAAAATGGTAATAGTCAAATAGGTACGATCTAAACCGTCTAATCGCTGTCCCTGAATACCAGTGTAATTTTGTAATCTATCTAAGAGTGTCATGATCTAAAGTGTTGAATGCAGCACTAAGATCAAGTAAATCTAGTACTGAGATGCAACCTTAGTCAGAAGTTAGAAGTAAGTGATTTGTAATTTTAACAAGCACAGTTTCTGTGCTATGATGGGGCCTGAATCCTGACTGAAAATGTTCATAGATATAATTTTTTTCAAGAAAAAGCACAATTGAGTGACAACATTTTCTAGTATTTTAGGCATAAATGTAAGATTTGAAATGGGTCTGTAATGATGTGGAATAAATAGCTAATAGCTAATTCTTAACAAAATATGATGTAGCATTTGAGAATGTAATGTTTATATATGCTTCATTAGAACCATGCAAAAATTCGTGTTCTCATCGACTCTCCAGTGTGTAGTACCCGTATTAAAAAAAAAATTCTTGTTGTATTCAGTTAAATATTGTCGCCTTGTATCAATTTTTAGTTTTGAATATCATGCAATAATAACATGTTTTACTTTTTACATATATAAAATATTATAATGTTGATCAAAATCAGTACATTTTTTTACATATTCAGCACGAATGCATTAAATTGTTCAAAAATGAAGGTAAAGATGTATAATGTGACAAATTACTTCTGTTTCAGAAAGAAATGTTTCTTGAGCAGTAAATCAGCCTATTAGAATGATTTCTGAAGAATCATGTGACACTAAAGACTGGAGTAATGACTGCTGAAAATATGCTTTGCCATTACAGGAATAAATTATATTTTAAAATAATTAAAATACAAAACCATTATAAACTAGTCGAAATTGGTCAACCGGCCTCAATTTTGCTGTTGGCTGTGCTGGTCCACCTGCTAGATCAGCAACAATCCAGAATTTACCAGTATGGATGTTTATGCAGGTGTAAGCTGGTGTTTCAGCAAGGTTTAGTTCTAGAACGAAGGTAGTGTTGTTCACTTTCTCTCACTGCTAAGGAAAGCATTCTAGCCAGACTCCACCCTGGATTTATAAGCCACCTGAGACTGTGAAAACAGCCCTATTTTCCTGAAACCTGAAAACATACCCTGGTGGTACCTGATAAAAAAAAAACAACAGGAAATTACCTTGCGTATGCGATTAGATCCCCACCAAAACTCAACAAGCCCCAGGTGTAGCTGTTGCATTGATTGTGAACTGTAGCTACTGTTCTCATCAGTACTGTTGGCCAGTACTGAAGCCAGTTAAAGTAAAGTATTCATTATTTTGTCATAGTAATGTTGTATTTGTCAAGCAGTACATATCAATGCAGTTGGTATGGCAATTTTGCTTTAATATGCCTTACTGCAAAGCTTTTACTATTTGAGATTCCTGTTTTCTATGTGACTCCATTGCAAATATATTGTGGTGTGAGACCTCCATAATGCTAGCTTGCTAATGTATCTGCTTCCATTTATATTCCTTCACATTGACAGGAAGCCTGTGAAACACCCACACTATCTCTGTCTGAGTCATGATGATGAATCTCTGAACTGGCAGCATGACCACTAGCCCTCTTGTGTCTTTTCCTCTGAGGACTTTGCCTTGAGGTAATTCAGACAAATATGTTAGTCTTTAAAGATACAGATGAGGGTGAGACTATTGCTACAGTACAGCAGTTGTTTTCCTAATACCTCTGGCTATGATTGAGGTTATGTTGAGGTTTTGAAAAATGGATAATCTGTCAGAGAATAATCTGATTTAAGAGCAGTTACAAAATTACATTCAGGAAATGTTTGTGTGTGTATGTGTGTGTATATATGTATTAGTCTTGTCACCAAACTGGAATTTCTAACTTTGATACGATACCTTGACAGTTATCGATATTCAATACAATTTTTGATAAATGCCATACTGCCATATTGTCATAATTATGTTTAGTTCTATGGACTCTTATTTTAATATGGTGTTTTGTTTCCCTTAGTTCCTGTTTCCCTACTTTGGTTTTCTTGGTTTCTGATTATGTCCCTATTAGTTCCTCATGGTTATTGGTTAATTATAATTATCAGCTGTGTCGTGTTTAGTTCCTTGTTAATCCCTGCCTATATACTCCCTGTTCAGTTTTGTCCTCTGTCGGTTATTATCATTATGTAATTTGTTGTGTACTTCCTGTGTTTATCATTAAAGACTGTATTCCTTGTTTGTGTGTGTTGCTTATCCTCACCAGCACATGACACATATTTAATACCTCATAATTTTTTGTCCATCCATTGAAATTCTAGTCAGTCAATATTTTTAAGCTTGACACATTTTAAAGTATGACACATCGTAACAGTAATCCATATGAATCAAGTGGTTAATCCAAGTCTTCTGAAGAGACACGATCACTTTATATGATAAGCAGATTTTAATTCAATATAAACATTGATCAAATATAACACCTAAATGTTTGCTCATTCAATGCATTTTGTGGGGTAATTTTGTTGCAATAGCTCACGTAGCACAAGAAAGTTTGATTTCAAACTTTGGAATTAATTCACAAAAAAGAAATGTAAACAAATTTAAAATAAACAATAAGTTGTAGCACAAAGTTTGTCAGGTAGATCTAAAAGTAGTATTCATGTAAGAAATAGTACAGAAATTGAATAAAGTAATCAAATCTAAAATAGCACTGGATAGTCTACATTGTAAAAAATTAAATACAGATTCTTACAATTAAAGTTACGAAAGTTATTCAGTCAAGTGCAGTGAGTGATTTCCTCTTTTTCTTTTGTTCTTTGATTAACAGGCAGCTGCAGGTTTATTAGGCTGCTGTCACTTTAAGAGCTGATGCACAGATCCAATTTACTGTTGCATGTGTTTTCTTTGTTCTGTGTTTACGTGAATAATTGACGTAATTTCGTTTTGTGTTTAAATGCAATAAGCCACAAAAAAGAACTCCCCGAGCTGTTTGAGAGGTGGCATTATGTGTGCCGGAATGAGAAAACCTGTGGGAATAAGAAAAATACGCCCAAATTCAGGTCCTGTAACACTGGAGCGAATGAGATGAGTGAGTGAGAGGCTTGTGTGTCAACTTGATGTAGCAGAAGAGAGTTTATCGGTATTGTAGGAAATGTATATTGGGACTTTCAGATATTTTATTATCGATATGTATCGAAAAATCAATATTTTTGACAAGTAATAGTATATAATATGTATAAAAAATATATATACAAAAAATATGTCAAAAATATAGATTTTTCGATATGTATTGATACTGAAATATTGGAAATGGTTCCAATACACATTTCTCACTAAAGAATGGCATTACAATTCTAGATCCCAGATCCTCAAATATAAAGTGCTTGGGAAAAATGCACTTACATTTACTTTACATTTATTCATTTGGCAGACGCTTTTATCCAAAGTGACTTACAAGTGAGGAACACAACAAGCAAGTCGTCATGACGAGGCAAATAGACACAAGAAGTGCTCACAATACAAGTTTAGGCAGTGCTCAGAGTATCATAAACTACAATAGAGAAGGATTAGAGGAAGTGAAAGGATAGGAATAAGAAGTTTTTTTTTTTTTTTTTTTTAAGATGAGGTTAAGTGCTCACGAAAAAGATGAGTTTTCAGCTGTCTTTTGAATATTGCCAAGGATTCTGCATTCCGGATGGAGGCAGGAAGATCGTTCCACCAGCAAGGAACAGTGAATGAGAATGTTCTGGAGAGTGATTTCGTGCCTCACTGTGATGGTACCACAAGCTCCTTTAATGAGCGCAGGCTTCTGGTAGGAGTGTAGACTTGTAAGAGTGAGTGGAAGTAGGAGGGTGCTGAGCCTGTGGTAGATCTGTAAGCAAGCGTCAACGCCTTGAATTTGATGCGAGCAGCAAGTGGTAGCCAGTGCAGAGAGATGAAGAGAGGCGTGACGTGGGCTCTTTTGGGCTCGTTAAAGACGAGACGTGCTGCAGCGTTCTGAATCATTTGTAGAGGCTTGATTGTGCATGATGGCAGTCCAGCCAGAAGAGCATTGCAGTAATCAAGCCTAGAAATGACCAGGGCTGCGTTTCCCAAAAGCATCGTAAGCTTAAGTTGATCGTAGCTCCATTGAAACCAATGGAGCTACGATCAACTTAGGCTTACGATGCTTTTAGGAAACGCTGCCCAGGGCCTGGACCAGAAGTTGAGTTGCATGCTCTGTTAGGAAGGGCCTGATTTTCCTGATATTGTAAAGTGCAAATCTGCATGACTGAGCTGTCTTAGCAATGTGGTCCTTGAAGTTCAGTTGGTCATCAAGGATTACTCCAAGATTTCTGGCCGAATTTGATGGGGTAATTGAGGATGTACCTAGCTGGATGCTGAAGTCATAATTTAGAGTCGGATTGGCAAGGAAAACGAGAAGCTCAGTCTTAGCCAGGTTGAGCTGTAGATGACTTAGGAGGTTAAAAAGACAGAAAACTGAAACTTTTGTGAGCAGTAAAAGTCAGTGTACACCCACATACTGTACAACTCACCCACATTACAGTAGGGCTACTATATATGTAGCAACGAAAATGAATGCGATGAGTTTGCTTTTGCTTAAATCTTTGCTTAAGACATTGTTTTGGCCATATATGCTGATGTCAGAATTCAAATCACTGTGTGATTTATGTTTAGATTCATTTTTGCTTACATAATCTTTGGTGTATTTTTGAGAAGAGTCATGAGCTTAGTTAGGAGGAGTGTGCAGAAATTTGGTTTGCCAATTATTTTCTCTATTTCTTATTTGCTTGAAGGTTTGTTGTCGCATGCAGTTAAATATTGTTGCCATACTTGGATTAATACATTTTTTTACTTTCAAATACAATAATCTTGCAAGGTCTTGCAAATTCAGCTGATACCATATAGCATATTTTATTTACACTCAGATACACAAGACTAACCGCCAATACCTTTGAATGAATGAGACATGATGCAAGGTTGGACTGCGGCCCTGTTATAGAAAAACAACAAGGATTTTCTGGATCGTGCTGGCAGTGTTACAAAACAGACTGCTGTCCTGCTGTCACTGACATGCAGATGCTGCGACCACGACTGTCTCGAACAAATCACTGACAGCACTGACTGATGACTGCTCTGAGCTCTCTCTTTCTCCCACTCTTGTCTTTTCTTTCTGTTTCCCATGCACACGTACATTCATGTGAAAGTGGTGAATGAATTCATATTAATTTATACAGATGATGTTTAATGTTATCGTGGCTGTTGCTGTTGACACTTGCGCTTTCAGAGGCTTCCTGTTGTTGTAACCAATGTAAAGCATACCGTTCCCAGGCACAGTTACAGTAATGCTTGCATGTAAATGAAAACCAAAAAACATTTAGATGGTAACGGGTCATCCGATTGATATTATCAAGTGATCATTGACTTTTTTTTTTTTTTTAATGGGATGTTTAGTGGCAGGTAAATCTAAAATTAAACAACAAAAATAAATATTAGTGGATGATTGTCACAAAATTTGTCAAAAACATGTCTGTCATATATCAAAAAAGCATCCTCTCATAAACTTTAAATTCAGAGACTAGTTCTTGAGTGGGCATCATATTTTGACCACCCCACTCTAAATAAAAGAAACCAGATGGAGAAAGTCGGCTTTGCGGACACACTTCTCCACAAACCATCTGCCTCCTACATTATACAGCAAAGAAGCAGTCTCTGTGGTCTTAGCAACGTCCTACACGTGACTCCTATACATCTCTCTCTCTTGTTCTCTCTCAGAGTGCAGCTGGGAGGCAGAGGGCCTTCAGCAGGGATTCTGGGACATTGACAGGCCCTCATTTTAAATCACAATGAGAGCTTATTCACACTTCTGTCACTGAATTAATGAAAGCGGTGTATCCATTTACTTTTGTGCCTTGAGTTCAGCAATCAAAAGGAAAGAAAAAATTGAAAAGTTGTTAAAGGGGTAGCACACCCAAAAATGATTCATAGAACTTCTGCACTATATTCACTAGTCTTCTGAAGCCATACAGTAGCTTTAAGTAAGAAGTAGACCAAAATGCAATTCATTATTTACTGATAATCTTGTGGCAGTGAGTTGTTAACAACTAAAGCCAGGTTATTGAATAGAACCTGAGGAAAGTGCATCGTAAATCAAATTCCTGACAATAATAAAATATTTATGTAGCAGGAACATCTCCATTATTCATGTTCATGAAATGGGCAAGTATGATAAATGGCCTGTGGTCACAACAGACAATACACTGATCCATTACAAAGGCACTTACAAAAAAGAATTCTACTAAATGTTGTTTACACTCTAATATGCGGGCAATATTTGCTCATAAGACCAAACTGTTTATGTGATAAATAATGACTAATTGTGCATTTGTTTATACATTTTCATGACAACTAAAAACATTGTCCACCTAAATTCTCCTTACTGTAATACATTTTTTTTTTTATGTTTTTATATTCTGTTTTATTTATAAATATATGCGTGCAATGTACATATATTTACATATAATTCCATTTTTGGATTTATCCAAACAACCTTTTGAAATATTGTATTTCTTAAAATATTTCTTTCTTAAAGTGCCCCTATTATGCTTTTTCAGATATTACCTTTTTGACTTTGATCCTTAAAACATTTGTAATAAAGTTACCAAAGTGCTTGACAAATGGAGTTATTGTCAACCCCATCCAAAAAAAGAGTAAAAACCAAATTCTAAACTGTCTCAATCAGTAATTCTAGTATTACTTCCTGCACGAACCTGCTCAGATTTGTAACAAATTTGTATAATGGACTATGCTCCTATGGACTTCATTGGCTGCCCACGAGCAACGTACACTTTGACCCACCCTTCAACACAGTGGTTGTAGCTGAGGCCTGGAAGACTTTGGTTTGTGTTGTCAACATTTCGAGAAGATGCTGTTTTCTGTGCTGTGAAAGCAAATCCACTTTGCATGCACTTCCAAAGGTTCAGAACTCTGGCTCAAATTGATACGGTAAAATCAATTCCATTGTTACTGTTCATATCAATGAGTATACAAGTGCTGAAGGAAGCCTCTGGAAGCAGAAATTCAGATATGTAACGGCTATTTTATTTCCAATACATGCTGTAGGCAGTAGACCAATCACAACAGGGCAACAGATCTGACCAATCAGAGCAGAGTAGGCTCTCAGAAAGAAGTTTGGAGACAGAGGTGATGCTGCGATAAAGTGTTTTTTGATCATGGATGCATGTGAATCTGTTGTTGTAAGTTAGGAATGACTGGAATTGATTAAGTGCTTTAATTCCAGTATTTTCAAAATCCACGTCAGCAATTTTTTAACCACCTCCACTCTTCAGTCAGATTTGCTGCAAGGTGCCATCTACCAGTGCTTCAATTGATTTTTGGTGCATCTTCAATTGATTTTCTCTTTTGATGGAAGGTCTCTGCTGGTACTCATCCCAGTTATGCTTTGCTCATAATGGATCCAGGTATTGGGAACATCACAGAGAAACAGTTTATAACCTGCACCAACAGATTATGATCTGTGATGTGCTTTATTGATTTATTGCTTAAAATGCACCATAATGTACTGCACATGTGCTAATGTACATGTAGTGTAAAGAAATCATAAAATGAGGATTTAATTATTTAATCATTTACTCATTTTTTTAATAACCCTCATTATACTGATTGAGTTGTGAGAGCCTTATGATAACTCTTCAAAACAGACTTTTATACCTGGCTCATTCCTCCTTCCTGTTTATCGTCTACTGTCATCTTCCAAACAAGACAGGATGCTTAAGTCATGAAACGCCGGATCTGCATGGTGTGAAAACCTGTGTCAGGGGAATCGGAACACTATTTCTATTGATCAGAGCGAGCAGCTGAAATATTATCTCTGTTACCTTGAAGTGCAGAACTTGGGCAGGTGATGTGAGCGAAGAGGTGATGTTGAAATGTGGGCACTTTTCACATTGGAAGCATTTTTTTTATTATTATTCAAATGAAATTAAACTTACATTAACAAACGCATCACATATTGTACCATCTAGCTATAATGTTGTGACATACCTTGCTGTTTATGTTGGTTTTTTTTGTTTTGTTTAGTTTTTTTGAGTGCTGACATCTCAGTCAAATTTGAGCAAGATCAAGTCTGTCATATCAGATCACATTATTGGTTTTGTTCATTTGCTGTCATTTAGCATATTAGTCTATTCAGAGAGTCACTTAATTGCTCATGACACTTGCTAATGGCACATGTCCATCAGTGTGTTAATTGTTTGATCATTTTGTCTTAATTCAGTATGTTCTTATGCAATGTTAAAATATGCAAAGACTATCTGCAAATCTTCTATTTGAGAGTTCCCAATTATGTTTTTTTTCTGAAATAGTTTCATAATGGAATACTAGTATAAAGCAAACTGCATACTGTGTACTAATTTAAAAAATATGTGCAGCATACAGAGATATGTTTCAAAGAGTAATTTGCTACAATGTTTACACAAATTCATTATGTGAGTCTTTGAAAAAAATCTGTTTAATTTAATGATACTGCTTCTGGGTCTTTTGCAATAATAATATTTAATGGTTAAGTTGAGCACATTGTATTGTCGGATATATTGTAGTATCTTGTGACTCTGATTTTATACAACACTTTCTGGCAAATATAGTAGACTTTTTGTATTGTGAAATATGTGAAAATTACAATTTCTTTCTTTTTTTTTCTATTTCAATATATTTTTTAAATGTAATTTATTCCTGTGTTGGGAAAGCTAAATTTTCAGCAGTCATTACTCCAGTCTTCAATGTCACATGATCCTTCAGAAATCATTCTAACAAGATTTATCAATGTTGAATACAGTTGATGCTTAATATTTTTGTAGATACGTTTTTCATGATTCTTTAATGAGTAGAAAGTTCAAAAGAACAGCATTTATTTAAAAGGTAGGGTAGGCAATTTCAGAGAGGCTAGCAATAGCATGCTAGCTTTGAAAGCATGAGATCCTACCCTCCAAAGCCACGCCTTCTCCAAAACACATGAACGAACACAAAAGCGTCACGAGATGAGAGACAGCATTAAATTACCTCATTTTTCAAAGCACATAACATTGCAATAATAATGAACGTAAACAACTTATGGAGCTCTTACTTGTACCACCTGACTGCTGCAGATTAATTTCAGCGTTGATAGTGTTGACTAGGGCTGGGCGATATATCGCATGCGATTGTCACGCGCATTTCGTCAGTAAAGCCGGTTCCCTGATTACCGCTAAATCGCCATCACCTGCTTTCAAATGGAGCGGCATTTAATAGACACAGCCGTAGTTCACTGACAAGCTATGCAATATCGCGTTCACAATCGAAGGCGATTCCTCTGCGATAATGAACGTGATATTGCGTAGCTTGTCAGTGATCTACGGTTCTGTCTATTAAATGCCGCTCCATTTGAAAGCAAGTGATGGCTATTTAGCGGTAATCAGGGAACCAGGGAACCAGCTTTACTGACGAAATGCGCGTGACAATCGCATGCGATATATCGCCCAGCCCTAGTGTTGACACAGAAACGCATAAATCCTAATCTGAGGACGTCGGCTCCAGGTAGAACGTCACGGGTTGCCATCTCGTAATTACAGTTACAACATGGCGTGAACACAGCATAAGCTCATTGTTTTGGTTCAGGAGGAACAGTAAAAGGCGGCTGCTGTTTGTTTGTGGTGCTCGGTGACTGTCTGTCTACAACTCTGCATAGCCTCATGAAACGGGCTGATGATGTGTGATGTCTGCGCGAGCAGGGTGAGCGGAGGTATAGAAATGCATATGTTGATAGGCATGTAGGACATTGTATCATTGCATTTGGACCGAATTCAATGATTGGATGAACATTTTTTAGTCCTGAGACTTCCACAGAAGATATATGTACATGTTAGACCACTTCTATTATTGATTCCTATCAGGATGTGAAGAGAGTTTCAACCAGTATAACAAAAAGTGTTTCTTTCTTAAAAAATGACGGGTTCCAAATTTTTGAATGGTAGTATGCATATGGGAAAAAATAGTACTAGTAATATGGTAGTATGCTGTTGTTAACATACCCATAATTTTTGTAGACATTATTTAAACTGAACACTGATGTCCCTCTTTTCCTGTCTCTGTCATTGATTTTCCTCCAGGCGTTCGGTCAGGCATACACCAACCAGCGTAAAGTAGCTGAGGATGGTGAGACAAACGAAGAGACGTTGCTGCAGGAGTCTGCCTCTAAAGAGGCCTATTACATGGGACGTCTGGTGGACCTTCAAACCCAGCTAAAACTGAGCAGCTCTGTGGCCTCCAACTCCCAAGCGGAGACCGAACGTCTCAACGCCCTGGTGCAAGAACTCAGAGAGGTGAGTATTTTCTTGTACTGGTGGAACTGTCATCAGCACACATTACATAATACACAATACACACGTTAATACACCCTTTCTGAAAGTAATTAATTTTATGAAACTTCATCTTGGACCAAAGGGTTATTTCGAGGGCAGTGAGTCTGTGTGCGTGTAGTGTGTCAGCAGTCATTGGTGTCAGGGTCAGAGACTGTCGCCATAGTGCATTGTAGGGGGCAAATCCATGGCTAAGCTGGGGCATAAGAGAAATACCCTGAGGTCGGCACAAAGACACACTGTACACACGAGCTGCCACTGCGGCCCTATGAGACAGGGAATTTCACTACGTTTTTCACCCTGGGTTCACATACCTTAAATTTAGAATAGCTTAATTATCACAGTACAAACAGGTACTCTCACAGCATGGATTACATTAAAATGAGCATTTTTATTCAGCTAAAGCTCAAATAATCAATGGAATGTCATGTTAATTTTATTTTACAAACAGTTTTACACTGTCTTCTTCTCTGATGACGTGTTTACTGATGCGAGGGTGAGGACAACCTGTCATTCACATGAGATCACAGCAATAGCAAACCACAACCATCCAATAAAAACCCAATGGACAATATCAAGTCCCAGCCTACGTTTTTTTTTCTTTTTGAGAAGTTGTTTCACTTGAATATGCATGTCACAACAGGCAGAAAAGACTATTGCAGCTTCCATTTCAAGCAGACTTTAAAGGATTAGTTCACTTTGAAATGAAAATTACCACCAGATTTACTCACCTTCAAGCCATCCTAGGTGTATTTGACTTTCTTCGCATCAGTTACGCTTTTTTCGTAAGTTGAATACGAAAGCGAGAGGTGTTACACTTTCTTCCTAAGTAAGTAGAATACGGAAGGTGGTCTGGTGGATGCTAGATATTTTACTTTATAATTTGTTAAATATGGATATTTTTCTGACACAAACGCATCATTTCACTTCAGAAGGCCTTTATTTACCCCCCGGAGCCGTGTGGAGTATGTTTATGATGGATGGATGCATTTTCTTGAGCTTCATACTCGTTGGTCCCGTTCACTGCCATTATAAAGCTTGGATGCGTCAGGATATTTATTAATATAACTCCGATTGTGTTAATCAGAAAAAGAAGGTCAAATACACCTAGGATGGCTTGATGGTGAGTAAATCTTGGGGTAATTTTCATTTCAAAGTGAACTAATCCTTTAAGCATTAAATCTTTATGAAAATAGCTTTATAAATCAGATATTGTTGGTGTTATCTGTTGGTGTAACATTAATAGAGACGTATAGTGTGTGTAGTCCAGCACAATGTGTTCAAAACTGCTATTTCAAAAATTTTTTTAAGAGTTGCTCATAAATCCTTAAAGTTTCAATGTTCAAGTTTCAATGTTAAAATAATTTTAATTATTCTAATGTAATGTACAGGAACAATATAAGAAAGCAGTTCATAAACTGACTTCCCAAAAACTCTGTGGCACCAGTTTGGGGCGGGTCTTCCTATTTATTTACCAATGGAAGAGAGGGTAAGCTGAAAGGGATGTTCGGAAGTCATTATCTTTGCAATACCATTTAATGCATCTAGTTTAATTTTGGCCTTTGTGTACTTCATAATGTGCGTGAAGCATTTCAGTCTTATAACCAGCATTACTGCTGCTGCTGTTTCTGGCATGGCACATATTGGGTTTGTTCCAGTAATGTAGGCTGCTGCACTGCTCCTGACCCCTGAGTGTGTGAAGCCCATGATTACCACTGCTACAATAGAGCTGTAGTGGGAGATAATTGGTCAGTAATCCTCTGGAGTTCATGCCCAGCTCATTTGAACTGGGACGGCATGGCTTTGAATATGCAATGAGACATCACATCCTCTGGGTGAGCTGTGATATTGTGTACGGTAATCAATATCCCAGCTCATAGGAAGGTCATCTGCCAGGATGTGCAAAATATCTTACACTATAACAATGTTTGATCCTCTTTATCCAGTAATGGATGACGGATTTATTGGTGATAGCTTAAGTTCAATTTGGATGGAAGTTGTTGCAGCTTCAGTGAATGTCTAGACCCTTTTTTTTTCCATAAACACTACAGTATAGGATGACAGATTACAAATACATACACACACAACCATTCAAAAGGTTTTTTTTCATGGTTTTGAAAGAAGTCACCAAGGCTGCATTTATTGAAAACAATATTGTGAAATTATTACAATTAAAAATTTTATTTTAACATGTTTTTTATTTTAATATATTTTAAAATGTAATTTATTCCTGTGATGACAAAGCTGACTTTTCAGCAGCTGTTTGCTCCAGTCTTCAGTGTCACATGATCCTTCAATCAATCAATAAATGTTGAAAACAGTTACAGTGGGTACGGAAAGTATTCAGACCCCCTTAAATTTTTCACTCTTTGTTATATTGCAGCCATTTGTTAAAATCATTTAAGTTATTTTTTTTCCTAATTAATGTACACACAGCACCCCATATTGACAGAAAAACACAGAATTGTTGATATTTTTGCAGATTTATTAAAAAAGAAAAACTGAAATATCACATGGTCCTAAGTATTCAGACCCTTTGCTGTGACACTCATATATTTAGCTCAGGTGCTGTCCATTTCTTCTGATCATCCTTGAGATGGTTCTACACTTTCATTTGAGTCCAGCTGTGTTTGATTATACTGATTGGACTTGATTAGGAAAGCCACACACCTGTCTATATAAGACCTTACAGCTTACAGTGCATGTCAGAGCAAATGAGAATCATGAGGTCAAAGGAAATGCCTGAAGAGCTCAGAGACAGAATTGTGACAAGGCACAGATCTGGCCAAGATTACAAAAAATTTCCTGCTGCACTTAAGGTTCCTAAGAGCACAGTGGCCTCCATAATTCTTAAATGGAAGATGTTTGGGACGACCAGAACCCTTCCTAGAGCTGGCCGTCTGGCCAAACTGAGCTATCGGGGGAGAAGAGCCTTGGTGAGAGACGTAAAGAAGAACCCAAAGATCACTGTGGCTGAGCTCCAGAGATGCAGTCGGGAGATGGGAAAAAGTTGTAGAAAGTCAACCATCACTACAGCCCTCCACCAGTCGGGGCTTTATGGCAGAGTTGCCCGACGGAAGCCTCTCCTCAGTGCAAGATACATGAAAGCCCGCATGGAGTTTGCCAAGATGGTGAGAAATAAGATTCTCTGGTCTGATGAGACCAAGATAGAACTTTTTGGCCTTAATTCTAAGCGGTATGTGTGGAGAAAACCAGGCACTGCTCATCACCTGTCCAATACAGTCCCAACAGTGAAGCATGGTGGTGGCAGCATCATGCTGTGGGGGTGTTGTTCAGCTGCAGGGACAAGACGACTGGTTGCAATCGAGGGAAAGATGAATGCGGCCAAGTACAGGGATATCCTGGACGAAAACCTTCTCCAGAGTGCTCAGGACCTCAGACTGGGCCGAAGGTTTACCTTCCAACAAGACAATGACCCTAAGCAGCTAAAATAACGAAGGAGTGGCCTCACAACAACTCCGTGACTGTTCTTGAATGGCCCAGCCAGAGCCCTGACTTAAACTCAATTGAGCATCTCTGGAGAGACCTAAAAATGGCTGTCCACCAACGTTTACCATCCAACCTGACAAAACTTGAGAGGATCTGCAAGGAGGAATTGCAGAGGATCCCCAAATCCAGGTGTGAAAAACTTGTTGCATCTTTCCCAAAAAGACTCATGGCTGTATTAGATCAAAAGGGTGCTTCTACTAAATACTAAGCAAAGGGTCTGAATACTTAGGACCATGTGATATTTCAGTTTTTCTTTTTTAATAAATCTGCAAAAATGTCAATAATTCTGTGTTTTTCTGTCAATATAGGGTGCTGTGTGTACATAAATGAGGAAAAAAATGAACTTAAATGATTTTAGTAAATGGCTGCAATATAACAAAGAGTGAAAAATTTAAGGGGGTCTGAATATTTTCCGTACCCACTGTATGCTGCTTATTTTTTGTGTGCAAACCGTGATACTTTTTTTTCAGGATTCTTTGATAAATAGACACCGTAAATGTCTTCACTGTCACTTTTGGCCAAATTAATGCATCTGTAACAAGGTTTAAGGCTCGGGGAGAAGGAGGTGTGAACCAGCGAACATTCAAACATACTTTAATTATAAAATAAACAAACACCAAATGAAAGTAAAGCGGCAACCCCTCACGGACAACTGCCACATGAACATAAACAAAACAAAATGTAAAGTCCAGGCCTGTTCCTCTCTCGTTCTTGGCTGTTATCACTCCTCCGAGCTCCTCTGTGAGACTCGAGGCTTGCTCCGTTCCCACGGCTCTCGGCCCCACCCTGCTTGACACAGCATCCTTGCTGAATAAAAGTTTTCATTTCCTTCTTAATCTCAGAAAAAAAAGTCTTACTGTCCCCAGACTTTTGAGTGGCATAGTGTAAATTATATATGTAACACAAAATAAAACAAGTGGTGTTCAGATTAATAAAATATGCAGTGCACTACACGCCTGTCCTACTGCCAAATCAGCTTCTTGGGTTCAAGGCTGGCTCTGTTCCCATGTCTGTTTCACACCTTTGACTCTTTATCAGCAGTTTTGCCCAGTTTGTGCAATGGTTTGGGGTTTTCTCTCTCAGTAATTGTGATTTTCCAGCAATCTGCTCTTGAAGAATGTTTTAAAGTATTCCAAAGATTACTACACCGTTAAGATCAGGGCCGGTACCTTGGAATAAAGCCATAAAGTGGTACATTTGGCCACTCGTTGTGGCTCACTGTTATATAGATTAATGCTACATTCTCAGACACCTTGCGATTTATACAATATTTTGTCATCTTGCTTGTCACATTCTGTTTCAGCTGTTAAAAAAGGCCATTGTTTCAGCTTTCCCATATAGATATGAACTTTGAGGAAGAAAGTGCTGACTTGAGGGTTTCCTCTGGCAGGAAAGTAATTTGTTACCCAGCATTCCAGTCTGCACAAGTATGGACATGATCAGTCTTAGACTCTGACTCACTGACACAATGCTATTATATGTAAGCCTAATGGATCTTTATAGATTGCTTTCAAAGATTCATCATGACATACTCCCACATACCACCAATATAATGACAATAAGGAGGCTCTAAATAGATATATAGGTTTTATTGCTGCTAATCATTTATTTATTTTATTTTATTTTATTTTATTAGTCACCCTCTTTTCAAATGATTAGTCATAAAATCCACTGTAAACACTGGAAGTGTCATAATTATCACAGATATGGTGGACAGACTACATAGGTGTATTGGCCTTTCTGGTACTGCATTGAACTGGTTTACATCTTATCTCTCAGAACATTCTCAATTTGTCTACCTGGGCACTAATAGATCTCAGACTGTGCCATTACGACAGGGTGTCCCTCAGGGGTCAGTGTTGGGTCCTACTCTGTTCAGTATTTATATGCTGCCTCTTGGGCAGATTATCCAGAAGTATGGCCTGGGCTATCATTGCTGTGCTGACAACACAGATTTAGCACTCAGCCTGATTTTACTTCTGCCCCTTCAACTCTCTCTGCTTGTTTGTTGGAAATAAAGGCATGGATGAAACATAACTTTCTTAAATTAAATTAGTCTAAAACTGAAATTTTGTTAATCGTACTAACTAATGTTAGTAAGTGCAATAACTTTAAACTTACCGCAGACAATAGCCTAATCTCTCCTTTTGTCCAGGTATGGAATTTGGGTGTGATTTTTGATGCTCGGCTGACTTTTAATACCCATTTTAAAAAAGTTTCTCTAGAACGATCTCCAGAATATCACCTTTATTATTAATATTATTATAGTATTAAACCTTTTTTTCTCTAGGCCTGGCTCAGAAAAGCTTATTCATGCCTTTATTAAATCTAGGCTTTATTTCTGTAATTCACTTTTTGCATCAAGAGGTTGCAATATATGCAAAATTTAGCTGATCGTATCTTGACGTGTCTACATCTTCACATCAACACATTACCTCTGTGCTTCTTCAACTGCATTGCTTCCAGTTCAATCAATTCTTATTTTAACTTATAAAGCAACACATGGGTTGGCTCCAGTTTGCATTTGTGATTTGGTTACACCAACCATACCTCCTCGTTTTCTCTGCTATTCTGGTTCTCTTTCTCTTTATCAGCCCTTCTGTAAACTTACAACCATGGGAGGAAGAGCTTTTTCTTACATTGCTCCACAGTTATGGAATTCATTACCTGCTTCTCTTAGGAATGCTCCTTTTTTTTAAAAAATTTAAAGAATCTTCTCAAAACATCTTTTTAGTAAAGTTTTTATTTTGTAATTTTTAATTATTGTGGTAATTGATATTATTTACTTTGTATTATTTGTTTTTTTGCTTTCTGTTACATGTAGCGCTTTGAGAAAGGCGCATTGCAAATAAAATGCATTTTTATTATTAGATGCAGAGGTTACGTTTTAAATTAACTGATCTAAATTGTTGCTAGAACCTGGTTCATTATGTTTGAAGAGGAACTGCCTCCCTTGTCTCCTCGGAGAAGACAAACCCCTCAAACTATTCTGTCCAGAACATCAATATTATTTTTACCTCTTTAATAAGCTTATTTTGTCAGTCGTCTTTTCTTCTGAAATGGGGTCATGCTTAAAAAGCCAAATGACTCACTTTTTTCTGTGTTGTCCTTCCCTTACTCTCTTTCAGAATAATGAGATGTTAGAGCTACAGAGGAGCAGGATGAGAGAAGAAATAAGAGAGTATAAGTTCAGAGAGACCAGACTGCTGCAGGACTACACTGAACTGGAGGAGGAGAACATCACTCTACAGAAACTAGTGTCAACACTCAAGCAGAATCAGGTATACTGTATATACTGTACACACACACACTAATTGTGAAACACAAAGTCATTCTATGTGAGTAAAAGCTACTATAGGGTATAATACAGGGGACATAGCATTTGTAACAAGTTTTTCTTCACACTTATATTAGTCAGGTTTCTTGCACCAAAATGTTCAGAATTTAGTTTTATGCTACTATTTTCCACCCTCAAATTTAAGCAGGCTGTTTTTCCTACTGTACTTTCAAGCGTAACATGATTTATCTAAGTAAGACATGCTCCTGGATCACCATCCTTGTTGATTCTGGAACAACATTCCTATTAACCAATCAGATTTGAGGGTTAGGTTTAAGGTTGGGGTTCAGGGGTTACAACTACATTTTCATAATGATTTCCTCTGATTTTAGGAGTAGGTAAGAGTTAGGACTATGATTTTATGGGATGATTTAATGGGAAAGCATGTTTACCTAAGAACATTTTTAGGGTTAGTTCACCCAAAAATGAAAATTATATCATTAATTACTCACCGTCGTGTCGTTCCAAACCTGTGAGACCTTCGTTCATCTTCGGAACACAAATTAAGATATTTTTGATCAAATCCGATGGTTCAGTGAGGCCTGCATAGACAGCAATAACACTCCCTTTTCAATGCCCAGAAAGCTACTAAAAACATTTTTAAAACAGTTCATGTGACAATAGTTGTTCAACCATAATATTATAAAGCAACGAGAATATTTTTTGTTCGCCAAAAATAACAAAATAGCGACTTTATTCCACAATATCTAGTGAAGGGCAATTTCAAGACACTGCTTCATGAAGCTTTGAATCTTTACGAATCATTTGTTTTGAATCAGTGATTCAGGGCGCATAACAAACTGCCAAGGTCACATGAACTATTGAAGTTTCAAAACGCTTATGACGTAACCAAGCCTCATTTACTGAAATCATGTGATTTTGGTGCTCTGAATCACTGATTCGAAAAAAAAAAAAGATTCATAAAGATTCAAAGCTTCATGAAGCAGTGTTCTGAAATCGCCCATCAATAGATATTGTGGAATAAAGTTGCTATTTTGTTATTTTTGGAGCACAAAAAGTATTCTTGTCGCTTTTAATATTAAGGTTGAAACGCTGTAGTTAACTGTTTTAAATATGTTTTAGTAGCTTTCTGGGCATTTAAAAATGGAGTGTCATTGCTGGCGATGCAGGCCTCACTGAGCCATCGTATTTGATCAAAAATATCTTAATTTGTGTTCCGAAGATGAACGAAAGTCTTATGGGTGTGGAACAACATGAGGGTGAGTAATTAATGACAGAAATTTCATTTATGGGTGAACTAACCCTTTAAGGTATTGTGTGTATCTTTAAGATCATGCCATATGCCAAATGACCTCAATTGTGATTGGATAACATATTTTTGTTGCAGTTGCAGAATAATAGTAATAATAAATAAATAGATAAAAATTATAGTATAAAATATATAGTATAATATATAAAATATATTCTTTAGTTACATTTCAGATAAATGTTTATATATATATATATATATATATATATATATATATATATATATATATATATATATATATATATATATATATATATACACAGGTGCTGGTCATATAATTAGAATATCGTGAAAAAGTTCATTTTTTTATTGTAAATTATTTTAAAAAATGAAACTTTCATTTATACTAGATTCCCTACATGTAAAGTAAAACATTTCAAAAGTTTTTTTTTTTTTAATTTGTTGATTAGAGCGTACAGCTAATGAAAGTCCAAAATCCAGTATCTCAAAACATTAGAATATTTACATTTGAGTTTCATTAAATGACCATCCCTACAGTATAAATTCCGGGTATCTCTTGTTCTTTGAAACCACACTAATGGGGAAGACTGCTGACATGGCAATGGTCCAGGAGACAATCATTGACAGCCTCCACAAAGAGAGTAAGTCACAGATGGTCATTACTGAATGTGGTGGCTGTTTACAGAGTGATGTATCAAAGCATATTAAATGCAAAGTTGACTAGAAGGAAGAAATTGGGTAGGCAAAGGTGCACAAGCAACAGGGATGACCACAAGCTTGAGAATACTGTCAAGTAAAGCCGATTCAAACACTTGGGAGAGCTTCACAATGAGTCAAATGAAGCCGGAGTCAGCGCATCAAGAGTCACCACACTCAGACATCTTCAGGAAAAGGACTACCAAGCCACTTCTGAAACAGAAACAACATCAGAAGCATCTTACCTGGGCTAAGGAGAAAAGAATTGGACAGTGAACAGTGGTCAAAAGTCCTCTTTTCAGATAAAAGTACATTTTGCATTTCATGTTGAAATCATGGTCCCAGAGTCTGAAGGAAGACTGGAGAGGCACAGAATCCAAGCTGCTTGAAGTCTAGTGTGAAGTTTCTGAAGTTAGTAATGATTTGGGGGGCCGTGACGTCTGCTGGTGTTGGTCCATTGTGTTTTATCAAGTGCAAAGTCAATGCAGCCATCTTCCAGGAGATTTTGGAGCACTTTATGCTTCCATCTGCTGACAAGCTTTATGGAGATGCTGATTTCCTTTTCCAGCAGGACTTTAGCACCTGCCCACAGTGCAAAAACCACTTCCAAGTGGTTTGCTGACCATGATATTACTGTGCTTTATTGGCTAGCCAACATGCCTGACCCCTGAATCTATGGGATATTTTCAAGATAAAGATGAGAAACAGTTGATCCAACAATATATAGATGATCTGAAGGCTCAATAGTGCCTCAGCAGTGCCACAGGCTGATCACTTCCATGCCACACTTCACTGATGCTCTAATTTGTGCTAGGAGCAAGTCATTTGCTGTATTATGTGCTGCCGACCAAGTATTGAGTGCACAAATGAACATACTTTAAAGAACTTGAACTTTTCTGTTTTGAAAATCCATTTTTTGATTGATCTTAGGAAATATTCTAATATATATATATATTAACAGATTTTCTTGTGTAAGTATATATAATAATATATAATATTATGAATTATATTATAATGTTTTAACTATAAATATATATTTAAATGCTAAAATCATTTAGCATTTGTCTTATTTTATTCTATTCTTATGCATTTAATTCTGTGCTAAATAAGGTACTGAAGTGATTTAGTCATTTAAAAATAAAACAAAATATTGTTATTATTATTATATATTCCACAGTCTAGTGCCAACCTGTTCTCATTCTCTGTCAATACAGGTGGAATACGAAGGTCTAAAGCATGAAATCAAAGTACTTGAGGAAGAGACGGTGCTACTCAACAGCCAGCTGGAAGATGCTTTGCGTTTAAAAGATATTTCCGAAGGCCAGTTGGAGGAGGCATTGGATGCTCTGAAGAGTGAGAGAGAGCAAAAGAACAATCTCAGAAAGGAGCTGGCCCATCAGCTCAGCCTGACGGACAGCGTGTATGGAGCCACCACCCACCTGGCCATCTCGGCCGTGGAGGGTTTGAAATTCGCAGAGGAGGCGGCAACCAACGGCACATCTGCATCCGGGTCCAGCCCCAACAATGAGGACAGTAACCGGTGTAATGAGTTCAATGGGCATGGACCAAAAGTGAATGGAGAATATCACCGACCTGGAGGCAGGAAGGGAGAGGTGTTGCACCCAGTCTCTGATCTCTTCAGCGAACTCAACCTGTCTGAGATACAGAAACTCAAGCAACAGCTCCTACAGGTTAGTCACATGACATTTTCCCCCAATTTTTAGTCCATCTGTTTTTGCTCAGACATTCATAGTCAGATAAATCAATGAAGGTTGGTTTGATGGAAACTGTTATCCAGTGCATTAATGGGCAAGAAGAAGAGCTTTTCATTAGATTTTGTTGGCATTTAATGCTACTTTATAAACAAACACAGATACTTTACACATTAACCATTGTGCATCCAGCCAGTTTCAGTATACATCATTCCTTCCTTATTGGCACATTTTTATGCATTGACACTTCTACATTAGACATTTTTGTACTGACTGAAAAAATACCTTAGGTATTAAAGAGTTTAAGTGTAAATTTGAGTGAAGGAAAGTTGAATGCAGTAAATGCAATGGTCTATTTTGTGCTTCGAGAGGCTACTGTCAAGTTGATTACCATTATGAGTGAGTGCTTTGTGGCCGTCCCTGTAAAAGCGGGACACAGTACTGTATTTGTATGTGTGTGTGCCATGGGCATATTCAGCAAGAGAGACAGCATGGGATAAGAATAGAAAATCTGCCAGTGCGAACACAGAAACATAGAGAGCATCAGCTGCTTAAAGGAGTAAATGCAATGGTACATGTCAAACAAAAGTATAATATAGGAAAAACATATACAACACAATATAAAACAATATAATTTATTAAAATGTATCATTTGAATTTTAAGATAAAATTAATAATGACATCTATTTGTAATGATCTATTGAAAACACCATGGCCATTTGGTCATTTATGATAAAAAAAAAAACAAGGTTACCACACATAAATTCATCACATAGATCTAAACGGATCAATTTCATGAAAAGTATTATATAACATGTTTACATCTAAGTTTCTCCTCTGGGGAATGTGGCTGTAGTTTTCTCTAGCTATGTGGGATTGCCATCAAATACATAGCCAGAAGCCTGTTATTGCAGCCTCCTATTGCACAAAGTAGTTGCTACAGTTTTAATTCATATTTAGAGGCGCATTTTACACATTTTATCACTGTTTGGTTATAATGAATTGTTTCCTCACCCCTCAAGCAACTGTAATTGCCTGGCATTTATCCAAACAAAAAAATGTTTCCTCATCCACCCCTATATATTTCCCTTTGTTTTTCTTGGATCCTCTCCAGTAAGGAATCGATTGGGTTTCGCTATCTCAGCCTCAAGCGTTAGATGGCTGACGCTTCTGATACAATGAGTGATCAAAAAGCAATTAAGCAGCACTTGAGCTCAATGACAGGAATCACATGTCTGCATTTATGCTAAATTTGTGACAAGCAAGCTAACACACCTAACTATCACAACTGTCTGTAGAATGGAATTTTATAAGCCAACAGATAAAGTGAAATATTCAGTGTTTTTTTTCCCAATTTTTCTAGCAAATACTGTAGATAAAGCCTTTAAAAGTAGGCTCAAATGAAAAGCTCTTTTTAAAGGTAACATGTAATTCAATGATGGTGCCCTTTTGTTGACATTTCTGTGATTAATGGGATTAGCCAGTCTTGAGAAAATATTGTTCGTTGCTGACTTTCCAAAAGAAGCCTACACTTCTTTGAAATGTAACCCTAGTATTTATTTGCCAAGGAATCAAAGTTTGGCTGGTTAGTATTACTTACCCACCTGCCGGTAGATGTTGTACATTATCTGGACCAAAAAATCATCTTTGTCCATTGGCGGCATTTGAAAAGTAGCTGTGTTCAGATGGAATAAGATATGATGCATCATAAATATAAACTTTTCATTATATTATAGTATTATAGTCAGCTGAGCAACTGCTATTAAGAGCAAGACTGCTTTTTTTCCCATTAATTTGTATACTAATTTAGTTTATACTTGAAACTTGTTATTGTGTACTGCAAATATTGTTGACATATTATAAATTGCTTGTGATGTTTGTTAATTGTAAGTTGCTTTGGATAAATATGACCTCATCCGTTTGGGGTCAGTAAGATTTTTTTTTAAAAGTTTTTTAAAAAGGTCTCTTACGCTCACTAAGGCTGCATTTATTTGATCCAAAACACAGTAATATTATGAAATATTATTATAATTTAAAATAGCTATTTTCTGTTTTAATATATTTTAAAATGTAATTTATTCCTGTGATGGCAAAGCTGAATTTTCAGCATCATTACTCCAGTCTTCAATGTCACATGATCCTTCAGAAATCATTCTAATATGCTGATTCGATGCTCAAGAATCATTTCTTATTATTATCAATGTTGAAAACATTTTTTTTTTTTTTTTTTTTGTGGAAACTGATAAATTTTTTCAGGATAATTTGATGGGTAGAATGTCCAAAAGATCAGCATTTATTTTAAATAGAATTTATTTGAAATATCTTTTGTAACATTATAAATAACTTTCAATTACTGACACTTTTCATAGATTTGCTGCATCCTTGCTGAATAAAAGTATTTAATTAATTAAAAAAATAATCTTGCTGACCCCAAAATTTGGAACAGTAACATAAAGCAGTGGCAAAGCTAACAATAGTACCTTCTTGGTATTTGCTAACTAGCTGCATGTCTTCTTGTCTACTAGGTTGAGCGAGAGAAGGCGGTTCTGCTTACCAACCTGCAGGAATCTCAAACTCAGCTGCAGCATACGCAGGGTGCTTTAACTGAGCAACACAGTCGCGTTCACCGTCTTACGGAGCGTGTCAACGCTATGAAGCGTCTCCACAGCGACAAGGAGTTTGACACGGAGGAGTCTGAAAAGGCGGACGGGCCCATAAATGGTTGCTGCGAGTACGAGACGGACATCAATGGAATAGAGCTTCTGGAGTGCAAATATAGAGTTGCCGTGACTGAGGTCATTGACTTGAAGGCGGAGCTTAAGGCGTTGAAGGAAAAATATAACCAATCTGTGGAGAGCCAATCAGAAGAAAGCAACCACAGTGAAGGGAAGGTCCAGGCTCTCGAAGAGCAGGTGAAACGGTTGGAGAAGGCCTGCCGTGAGGGCCGCGAGAGGGTTAGCAGTCTGGAAGCAGAGCTCCGGTGCGCTTCAGGTATGGCTAGTGAAAGTAACGGCATGCTGAACGCAGCTCAGGATGAGCTGGTTACATTTAGTGAAGAACTCGCTCAGCTCTACCACCACGTCTGCTTGTGCAACAACGAGACACCCAACCGCGTCATGCTGGACTACTACCGCCAGAGCCGGGTCACACGTAGCGGCAGTCTCAAAGGCCCAGACGACCCGAGAGCCCTGCTTTCTCCACGTTTAGCTCGCCGTCTCGCGGCTGCTAACTCCTCAGACATGTCCAAGAGTCCTCAAGATTCTCCATCAAAGGAACCTCTAGGAGAAGGAACTAAAGGGGAAGCAGGAAGTCCCAACAGAACCCCCTTTGGTTCACCAATCAATGGTTCAACTCTCTCGCCCTCCCCAGTACCAGAGACAGGTGATCTCCGCAGGGAGCCCATGAACATCTATAACCTCAACGCCATCATCCGTGACCAGATCAAGCACCTGCAGAAAGCTGTAGACCGCTCGCTCCAGTTGTCCAGGCAGAGGGCTGCAGCACGAGAGCTGGCGCCCATCTTCGATAAGGATAAGGAGGCTTGCATGGAGGAGATCCTGAAACTTAAATCCCTCTTGAGCACCAAAAGAGAGCAGATCGCCACCTTGCGTCTTGTCCTAAAAGCCAACAAACAGGTACTGTTTATGTGTTTTTGCAACATATCCCAATATCTCCTGTTGTGTTTGGTCTCAAATAAAAGCATATACACATTTTTTATTTTTAGACTGCCGAGGTTGCCCTGGCGAACCTGAAGAGCAAATATGAAAATGAAAAGTCCATGGTGACAGAGACAATGATGAAGCTTAGAAATGAGCTGAAGGCCCTCAAAGAAGACGCAGCCACCTTTTCCTCACTGAGGGCAATGTTTGCCACAAGGTGCGTTTTCGGCCATTATATAACTGAGGACATCCAAATTGTAAATATTTACTTTTTTACATACACATTCCTGACCCTATCATTCATGATTCTTTAAAATGTAACTACTTGCTCTACCTCTGAAACTACTTTATTTTTCATCTGAAATCACCTAGGTAGGAAATAATTTTAGCCAATGACTAAATAGCCATTTGTAAGCCGTTGGTAAGAATGGGAATTTAGGCTCCGATTCCTCTTAATGATTCCAGTTTTTTAATGGTTCCATTAAGAGTTTATTATTACTTTTGTGGCATATATATTTGGGGGAAAAAATGAAATACTTTCCATTGCCAAATGATGAAATATTGTTAATAACATATATATTTAAATATGTTTAAATAGACTTTTATTTATGTTATTGAAGTAATTAAATGGCTGGCTGCCAGTAAAATAGACTTTTTTTATTGACTAATTTCTTTATTGACTTAAAGCTGCCCTAGAATTAAAAATTGAATTTATATTGGCATAGTTAACAAGAGTTCAGTACATGGAAATGACATACAGTGAGTCTCAAACACCATTGTTTCCTCCTTCTTATATAAATCTCATTTGTATAAAAGACCTCCGAAAAACAGGCGAATCTCATCATAACACCGACTGTTACGTAACAATCGGGATCATTAATATGTACGCCCCCAATATTTGCATATGCCAGCTCATGTTCAAGGCATTAGACAAGGGCAGGACATCTGGATGTGCACAGCTGAATCATCAGACTAGGTAAGCAAGCAAGAACAATAGCGAAAAATGGCAGATGGAGCAATAATAACTGACATGATCCATGATATCATGATATTTTAGTGATATTTGTAAATTGTCTTTCTAAATGTTTCGTTAGCATATTGCTAATGTACTGTTAAATGTGGTTAAAGTTACCATCGTTTCTTACTGTATTCACGGAGACAAGAGCCGTCACTATTTTCATTATTAAACACTTGCAGTCTGTATAATTCATAAACACAACTTCATTCTTTATAAATCTCTCCAACAGTGTAGCATTAGCCGTTAGCCACGGAGCACAGCCTCAAATTCATTCAGAATCAAATGTAAACATCCAAATAAATACAATACTCACATAATCGGACGCATACATGCAGTATGCATGACGAACACTTTGTAAAGATCCATTTTGAGGGTTATATTAGCAGTGTAAACTTTGTTTATGCACTGTTTAAGGCAAGCGCGAGCTCTGTGGGCGGGGAGCGTGAGCATTTAAAGGGGTCGCAACCTGAATCGGCGCATTTCTAATTATGCCCCAAAATAGGCAGTTAAAAAATGAATTAAAAAAATCTATGGGGTATTTTGAGCTGAAACTTCACAGACACATTCAGGGGACACCTTAGACTTCCGATGGCACCTTTAAATTAAATGCAATCCTGTAATTTGCTTTAAATATATATTAAACAAATGAAAAAAGTGACAACATCTCTAATTCTTTCATATTTATAAAATACTACTGACAAAAAGCATAATATTTAATTTTAGCTACACAATGTCATACAAACAACCAGTCAGTAATCTATACCTGTATGTGTTTGACTCACTAAAAAGAATTAGTCATTCATTTTTTCAGGTTGAATATTCTGTTTCACTCTGAAATACATTACAGTACAAAAATGCATTCCAAATGCATGTTTCAAGTTTTCTGAGTTAAGAGTTAAGATTCATAATTTTTTGTATAGCAGTGGCTCTCAACTATTGTGACTTCATGGTCCCCCATATACAGTATATATATAATATAATATAAAATTCTCCTTAATTCTTATCCAGTAAATCACAAACAATTGGAAAATCATGGGAATTTGAATATTGTTGCGAACAAATGGAGGACCATAGAATCACAAAGTAAATCTTGTTCTTTTTCTTCAGAAAAGTTTTTGATGGGCTGTAATAAAGTAAGAAATAGCTAAAAGCTTGTTTTGTCTTCTATCAATAAATCATTTTCTAAACCCCCCTAGTGGGCCCTAACCCCCTAGATTGAGAACCACTGTTGAACAGCATGTTCTGATGTTTTATGTTTGATCACTTTGAGTCATATTGAGGTTCTCTCTCTCCCTTTCTCTAGATGTGATGAGTACGTAACTCAACTGGATGAGATGCAGAGGCAGCTGGCTGCCGCAGAAGATGAAAAGAAGACTCTGAACTCCCTCCTGCGAATGGCCATTCAACAGAAACTGGCCCTCACGCAGCGTCTGGAGGACCTGGAGTTTGACCACGAGCAGTCGTCCTGTGGCCGTGGAGGGAAAGTGCCAAAAATTAAGAGCAGCCCTCAAAAAGTAAGTCATCGAACTGCACTCACTGCTCCCCCTAGTCCCACTGCATCAGTTTCGAAGCCTCCTTCCTGTCTATTCCAAAACAATATGGTTGCATCAGCTGGTAGCTCTCCTTCCCTGGATGTCCGTACTCCATCCTCCTCCTGGACCTCCTCAGCCCAGCCATTTTTCCTCGGCCAGTCGCAGTGGAACCTGGGCACTCAGACTTTAGTCTTAGACCCACAGACGTTAAGTATCGAGTTTTGTAATATTGTTCATAGTGGAGATTCTGGCCAATCTGATGCTCACGTTCCCAGGTCTGCTCCGACTTCCCCTTACCGTTCTCCTGTACTGGGCGCTCGGCAGCCGTCGCCACGTTCCGTGAGATCTCGCATGCGCTCCAGTGTGACTCAGTTCACACCTTCGGCGGCTTCAAGAAACTCTCTAGTCCAGCCTGGGATTCCCAAAATCCCTAGTACTGACCCTCAGTAGGTGACACAGTTTAAGGACAGACTGGTTTCCATCTTGACTGTTTGAGTCAACTCAGGGATATAATTTATACTATTTGAAATTTCAACAATAATTCATTCTGAACTGATTTATGTTTTGCTAACTCTAGATACATTTGGGTCACATCATGGCTTTGTGAGATGATACTTAATAAAATAAAATAATAATGATGTATAAAAATAAGATTAAATCAAAGAAATTGCACTACCTGTGTTTGATGGTTTTTTTGCGGACTGGGTTTTTGCAAGCATGCATCAGTAATGTATTCGGATCATATTGGAAGAATTGTTCCTTAAAGCGAAACCGGTATTGATTGGTGCATGTAGCCTATCTATTGGAATATCATCCCTGCATGTGTGCTTCCATTTCATGGCTTGGTGAAATGGGTGCTACGTACTGTTTGCCAAGCAGTTACTTTGTATGATGGAGTTTTCAGTTATTTTTGCATTAGCAAACAGCACATCTGATCTGACATAACTATAGCTCCATCCACTGGCGACAGTGTGCATTTAAGGATAGAACAGTTACCTTGGCCTTTATATCTATGTCTCCTCAGTCATAAAGCTTTGTTTCAAAGTGATTTATACTGGAATCATGAGCACTAGCCTTTAATCATATTAAACCTATTCTAAAGATAAATGTAAACTGCTTTGCCAGCTAACAAAAAATGCTCAGATGATCCCAAGGCACCCTGCTTGATAAAACGTGCCAGAGAGAGCTGTTCTATTCATGGATACAGCATATGGCAGTGCTGGATCTGCCATATGCAAATGCAGGGACGTGTTCTTACATATGCTGCCTGCTGCCCGGCTTCTGCATTTCAATGAGCTGTGTAGTACAGAACCACATCAAATGTGTCATTCATTCATGAGTCATTCTATGGAACTGGTGCCTTTTGAAGTTTGAAATTAAGTTAATTTCTTAATGATTCTAAACATTCTTTCATGCTTCATGAGTTTACGTTTTAAACAAATGTATTGTGCCAGCTCAAGCTAGTGTAAATGTATGAATTTGAATGTTTATTAATGGTTAATATGTTGATATGCTGTGGGTAACAGGGTTAAAGGTAACAGTTTTACCATTTTAATATGACATTTTTAAGCATTTTGCTTATAGCCATGGAATTCAAATGTGCTTATTAGATAATTTAAAGTTATTTCTTTATTATTAGTATTATTATATATAATGTATTATTCTGTATTATTATTATTACTACATCATTGTCTGTTTTTTTTTTTTCTAATTGCTTTTATACAAAATAATGTTAACAGTTTGACATTTTAAGCCCCCTACTGACATACATAACAGAGCAAAAGATAAAGTAATAAAATGAGTAGACAGATAACTTCCTGAAAGGATGATGTCATTATGATTACATTTATTTATTTATTTATTTATTTATTTAAATGAATGAATAAATAAATGTAATCCACTCATTTACTACTTATTATATTCACTTATTATACTCAACTAAAATCTCAAAATACATAGGAAGAGAAATGCTACTTTTTATTTACATACTTCTTCATCAAAATGTGAATATTTGCTAATATAGCAAGGAGAATGCCAGAAAAGCATATTTGTGACAAAAGAAAAATAAAAACAAGTGATTGACAACAAATAATGGATGACAAATTTTACTAAGTCTTAAAGTATTTTTTACACCTATGTATATTAAGTGCATATAATTTATAGAATAATATGTATATAATACAAAAAAGGCACTCGTTTTGTAGAATGACCTTTGTTTAAGGAGCTGTGGGCCAAAAAGCATTTGACAAGTTGAAGGTTCAGAACATCTGTGTTAGTATTGCTCAATCAAGACTGACCGAGATGCAGTTCATGCAGTTCTGATGGTAGACAGCGGTTAAATGTACATGTATAGACAAGCCTTTGGAAATGAGGTGTTTTTTCCTAGGAACAATCAGAGATTTCAGGTCTAGTTTAGTTTTCTAGTATTGCTGATTCCTGTGCCTTGCTTAAAGATATGTGACGTGTATTGTGTGTGATGTGACTCAGTAGATAGTGTTTGTAAATCACAGAGTTCAACAGTTTAGTGTAATGGAAACCAGTCTGATCCGCTTCACCTGTGTCACCTTGACATAATATGACGCATTTGACGTAATGTCAAATAAATGTATTACATCCATGCTCTGGAGGCGTAACACTTTTAAAAACAGATTATATTACAACAGTGACAATACCCAGTAACATAAAAACGCTTTATTATTCCTGGTAATGATGCCCCTAAAAGAGCAGTGGACGTTTCCTATCTCTGCCTGCAGGTGTCAGTGTTTCTAAATTTCACAACCTTTGCCCATCACTGAATGTGTCAAATGCTGTTTTGCCCATGTCAATTCAAAACATATCCCATCCACAGAGCTGTAGTTTCCTTCTGGTCAAAACAAAATAAGTATATATAATTAAATATAATATAAAAGAGATATTATTTTTTTGCTGTATGGAGATGGTTATGTCCCTAATGCATTTATACAAATAACCCAGTACACCCTAGCAAATGCATAGCAACGTTTTCAAAAACACATAGCAATCCCCTGACAACCACACATAAAACGCAAGCATCATGACGATGAGTTTTGCATAAAAACTACTCAAATTGTAATGGGAAAAATGCCCACATATTGCTCTAGATAAGTATGTGCTCTTAGCTAGACAGCATCAACTATAATGTTTTAAATCATACTTTTTGTCTTGTTAAATGTGTAAACGTATGTGTGTATGCACGCTCTCATTAACAAAGCAGCAACACTGAATGTCATTTGCTCCTGACACATGCTGTTTAAAAGTTTGAAATCAGTAAGATTTTTAAGAAATTAATACTTTTATTTAGAAAAGGTGCACTCAATTGATTGAAAGTGACAGTAAGGAACAAAAATACAATGCAGCACTGATGTTTTCAACATTGATAATAGTTATAATTGTTTCTTGAGCAGCAAATCGACATCATAAATTACATTTGAAAAAAATGTAAATAAAAAATGGTTATTTTAATTTGTAATAATATTTCACAATTTAACTGTTTTTGCTGCATTTATTAATCAAATATACAGCTTTAGTGAGCATAAGGGACTTTTACTTTACAAAAATCTTACCGATCCCAAACTTTTTTTTAACAGAAGGTGATACCTCCTTGCTTTCCTTCTATCATTGTACCTGTCATTCCTCATGAATGTATGCAGCTGGGTGTTGGTTATTATAACTACATGCTCTGCGTGTGATTCTGCATGAGATTATTAACACGTAGAATCACACCCATGTTTTTAGGCTATTGCAATCATTTCCGGCATATTCACTTCTCATCTCTGTGCCCATTTATGTCTGTGTTTGAGTCACTAACACTGACTGTCACACCTCTGTATATCTGTCTAATTTATCAGTCTCTCTTAGATTGTCAGCAGCCTGCTGCCTCAGTACCGCCAACCTCCCCACAACTGAGGCGCGGGAGGGCATCCACGGGCCACAGGTAACCCGCAATTTGGAGGAACTAGCTCTCAACTGCGTCCTTTCTCACTCTATTTCTCACAGAGAAAAATGTCACACCTGTAGTAGGGTCACAAGTATTGTTAACAGCATCCACCCACTCAGTCACACTTTTACAATGCAATTGATATATACACTACTGATTAAAAGTTTGGAATAATTACGATTTGTTTTTATGATCCTTCAGAAATCATGCTAATATGCTGATTTGGTGCTTAAAGGTGCAGTCCGTAACCTTTTTGGTTAAAAATGATCCGAAATCAATTTTTGAGCAAGTACATAACCAGCCAGTGTTCAAAACTATCACCTCAGCCCGATTCACAACGGTAAGCTTGTAATAATGTTTTATAAAATCGGTACTGGTGGGTTTCCGCGGGAAATTCGAGCATGCAGCTGTTCAACTTTGCGTCATTATGCCACGTCTGTTTACATGAAGGAGTCCCAGCTAGTAGGCTACATCATGTGAGGATGCTGCAGGTGACAGATCATTTATAGCCTTTTTTCACAGCAGCTGGAATCATTTTGATGGTGGATTGTAATCCAGAAAGGTCCAAATGACAATCTTCAGTGACAACTAGAGATTCACCCATAGTCAAAAGCGAAAGACTGCCGACTGTAGAGTGGCTACTGAAATTGAAATCTACAGGTAACGCTAATACACACTGAATACACAATGCTGATGTTGTTAACATTAACAATTTGAGAACAGTATAACAATAATAATAAATATAGCTGCAAGCAGCAATTACGGGGCCAAGCACAAAAGCGGCACAACAAGCCAGCCAACATGGCCGTAAGCATCAGACCAACTGCAACAGTGAGCAATTAAAGACCTATTAGGATCATTTTAGTCAAAAGAGCTGAAAAATCACATATACAGTCAATAATAAAGATTTACTGGTTTATCACTTTCCACCAATAGGTGGCGCTGTGACAAAATTAATGTGGTATGGTCAGAGTGAGGTGACAATGACACTTGCAAAGTTTGGTGTCAATATGTCAAAGCATTGCAGAGATACAGCTTCAAGACTGGGTTTTGCATCATGCCTCAAATTTGTTGCTCCGGTATACGAAAACGATTCGACGTATCGACTTGAAATCCATAACATTTTGTCGGCATGGTCTGAAGATGTTACGGTTAAATTTTGGTGAAAATCGGAGCAAAAGTCTAGGAGGAGTTCAAAAAAGTAGGTTTTTAAAGAAAAAAAATATGGCGTACAGGAAGTTCAGCTGACTTTGGCAAATTTGATATCTATGTTCTCAGCATGACCCAAGGAATCTACTGAGACCAGTTTCATTACAATTGGTTAATATAGTCAAAAGTTATTAGCGTTTTTGTAAATTTTGTTATAACTTTTGACCACAAGGTGGCGCTGGACCGAAACTTCTTAGGTTCTTTCAGGGTATTGTGCTGATGACCCATACCGAGTTTCGTAACGATACGCTAATGCGTTCGTAAATTACACATTTTAGCACAAAATTCAAAATGGCCGACGGCCAAAACGGCTGATATGGGAAAATTGGATATCATTCGACTCGGCATGATTCCCCGAATGCAACGAGACCAAAGTTATGCTTTTTGGACAAATCCATCAGAAGTTATAAGCAAAAATGACCATTTTTCGTATCTCTGCACCAGTAGGTGGCGCTGCGCCGGAACACTGCATGATGCCTCAGGTCATGCTTGTGATGACATGTACCAAGTTTGGTCTGAATACGATAAAGCGTTGCGGAGATACAGCCTTATGTCTATTTTCGCAAGCACTACGTACAAATCGTTCACGTGTTTTAAGAAAACGGTTTGAGGAATCGACTTGAATTCCATAACTTTTTGTTGGTAAGGTCTGAAGATGATCTGGTTCAATTTTCATGAAAATCTGAGTAACGGCCTAGGAGGAGATAAAAAAAGTAGTTTTTTCAGAAAATTCAAAATGGTGGAATAATTTTCAAGACGGAAAAAATGACGTCATAGGATGCAATCGATTCGTCTTGACCCAAGGAATCAGAGGAAAACATTTTGTTTCTACCCCTTACGGTTCAAAAGTTACTTTCAGAGCGGAAGAAGCATAAACATAAGTGCAACTTTGCCCCTAATTTGACAGCTGGTGGCGCGTTTAGGGGTGTAGATCTCGTGGGGATTGAGACTAAACTTAGAGATTTCTCTCCAAGTCTCGTGATTTGCAGAGTGTAAGGATGATTAGGAAAGAATATGCCACCGCTACGTTTACATTATGTCTCCACTGTTGTTTTGCTTTGTATTTAAATAAAAAAAAAACATTTAATTCAGTTGGATAACGGTCGCCGCCGCTCATATTTACAGAGTACGCGCGACCGTTTAAAAGTGAAAGTAAACGCGCGCGCGCATTCAAACGTGATTTCAATACCCCGCATTTTGAAAGCGGCTCCCTGATGAATGCAGATATCTCTCAATATGAAAGCTATTTTAGGCTGGGCAGTGTAGTTGTAACCATCTCTCAGCTCTTTCAAAGAAACATTTGGTCTTATTTGATCTTTGAATATTGAGAGAGTGCGATTATGGTTGCACTTATTGTAAAGTGTTACCATAAAAATGAATAACAGTTTTCTCTTCTTATTATTTACTAGTACAAACAATAAGGTTTCATTTGTTAACATTAGTTAATGCACTGTGAACTATCATGAACTAACAATGAATGACTATTTTTATCAACTAACAAAGATTAATAAATACTGTAGCAAATATATTGCTTGTTGTTAGTTGATGTTGGTTAATACATTAATGTTAATAAATGAGACCTTATTGTAAAGTGTTACCATTTTTATTTATACTGTTTTTATTTCTGTGATCAGATTGTGGAGAGGAGTTCAGTTAGGAGGTCAAAAGCTGTAGAAGCTCATAATTCATGTACAGTAAGATCTGAAGAGACTGAAATCATACAGGAGGGAAGTCAGTCAGTTGAGTTAGTGGCAAAACCTTTTACATTACTTGAGTATTGTTGTCTTTTACTGCATATGATAATTCAGTCTCAGAAAGTAGAACTGAAATGACATTCATTACAAAATGATTAGTTAAAACATTTCAAATACACCTGCAGAATATTTTTTCTAGCATGTATTTCGCCATCTTGTCTCGTCTCGTGAACTCAATCTCGAGTCTCGTCTCGTCTCGTGAGATACTGGTCTCGTCACACCCCTACGATCGTTAGATTTAATCACCATTGGTAGCGCGATTTACTGTAATGCTTGGTCAGAACAAAAGTGGCAGACAGGTTATTTGCGTTCAGATGACATTTTGTGGTGAAAATTCTTATTTTGGTCATACTTCCAAGACGTAGAATCTGTAAAAAAAGACTGACGGCAAACATTAGATTCATCCACGCTAAGGATCCGTGCCGATGCACAACCCACATAAAAATGATAATTCCACAAATAACTGCAATTGCAGGTTTCAAACAGAGATGGCGACAAAGAGGCAAACTTACAGACTGCAGCTTTAACATTGATACCCATAATAAATGCACCAAATCAGCCTATTAGAATGATTTCTGAAAGATCATGTGACACTGAAGACTGAAGTAATGATGTGGAAAATTCAGCTTTGCCATCACAGGAATAAATTAAATTTTAAAATTTATTCATATACAGATTAGTTATTTTAAATGTTAATAATATTTCACATAAATGCTGCCTTGGTGAGCATAAGTGACTTCTTTTACATTTAAACATCTTAATTATTCCAAACTTTTGACGATTCGGTAGTGTATGCAAACAAATATTCAGATGCCCTTTCATCACCCTCTCATCCCTGTGCTGTCAAATATAGACAACATGCCTTTCTTCCCAAACTACTTTGCCTGCTTAAAAGCTACTAGCTTTTGCATGTGTCCCTGTGTGTCTGTTAAAAGTGAGTTAATGTTCATGTCAGAGCTATTGAATTATTTACATGATTCTTTTTCCATAGCAATTCCTCCAGTTTAATAGGAAACAGGATATGGCGATTTCATTTTACACCAACTTATGGCCACTATTTCTCTTTTTTCTCCCTTCTGGCTGTGCCGTTTGTCTCTTGGTAGTCCTAATGTGTTGTTAGCTCTTCAAGAGGACCAGATATCTGTGGCCAACTCCAGACTTCCATGTGACCCCTTCAACTGTCTGGCCCATCATTCTCATCTTTTTGGCCCGTAGCCTCCTGTCAATCAACTGTCAGTGGCCTTTCCTTACAGAGGCAAATGAAGGGGGCAAGGCACATCAGTCAGTCATGACTTTCAGCCAATCAGATGCCCCTTCGCCATGTGTGATGCCCCACCCTAATTTCTCACCCAGTCGCTGAGATGAATTATTCAATGATGCTTATTGTGAAAGTGCTAATTATCATGCAGAGTGAGATGAGAGCAAACAGAAATGGATTGATGCACTTATTTATTTATTTATCTATTTATTATTTAATATATTTGTGTTTTTGTTTGTTTATTTTAAAACATTATGTGTGGTATGTCTGATTATTTGGATGGTTTTGGATATGGATACGGCTTTGCTTAAAAATACACTTTTAAACCACAAAAATAGAAGTATTAATTACATCAACCCAGAAGTACATTATGGTATGCAAGGCCATTTGAGTGCCATTATCAGTCTAAGCTAATATTAGACTTTCAAAATGCACAAAAAAAGTGTGACATAATAGAAAGAGATGTTTGTATGGTTGAATATAGGGGATACTGGTTAAATGGACTATTTTTCAACAAGTAGAAACATTTTCAATGTGATATTTGAGTGACTTTTATTTTGACCTTCAAGCTCCTGAGGTGATGTTTTCGTTACAGTGATAATACAATTTTTGAGTTTTGCAAATCTAAGCTTCTTTAACGTAATTGCACTTGGAATTTGTTTCTTTGTCTTTTTTTAACAGTTTATTGCTCTGCATATGCATAAAATATATATTTTATACCTTAATTGTTTTTTTCTATTGCTGAAGTGATGTCAGATAAGTCTTTGGGGATTGAGTGGACATGTAGGCCTAGTTTAGTACCTGATGGGCAAAAATCATGTTTGAGGAAGTGGAGTTATAGCTTAAGTGGGGCTTGATCCCATTTGAACATGAAGTGGGTTTATTACTCTCAGATCTGTTCCAAAAACAGCATACAAGGCCAATTTACTGTATCCCATATTCACTAGAATTTCTCTTTACATATCTCCTCCTCTCTCAGTTTCATTTTCTCTTTAAGTTACATCTACCCTTTACCTTATATAAAGCACAAACATATTTATCTATGCATTTTGAAAAAGGCACAGGATCATTTTATATCATTTGATCATTTTTCCTCCAATCACACCAGCAGGATTTGGAGAAATATCAGATGTCATTGTTTTTATACAGCAGTAAACCACAAAAACACATTTTCAGTCTCATCGATTGACTGAAAGGTTATTAATGTGTCTAGATGAAGAATACAATCAGCAGCTTCTCAAAGTATAACTATCTCCATTGTGGAACTAGAACAAAGCTCAGTCTATGTAATGATATACAAAGAAGGATATAAGATAAATGGTCTCATTCACACTCTCTTTTAGCTCCCAGTTCTCAGTTTCTGTTCAGTCTAACCCATTCATTTGGTGTTTTAGACTATATTCATTTCTTTTTGAGCATTTCCAATAAGACAAGAGGAGTTTCAGTTTTATTAACTACACATTGTGGTAGATTTTCTGCCTCTGAAGTGAAATATAGTGAATAACCTCCCACAATGTCACATGGTGTGGACTGGTGAAAGCATGATCTTGCCGCAGGATATTTTTATGTGTGTAAAGTAATAAACCACATAAGTTTTTTGTGAAATAAAATTTAAAAACATCACTGAGTCCTGTCCTGATTATATGAGACGTGTGTGTGAAAGGTTTTTTGTGCATATTGTAGTATATCACAGCTCACATTTGTGTTTGCACCTTATATCAAGGTCTAGTCTAGAGGACTGAGCAAATAAACTCCTAATTTTTACATCTCGCATTGTAAAAATTCTTTTGTTAAAATTTATCTTTAGTAATAAGTTTCCAGAAATTGTGCTGTATTGTGAAAATAGAAGCACTTTTATTTTATTGCAGGTTAACTTAAGTTTTCTTAACACCTGTAATTTCATTGGAAGCGGCCGTTTAAGTAAACAGATTCAAAAGATTCGACTCACCGATGAATCAAAACCCCACAAATACATGTTTTGAGGTCGGTGAGTTAAAATAAACAGTTGGAGATCAGAGCACAGAGGAAATGACTGGACCAATCGTGTTATCAGCTGTTAAGAGGGCGGTGATATGGTCTGATGAAGCGACAATGATTTACTCAGTGCAGTTGCACTACTGTGGTGAAAGAAAGAATCTGAGGAAAACACTAAACGAAGCCTTTCGCTTTACTTTTGCGTAACACTATATAGACCGTTTACTGTTGCAGACGCTTAAGACAAGGACTTCGCTGAAATGCTGTGTAGACGTGAAACGACCATTTTTTATGTACAAAGGATTCAATTTTTAAAACAAGTCTTTTAAATGTTGGAACGAACTAACAAAAACATGAGTGAATTGAGGAGAAACGCTATCAGGAGGAAATCTAAGCCGAAGAAGGACAGGAGGGTCGGCGGAGGAATGCCCGGAATCCTCAGGTGAGTGCAGCGGTCAGGTGTGACCGGATAGTCCGCTTATGGGCTTATTCTTCTCGTGTCAAACGTACAATACACTGGATACATTTGTTTCAGGGAAACCGCTAACGTTATGTTGTCAGGCCACCGGTCATTTGTGGGAATATTTTCTTAGGTCAGCTTGGTGACAACGACACACTTCTGAATTTGATAGGCCTACTGACTAAAAAAATGTTTAATGGTTTTCAAGGTGGGGGATATGACCATAATGTGATTTTATTACTTTTCCTGCCCACTGTAAGCTTCCTATAAAATTTCTATTGATTGATACAGTGATTGACACAATATAGTACCCAGGTGAAAAAATACTATAGTGTTTTTGACCATAGTATAGTATACTGTATTACACTTTATTAATGATTGCTACAGCATACTGTAGTATTAACTATAGTGAACTGATAAACTGTAATAAATACTGTACTTTAGTTTTTACTACAGTAAACTGTAGTGTATATTGTAGTACAATATACCCTATAGTTGTAGAAAACTTAGTACAGTATTGGGTAAAGTAATTTGTTTATATTACTATAGTTGTTACTTGTTATATTATCACAGCAACTATAGAATTACCACTATAGTATTTTTTTCACCATAAATATCAGACCTTTCCATGTTTTTACTCTCAAAATATTTCGTGTATTTGAAACCATAGATGTTTATTGTTAATATGAATCAATTTTTAATAAAATATTTGAAAATATATTTGATATTCTGAATAAAAAAAATGTTTTACATGTAGTATGGCTATAGCAATTAACATTTTTTCAAAAGTAAACATAGTTTGTGAAGTTTCCTGTTGACCCTTTTGGGGAATGGTGCAATCAAAATAAAAGACCTGAATCCTTTGATTAAATATTTATTTTGGGCGAAAATATATGAATACAGTTTTTAAAAAAAAGATTTACTTTTTGAGAGGTCTTTTTAGTTATTAGTTATATCATCAGACCAGCTCATACAATCTTTTCGTGCTCAAGTTCATCATTGTGATTTGCCTTAATCTCTGACAGCACACAAGAGATTTGGGAAAATGCGTTGAAATACATGCCAGACTCCATTTTCTTCCTTGGAAGAAAGCCCTGTTTGTACTGAAAAGCTCAGGATATGAGCGTGAACAAGTCCCAACGGGTTGCGTTATGGAGTGTTTGCAGTAGTGACATGTCTCATCTCTGACTATATGAACCAGTCTGCATAATTCTTTAGCTTAAGGACAAGGATTGTGCAAGAACTAGATTGAGTCAGTCTGTGATTATAGGGATAACAGCCTACTGTCAAGACTACTCTGCATGGCACAGCACAACCACGGATGTATCGAAGTCAATTGATCCCATAGAGTCCAATGTGACTGTCACTGGATGAATGCCAATGCATATTTTGCCTTTCAACAACAGCAAAACATTGTGGTTCTTTGGATATTGTTGCATATGAATACAATTTTAAGGTTAGATTTTTGTGTTGTTTAGGTTAGGCAAAAAGTGATTTGATTATCTCTATAATACAGTGTTTATTCTTAAAGCCGGCTATTCACTATTGTCAGTTCAGAGAACTCTTGGTACTGTATCTTATTCAAGAGGCTGCAGTGGGTCTCATTTATTTGTCTGGTGAAGTTGCACTTTCTGAGCTTGTTAGCTTGACTGCCCAGTGAAACGGAATGAGCATGAGGAGCTCACAGTGGAGTTATATTGTTGTTGTCTGTGGGAGTTGAATAGTTAGAAGTTGGATTTTCTTTGCTGATTAACATTGCTCTTAGGTGGAATTTGGTTAGTTAATTAGCTTCCGACATGTGAAATGATGCAAAAATACAAAGTAAAATGCAATATGTCATTACCAAACAAATCAGTACAATTTATAATATATTAGAGACATATTAATATGTTTCTGATGTTTATATATTTTTTGTCTTCTTGGTTAAGATCTCCTCAACAAATCAGACTGTTTTAATCCATTTCTGATGCCTATGGTGTCAAACATTCCATGCTTGTTGTGTACGCTATTCACCTACTTAAAGGTGAAATGTGTACTTTTAGTTTAACACTTTTTATTGAGGCTTTTCAACAATAGAGATGAAAAAGTAAAAAGACAAAGCAGCATTTGTTTTGACATGCTAACAGAGAAATCAAGATAATTCTCTGAATTAGTCACAAAATACAATTATGTATGCTCGCACCAGATAATAAAAAATAATAATGAAGTATATACTGTATACATGCATACATACATACTGAGAAGGAAGAACGAAAGAAAGAAAGAGATAAAGAAATAAAGGGAGAAAGAGAGAGAGAGAGAATAAACAAATTGTGCACATACAGTATATATAAAATCATTACCAACTGGCAGGAAAAGAAAATACAGCTTTTCTTTCCAAAAAAAGGTGTGTAATTTTTTGATGTTTTATCAACTAATGTCAATGTAGAAAAAAAGGTTCAATGGGGTTATGTATAGAAAATCCTAGGGCCAAAAGGTTCTATATAAGGAGAAATGTTTTAAAGGGCACCTATTATGCAAAATCCACTTTTACATGGTGTTTGGACATAAATGTGTGTTGGCAGTGTGTGAACACAACCACCCTACAATGATAAAAATCCCCATTAAACCAAAGCAGTCTCATTAGACATGCCATTTTGATTCGCTGAGCAATGTGACATCACACTGCTCAGGCCCCGCCCACAGCCACTGACTGGCAGTTCTGCATTACCATAGTTTCCACCCTCAGCGAGTTGTACGCTGTCCGCCATTTTTCTTCATGCTCCAGCTTTACCGACAACAATGTCTCATAAGCAATCCTGTTGTTCTGTTGTTGGATGTAAGAGTGAACATGGGAGTCTTCATTTTCTCCCAACCACTGAGGATGCAGTGTATTAATTTTTGAAGGTAATACACCCCAAAATATACCCAAATTCCTTTATGTCTGTGCAAATCATTTCACTCCAGACTGCTTTGTGAACAAGGGTCAATGCAAAGGGACAATACAAAACACAGGCTTTGCTAAAAAGTTGTTCTTCAAGGATAGATCAGTACCAACTGTTCGTGATCCAGTTTACAGTCTCCGGAGTGATACTGGTTACGGCAGCAATGAAGGGGAGAGCACGCACTAGGGGTCGACCGATTATCGGCGCCGATATTAAGCATTTTTATTGTTATCGGCATCGGCCATTTTCAAAACCGATTTGCCGATAAAACCATTTTATTTTGAAATGCGCGATCTGGCACTGATCCAGCCACCTCAGTCAGAGCGCACCGCTCTGTGGCCTAGACTAAAGGTGATGATACACGGGGCAACTTTTTGAGCAATGTTGCTGGGCAATGTTGCCGTCAACGGGCAACCTGATGAGACACAGGGCAACTAATTAGGGCAACAGACAGTTGGCAGCAACTAATCAGAGTGGAGCAAATCTATTGCCAACTCAATAAATACTTAATTATAAACACTTGTTAGGCACTTTATTTCAACTTTTCAAATATTTTCTTCATTTTTATTAAAAATAAATGCCTTTCCGATCTGATTTGTGACAGGAAAAGGGAGAAGAGCGAGTTCATCAAAAGCTATTCAAATGTCAAACGCCCTACAGCCTACGCTACTAGAGACGTTAAACAATCCCGTCACTTTAGTGTTTAACTGAAATCATTCAATAGCTTCATTACAGCAAACACACATTACTTTCGGACAGTTGTTGGTATTTTAAGCAATATATGAGGTAAATTCCCTGTTTTGGGTTGACGCATGACAACTTACTAGCGTAAAAAGATAAAAGTTCACTCTCCTTTTCTCCGCTCCACTGCCGCTGAGATGCCGCCATCTTGTTTGAATTTTTTCTGAAATCTCCGAACCGGTCATGTGATCGGCTACTAACATTCTGATTGGAGGATCTCAAAAAATTGCCCACGACCGATCTAACGTATCCAGATATATATTTGTTGCTCATTCTCAGTGGGGAAAGTGCCCAAGCAACGTTGCTCGGCAACATTGCCCGGCAACATTGCTCAAAAAGTTGCCCCGTGTATCATCACCTTAAGCCCCGCCCATCGTCCGTCTGATTTGTTGGGAGTCACGAGCCTGGCCAATCAATACGGCTGGCGCGGCTGGAAAATGTTCCGCTCTCACACCGAAAGCACAGGAGCTGCTTCAGTGATCATCATCACACATCAATAAGTTATCTCTCGAAGGTAAGAATGCAGTAAACGTTCCTGAAGTTGCAAAACACCTAAATATAATCGATTTATGATGACAAGCCCCGTTCAGTTATTATACTGTGAATTCCCGGTCAATGTCCGTCATTGCAGTGATATGCTTTAACGGATCATCACATCAGTGCTGAGATAGTGAAACTAAAACCTACTTCTCTCACCATTCGGCCAACTTAACGTTATATTGTGAATAGATTATCAACACGAATGAATTCACTCACGTCTACTGCGGTTTTTTTTGTGTTGTTCACATAGCTTCACTGAACAGCGTCCGTTCCGTTAGGGCTCTTAGTCAAAAAAAATGCGCATATTTGGAGAAATATTGCTTTATTCTAACATGATTGCAAAATAATTTATCATACAGATTCAGAATTACCATTATGCAATTTTGAAGAGCTGAAAGGGCATCAAGCGCGAGCTCTGACGCCCTGACGCGACGCGAGCTCCCTATTCCTGATTTAGTTATCTCCGCGGCCGCGCTCTCTCATTTGACTAATAACCCTATGCTAATAACGTAAATTGTCAATAATCTCACATTGCACGTTTCTGGATGACGCTGTCCTGTATACTTCCTAGTTTGTATCGCCGTGATAAACAGTCAAACAAACATTTTACACATCAAAAATAAAAAAAAACACTATTACAATATGGGTTGTGTGTGATTTTAATGCAATTCTGGGTTGCAAATAAAATGCTAAATATAACACACACACACACACACACACACACACATATATATATACACGTGTGTGTGTGTGTATGTGTGTGCTTTTTTAGTTAATCCATTGATGTGCATTAGACTATTAATTGAGTAGTCACCTCTATTATTTTAGGCTATGTTTTAGTCATCAGAAAATAATTATGAGAGGTTAAGCTATTGCACATTTCTAACATGTAAATTATTGATGCCAATACTTCCCTTTCAATTATGAACAGTTCTCAGAATTAAAGATGTGTTAAAATAATTTAAAGAGAGTCTCTGTCAGAGGCCTTTTTATTCTTAATTTTGACATTAATTTTCATTTTTACACTAGACACATATCGGTTCAAAATATCGGTTATCGGTCTCCTTGATCTGTAATAATCGGTATCGGCATCGGCCCTGAAAAATGCATATCGGTCGATCCCTAGCACGCACTTCATTACAGTTCATCTGAGTTGTTTTACGGATATAAAGTTTACCAGTTTATTAAGCACCCCCATCAAAAAAAAAAAGAATAAGGTCTGTATATATTTTTTTACTGTTAGTTGTAACAAGTGTTGTTTATGGCGACATTATAATGCCATTAATAACCAAGCGCACAACTGATGCTTGCGCGCGCAGTAAATCACTTCCGCGAGAGGATAACAGATCTGCACGCGAGAAAATTCTCGTCGCTTTATAATATTAATATTGAACCACTGTACTCACATGAACTGATTTAAACATGTTTTTAGTAAATTAATGAATCTTGAGAGAGGAAATGTCATTGCTGGCTATGCAGGCCTCACTGAGCCATCAAATTTCAACAAAAATATCTTAATTTGTGTTCTGAAGAGTAACGAAGGGCTTACGGGTGTGGAATGGCATGAGGGTGAGTAATTAATGACATTATTTTTATTTTTGAGTGAACTAACCCTTTAAAAGTAAGTACAGTGCACAGTATAAGTGAGTACAACTGACCACATCTGAACAATGTTATTAAAAAAAACTAAAAAAAACTAAATGTGTCTTAGATATAAAGATTAATTTCTAAATTGGGTTTCAGAGGGGTATGATCATTCATACTGTGTACTGTATCTTAACTTTAACTGAAACATTTCAATGGGGTAAAGTGCTGAAACCCTTTCATACTGTATTTAATGGAAAATATATTAACCTGACAATATATTAAACTGACAAAGAATGAAAGAAAAAGCTTACACAACAACTCTTGCTTACTGATATGAACAAGTGATTTATCTTTCATCCAAAGCCACATGAAGCAATTTTGGGTTTAGAATCACACTTTTCACATTTCTGTAGTTCTGAGAACAGATATAATTTTGGCTGGGTAAACATAGATACTGTTTAGTGGAAGTAAAGTGGTAATAGCGGTGAAATACAGCAAATATAACTGTGTGTTCTCATTTTTCCCCAGCAGCTACAGCTCCATAATTAATAATAATAAATCAAGTTAATATAGTATCTGGTAAGGACATATAATAATAATAATGCAATCAATCAGTCAATAAATAAAGTTTAAAGTGTTTGCATCTGAGTCCATTGATGAAGCCATGTCTAATCGTTTTACAACAGGCGTCCAATCACAACAGACTGGAAAAACTGAATTGACCAATGACATTTGAGGTTACACTGAAATAAGTAAAGTCCCGCCCCATGACTGTCAAAAATAAAAAGTGTTCGCGCGAGCGAAATAGAAGATTCGAGCGCGAGTGTGGGAAGTGATGACGCGCGTGCTGCGAGTCGTGTACAAGCACGCGAGGGCTTGATTTGCGCGCAGAGGAGATGTCATGCTCAAGCATCAGTTGTGCGCTCGGTTATTAATGGCATTATAATGCCGCCATAGTTGCTGTGTAATTCGCTGTGTACTGTATGTTGATGATAATGCAAGGGAGAGAGAGTTTATGGATAAGACTTTAATGCACACTTCTTGTACTGTGTTTTCTTCAGCTCTTACGGTGATTTTCTGGAGTGAAAACAGACACTTCATCTTTTGTGTGATGTACAATAAACTTCATAAAACTCATCAGTTTTGGCCATCATTCGGACGGGGTCTGCTACAACAGGCTTGTACTAATAGTGGATAAAAGCAAGATGACAACTCTGTGGGAATCATTGTCCGACTCCGGTTTGAACTGAACACCATAGGGATGACGTGTTTTTGTAGGCCAACCCGGAAGTTAGTGGCGCACGGGTTCCCTCGATTGAAAGCCTATGCATTTTTCCCATAGACTTTTGGAAAATTGCAGAAAATAAGCTCTGTTTAACAGAGGGTTATGACACTTTCACGTTTTGTCTATCAAGATAATCTTTACAAGATAACACAACATTTATAGATTTTGAAGCCTAAATAAAGTCGTCAGATTTAAAAGGCTAACAGTAGGCTATAAACGGACTACAGCACACCATGGTCGCGGATCAGCGTCACCACCACCAAGCTTCCTCAAACTTTATTTAAAAACATGCTCACTGATTATGATCTGCGCTGTTATGAATACTTATCCACTTTTTCATGAGAAATGCTGTCCAAATGTCCTGTTTGTCATGATGACGTCTAAAGTCCCCGCCAAAGGAAGTAGTCCCTTTTAGCAATTTGTTAGCAACCGCCCATTTTAAGACACAGTAAAAATTTAAAAAATCACAAGCGGGTTATAACTGGCTGTGTTTTATGTCATAGATCAAAACGTGAAAGTATTTAGAGGCTTTGTTAACCACAGACCTTATTTCAGGCGATTTAGCAAAAACCCATTCAAAAAACCCCTTAGACTTTACGGCGTTGGAACCGGAAGTCCTAAAATGCTAACTCGCTTCCGGGTTTTGCCTACAAAAATGCGTCATCCCTGAGGTACTCTATTACTGCCAGTTTCTAACATTTTCAGTGCTTGAGATTGTCCTGTTTGTTTTTTTGCATGAGCTCTTGAAACTCCGCCCTCTTCTTTAAAGGGGGCCGGGAGCAGCAGCTCATTTGCATTTAAAAGGACACACACAGAAATGGCTTGTTTTTGCTATTTTAACATACTATAAAAATTGTCTGTGGGGTATTTTGAGCTAAAACTTCACATACACACTCTGGAGACATCAGAGACTTATTTTACATCTTTAAAAAAGGGGCATAATACTACCTGACAGAAACCTTTAAGGTTCAGTATAGAATCTTTTATCTAAAATTATAAAATGGTTAGTTCCTGTCCTTGATTCTGATTGGCCAATAGCTGTGTTTTATTCACGATAAAACACGGCTATGACCGCTTCACCCAACGGTTCTGTGTATCACTACACAACACCCTTAGCAACAACTCTTAGCAACGTAAACTGTATGTTCTCAATTGATATTGTTCATTGAAGCTTACTGTATTATGTAGAAGAGTTTTGTGAGAAAGAGATCGAGTGAGTGAGTTTATTACCTGCATTCAAATTTAGCATTTTCCTTCAGGTCAGTCCGATGTTCATAATAAAAAATCTGCTTAAATGTCCGATGTATTATGCTTGTCCTTTTAACAGTTAAGGGGTTTTCCCGTGACTGACATCACTAGTCAAAAGCATTTGTCAGTTGCATCTTGTTCCATGTTCACAACAATTCAGTCTTTTCAATGTAAAAGTCTTCACTATTGACTGACACACTCATAAAGACAGTCTTTGTTGCCATCTAATGGCGTAATAATGTAACTTCTGTTGCTGTTCACGCTCGGGGACAATTTTTTTCTGGTGGAAGGGAAGGCTTTATATGAAAGTTTGCTTCATGAAAGTTGCATTGATACATATTTTTGGCTTTAATATTAGTGCTGTATCGTGAATAAGTCACGGCTGAAGGGGTTGCCCACTTCGTGTCATGCCTAACAACGGCCTTCAGCCGTGACTTATTCATGATAACAGCACAGCCTCTCGTAACTTATTGCTTACATATACCCATTTTTGAGAAGGCTAATTGTGCCATTGCTTTCTCACAGTACGGTAACTTTACTCTGAAGAAATTATCAGGCTGCTCTCATATTGAGCTCATTTAAAGAATGGAGTTGATTGTGCACATGAACAGGAAAAAGAACAGTGAGCTATTTCCTAAAATGTATGCTTTCCTCTTCAAACTTTTGAGTTTTTGTTAGAGTTTCCACTAACACAAGTTGTTGTTAAAGTTAACTATTAACTGTTGGTGGCGCTTCACTAAATCCCATGTTTCACTTTCATCTGTGACACTGAAGTCAATGTTTTAGGGGTTGCGAGTCAGTCAGGTGAGACGGATCTGTTGTCGTAACATCAGCCACAGACTTTGTTGTGATTCGTGTATTCTGGAGTAGCAGGGCTGTAGTTTGTGATGTGAGAGATGTGACAGAGAGGGGCTATAAATAACTAAATGGAACATGTGTAACTCATACACACCCTCCATTATCCTCCTAGTAAATATTTGAGGATGATGCAGTCCAGCGTCAGGAAATGGGTCATTGTTTCAGCTTTAACATTGAGATCTAAAATAAAATACTCTCATATCAGCAAACATTGACATTAATAATCTTATCTTTAGGCATGCTACTCTACGGAGCTTTTTATAGGTAGTTGTACATGTAGATACATCCAACAGGTGGCAGTATAACACCAAAAAACTTCTCAACAGTGTGCCCAGAGCCTAATGGACATTTCTGATGTTATTTCTAAATTGACACGTTGTAAACTTTGTGTTGACAGATAGCTTTCTGTTTGTTGTTCATGTAAATATTTCCTTAAGATTTTAAGTTTTAAAAATTTAATTTTTTAAATATATTTTACCATCTCCCTCTCTTGGTACATCTTACATCTTTTAAAAAAAAAAAAAAAAAAAAAAAAATAAATATTTTAACTTTATTTATTTTTCAAAATTTTATTAAAATAATGGCCAATAATGGCCAGATAATTTAAGGCAATTTATAGTTACAATTTATGATACAGTAAACACATTTATACTGTTACAAAAGATTTTTATTTGAAATAAATGCTGTTCTTTTAAAGTTTCATCAAATACCTGAAAAATGTATCATGCTTTCCACAAAAATAGTAAGCAGCACAACTATTTTCAACTTTGATAATAAAAAATATTTTTTGGGCACCAAATCAGCATACTAACATGATTTCTGAAGGATCATGTGACACTGAAGACTGGAGTAACGATGCTGAAAATTCAGCTTTGCATCACAGGAATAAATTACCTTTTAAAATATATTCAAAATGGAAAACAGTTATTTTAAATTCTAATAATATTTAAATTCTAACAACATTCCTGTTTTAATGTATTTTTTATCAAATAAAAGCAAGAGATATCTTAAAAAAAAAAAAAAACAGATGTAAACTGTAGTGTAGACAGGACCACTCAAGAAAATTTGAAATGACTTGATATTTTTCCATATAAATGTACAGGAGAGGGGTTCATCACATTAATTATTTATTATTTGTTACACTGTGTGGGTGGAGGGTATATGCATGGGAAAGTCCTATAAGGTCAATCCAAAATGACGCACTTCCTGTCAGTCTCTGATGATAGAAGGTTCAATTCCATTCTTGCCTATTGTGAAGAACAATGCACGGTAGACGGGGTGTTGCAAGGTCTTGTTTTAGTCATATCATACAGTAGGTTGGTAAATCGGGTTAAAAAGGTAGTCTAGGTCTGGCGATGAAAAATCAGGAACATTGGCGTGCACTAAAGGATGTAGGGTTTTTGAATTGCACCCTATGTAACTTCCTGTCTTTTCATTGGTTTTAATATCTAAAGAGACTTTAAGACCATAGATGATTAATTTCTTCCTTAGTTGACTCAAGCCTCACCCAGGTCAGATCTCTGCTCTGTTTACCTATGAGAATTAGTGTAGCAGTGATAGTAATGGAAGTTAGAGCTCTCATATGTTCCCCACCCCTCCACCCGGGGCAGTCCTGCCCATACCTCTTCCTCTTGATCAACTTGGCGGTGATTCAGCTGCTTAGTAAACACTGCAGGGCTGGAGTTTCCTGATTTTTGTCTGGAGTTTCCCCCCCTGGGGCTGGAGGAATGAGGCAATCCTGTAGCTCTAACATCATGCCTAGGCCAGGTTCATTTTTGAAGACTTTCAGCACCAGGAGCACCTTTCAACCACATACAGTCTTGCCGGAATGACAACATAAAATGTATACTTCTCCAATCAACATCAGTGAAAGAAGAAACATGGAAAAACTTAGAATCTTAACAGGATGTTAGAAGAATCTATTAGCTTTTAAGTAAAAAGATTTCTGCAAAAATCCCTCTCTTTCTTATCCCATTATGGGATCATTTGGATCTTTAAGAGCTTGATTTTATAAACCAGACTGCATTTTAGAGGTGTGCATGAGGGAGTGAGAGGAAGCGGTGATACAGTGGATATTTTTGTCCATTCTTTGTCTACAGGAAGCTGGGCTTCACTTTCTCCCCCTTTTTTCTCGTCTTCCATCAATGTTTTTAACTCTTTTTCTCTGTGTGCTGGAGTCATGCTGATGGACAGTGATGGATTTTTTGGGCTCTGGCTTTAGGAAAGCACTCTTCTACCACACAGCCTCTGGTAGGTGACCCAACATGTCTCGCTGTAATGAGCTGAACATGCCAGCAGTGAGAAGTTTTATTGTGACTCTGGAAAAGAAAACAGCAGTTGGTTGTCAGAGAATGGAGGCTGTTGATAGAACTCTGACTCTTGCCCGGTTGAGATCTAAAAATGAATCTGTTGATGAGTAGGAAAGCTGCATCCATATAATCGGAAAAACAACAGATCATGGGGAATGGATTGAGAAAAATAAAGCATCGTCGAAAATATTGGTTTTGGCCAACTAAAGGTAATGTTGCGTTTCAGTAACTGTTCATAAGTTGGTAGTCAACATAGTTTGGTGTTATATTTGGGGACTGTGTGGGTAAATGGGTAAAGGGAAAGTTCACCAAAAAATGTCACTCTCATGCCATTCAAAAAATATATATAAACTGTATATTTTTTGTCTATACATTGAAAGTCAATGGGATCCAATGTTGTTTTGAATCCCACTGACTTTAATTGTATGGACAAACACTAAAAGGGTGAATATATAATGATAGACTTTTAATAATGGCAGAATCAAACCATGAAATGTTATCAAAATGTGTTATTTAAAGGGTTAGTTCACCCAAAAATGAAATTTCTGTCATTAATTACTCACCCTCATGTAGTTCCACACCCATAAGACCTTCGTTCATCTTCGGAACGCAAATTAAGATATTTTTGATGAAATCTGAGAGGTATCTGACTCGTCCATAGACAATTTAACCATCACTTTCAAGGTCCAAAAGGGACTAAAGACATTGTTAAAATAGTCCACGTAACTGCAGTGGTTCAACATTCATTTTATGAAGTGACAAGAATACTTTTTGTGTGCAAAAACAAAACAAAAATAGCGACTTTATTCAACAATATCCTCTCTTCGGTGTCATTCTGTTATGCTATTTATGTTCGACACTTCCAGGTTCTACGTCGTCAGCGCCGCCTCAGTATTGGCCGACTCTGTTCATGTGAGCAGCACGACGCATGCGTGTGATGCTTGACGCAGGAGCTAGTCAATAATGCGCCGGCGTTCTGACGTAGAACCTGGAAGACCTTCGTTAATCTTTGGAATGCAAATTAAGATATTTTAGTTGAAATCCGATGGCTCAGTGAGGCCTGCATAGCCAGTAATGACATTTCCTCTCTCAGGATCCATTAATGTACTAAAAACATATTTAAATCAGTTCATGTGAGTACAGTGGTTCAATATTAATATTATAAAGCGACGAGAATATTTTTGGCGCGACAAAAAAACAAACGAAATAACGACTTATATATTGATGGTCGATTTCAAAACACTACTTCATGAAGCTTCGGAGTGTTATGAATCAGCGTGTCAAATTAACGGTTTGGAGCGCCAAAGGCACGTGATTTCAGCAGTTTGGCGGTTTGACACGCAATCCGAATCATGATTCAACACGCTGATTCATAATGCTCCGAAGCTTCCTGAAGCAATGTTTTGAAATGTTTTGTAGAACGGCATGAGGGTGAGTAATAAATGACATTATTTTCATTTTTGGGTGAACTAACCCTTTAATACATTTTAGAAACAAGATTACAAAGACACTTTATTTATTAAAACAGCATGCTATGGTAAAATGTGTATTAAGAAAGTAAATACCATCAGTTTTGATTTCATGTTGACTTTGGTCATATGTGCATTTGTGAGATGAGAGTATACCATGCAACAGATGATCTCATCAACATGTTTCTTAATAGCTTTACACAGTAACTGGAACTCAGTTTTCTTTTGAAATAGTGCCTGCTGTTTCAGGGCTTTTTTTTTTTTTTTTTTTTTTTTTTTTTTTTTTTTTTTTTGATTCATTTCAAAGCTGATTGGTTTGACCAGGCTTAGTCTTTGAGAAAATAAATGGTGGGTGATTAGAATGCCATTATACATGTAGTGAACTACATATCCAAATGTGCTGTTGAGGTTGGGATGTTTTCTGCTTTTGATAAACTTGTTATTAAATGTTCTTATGCACCTGAATAATGACATCATATCCTCCTTTTTAAATCTGCGCTCTTTCCCATTCTACTTCCATTTGTAGTTTTTGAGCCATTGATTTTTAATAATTTTTATTCAATTTTGACATTTATTCACTTTTTCTTTGTGTATTTATTCTTTCACTTATTCATGTTATTTTTTAACATTTATTTCCATAGCTCATGCATGTATTTTTTTTTCCTATTCTTATTTATTTATTCTTAAACGCACTTATTTGCTGTTTATTGTTATTATAGTCCTATATATTTAGCATTCAACAAAGGAAAAAAATATGAAATTAAATAAATATGTCTGATTGTCCAGCAGGGGGCAGAGTGTTTTGACACTCACGTACAGAAGCCTGTGAAGTCTGCAATAACTCACTCACTGAACTGCTGTTCACATAGTCATTATAAAAGAATGCTCCACAAAACACAGTGCCCAAAATAAGTGCAGCTTTGTGTGTGTGTGTGTGTGTGTGTGTGTGTGTGTGTGTGTGTGTGTGTGTTGTGTGTGTACTGATTCTCCAAGTGTATAGTATTTATTTTGCTTTTGTGCGTATTTAGTACAAATTAGATTTTTGTGTATTAATTACACTCTTTTTAAAAT